>NC_090824.1:4324615-4941346 GCF_028021215.1 Eschrichtius robustus
TGAATTCTTTTTCAGGTACATTGCCTATTTCCTCTTCATTTATTTGGTCTTGTAGGTTTTCACCTTGCTCCTTCATCTGTGACATATTTTTTGCCATCTCTCTTTTTTTTTTTTTTTTTTATGAGTGGGATTGTTTCCTGTCTTACTGTTTGTTTGGTCTGAGGCTTCCAACACTGGAGTTTGTAGGCTATTGGGTAGAGATGGGTCTTGGTGCTGAGATGAGGAACTCCGTGAGACCTCACTCCGATGAATATTCCTTGGGGTTTGAGGTTCTCTGTTAGTCCAGTGGTTTGGACTCAGAGCTCCCACCACAGAAGCTTCAGTCTGACACCTGGCTTGTGAACCAAGATCCTGCAAGCTGCCTGGGGCAGCAAAAAAAAAAAAAAAGAACAATAACAAAGTAAAAAATAAAATTAGACTAGGAAACTAACAGATGTGTTAGAAAGAACATAAAAATAAAAATATAGATGAGGGGCTTCCCTGGTGGCTCAGTGGTTAAGAACCCACCTGCCAATGCAGGGGACACGGGTTCGAGCCCTGGTCCGGGAAGATCCCACATGCCATGGAGCAACTAAGCCCATGCGCCACAACTACTGAGCCTGCGCTCTACAGCCTGTGAGCCACAACTACTAAGCCCACATGCCACAACTACTGAAGCCCATGCACCTAGAGCCCGTGCTCCGCAACAAGAGAAGCCACCACAATGAGAAGCCCGTGCACCGCAACAAAGAGTAGCCCCCGCTCGCCACAACTAGAGAAAGCCTGTGCGCAGCAACGAAGACCCAACACAGCCAAAAATAAAAACAAATAAATTTATTTAAAAATATATATATATATATAGATGAATCAACAACCAGAAGGTACATCAGTACCACAGTAGTAAAGGAGGAGGGAAAAGAAAAAAAAGGGGGGGGGAAGGCCTTCGTTTTGGAGGGTGGGACCTAAGCAAGGGTGAGGTTTGGGCAGTGGGTGGGGCCTATGCTCAGGACCCACAGGGCTGGAAAAGGTCCTGGGGGTTGTGGGTGGTGGGGCTTAGGCTCAAGGAACAGAAGGGGCCCAGGCATGCCCCCCCACCCCTAGTCTCAGAAGGCAGGGGACCTCACCTGGGAGCCCAGCAGGCTTCTTGGGCTCGAGTGGGTGGGGCAAATGCCCTCCTCTCCTCTCCTGCTCCTCCCATCTGCAAGGATCCCTCCCTCCTGCCTCTCCTGATCTCCCCATCCTCTCTCCTGTGCCCCCAAGGACCTATGCAGCCTAGAGGGGGCTTTGGAGGGCAGGGGATCGGCCTGGGAGCTCAGCAGGCTCCCCAGTCCCCAGTGGGTGGGGCAATTGCCCTCTGCTCCTCTCCTGCTCCTCCCAGAGGGCCTCTCTCACCTGCCTCTCCTGTTTTATGCTCGGCCTCCTTCTCATGTCCCCAAGGACCCACACAACCTGGAGAGGGCTTTGGAGTGTAGGGGACTGGCCTGGGAGCTCAGCAGGCTCTCCAGGCCAAGTGGGCAGGTCAATGGACCTCTGCTCCTCTCCCGCTCCTCCTGGATGGCTCCTCCTGCCTGCCTCTCCTGATCTCCCCAGCCTCCCTCTTATGCCCCCAGGACCCACGCAGCCTGGATGGGGCGTTGGAGCCGGGGTACTGGCTTGGGAGCTCAGCAGCCTCCCCGGCCAAGTGGGCCAAGCGATTGCCCTCCGCTCCTCTCCCACTCTTCCTGGAGAGTCCCTCCCGCCTGCCTCTCCTGATCTCCCTGGCCTCAGGGACGCTGATCCTGTCTGGACTCCACTTCTCCTCCCCCTTCAGTCCCCCTACATCCTACTGGTTCACTTTGGGGTTCCTCCCGTCTCCTTGGGCGTCAGAGTCCCCCCCAGCGGCCGGCAGGCACCCTAGTTGTGGGGAGACGCTAACTCTGTGTCTTCCCACACTGCCATCTTGACTCTGCCTCCCATGATTAAATATTTTTTAATGAAAAACAATCACCTGAACCAAGACAAGAAATTTGACTATTACTGACATTGGCCTTTCTACTTCTAACACAGAGATTCAGTCATGAGGCACATCACCATGGAATAAGGCTTAATTACAATTTTAACACTCTATAGATTGAAAATACAACAAACACATGAAATAGATAATGTCTCTAGAAAATTCTCATATCATTATATCTCTCTCATATTTATTATCAGGTTTCATACATGCATTAATCAATAGAAACCTTCATATCAATTACTTGTTTATCAATAGGATAAAAATAGCCATCTTTAATTATATTCCAAACACACTATTAGCATAGTAATTACTCTTAGAAAACAGAGCAAAAGAAAGCCTAAGAATTAACTGATGCTAACACTGGTCTCCTGGCTCCTAAAAAAAGATGCCACCCAAGGCAGATGCCCAAAGAAAAATCCTTAGATTAGCTTTGAATAGGACATCAAAGTCACAGACACAAATTCAACTTTCATGACCCATAAGCCACCAGGAGTAATCAGCCATACAGTGTTAACTTCTGTGACCTCAAGTATTTGGACATTGTTTATTGAATAATTCAATACATCACAAAATAATTGAAAGTGCTATTAAACACAAAACCTAAGGAGAGTCATGATATCCCTATTCTGTAAATAGTTCATTCTCACAGCAATGAATCTCTTCTGTGAATTACGATGCTGCTTTTGTATTTTTTTTTTTCAGCTACGTAGTAATCAACTAATGCTTGAAAAATGCAACATTTAAAACTTGAGCTGCGTTGGCCTTATGTTATCCTATAGGGATCTTCCTAAAAATAAACTGAGTGTACACTCAGAGGAAGGAAAAATACTGAAGGAAGACAAGAAATTAGATTATTGATCACATGGGTTCCTGCAGTTATATGATGCATCGCCATGGAATCGATCTATTATGGCCATTCCTTCTCTTTGTTTATTACTACATTGTTTACTGATTGAAGAAATAAATCTCTCATAAATATTGAAAAACCTATTAATCACAAAACTTAAGGGCAGTCATGATATCCCTCTTATCAAAACAGTTCATTCTCACAGCAGTGAATCTCTCCCGTAAATCATGATGCTGGTTTTCTGTTGATTTGTTTTGTCTTGTTTTGATTTGTTTGTTTTTTCCATCAGGGCAGTAATCAATTAATGTTTCACAAAATGTAACATTTATCACTGAGCTGCATTGCCCTTGCTTTTCCTGTATGTATCTCTCCAATAATACACTCAATGCACACACAGAGGGACAAAGAAATAACGGAAACCATGACATGAAATTTATTACCCACATGGGTTCCAGCAATCATAAGGTGCATCACCATGGAATATTGATAGCTTAATCAGCTTGAATGTGTCCACTTTAATCAGTAGAAAGCACAGTCAATGAAACAAAACAGAGAAAGAAAAAGGAAACTTTATGGACATTGATGCTTTCTTTCCAAATTTAGAGTTCTCAATATTCACGAATTGATCACTCTTTCATAATGCAGAGATTTTTCTTCTTCTACAATCAAAAATACCCTCAAACTTGAGAGTGCCCCAGAACAATAAAATTGACTCTTAATTATTCACATCTAAATGATGCTTGGCCAAACAGTTGGCCCCTAGGTCCACTTGTTATTAACGGTCATAACTGATGGAAATATTTAGGATTGCTTCTTGCCAAACCCCATGTGTCCACAGTAGGCAATAATGGACCTTTTCTTCTTAATCTACTATTTATATATTTTGAAGTGTTCTATCACTGATCGATTAATAGTATGAAATATAAATTGAGTAACACAAAATAGGAGCATGATTTTATATATTCCGAACATCTGTCCAAGGGAAGAAATCAATGTAGAAAACAAAGTATGTATCCTTTCTTGGACCTCAGGATTCCAGATACTTATAGTTCCTTGGCCATGCCTCATCCTCTACCCAACGTCATCGTTGGTCCCCTTGGGTCCAATTTTAGTTCATTCATTGATACATCACTATCAATTAAATCATTACATCATTGATATTAATGAAAGAAAGACACGAAAAACCAAAAGCCAAGAACAGTATACCCATGAATATCCCTAATTTCTCTCCAATCTCTATCACCATACATGAGATCTCTTTCCTTAATGCATTTCCAGGATCTAGATGATCACTTCATCAGCATAAGCTATCATGTCTTATTTTTAAATGGGTCATATCATCAACCCTTTAATATATATCAATGACTTTTGAGAATACAATGAAAACACTTAAACCAGTTCCCAAACCAAGGCAGAAACCCTGGCCATAACTCACCTGGGTCTCTGTCCCATAGCAACCTGAGAAGGAGAACCTTGATCACAATGGAGGCCAAAATCACCTTGAGCTTCTATTCTGAAAAGTACCAAACAGAGAAGGTGTCGACTGAGATTGAGACTTTCTCTCCATAGATAGGCAGATTTGTTGATTGATGCTTTCTTTGGCTCAATTAGCATAACCAATGAAAAAGCATGAAGAGAAAGACCACATTTCTTTTGTATTGGACCTCAGAGTTCCAGACACGTATTATTCATAATCAGTGACTCATACGCTGGCATTTATCATCATCAATCCAGAAAAGATGACCTTCTCTTCATTCTGTATGTTTCACTGATGCATGCGTTAATTCACTAATGCCAGTTATGACCCTCTAGGGTTCGCAAAACACAGCGAGGCCTTAATATCACTCACCTGTCTCTAGAACCATTCTCACATCATCATATCTCTCTCATATTTATTATCTGGTTTTTGCTTCACAAGAGTTCCTGTTTATCAATGGGATAAAGAGTCCCTCCTTTAATTTTCTTTAACCCATTTTGTTAGCATAGCTGTTACTATTAGTGAAAACACCCACCCCCGGATTAGGAACTAGATGATGCCTACATGGGTCTCCTGGCTCCTATGACCAAGATGCCATCCTACGCTGGCGCTCAAAGAATAATCCTCCTGAAGTCCAGTGCGTCCAACCTGAGGAGTATAAAGCAAAGCAGAAGATAAAAATGGTGGAGACACTCTCCACTCATCACTGCTTCCAAATTCACGTCGTTATTTAGGCAATACCTAATGTAGCAGATGTGTGAAATCTGTTAAAAAGAAACCACTTCAATCTTGCTGCTGTGCCAGAATATGAGGGCTGTCTACCAATTCTCCTGGTCCCCTCCTCCTTACCCTATGTGGTAACAGTTATGTGCCATGGCTTTCCAATTGAAACTCAGGCTTCCCTTGACATATTAATGGTATATCTCATTTCCACACATATATCCGTGAATAGAAATCGTTTTCCATCATTTTTCTTTATTTTAATTCATATATTTATGAAGAGGGTCTCAGTTTTTCATTTGCATGGAAAAAATGAAAAGGCATGAACACAAAGACTGCAAAGGAGCCCCTCATTCATTCCTGACCTCAGCCCCTAGGGTCACTTCCAATAGGACAATGGACTAGATTCCATTTGCATCGGACCTCAGAGTTCCAGACACGTATTCATCATACGCGACTCAGACGCCACCAGTAGTCATCATCGATCCAATATTGTCCCTCCTTCTCTTCATGTATTTCTACATTGTGTACTGATTAAGGCAATAAATCTCTCATAAATACTGAAAAGCCTATTAATCACAAAACCCAAGGGCAGTCATGATTTCCCTCCTCTCTCCATAGTTCATTCTCACAGCAGTGTGTCTCTCCTGTAAAGCACGATGCTGATTTTGTGTTGTTTTGTCTTGGTTTGTTTTGTTTTATTTTATTTTTTTCATTGGGGCAGTAATCAATTAATGTTTCATAAAATGTAACATTTATCACTGAACTGCACTGGCCTTTTGTTTTCCTATATGAATATCTCGAATAATACCCTGAATGCACACCCAGGCAGACAAAAAAAAAAACAAAACAGAAACCATGACAAGAAATTTGCTTATTACTCACATGGGTTCCTGCAATCATAAGGTGCATCACCATGGAATACTGATAGCTTGCTCAGCTCGAATGTGTCCATTTTAATCAATAAAAGCACAGTCGATGAAACAAAAGAGAGAGAGAGAAAGGAAACTTATGAACATTGATGCTTTCTTTCCACATTTAATGTTCTCAGTCATGAGGAATTGACCACTCTTTCATAACGAAGAGATGTTTTTTTCTACAAAAAATAATACCCTCAAACTTGAGAGTGGCCAAGAACAATAAAATTGACTCAATTATTCACATCTACATGACTCTTGGCCAAACATTTGACCTCCTAGGTCCAATTGTAATTAAGGGGCATAAGGGGTGGAAATCTTTAGGATTACTTCTTGCTGGCCCACATGTGTCCACATTTGGCAATAACTGACCATTTCTTCTTAATCTACTATTTACATATTTTGAAGGGTTCTATCATTGATCGATTAATAGTATTAAATATAAATTTAGTAAACCAAACTAAGAGCATGACTTTATATATTCTGAACATCTGTCCATAGGAAGAAATCAATGTAGAAAAGAGAGTACGTATCCTTCTTGGCCCTCAGGCTTCCAGATACATATGGTTCTTTGCCCATGCCTCATCCTCTACCCACCTTGTTTGTTGGTCCTCTTCAGTTCAATTTTAGTTCGTTCATTGATATATCTCTATCAATTAAATCATTATATCATTGATACTAATGAAAGAAAGACACGAATATCCAAAACCCAAGAACAAGACCTGCAAATATCCTTACGTTCTCTCCAATCACTATCACCATACATGAGATCACTTTCCTTAATGAATTTCCAGGATCTAGATGATCACTTCATCAGCATAAGCTCTCATGGCTTATTTTTCAACAGGCATCATCAACCCTTTGATATATATCAATGACTTTTGAGAATACAGTGAAAACACTTAAACCAATTCCCCAAACAGGAAACCTGGCCATAACTCACCTGGGTCTCTGTCCCATAGCAACCTGAAAAGGAGGACCTTGATCACAATGGAGGCTGAAATCACCTTGAGCTTCTATTCTGAAAAGTACCAAACAGAGAAGGTGATCACCGAGATTGAGACTTTCTCTCCATAGATTCGCAGATTTGTTGACTGATGCTTTCACAGGCTCAATTAGCATAACCAAAGAAAACACATGAGAAGAAAGACTACATTTCTTTTGTATTGGACCTCAGAGTTCCAGACACGTATTATTCGTCATCGATGACTCATACGCTGGCATTTCTCATCATCGATCCAGAAGAGATGACTTTCTCTTATTCTATATGTTTCACTGATTCATGCGTCAATTCGCTAAGGCCAATTTTGACATTCTAGGGTTTGCAAAACACACCGAGGCCTCGATATCTCTCACCTGTCTCTAGAACTATTCTTACATCATTATATCTCTCTCATATTTGTTACGGGTTTTTGCTTCACAACAGTTCCTTGTTTATCAATGGGATAAAGAGTCCCTCCTTTAATTTTCTTTAACCCATTTTGTTAGCATAGCCATTACTATTAGTGAAAACACCCACCCCCGGATTAGGAACTAGATGATGCCTACATGGGTCTCCCGGCTCCTATGACCAAGATGCCATCCTACACTGGCGCTCAAAGAATAACCCTCCTGAGGTCCAGTGCGTCCAGCCTGAGGAGTATAAAGCAAAGCAGAAGATAAAAATGGTGGAGACACTCTCCACTCATCACTGCTTCCAAATTCACATCGTTATTTAGGCAATACCTAATGTAGCAGATGTGTGAAATCTGTTAAAAAGAAACCACTTCAATCTTGCTGCTGTGCCAGAATATGAGGGCTGTCTACCGATTCTCCTGGCCCCCTCCTCCTTACCCTAAGTGGTAACAGTTATGTGCCATGGCTTTCCAATTGAAACTCAGGCTTCCCTTGACATATTAATGGTAGAGCTCATCTCCACCCATATTTCCATGATTGGAAATTGTTTTCCACCATTCATCTTTATTTTTATTCATATATTTATGAAGAGAGCCTCAGTTTTTCAATTGTACGAACAGAATGAAAAGGCATGAACACAAAGACTGCAAAGAAGCCCCTCATTCATTCCTGACCTCGGCCCCCAGGGTCACTTCCAATAGCACAACGGACTAGATTCCATTTGCATCGGACCTCAGAGTTCCAGACACATATTCATCATACACGACTCAGACACCACCAGTAGTCATCCTCGATCCAATACTGTCCCTCCTCCTCTTCGTGTATTTCTACATCGTGTACTGATTGAGGCAATAAATCTCTCATAAATATTGAAACCCCATTAATCACAAAACCTAAGGGCAGTCAGGATATCCCTCTTCTCTCCATAGTTCATTCTCACAGTAGTATTCTCTCCTATAAATCACGATGCTGGTTTTGGGTTGTTGTGGTTTGGTTTGTTCTGTTTTGCTTTGCTTTGTTTTTTTTATGGGGCAGTAATCAATTAATGTTTCATAAAATGTAACATTTATCACCAAGTTGCATTGGCCTTCTGTTTTCCTATAGGGATCTCTCCAATAATACACTGAATGCAACACAGAGGGACAAAAATATAATGGAAACCATGACATGAAATTTGATTATTACTCACATGGGTTCTGGCAATGATAAGGCACCATCACTGTGAAATACTGAGAGCTTGCTCAGCTCGAATGTGTCCACTTTAATCAGTAGAAAGAACAGTCGATGATAGAAAAGAGACAGAGAGAAAACAAATTTTATGGACATTGATGCTTTCTTTGCAGATTTAATGTTCTCAGTCATGGAGAATTGATCACTCTTTCATAATGCAGAGATTTTTCTTTTTCTACACAGCAAAATACCCTCAAGCTTCACAGCGACCCAGAACAATAAAATTGACTCTTAATTATTCACACCTACATGATGCTTGGCCAAAAAGTTGACCTCCTAGGTCCATTTGTTATTAGCGGGCATCAGTGGTGGTAATCTTTAGGATTACTTATTGCTGGAACACGTGTCCAATGTAGGCAATGATTGACCTTTTCTTCTTAATATACTATTTACATATTTTGAACCATTCTATCACTTATCGATTAATAGTATGAAATCAGAATTGTGTAACCCAAACAAAGGGCATGACTTTATATATGCCGGACATCTGTCCATAGCAAGAAACCAATGTAGAAAACAGAGTATGAATCCTTCTTGGCCATCAGGCTTCCAGATACTTATGGTTCCCTACCCAGGCCTCATCTTATACCCAACTTGATCGTTGGCCCCCCTTGGTCCAATTTTATTTCATTCATTGATATATATCAATTAAATCATTACATCAGTGATACTGATGAACGAAAGACACGAATATCCAAAACCCAAGAACAAGACCCGCGAATATCCCTAACTTCTCCCCAATCACTATCACCATACATGAGATCGCTTTCCTTAATGAATTTCCAGGATCTAGATGATCACTTCTTCAGCATAAGCTCTCATGGCTTGTTTATCAACAGGCCTACGTCAACCCTTTTATATATATCTATGACTTTTACGAATACAATAAAAACACTTAAACCAATTCCCCAAACCAAGACAGGAAACCTGGCCATAGCTCACCTGGGTGTCTGTCCCATAGCAACCTGAAAAGGAGAACCTTGATCACAATGGAGGCTGAAATCTCCTTGAGCTTCTATTCTGAAAAGTACCAAACAGAGAAGGTGATGACGAGATGGAGACTTTCTCTCCATGGATCTGCCTATCTGTTGATTGATGCTTTCATTGGCTCAATTCACATAACCAATGAAAAGTAATGAGGAGAAAGACCACATTTCTTTTGTATTGGACCTCAAAGTTCCAGACACATATTATTCATCACCAATGACTCATACGCTGGCATTTATCATCATTGATCCAGAAAAGATGACTTTCTCTTCATTCAATATGTTTCACTGATTCATGCGTTACTTCCCTAATGCCAATTTTGACACTCTAGGGTTTGCAAAACCCAGAAAGGCCTCTATATCGCTCACCTGTCTCTAGAACCATTCTCACATCATTGTATCTCTCTCATATTTATTATCGGGTCTCTGCTTCACAGCAGTTCCTTGTTTATCAGTGGGATAAAGATGCCCTCCTTCAATTTTCTTTCACCCATTTTGTTAGCATAGTCATTACTTTTAGCGAAAACACCCACCCCCAGACTAGGAACTAGATGATGCTCACACAGGCTCCTACGACCAAGATGCCATCCTAGGCTGGCACTCGAGGGCAAAGCCTCTTTTCTGGTCCAGTGCATCCACTCTGAGGAGTATAAAGCAAAGCAGAAGATAAAAATGGTGGAGACACTCACCACTCATCTCGGCTTCCACATTCCCATTGTTATTTAGGCAATACCTAATACAGCGGATATCTGAAATCTGTTGAAAAGAAACCAGTTCAATCTTGCCGGTGTGCCATATTATGAAGTTTGTCTACCCATTATCCTGGCCTGCTCCTCCTTACCCTAGTGGTATCAATCATGTGCCATGGCTTTCTAATTGAAATTCAGGCTTTCCTTAATATATTAATGGTATATCTCACCTCCACTCATATTTCCGTGATTGGTAATTGCCGCCGTTAATTTTTATATTTATTCATATATTTATGAAGAGAGCCTCAGTTTTTCAATTGTTGAACAGAATGAAAAGGCATGCATACAAAGACCGCAAAGAAGCCCCTCATCATTCCTGACCTCTGCCTCTAGGGTCACTTCCAATAGGACAACGGACTAGATTCCATGTGCACTGGAACTCCTAGGTCCGCTTGTCATTAACGGGCATCACTGGCAGCAGTCCTTAGGATTACTTCTTGCCAAAGCACGTGTCCACAGTAGGCAATAATTGACCTTTTCTTCTTAATCTACTATTTACTTATTTTGAAGGGTTCTATCACTGATCGATTAATAGTATGAAAACTATATTGAGTAACCAAAATAAGAGCATGACATTATATATTCTGAACATCTGTCCATAGGAAGAAATCAATGTAGAAAACAGAGTATGTATCCTTCTTTGCCGTCCGGCCTCCAAATGCTTATGGTTCCTTGCCGATGCCTCATCCTCTACTCATCTTCACTGTTGGTCCCCTTGGGTCCAATTATACTTCATTTATTTATATATCTCTATCAATTAAATCATTATATTATTGATACTAATGAAAGAAAGACACGAATACCCAAAACCCAAGAACAAGACCTGCGAATATCCCTAACTTCTCTCCAATCACTATGACCATACATGAGACCTCTTTTCTTAAGGAATTTCCAGGATCTAGATGACCATTTCATCAGCATAAGCTCTCATGGCTTGTTTTACAACGGGTCATCATCAACCCTTTGAAATATGTCAATGAGTTTTGAGAATACAATGAAAGCACTTAAATCAATTCCTCAAACCAAGACAGGAACGCTGGACAAAACTCACCTGGGTCTCTGCCCCATAGCAACCTGAAATGGAGAACCTTGATCAAAATGGAGGCTGAAAGCACCTTGAGTTTCTATTCTAAAAAGTACCAAACAGTGAAGGTGATGACGAGATGGAGACTTTCTCTCCATGGATCAGCAGATTTGTTGCTTGATGCGTTCATTGGCTCAATTAGCATAACCAATGAAAATGCATGAAGAGAAAGATCACATTTCTTTTGTATTGGACCTCAGAGTTCCAGACACATATTATTCGTCATCGATGACTCATACGCTGGCATTTATCAACATCGATCCAGAAAAGATGGCTTTCTCTTCATTCTGTATGGTTCACTGATTCATGCTTTAATTCACTAATGTGAATTTTGACACTCTGGGGTTCGCAAAACCCAATGAGGCCTTGTTATCGCTCACCTGTCTTGAACTATTCTCACACCATCATATCTCCCTCATATTTATTATCAGGGTTTTGCTTCACAACAGTTCCTTATTTATCAATGGGATAAAGATGCCCTTCTTTAATTTTCTTTCACCCATTTTGTTAACATACTCATTACTTTTAGTGAAAACACCCATCCCCAGACTAGGAACTAGATGATGCTCACAAGGGTCTCCTGGCTCCTACGACCAAGATGCCCTCCTAGGCTGGCACTCAAGGAAGAATCTTCCTTTCTGGTCCAGTGCATCCACTCTGAGGTGTATAAAGCAAAGCAGAAGATAAAAATGGTGGAGACACGCTCCACTCATCCCTGCTTCCACATTCACATCGTTATATAGGAAATCCCTAATGTAGTGGATATACGAAAGCTGTTGAAAAGCAACAACTTCAATATTGTCTCTGTGCCAGAATATGAATGTTGTCTACCACATCTCCTGGCCCCCACCTCATTACCGTAAGTGGTAACAGTCCTGTGCCATGGAATTTTAATTGAAATTCAGGCTTTCCTTGATATATTAATCGCATATCTCGTCTCCACCCATACTTCTGTGATTGGAAATTGTTTTCCATCGTTCATCTTTAGTTTTATTCATATATTTATGAAGAGAGCCTCAGTTTTTCAATTGTACAAACAGAATGAAAAGGCATGAACACAAAGACTGCAAAGAAGACCCTCATTCATTCCTGACTTCAGCCTCTAGGGTCACTACCGACAGGACAATGGACTAGATTCCATTTGCGTCGGACCTCAGAGTTCCAGACACGTATTCATCGTACACGACTCATACGCCACCAGTAGTCATCATCGATCCATTAGTGTCCCTCCTTCTCTTCACGTATTTCTACATTGTGTACTGATTGAGGCAATAAATCTCTCATAGGTATTGAAAACCCTATTAATCACGAAACCTAAGGGCAGTCATGATATCCCTCTTCTCTCCATAATTTATTCTCACAGCAGTGTGTCTCACCTGTAAATCACAATGCTGATTTTGTGTTGTTGTGGTTTGATTTGTTTTGTTTTGCCTTGTTTTTTTCATTGGGGCAGTAAGCAATTAATATTTCATAAAATGTAACATTTATCACTGAGCTGACTGGCCTTCTGTTTTCCTATAGGGATCTCTCTAGTAATACACTGAATGCACACACAGAGGGACAAAATAATAACAGAAACCATGACATGAAATTTGATTATTACTCACGTGGGTTCCTGCAATTATAAGGTGCCTCACCATGGAATACTGATAGCTTGACCAGCTCGAAATGTGTCCACTTTAATCAATAGAAAGCACAGTCGATGAAACAAAAGAGAGAGAAAGGAAACTTTATGGACTTTGATGCATTCTTTCCAGATTTAATGTTCTCAATCATGAGGAATTGGTCACTCTTTCATAATGCAGAGATTTTTCTTTTTCTACAAACAAAAATACCGTCAAACTTGAGAGCACCCCGGAACAATAAAATTGACTCTTAATTATTCACATCTACATGAAGCTTGGCCAAACAATTGACATCCTAGGTCCATTTGTTATTAACGGTCATCACTGGTGGAAATATTTAGGATTACTTCTTGCTGGACCACATGTGTCCACAGTAGGCAATAACTGACCTTTTCTTCTTAATCTACTATTTACATATTTTGAAGGGTTCTATCACTGAACAATTAATAATATGAAATATAAACTGAGTAACACAAAATAAGAGCGTGATTATATATATTCTGAACATCTCTCCATAGGAAGAAATCAATGCAGAAAACACAGTATGTATCCTTCTTGGCTCTCAGGCTTCCAGATACATATGGCTGCTTGCCCATGCCTCATCCTCTACCCATCTTTATTGCTGGTCCCCTTGGGTCCAATTTTAGTTCATTCACTGATATATCTCTATCAATTAAATCATTATTGATACTAATGAAAGACACGAATACCCCAAGCCCAAGAACAAGACCTGCAAATATCCCTAACTTCTCTCCAATCATTATGACCATACATGAGATTTCTTTCCTTAATGAATTGCCAGGATCTAGATGATCACTTCTTCAGCATAAGCTCTCATGGCTTGTTTTTAAATGGGCCATCATCAACCCTTTAACATATATCGATGACTTCTGAGAATACAATGAAAACACTTAAACAAATTCCCCAAACCAAGACAGGAAACCTGGCCATGACTCACCTGGGTCTCTGTCCCATAAAACCTGAAAAAGGAGAAGCTTGATCAAAATGGAGGCTGAAATCACCTTGAGCTTCTATTCTGAAAAGTACCAAACAGAGAAGGTGATGATCGAGATGGAGACTTTCTCTCCATGATTCTGCAGATTTGTTGATTGATGCTTTCATTGACTCATTTAGGATAACCAATGAAAACGTATGAAGAGAAAGACCACTTATCTTTTATATTGGACCTCAGAGTTCCAGACACATATTATTTGTCATCGATAACTCATATGCTGGCATTTATAATTATCGATCCAGAAAAGATGACTTTCTCTTATTCTATATGTTTCACTGATTCATGCTTTAATTCACTAATGAATGCCAATTTTGACACTCTAGAGTTTGCAAAACCCACCGAGGCCTCAATATCGCTCACCTGTCTCTAGAACCGTTCTCACGTCATCATATTTCTCTCATATTTATTATCGGGTTTTTGCTTCACAATAGTTCCTTGTTTATCAGTGGGATAAAGATGCTTTCCTTTAATTTCCTTTCATCCATTTTGTTAGCATAGTCATTACTTTAGTGAAAACACCCACCTCCAGACTAGGAACTAGATGATGCTCACACAGGTCTCCTAAATTTTACGACCGAGATACTATCCTAGGCTGGTGCTCAAGGAAGAATCCTCGTTTCTGATCCAGCATGTCCACTCCGAAGAGTATAAAGCAAAGCAGATGATAAAAATGGTGGAGACACTCTCCACGCATCCCTGCTTCCACATTCACATCGTTATTTAGGCCATCCCTAATGTGGCGGATATGTGAAATCTGTTGAAAAGGAACCACTTCGATCTTGCCACTGTGCCAGAATATCAGGGTTGTCTACCGATTCTCCTGGGCCCCTCCTCAATACCATGAGTGGTAACGGTCCTGTGCCATGGAATTTTAATTGAAATTCAGGCTTGCATTGACATATTAATGGTATAGCTCATCTCCACCCATATTTCCGTCATTGGAAATTGTTCTCCGTCATTCATCTTTATTTTTATTCATATATTTATGAAGAGAGCCTCAGTTTTTCAATTGTATGAACAGAATGAAAAGGCAAGAACACAAAGACTACAAAGAAGTCCCTCATTCATTCCTGACTTCAGCCCCCAGGGTCACTTCCAATAGCACAATGGACTAGATTCCATTTGCATCGGACCTCAGAGTTCCAGACACGTATTCATCATACACGACACATACGCCACCAGTAGTCATCCTCGATCCAATACTGTCCCTCCTTCTCTTCGCGTATTTCTATATCGTGTACTGATTGAGGCAATAAATCTCTCATAAATATTGAAAACCCTATTAATCACAAAACCTAAGGGCAGTCACGATTTCCCTCTTCTCTCATTACTTCATTCTCACAGCAGTGTGTTTCTCCTGTAAATCACGACGATGGTTTTGTGTTGTTGTGGTTTCTTTTGTTTTGTTTTTTTCATCAGGGCAGTAATCAATTTATGTTTCATAAAATGTAACATTTATCAGCGAGCTTCATTGGCCTTGGTTTTCCTATAGGGATCTCTCCAATACTACACTGAATGCACACACAGAGGGACACAATAATAACAGAAACCATGACATGAAATTTGATTATTACTCACAGGGCTTCCTGCAATCATAAGGTGTTTCACCACGAAATACTGATAGCTTGATCAGCTCGAATGTGTCCACTTTAATCAATAGAAAGCACAGTCGATGAAACAAAAGAGAGAGAAAGGAAACTTTATGGACTTTGATGCATTCTTTCCAGATTTAATGTTCTCAATCATGAGGAATTGGTCACTCTTTCATAATGCAGAGATTTTTCTTTTTCTACAAACAAAAATACCGTCAAACTTGAGAGCACCCCGGAACAATAAAATTGACTCTTAATTATTCACATCTACATGAAGCTTGGCCAAACAGCTGACCTCCTAGATCCATTTGTTATTAACGGTCATTACCAGTGGAAATATTTAGGATTGCTTCTTGCCAGACCACATGTGTCCACTGTGGGAATTAACTGACTTTTTCTTCTCAATCTACTATTTACATATTTTGAACGGTTCTATCACTTATCAATTAATAATATGAAATCTAAATTGAGTAACCCAAACTAAGAGCATGATGTTATATATTCTGAACATCTGTCCATAGGAAGAAATCAATGTAGAAAACAGAGTACGTACCCTTCTTGGCCCTCAAATTCCAGATACTTATAGTTCCTTGCCCATGCTTTATCCTCTACCCAACTTCATCTTTGGTCCCCTTGGGTCCAATTTTACTTCATTCATTGACATATCTCTATCAAATAAATCATTACACCATTGATACTAATGAAAGAAAGACACGAATACCCCAAACCCAAGAACAAGACCTGTGAATATCCCTAACTTCTGTCCAATCACTATCATCATACATGAGATCTCTTTCCTTAATGCATTTCCAGGATTTAGATGATCACTTCATCAGCATAAGCTCTCATGGTTTATTTTTCAACGGGCCTTCGTCAACCCTTTGATATATATCGATGACTTTTGAGAATACAATGAAAACACTTAAACAAATTCCCCAAACCAAGACAGGAACCCTGGCCATGACTCACCTGGGTCTCTGTCCCATAGCAACCTGAAAAGGAGAAGTTTGATCAAAATGGAGGCTGAAATCGCCTTGAGCTTCTATTCTGAAAAGTACCAAACAGAGAAGGTAATGACCGAGATTGAGACTTTCTCTCCATGGATCAGCAGATTTGTTTACTGATGCTTTCATTGGCTCAATTAGCATAACCAGTGAAAACGCATGAAGAGATAGACCACATTTCCTGTGTATTGGACCTCAGAGTTCCAGACACGTATTATTCGTCATCGATGACTCATGCACTGGCATTTATCATCATCGATCCAGAAAAGATGACCTTCTCTTCATTCTATATGTTTCACTGATTCATGCGTTACTTCACTAATGCCAATTTTGACACTCTATGGTTTGCAAAACCCAGCGAGACCTCAATATCGTTCACCTGTCTCTATAACCATTCTCACATCATTATATCTCTCTCATATTTATTATCAGGTTTTTGCTTCACAACAGTTCTTTGTTTATCAATGGGATAAAGATGTTCTCCTTTAATTTTCTTTCACCCATTTTGTTAGCACAGTCATTACTTTTAGAGAATCCACCCATCCCCAGACTAGGAACTAGATGATGCTCACATGGGTGTCCGGGCTCCTGTGACCAAGATGCCCTCCTAGGCTGGCATTCAAGGAAGAATCCTCATTTCTGGTCCAGCGCATCCACTCTGAGGAGTATAAAACAAAGCAGAAGATAAAAATGGTGGAGGCACTCTCCACTCATCCCTGCTTCCACATTCACATCATTATTTAGGCAATCCCTAATGTTGAGGATATGTGAAATCTGTTGAAAAAGTATCTTCGATCTTGCCGCTGCACCAGAATATGAAGGTTGTCAACCACTTCTCCTGACCCCTCCTTCTTACCTTAAGTGGTAACAGTCATGTCCCGTGGCTTTATAATTGAAATTCAGTCTTTGTTTGACATTTTACTGGTATATCTTTTTTTTTTTTAAACATCTTTATCGGAGTATAATTGCCTTACAATGGTGTGTTAGTTTCTGCTTTATAACAAAGTGAATCAGTTATACATATACATATGTCCCCATATCTCTTCCCTCTTGCATCTCCCTCCCTCCCACCCTCCCTATCCCACCCCTCTAGGTGGTCACAAAGCACCGAGCTGATCTCCCTGTGCTATGCGGCTGCTTCCAACTAGCTATCTATTGTCTCCACCCATATTTCCCATAATTGGAAATTGTTCTTTTTTTCGTTCACATAATATTTTAAAATTTTTATTTGGGTATAATTCAGCATAGTTTTGGAAGCCCTAACCACTGGTATCAGAGAAGAAAAGAATTAAAAGTGATCCAAATTGGAAAAGAAAATGTAAAACTGTCACTATTTGCTGGTGATATTATACTATACATATAAAATCATATATATGATACTGGAAAACTAGTAGAGCTCTTCAATGAATTTGGAAAAGTTGCAGGATTCACAACTAATACACAGAAATCTCTTGCATTACTATACTCTAACAACGGAAGTTCATAAATAGGGATTATGGAAACAATCATATTTACCGTTGCATCAAAAAGAATAAAATAGCTAGGAATAAGCCTTCGTAAGGAAGCCAAAGACCTGTAGTTAGAAAACTATAAGATGCTGATGAAAGAAATAAAAGATGACACAAACAGATGATGAGATATACCATATTCTTGGATGAAAGAATCAATATTCTGGAAATGGCTACGTATCCAAAGATATCTACAGATTCAAAGCAATCCTTATCATATTACCAATTTTTTTTTTTTACAGAATTAGAACAAAAAATGTTACAATTTGTATGGAAATACAAAAGACTATGAATAGCCAAAGCAATCTTGAGAAAGAAAAACAGATCTGGAGAAATCAGGCTCCCTGACTTCAGACTCTTCTAGAAAGCTATAGTCATCAAACAGTATGGTACTGGCACAAAAACAGAAATATAGATCAATGGTACAGGATAGAAAGTCCAGAGATAAACCCACGCATTTATGGTCACCTAATCTATGACAGAAGTGGCAAGTATACATATACAATGGAGAAAAGACAGTCTCTTCAATAAGTGGTGCTGGGAAAACTGGACAGCTACATGTTGAAGAATGAAATTAGAACACACCCTAGCACCATACACAAAAATAAACTCAAAATGGATTAAAGACCTAAATGTAAGGCCGGATAGTGTAAAACTTTTAGAGGAAAACATAGGGAGAGCCCTCTGTGACACAAACCGCAGCAAGATCTTTTTTGATCCATCTCCTAAACTAATGAACATAAAAACAGTAATAAACAAATGGGACCTAATTAAACTGAAAGGCTTTTGCACAGCAAAGGAAACCATTAACAAAACGAAAAGAAAACCCACAGAATGGGGGAAAATATTTGCAAACCAAGCAACTAACAAGGGATTAATCTCCAAAATATACAAACAGCTCATGCAGCTCTGATTCATTTTGTTGTGCAGTGGAAGCTAACACAACATTGTAAAGCAACCATGCTCCAATACATACTAATTTTAAAAATAATAAATAAATAAATAACAACAACCCAATCAAAAAATGGGCAGAAGATCTAAATAGACATTTCTCCCAAGAAGATATACAGATCATTCACCTTTATTTTTAATTACATATGTATTTATAGATTCTCCCATTTTCCTATTTTAATAATAGAATGAAAAATATGAACACAAGAGCAAAGTAAGCTCCTCATTTATTCCTGTCTATAGGATGCCTTCTCGAGTTGAGAATGGAATAGATTAATGTAATATCAGACCTCAGAATTCCAGACAAGTATTCACTGTAAATCACTCATATTGATGACCAGAAATCATCATCGATCCAATATTGGTCCTTTTTCTATGTACACATCTCTTTTTTGATTAAATAAAAAAATCACTAATTATTTTTAGCAGTACAATTCAAGAAAAAATAAGAAAAGCCTTCATATATATAGAATAATTATTACTTAAATATATATCTCTCTTTAATACATTGTTTTCTATATATGTATTAATCCATATAGTGGTTTTTATATCCATACTCAACACTGAGATGCAGTCTCCTTCTTTACTTATATTCCTCATTTCTTATTAAATACATTGAATTACTTTAATAAAACCATAGAGGAAAGAACTTCTACTATGACTCACAGTAATCTCCATCTCCTATTTCGCAGAGGCAAACCAATAGCTCATATCCATGGACGATTCTAAATCACGTCTAGTGACTTCATTCTGAGGTGTACACAACACAGAAGATGATAAAAATATTCAGACCTAATCACCACTATCTTTGTTTTCTGCATTTCTGTTACTCAGTATTTATGTTTCTGTTACTTTTTTTCTCTAAATTTTTTACCTTGTTAAAAGAAAATCTCAGTCTTTCGTCTGAAGCAGAACAATTAAACTGACCCTTACTTATGCGTGTCTTTCTATCTAACCTTGGCCAAACAGGTGACCTTCACCCATTTATTTAATGGGCATCAGTGTTTTCAATATTTATTAACAGTATCTTTTGTCTCGCTTCACCCTGTTTTTCCTTATGTTCATCTATATTTGCTTAATGGTTCATTATAGATCTATTAATAATAACAAATCTGTCTATGAAACCCATACAAAAATGTGATCTATTTATATTCCTGTCATCTCTCTATAGAAACAGTTTCACCAGAAGGAAGAGACTACTTATGGTCTGGGTTGGACCTCAGAGTTTCAGACATGTTTTCATCATTCAGGACTCTTCCCATGACAATCATCATCACTGGTCCATCACTGAGTCTCTTTTCTTCCATCATTTCTATATGGAATAATAAAATAATATATGGTTCACTAAATATTCCAAGAATAACACACTTCGATACCCCTAACCTCAGTTTACAGAATCATTTCCCATTAAGGGTCCATCTCTTCCAATTTTCTACCTCAATCCTGCCCATTATCAATTATTCAAAAGAATATTTCTTATATTTATCATTGAACTATGAGTAAGTTTTTGATTAATTTAATACTTTTTAATACTTTTTACTCTTTTCTTTGTTCATTTCTATTTGTTTATTGACTAATTCAGTAAGTCACTCATAATAATTTTAAAATTATTAGTCACAAAACCCAGGAAGAGGGCTTCCCTGGTGGTGCAGCGGTTGAGAATCCGCCTGCCAATGCAGGGGACACGGGTTCGAGCCCTGGTCTGGGAAGATCCCACATGCCGCGGAGCAACTGGGCCCGTGAGCCACAACGACTGAGCCTGCGCGTCTGGAGCCTGTGCTCTGCAACAAGAAAGGCCGTGATAGTGAGAGGCCCGCGCACCGCGATGAAGAGTGGCCCCCGCTTGCCGCAACTAGAGAAAGCCCTCGCACAGAAACGAAGACCCAACACAGCCAAAAATAAATTAATTAATTTATTTTTAAAAAAAAACAAAACCAAGAAGGGTCATGATATCGCTAACTGTAAATAGATCATTCTCACAGCAACGTATCTCTTTTTAAATTTTATGCTATTATACATCTATGCATTAATCAATTAGTGTTTAATGAAGGTCTATATTTATCACTGAGCTACACTGGCCTTCTGTTACTCTATATGGAAGTTTCAAGTAATACACTGAATGCACAGGGGAAAAGAAATCACTGAAACTAAGACGAGAAATTTGACTATTACTCACATTTGTCTCTGTGCTTCTAATACAGAGATGCAATCTTAAGGTGTATCACCGTGGAATAATGCTTCAACAGCACGAATGTGTCCATTTTGAACAATATGAAGCACAGTCAATGAGAAAAAAAGAAAAGAAAATTTATCTCCATTGACTCTTGCATTCTACATTTCTCTTACCCAGTCATTTAGGAATTTATAACTTTTTCATAATGTAGAAATTGTTTTCTCTTAACAGAAAGAACAACCTCATACTTAAGATTGACTCAGAACAATAAAATTGACTCCTAATTGTTCAAGTCTATCTGATACCTGGCAAAAGTGATGACACCCTTGATCCATCTATTTCATAGTGGTCATCAGTGCTGGAAATTTTTATTAATATTTCTTGTCTCATCATAGATGTTCATAATGAGAACATAATTTATCTTTTCTTTGTAATCTATTATTTATGTATCTTTAATGGTGCTCTCATTGATCTAGTAATAATTTTAAAACTTAGTCGAAGAACTTGAAAATTGTACGTTCCTAACATTTGTCCATAGGATCAAATAAACATGAAAATAGACTATGTATTGTCTTGGACCTCAGGGTTCCAGATACTTATTATTCATCAGCTGTGCCTCAACCTCTACCAATTCTCATCACTGGTTCATTTAAGCCCAATTTTAGTTCATTCATTTATATATTTGTATCAATTAAATCATTACTGCATTGATAGTAATAAAATAAATACATGATTAACAAAAGCCAAAGAACAAGACACTCAAATATCCATAACTTCTCTCTAATCATTACCAAAATAGATTACAACTCTTTCATTAATGAATATCAGTGTTATACAATATCAATTTTTTAAAATAAATTTATTTATTTATTTATTTTTGGCTGCATTGGGTCTTTGTTGCTGCGCTCAGGCTTTCTCTAGTTGTGACAAGTAGGGGCTACTCTTCGTTGTGGTGTGCGGGCTTCTCATTGCGGTGGCTTCTCTCGTTGCGGAGCACAGGCTCTAGGCACACGGGCTCAGTACTTGTGGCTCATGGACTCTTGAGCGCAGCTCAGTAGTTGTGGCGCACAGGCTTAGTTGCTCTGCAGCATGTAGGATCTTCCCGGACCAGGGCTGGAACCCGTGGTCCCCTGCATTGGCAGGCAGATTCTAACCACTGCACCACCAGGGAAGTACCTACAATATCAATTAATCAGTATAAAGTTTCAGGTCAAATTTATCAATGGGCCATTATTAACCTGTTGATTGCATTTATTACTTTTTAGAATACAATGAAAACACTTAAGTAAATTACTCAAACCAAGAGAGGAACGTTGGTCATTACTCACCTGGGTCTCTGTCTTATACCAACCTGAAAATGATAACCTTGATCACAATAGAGGCTGAAATCACTTTGAGCTTCTATTCTGAAAAGTACCAAACAAAAGGCGATAAAAAGATTGAGACTTTCTCTCCATTTGTCCACATGTTTGTTTATTGATTCTTTCATTGCTTCAATTATAATAAAGAATGAAAATGCATGAAGAGAAAAAAGACATTTCTTTTGCATCGGACCTCAGAGTTCCAGAATGTATTCATTGTACATGACTCATACGCCACCAGTAGTCATCATTGATCCAGTACCATACCTCTTTTCACTCATTCATTTCTATATTACTTATTGCTCAATTCATAATTCAGTAATTATAATTTTAAAAATGGTTATTCATCGGAACCACCAAAGAGCTTAGAAATCTCTAATATATATTTAGAATCATTCTCATGTCAACATCTTTCATTAATTACTCTCATTTTTCATTTTATGAATGAATCAATATAGTACTTCCTATTAATCCCATATTTCACACTGGGCTATTTGGATTTCATTGATTACATTTCACAACTTGCAATAATACAGTCAATAGCCTTAAATAGAATATTGAAACTAAGGCCAAAATTTATCTATTACTCACATGGTCTCCACAGTCCTAACATGTGAATGCAACCAGAGCTCTCAGGACCATAGAAGAATCCTTCAACCAGCTTGAGTGCTCCCATTCTAAGAGGTACAGAGCAGAAAAGATGATAAAAAATTTCAGACCTTATCTCCATTGATCCTTGTTATCCACATTTCACTTACTCATTTAAGCATTCATTAATTTTTCATAACATAGTATTTTTTCTCTTAAGAAAAGAAAACCTTAAACTTGAGACTGACCCAGAACAACAATGTTGACTCTTACTTATCAGTGTCTGTATGATCCTTTCAGCAAAAGGGCAAAACACTTATTCGTTTACTGTTTAAAAGGCATGAATGTTTTCTATTTTATTAATAATATTTCTTGCCTGACCACATACGTTCCTAGTGAGCAATGCTTCGCCTTCTTCTTTTTATGTGTGTTTTTACATTTTTTAATGGCTAGATTACTGATTTATTACTAATAATATGTCTAAATCTATTAACCCAAAATAGGAATATAATGTTTGTATATTCCTAACATCGACCCATGGGGTCATTTATAACAGAAGATGGGCTAGATTTTGCGTTGTGTGGAATCAGGGTTACAGACACATGGTATTCACCATATATGACTCCTATGCCTCCAGTCATGACCAATGGTCCAGCAGAGACACTTTTCTCTACTGTCATCTACACTTGTTTATTAATTAATTCACTATTATTTAAATAAACATAAATCAGGGACTTCCCTGGTGGCCCAGTGGTTGAGAGACCACCTGCCAATGCAGGGGACACGGGTTCAATCCCTGGTCCGGGGAGATCCCACATGCCACAGAGCAACAAAGCCCATGCGCCACAACTACTGAGCCTGCACTCTAGAGCCTGCAAGTCACAACTACTGAGCCCGCACACCCTAGAGACCTCATGCCACAACTATTGAGCCCACGTGCCGCAACTACTGAAGCCTGTGAGCTCTAGGGCCTGCGTGCCACAACTACTGAAGCTGCAGGTCTAGAGCCTGTGCTCCACAACAAGAGAAGCCACCGCAACGAGAAGCCCAAGCACTGCAATGAAGAGTAGCTCCCACTCGCCGCAACCAGAGAAAGCCCATGCACAGCAACGAAGACCCAACAAAGCCAAAAAAAAAAACAAACCATAAATCACACAAAAAATTATGTGTAAGAGCTTGAATATCCCTAACATTTATCTATACAATCATTTCCCCTGACACCCAACTCTTTCATTAACTGAACTCAGTGTTTCATATGTGGATTAATCATATTGTTTTGTATCTGGTATTTGACATTAGCATGCTTGGACTTTTTTGTTAATATTTAATTTTTTAAATAATATCTTTTAAAGTAATAATTTAAAAAAAAATACGGCTCAATCCAAGACAAGAACATTGACTACTACTCACATTGTTCTCCATCCTCCTAACACAGATGCAACCATAGGGCTCCTGTCCATGGAAGATGCTTAAATCAGCTCAAGGGCATCCATTCTGAGAAGTACAGGTCAGAGCAGATAGTAAAATATTGAGAACTCATCTCCATTGATCCTTGCTTCTGCATTTCATTTTTAGTGACTTAGACAATCGTTAATTTGGAGTATGTTTGTTTCATTTTCTCTTAAAAAAATGAACTTAAAACTTGTCCCTGACACAGAAAATGAGCAGTGACTTACAGTAAGTAATCTTACTGATTACAGTAAGTAATCTTACTATTGTCTGTATTATTCTTAGCCAAAGATTTAACAGTCATGCACCATTTGTTTCTCTTTGGACTTCACTGTTTTCAAATTTATTAACAGTATTTCTTGCATGACCACATATTTTTATAATTGGATAAGGATTCACCCATTCAGCTTTATTTATTTACATATTTGGTTTTTGATTATTTCATTTCTCCAATTATAACAGTAAAGTGAAAATGCATGAATGAACACAAAGAGTAAACAAGATCCTTGTATATTCCTGACTTTTATCTATAGGATCTTTACAAACAGAGTTAATGCATTAGACTTCTTTTTGCTGGACCTCAGAGTTTCAGACACATATTATTTATCATCCTTGATTCAAACCATCAGTCATCATCATTGGTCCAGGATTGGCTCAATTTCTCTTTGTTCATTTCTAAATTGTTTATTAATTCATTAATTCACACTAATCATACAGTAACTATTCTTAAGCAAACCACCCAAACCAACACGAGAACTTTGACTATGACTTACAGTGGTCTCCATGCTTCTAATGTATAGATGCAACCAAAGAGCTTGTGATCATGGAAGATGGTTAAATCCCTCAAGAGTGTTCACTCTGAGGAGTACAGAGCAGAACAGTTTATAAAAAAAAAAGTTAGGACCTTATCTACATTGGTCCTTCCTTTCCACATCACTTACTCCAATTTTTTAGGTATTTATTAATTTTTCATTATATATACACATTTTTTCTATTAACAAAGAGAACAACCTCAACCTTGTAAGTGATCCAGAATAATAAAACTGACTGCTAATTATCTATGTCTACATGATCCTTAGCCAAAGAAGTAACACCCTTGATCCATTTATTTCTTAAAGGGCTTCACTGTTTTCAATATATATTAATAATATATCTTGCCTCACTACATATGTTCATGATTGACTAATCCTTCATTTTCCCCTTTATCTTTCTCTAATGGTTCTATCTATGATCCATTAATAATGATGAATCTAAATCTATGAATCTAATATAAGAACCTGACCTTTGTATATTTCTGACAGTTGTCTATATGATCATTTCCAAAAGAAGGATCGAACACATTATGTTGTGTATTGGATCTCAGCATTTCAGACACTTATTTTCATCATCCACAACTCATATGCCACCAGTAGTCATCAATGTCATGTTATTCCATATTAGGGTGTCATTTTCTTCACTGGTGTTTATATTTGTATTGATTAAACTGTTAATAATTATTAATTCTTTGATAATAATAAAATAAGTATATAATTCACAAAAAAAAACCCAAGAGCAAGATTCTACAGTCTGTCTATACAATCATTTCCCACATGGATCATACCTCTTCTGTTATTCAATCTCAGTGTTACACATTATTGATTAATCAACATGTTTCATACATATTTATCAATGACAATAGTTAATTTTTTGATTTAAGAATTTTTAATAATACCATGACACCCTTAAACGAAGACCCAAACCAAGACAAGATCTTTGACCATTACCTACCTTTGTCTCTTTCCTGACAGAGGCAGTACAGTAACCTTGATCATGGTGGAAGCTGAAATCAGCTCCAGTATCTGTTCTGAAGAGTACCAAGCAGAGAAGGTAATAAAAAGATTGAGACATTCACGCCATTAATCCATACTTTCTACCATTCATATACACAGTAATTTAGGTATTTATTAATTTATAGTAATATTTATTTATTTTTCTCTTAATCAATCAAACATCAGCCTTACTCTGCTATTGATTCTTTTATAACAATATTTTTTAAATCTATGGCCACAAGTCCAAGAAAAAGATCCTTGCATATATGTGACAAATGTCTAATGGAACATGTCAAACAGGGTGAACGTACTAGATTCTTTTTATGTTGGACCTCAGAGCTCCCGACACGTAATATTCACTGTATATGACTCATATGCGCCAGTCATGATCATTGGCTCAGAATTTACCCTTATTCTTCATCTTTTGTTTAATTCAATCATTCACAAATAATAACAAAATAAATTCATGTAAATCACAAAAACCTAAGAAGTCTCTTGAAAATTCCTAAGATCTGTCTATAGAATTATTTCCCACAGAGACTAGATCTCTTTCTCTATTTGACCTCAATGTTTAATATATCAATTAATCAACATCATGCTTCATGTCAACACCAGCTTCATTATCAGGCTATGGTTGGCCTTCTGTCATTATATTTCATAGTTTTTTTTTTCTGGCTGCGCAACATGTGGGATCTTAGTTCCCCAACCTGGGATTGAACCCTCGCCCCCTGCAGTGGAAGCACGGAGTCTTAACCACTGGACCACCAGGGAAGTCCCAGATAGTGAATGCCATTAGTCGCCTCGACAAGAAATTTAATTATTACTCACGCTGGTCCACACACGTAGATGCAAACGTAAATTTTTTGACCACAGGGATCATGGCAGAACCTTGAACAGCATTGAGTACCCACCCTGAGGAGTACAAAGCATAGCAGATGATAAAAAGATTGAAGCATTATTTCCATTGATCATTGCTGTCCACATTTCATTTTCTTAGGCATTTAAATATTTACTAATTGATGTTAATAATTCTTTGTCTCATCTCCTAAAAAAAGAGAACAACATTGAACTGACTACTGATCCAGAATAGTAACATTGACTATATATTACCCCTGGCTATGTGATAGTTAGCCAAAGAGGTAATACCCTTGATCCAATTATTTCTTTTATTTTTTTAATACAACTCAAGTAAATTTATTACATAAAACAAAAATATTACAAGGCCAAGTAAAATAGTAAATGAAGGCTCAGTGTTTGGTATAAGTGAAAAAAATATTCATGAAAATTCAAGATAGGTCAGTTGTTACTAAAATACTTGCCAGAGAGAGGAGCTTTGAAATGGCGGAAGAGTAAGACGTGGAGATCACCTTCCTCCCCACAAATACATCAAAAATACATCTACATGTGGAACAACTGCTACAGAACACCTACTGAACGCTGGCAGAAGACCTCAGACCTCCCAAAAGGCAAGAAACTCCCCACGTACCTGGGTAGGGCAAAAGAAAAAAGAAATAACAGAGATAAAAGAATAGGGACAGGACCTGCACCACTGGGAGGGAGCCGTGAAGGAGGAAAGGTGTCCACACACTAGGAGCCCCTTCGCGGGCAGAGACTGCGGGTGGCGGAGGGTGAAGCTTCGGAACCACGGAGGAGAGCGCAGCCACAGGGGTGAGGAGGGCAAAGCGGAGAGATTCCGGCACAGAGGCTCGGCACGGAGCAGCACTCACCAGCCCGAGAGGCTTGTCTGCTTCTCCGCCGGGCGGGCGGGGCTGGGAGCTGAGGCTCGGGCCTCGGAGGTCAGATCGCAGGGGGAGGACTGGGGTTGGCGGCGTGAACACAGCCTGAAGGTGCTAGTGCCCCACGGCTAGCCGGGAGGGAGTCCGGGAAAAAGTCTGCAGCTGCCGAAGAGGCAAGAGACTTTTTCTTGCCTATCTGTTTCCTGGTGCGCGAGGAGAGGGGATTCAGAGCGCCGCCTAAATGAGCTCCAGAGACGGGCGCAAGCCGCGGCTATCAGCGCGGATCCCACAGCAACAGGGGCGCAGAGGAAAAACCGGAGAGATTCCCGCACAGAGGCTCGGCGCCGAGCAGCACTCACCAGCCCGAGAGGCTCGTCTGCTCACCCGCCGGGGCGGGCGGGGCTGGGAGCTGAGGCTCGGGCTTCGCTCGGATCGCGGGGAGAGGACTGGGGCTGGCGGCGTGAACACAGCCTGAAGGGGTTAGCGCACCACAGCTGGCTGGGAGGCAGTCCGGGAAAAAGCCTGCAGCTGCCGAAGAGGCAAGAGACTTTTTCTTCCCTCTTTGTTTCCTGGTGCGCGAGGAGAGGGGATTCACAGCGCCGCCTAAACGAGCTCCAGAGACGCGCACGAGCCGCGGCTATCAGCGCGGACCCCAGAGACGGGCATGGGACGCTAAGGCTGCTGCTGCCGCCACCAAGAAGTTTGTGTGCGAGCACAGGTCACTCTCCACACCACCCCTCCTGGGAGCCTGTGCGGCCCGCCACAGCCAGGGTCCCGTGATCCTGGGACAACTTCCCCGGGAGAACGCACGGCGTGCCTCGGGCTGCTGCAATGTCACGACGCCTCTGCCGCCGCAGGCTCGCCCTGCCTCCTCCGTACCGCTCCCTCCCCCCGCCTGAGTGAGCCAGAGCCCCCGAAGCAGCCGCCCCTTTAACCCCGTCCTGTCTGGGCGGGGAACAGAGGCCCTCAGGCGACCTACACGCAGAGGCGGGTCCAAATCCAAAGCTGAACCCCGGGAGCTGTACGAACAAAGAAGAGAAAGGGAAATTTCTCCCAGCAGCCTCAGGAGCAGCGGATTAAAACTCCACAAACAACTTGATGTACCTACATCTGTGGAATACCTGAATAGATAACGAATCATCCCAAATTGAGGAGGTGGATTTTGGGAGCAATGATATATATATATATTTCCCCCTTTTTCTCTTTTCGTGAGTGTCTATGTGTATGCTTCTGTGTGTGATTTGGTCTCCACAGCTTTGCTTTTACCATTTGTCCTAGGGTTCTGTCTGTCCGTTTCTTTCTTTTTTTTTTTTTTAGTATAGTTTTTAGCACTTGTTATCATTGGTGGATTTGTTTTTTGGTTTGGTTGCTCTCTTCTTTCTTTCTTTCCTTTTTTATTACTTTAAAAAAATTTTTTTTAATAATTATTTTTATTTTAATAACGATTTTACTTTATTTTATTTTATCTTCTTCTTCCTTTCTTTCTTTTTTTTCTCCCCTTTATTCTGAGTCATGTGGATGACAGGCTCTTGGTGCTCCAGCCAGGCGTCAGGGCTGTGCCTCTGAGGTGGGAGAGTCAAGTTCAGGACATTGGTCCACAAAGGACCTTCCAGCTCCACGTAATATCAAATGGCGAAAATCTCCCAGAGATCTCCATCTCAACGCCAAGACCCAGCTCCACTCAAAAGACCAGCAAGCTACAGTGCTGGACACCCCATGCCAAACAACTAGCAAGACAGGAACACAGCCCCACACATTATCAGAGACGCTGCCTAAAGTCATAATAAGGCCACAGACACCCCAAAACACATCACCAAACGTGGACCTGCCCACCAGAAGGACAAGATCCAGCCTCATCCACCAGAACACAGGCACTAGTCCCTTCCACCAGGAAGCCTACACAACCCACTGAACCAGTCTTAGCCACTGGGGACAGACACCAAAAACAACAGGAACTACGAACCTGCAGCCTGCAAAAAGGAGACCCCAAACACAGTAAGTTAAGCAAAATGAGAAGACAGAGAAACACACAGCAGATGAAGGAGCAAGGTAAAAACACACCAGACCTAAAAAATGAAGAGGAAATAGGCAGTCTACCTTAAAAAGAATTCAGAATAATGATAGTAAAGATGATCCAAAATCTTGGAAATAGAATGGAGAAAATACAAGAAATATTTAACAAGGACCTAGAAGAACTAAAGAGCAAAGAAACAGTAATGAACAACACAATAAATGAAATTAAAAATTCTCTAGAAGAAATCAATAGCAGAATAACTGAGGCAGAAGAACGGATAAGTGACTTAGAAGATAAAATAGTGGAAATAACTACCACAGAATAGAATAAAGAAAAAATAATGAAAAGAAATGAGGACAGTCTCAGAGACCTCTGGGACAACATTAAACGCACCAACATTCGAATTATAGGGGTCCCAGAAGAAGAAGAGAAAAAGAAAGGGACTGAGAAAATATTTGAAGAGATTATAGTTGAAAACTTCCCTAATATGGGAAAGGAAATAGTTAATCAAGTCCAGGAAGCACAGAGAGTTCCATACAGGATAAATCCAAGGAGAAACACGCCAAGACACATATTAATCAAACTATCAAAAATTAAATACAAAGAAAAAATATTAAAAGCATCAAGGGAAAAACAACAAATAACACACAAGGGAATCCCCATAAGGTTAACAGCTGATCTTTCAGCAGAAACTCTGCAAGCCAGAAGGAAGTGGCAGGACATATTTAAAGTGATGAAGGGGAAAAACCTACAACCAAGATTACCCTACGCAGCAAGAATCTCATTCAGATTTGACAGAGAAATTAAAACCTTTACAGTCAAACAAAAGATAAGAGAATTCAGCACCACCAAACCAGCTTTACAACAAATGCTAAAGGAACTTCTCTAGGCAAGAAACTCAAGGGAAGGAAAAGACCTACAATAACAAAACCAAAACAATTAAGAAAATGGTAATAGGAACATACATATTGATAATTACCTTAAATGTAAATGCATTAAATGCTCCAACCAAAAGACATAGACTGGCTGAATGCATACAAAAACAAGACCCATATATAGGCTGTCTACAAGAGACCCACTTCAGACCTAGGGACACATACAGACTGAAAGTGAGGGGATGGAAAAAGATATTCCATGCAAATGGAAATCAAAAGAAAGCTGGAGTAGCAATTCTCATATCAGACAAAATAGACTTTAAAACAAAGACTATTACAAGAGACAAAGAAGGACACTACATAATGATCAAGGGATCAATCCAAAAAGAAGATATAACAATTGTAAATATTTATGCACCCAACATAGGAGCACCTCAATACATAAGGCACATACTGACAGCCATAAAAGGGGAAATCGACAGTAACACAATCATAGCAGGGGACTTTAATGCCCCACTTTCACCAATGGACAGATCATCCAAAATGAAAATAAATAAGGAAACACAAGCTTTAAATGATACATTAAACAAGATGGACTTAATTGATATTTATAGGACATTCCATCCAGAAACAACAGAATACACTTTCTTCTCAAGTGCTCACAGAACATTCTCCAGGATAGATCATATCTTGGGTCACAAATCAAGCCTCAGTAAATTTAAGAAAACTGAAATCGTATCAAGTATCTTTTCCGACCACAACACTATGAGACTAGATATCAATTACTGGGGAAAAAATCTGTAAAAAATACAAACATATGGAGGCTAAACAATACAACACTCAATAACCAAGAGATCACTGAAGAAATCAAAGAGGAAATCAAAAAATACCTAGAAACAAATGACAATGAAAACACGATGACCCAAAACCTACTGGATTCAGCAAAAGCAGTTCTAAGAAGGAAGTTTATAGCAATAAAATCCTACGTTAAGAAACAAGAAACATCTCAAAGAAACAACCTAACCTTCCACCTAAAACAATTAGAGAAAGAAAAACAAAAAAACCCCAAAGTTAGCAGAAGGAAAGAAATCATAAAGGTCAGATCAGAAATAAATGAAAAAGAAATGAAGGAAACGATAGCAAAGATCAATAAAACTAAAAGCTGGTTCTTTGAGAAGATAAACAAAATTGATAAACCATTAGCCAGACTCATCAAGAAAAAAAGGGAGAAGACTCAAATCAATAGAATTAGAAATGAAAAAGGAGAATTAACAACTGACACTGCAGAAACAAAAGGATCATGAGAGATTACTACAAGCAACTATATGCCAATAAAATGGACAACCTGAAAGAAATGGACAAATTCTTAGAAATGCACAACCTTCCGAGACTGACCCAGGAAGAAATGGAAAATATAAACAGACCAATCACAAGCACTGAAATTGAAACTGCGATTAAAAATATTCCAACAAACAAAAGCCCAGGAACAGTTGGCTTCACAGGTGAATTCTATCAAACATTTAGAGAAGAGCTAACACCTATCCTTCTCAAACTCCTCCAAAATATAGCAGAGGGAGGAACACTCCCAAACTCATTCTACGAGGCCACCATCACCCTGATACCAAAACCAGACAAAAATGTAACAAAGAAAGAAAAATACAGGCCAATATCACTGATGAACATAGATGCAAAAATCCTCAACAAAATACTAGCAAACAGAAACCAACAGCACATTAAAAGGATCATACACCATTATCAAGTGGGGTTCATCCCAGGAATGCAAGGATTCTTCAATATATGCAAATCAATCAATGTGATACACCATATTAACAAATTGAAGAATAAAAACCATATGATCATCTCAATAGATGCAGAGAAAGCTTTCGACAAAATTCAACACCCATTTATGATAAAACCCCTCCAGAAAGTAGGCACAGAGGGAACTTACCTCAACATAATAAAGGCCATATATGATAAACCCACAGCCAACATCATCCTCAATGGTGAAAAACTGAAACCATTTCCACTAAGATCAGGAACAAGACAAGGTTGCCCACTCTCACCACTATTATTCAACATAGTTTTGGAAGTTTTAGCCACAGCATTCAGAGAAGAAAAAGAAATAGAAGGAATCCAAATTGGAAAAGAAGAAGTAAAGCTGTCACTGTTTGCAGATGACATGATACTATACATAGAGAATCCTAAAGATGCTACCAGAAAACTACTAGAGCTAATCAATGAATTTGGTAAAGTAGCAGGATACAAAATTAATGCTCCGAAATCTCTTGCATTCCTATACACTAATGATGAAAAATCTGAAAGTGAAATTAAGAAAACACTCCCATTTACCATTGCAACAAAAAGAATAAAATACCTAGGAATAAACCTACCTAAGGAGACAAAAGACCTGTATGCAGAAAATTTTAAGACACTGATGAAAGAAATTAAAGATGGTACAAAGAGATGGAGAGATATACCATGTTCTTGGATTGGAAGAATCAACATTGTGAAAATGACTCTACTACCCAAAGCAATCTACAGATTCAATGCAATCCCTATCAAACTACCACTGGCATTTTTCACAAAACTAGAACAAAATATTTCATAATTTGTATGGAAACACAGAAGACCCCCAATAGCCAAAGCAATCTTGAGAAAGAAACACAGAGCTAGAGGAATCAGGCTCCCTGACTTCGGACTATACTACAAAGCTACAGTAATCAAGACAGTATGGTACTGGCACAAAAACAGAAATATAGATCAATGGAACAGGATAGAAAGCCCAGAGAAAAACCCAGGCACACATGGTCACCTTATCTTTGATAAAGGAGGCAAGAATATACAATGGAGAAAAGACAGCCTCTTCAATAAGTGGTGCTGGGAAAACTGGACAACTACATGTAAAAGAATGAAATTAGAACACTCCCTAACACCATACACAAAAATAAACTCAAAATGGATTAAAGACCTAAATGTAAGGCCAGACACTATCAAACTCTTAGAGGAAAACATAGGCAGAACACTCTATGACATAAATCACAGCAAGATCCTTTTTGACTCACCTCCTAGAGAAATGGAAATAAAAACGAAATAAACAAATGGGATGTAATGAAACTTAAAAGCTTTTGCACAGCAAAGGAAACCATAAACAAGAAGAAAAGACAACCCTCAGAAAGGGAGAAAATATTTGCAAATGAAGCAACTGACAAAGGATTAATCTCTAAAATTTACAAGCAGCTCATGCAGCTCAATATCAAAAAAACCAAACAACCCAATCCAAAAGTGGGCATAAGACCTAAATAGACATTTCTCCAAAGAAGATATACAGATTGCCAACAGACACATGAAAGAATGCTCAACATCATTAATCATTAGAGAAATGTAAATCAAAACTACCATGAGATATCATCTCACACCAGTCAGAACGGCTATCATCAAAAAATCTACAAACAATAAATGCTGGAGAGGGTGTGTAGAAAAGGGAACCCTCTTGCACTGTTGGTGGGAATGTAAATTGATACAGCCATTATGGAACAGTATGGAGGTTCCTTAAAAAACTAAAAATAGAACTACCACACGACCCAGCAATCCCACTACTGGGCATATACCCTGAGAAAACCATAATTCAAAAAGAGTCATGTATCACAATGTTCATTGCAGCTCTATTTACAATAGCCAGGACATGGAAGCAACCTAAGTATCCATCAACAGATGAATGGATAAAGAAGATGTGGCACATATATACAATGGAATATTACTCAGCCATAAAAAGAAACAAAACTGAGTTATTTGGGGTTTTTTTTAACATCTTTATTGGAGTCTAATTGCTTTACCATGGTGTGTTAGTTTCTGCTTTATAACAAAGTGAATCAGTTATACATATACATATGTTCCCATATCTCTTCCCTCTTGCGTCTCCCTCCCTCCCACCCTCCCTATCCCACCCCTCTAGGTGGTCACAAACCACCGAGCAAATTGAGTTATTTGTAGTGAGGTGAATGGACCTAGAGTCTGTCATACAGAGTGAAGTAAGTCAGAAAGAGAAAACAAATACCATATGCTAACACATATATATGGAATCTAAAAACAAACAAAAAAATGGTCATGAAGAACCTAGGGGCAAGACGGGAATGAAGATGCAGGTCTACTAGAGAATGGACTTGAGGATACGGGGAGTGGGAAGGGTAAGCTGGTACAAAAAGAGAGTGGCATGGACATATATACAGTACCAAATGTAAAATAGATAGCTAGTGGGAAGCAGCCGCATAGCACAGGGAGATCAGCTCGGTGGTTTGTGACCACCTAGAGGGGTGGGATAGGGAGGGTGGGAGGGAGGGAGACGCAAGAGGGAAGAGATATGGGGATATATGTATATGTATAACTGATTCACTTTGTTATAAAGCAGAAACTGACACACCATTGTAAAGCAATTAGACTCCAATAAAGATGTAAATAAATAAATTAATTAATTAATTTAATTAAATACTTTCCAGAATTTAATAACTAACTTTTATATAGTGTTGATCCAATTATATCTTAATGGATACTCATATTTCCAAATTAAATTAATAGTATTTCCTGTCTCATATAACGGGACAGTACTTCACCCTTTCATCTTTATTTACGTAATTGTATAGATTTTGTTATTGATTTTTTGTCGCAATAATACCATCAAAATTCATGAACCACAAAAGTCCAAGAACAGACTTTAGTTTATTCCTAGTCTGTCTTGAGGTTCACTTCCAACAGAGACCATAGACTAGATCTCTTTCTGTACAGTACCTCAGAGCCAGATACATATCATCCATCACCCGTGATTCATACCCCACCAGCGGTCCCTTATCGGTCCAGGATTTGCCCTCTTTCTCCTCATTCATTTGCACACTCATTGATTTCTAATTTTTAATTGCCTAATAATAATAAAATAAATTTACATGAATCACAAAAACTCAAGAACAAGAGTTTCAAGTATCCCTAACATCTGTACATAGAATAATTTCCCTCAGCAAGTATATCTTTCATTAATCAATCTTAGTTTGCACCTATTCATTAAGGGACGTATGTGACATATGAAACCCATAGTGGGCCATGGCTAACTTCTTAGATTATACTTAATACATGTTTTTAACAAAACAGTGAATATTCTTAAACAAGCCACCCACACCAAGATAAGAGCTTTGACTATTACTCACATTGGTCTCTTTGCTCCTAATACAGAATTCACAGCCATGGCAAAAGGCTTACATCAGTTCAGTTCATTCATTCTGAGTATAAGCAATGCAGATAATAAAATATTGAGACATTCTTCCCATTAGTACATGGTTTTCTCATTTCATTTTCTTAATATTTAAGTACTTATTATTTTATAGTGTGATATACTTCTTTTTCTCTAAAGTAAACAAACTACTCAAACTCATGACTGACTCAAAGCAGGAAGACAGCCTAATACATGTAACTATCTATATCATCCTTACCCCAAAGTGTAACCTGCTTGATCCATTTATCACTTAATGAGCTCTCATGGTTCTAAGTTATATTAATAGTAATTCATACCTCACCACATATTTTCATAGTTTGATATGCTTCACCCTTTTCATCTTTATACACTAACATATCTGTTTATTCTTTCATTTATTCACTTAATAAAATCAAAATCCATGAAGCACCGAAGACTGAGAATACGATCCTTGAATATTACTGAAATCTATCCATGGGCTCATTCCCACAAATGTAAACATTTAATATTTTTTTGTAATGGACCTCAGTAGTTCGTAGATGTTTTGATCATAAAATATAGTCCCGAATCGGTCCATGGTTGGCCTTTTCTTCATATAATTTGTATATTGTTTCTATATATAGCATGAACCCACCATCAGCACTACAATACTGACTAGTACTTAACGTCTCCTATGTGCTCTGTCCTCATAATGAAAATAGCTTCCATCGTTATCAATTAAGGAATGTGTAGGGAAAACCTAAAACAAATTTAAAGAGCTATAAAATGAATGACATGGACTCAACCTGTTTTTAAAATCATCCCAAGTGATCAAATTAATCATAATCAAATTAATCATATACTTTGGTTCCTCATCCTTAGTACAGGCCTATCCTTGTTTGATTTTGTTCATGTATGTAGCCACGTACTCATTTTAAATACACATTCCTAAACATACTGGCAGCCTACAGATCTTGGTCTTTTCAGAATGCTTAAATCAGTTCAGGTGCACCCATTTTGTAGAGTACAAAGATGATGTTAAAAGAATGAGACATTTTCTCCATTGGACCATGCTTTTCCCCTTTCGTTTACTTAGACTTTCAGATATTTATTAATTAATGTATTTGTTATTTCTTTAAAAATAAGCAACCTGGAACTTAGCACTGACACACAGCAACAGCACTAACTATTATGACATATATTTGACTTTATCGGTGATTCTCGAAACGTTGTTTCCTGATACGCAGCATTAGCAGAACTTGGGAACGTGTTAGAAATGCAGATTAGCGGACCCTACACTAATTTTACTGAATCAGAAATGCTGAGAGTGGGACCAGCAATCCGTAGTTTAACAAGCCCTCCGGGCGATTCTGATTCTCACTCAAGAACACTGCTCTATTTTTAACCTATCCCAGAGAGGTAAAACCCTTGATCTACTGGTTTCTTAATGCACTGCCATGCTTCAGAATTATATGAACAAAAATTTCTGTCTCACAACATTTTTTCTTAATTAACCCAGCTTTACTCTCTTTATCTATCTATCTATCTATCTATCCGTCTATTGATTCTTTAATTTATTCCCTTAGAATAATGTAAGAAGTCCCCATGATCCATTTAAACCCCATAATTAGATGCTTGAAAATTACTGAAATCTAGCTATACACTTATTCCCACAGATATATCAAATCTCCTTTTGAAATGAACTTCAGTGATGCAGAAACGAATTAATCACAAGACACATTCAGACTGCATTCCATTCACATCATGGATCCGTGCTTGACTCGTTTTCATTTAACTTCTGCATTCTTTAAAGATGTAAGAAAGAACCACCATGGGCCCACCAACCACTCCACATCCAAACACCGTAAATATCTTACATTTTCCTGTGGGTTGCTTCACTCAATTCACAGCTTAGATCTTTTCCACAGAGGAATGTTTATAAACTGTGGTGCAAACCTAATATGGAATAATAAGTAGCTGTGAAAGTGAATGTAAAACCCTCAAACTTTTAAAAAATTGTACTGAATTCGATGACTTCATAAAACTTGCCACATTGCATATCTTCAGCATATATCCATATTTGGTCTTCTTTGAATTTATTTGTCGGTAGCTACTTATTAATAGCTCTAATTTTCATTCATCCATTCTTTAATGCGTGAAAGAATCTGACAAACTATTCGTGTCGTAAACAAAATGCAAAATGTTTAACTTCCCAGAAACCAAGAGACAAATGCCTATTGTGTATATCTGTCTAATCCCCCTTATTCAAACTGGCCAGAGCTAAGATTCTTTTTTCTCAAGAGGGACACAACAGGAGTAAAACTGATGAATCACGTTTCACCATATGAACATATTCATGAACATATTCATCACTGGCCAGGTGCTTTGTCCCCTTTGATCTTATTAAGGTATTAACTTATTTATTAATTTATAATACTAAGATCAGTATCCTTGTATACAAACTCAGTTCAATAACACTCATTAATAGTAACTGCATCCAGCCCCTCACTATCATTAAGTGTCACGGGACTATATACTTTTTATTCCCAACTTTATTGAGGAGTAATTGACAAACATAGTTTGCATATATTTAAAATGTACAACATGAAGATTTGATTTATATATACACTGTGGAGTATTACCAATAGAACATTGAAGCCAAGGGCTTGATCATAACTTGTCATATGACACATTTTTGTCACTGGTTCATGTTAAGCCCTCTTTAATGTAGTAAGGGGGTTCAATTATATAAACTATTTTTTCCCATTTCTTAATTTAAAAAAAAAAAAATGCCTGCAACCCAAAGATAACCCAGAACATAAACATCAACAATTACAAACATCTCTCTCTGGGTCTCATGATATAAAAGCCTCTACATATTTTTAATAGACTTCGGTACCTTAGAAATAGATTGGTAATAATGTTTATCACATACTCTATAGTTATTCCAGATTTGGCCCTATTTTTCCTTCATTTATTCATACATTTGTTTAGTTATTATTGTATTGATTAACTTTTAATAAGCAATCAATATCTATGAAACTCAAAAGCCCAAAAATAAGATCCTTGGATATCCTTAACAAGTCTTTATAGGCTCATTTATATCAGAAGAATGGACTAGATTTCTTTTTGCTTTGGAGTTCGGAGTTCTAGGTAAGCATTGCTCTTCCTTGACTCACATGCCACCAGTCCTCAGTATTACTTCAGACTTCATCCTCTTTTTTTCATTCAATTATAATTTTGTTTAGAGATAAATCGTTAATTCATAATGAGAAACATATACTCATAAATTTTTCAAGTAGTTTTAATATCCCTAACATCTGTATGTAGAATCATTTTCTACAGAGAGAAAAGTCCAGATCTCTTTTGTTAATCGGCCTTGTGTTGAATGTATGGATTAGTCATCATAATTGCTTCATTTTCACGTCTAACTTTACTTATTGTTAGTCCAAGGTTAGCATGGACTAATCCCTAACATCTGTCTGTAGAATTATTTCCCTCAGCAAACCATCTCTTCCATTAATTGACCTCAATGTTTTGATTTGGATTAATAAACATAATGCTTCTTATTAATTGCATTTGGGGGCCATGGTTGGCATTCACTGATTATATTTCACATTTTTAAATAATACAAAGAATACCCTTAAACAAACAACCCAAACTGAGGCAATAACTTTGACTATTACTCACATTGGTCACCATGCTCTAAACCATAGAACTTTTGATCATGGAAGAATCGTTAAGCCAGCTTGAGGGGGTCCATTCTGAGGAGTACAGAGCAGAGGAGATGATTTTAAAAGGCTGAGACCTAATCAACATTGGTCCTTGTATTTCACCTTTCATTTAGTGAGTTATTTAGGAAATTGGCAACTTTCGAAAATGTTTACTTAATGTCTCCTAAGTAAACAAACAATAACGATCTTGCCACTGACACAGAATATGGACATTGCCTATTAACTACTTCACACTGCCTATAAAATCCTTAGCCAGAGGTAACACCCTTGTATGATTTGTTTCCTAATAAACAGAAGTATTTTCAAAATACGTTAATAGTATTTCTTGTCTTGCTACATATTTTTATAATTGGACAATGCTTAATGAACTTCATCTTTATTTATGTATGTATTTACCAATTATTTCATTGATCTGACTATAAAAATAGAGAATACATGAACGTAAACCAAAAATGAGATTCTTGTATATTCATGGCGTCTGTCTATAGGATCACTTCACACAGGGCAATGGACTAGTTTCCATTTGCATCGGACCTCAGAGTTCCAGACACATATTCATCATACACGACATACATGACTACACCAATAGTCATCATCGATCCAGTATTGTCCCTCCTTTTCTTCAATCGTTTGTACATTGTCCATTGATTAATTCATTAATTCACTAACAATAATTTTTAAACCCTATTATTCACAGAAACCCAAGAAGAGCCTTGATAGCCCTAAACTGTATATAGGATAATTCTCACATCAAAATATCTCTCTCATTTATTATTCTGATTTTCCTATATGCATTAATCAATATAATCAACCCCATATTTATATAATCAATTCCATATTTGTCACTGGGCTATAGTTAGCCTTATGCAATTATACTTCACATCAATACTTCATAATGATACAGTGAATATTCTTTTTTTAAAAACACTAAAATAAGGCAGGAATTTTGACTATTACTCACATTGGTCTGTATGCTCCTAACACACAGGTGCAACCATAGACCTGGTACCCATGGAAGGTGCTTAAATCAGCTCAGGTGTGTCCATTCTGAGGCCTACAGAGCAGAGCAGATGATAAAGATAATTGAGACCTTATTTCCATTGATCCCTGCTTTCCACCGTTCATTTACTCAGTCATTTAGGTATTTATATATTTTTCATGATATAGATTTTTTTTTTCTCTTAACAAAGGAAACTCTCAAACTTGAAACTGATTCAGTAAATAAAACTGACTCTTATTTATCAGCCTAGATGATTCTTAGCCACAGAGGTAACATTCTTGATTCATTTATTTCTTAGGAGGCATCAGTGTCTTCTTCAATTTTTATTAGTAATATTTCTTGCCTCACCACGTATGTTCATAGTTGGACAATGCTTAACATTCTTCTTTATCTATTTACTTCTATTTTATTCTACCGTCAATCCATTAGTAATAATAAATCTAAATCTATGAACTCAAAATAAGAACACAATATTTGTATATTTCTGACATCTGTCTACAGCAGGGGTCTCCAACCCCCGGACTGCGGACCGGTACTGGTCCAAGGCCTGTTAGGAACCGGCTTAACAGCAGCAAGTGAGCAGCGGGCGAGCGAGCGAAGCTTCGTCTGCTGCTCCCCATCGCTCTCCATCCCTTGCATTGCCGCGTGAACCATCTCCCACCACGCCATCCGTGGAAAAATTGTCTTCCACGAAACCGGTCCCTGGTGCCAAAAATGCTGGGGACTGCTGGTCTACGGGATCATTTCCGAAAGAGAGATTCAACTAATTATGTTTTGTGTTGGGCCCCGGAGTTCCAGACACATAGTATTCATTGTTTATAACTCATATGCCACCAGTTGTTATCACTGGTATATGTTTCTCTTTTTCTTCATTCATTTCTGCATCAGTATTAAATAAATCAAATTAATTCACTGATAATAATATAATGAATACATGATTCCAAAACCCAAGAGCAAGATATTTGCGTATCCCAAGCATAGTATATAGAGCCATATCCCATGTAGACTTTATCTCTTTGATCAGTGAATTTCAATGTTGATTAAATAACATAATATTTCATATGATTTTTAAATTTGGACATAGTTCATTTTTATTATATTTATTATTTTTTTAAATAATACTGTGAAACCTTTAAACAAATGACCCAAACCAAGACAAGAACTTTGACCGTTACTCACCTTTGTCTCTTTCCTGACACAGAGGCAACATGACAATCTTAATCAGCTTGGAGGATCCAATCTGAATAGTACCAAGCAGAGAAGAAAATAAAAAGATGGAGACATTCTCTCCATTTGATTCATTGTCTCCACCATCCATATACATAGTCATTTAGGTATTTATTGATTAATGGTAATATTTATTTATTTTCCTCTTAACAAATTCAGCATCAAAGTTGTAACCAACTCAGATCAGAAACTGTACATATCACTGTCTATACCATCCTTAGTCAAAGATGTAATACACTTGATCCATTTAATATTGATTTCAATTTATATTAGTATTATTTTCTTTATTATACATTTTAAAGATGAACAATACTTCAGCCTCTTCATTTTTACTTACACATTTGTGTATTTATCCTGCCATTTATTCTTTTAGAATAAGATTTTGTAAAATTCACAGACACAAAGATCAAGAACAATATCTTTGTATATTCCTGACATCTGTCTATAGAATCACTTTAAACAGAAGGAATGGGCTGGATTTCTTTGTGCTGGACCTCAGAGTTTCAGACACACAAGTACTCATCGTATACAACTCATACGTCACTAGCTGTCATCATCAGTCCACGATTGGACTCTTTCTTCATTCTCATCTATATTTATTGATCAATTCATCAATAATAATAAAATAAATATCTGTGAATCACAAATACTCAAGGACTAGATCCTTAATATCCTTAATATCTGTCCATAGAATCATTTGCCTCATTGAATATTCTTCTTTCATTAATCATCTTCATTGAGGGAAACACCTATTAAGCAACATAACATCTCATGTCAATTCTATATTTATCCATAGACCATGACTAGCCTTCTTTGAATACATTTAATGCTATTTTCTATTATCACAGCGAATAAACAAACACCCAAACCAAGAGAAGAATTTGACAATTACTTACATGGACCACATGTACTTATACACAGGACAACCAGCAGAGCTCCTGATCATGGTCAATGCTTAACCAATTCAGGTGCATCCATTCTGAGGAATACAAAGCAGAGAAGATGATAAGAGGATTGAGAGACACTCCACTGACATGTACATTTCAACTTCCACATGGTCACTTACTTAGGAAAACAGTACATTGGGGTCATGTTTATTAATTTATTCTTAACAAACAAAACAGCATCAAGCTTGACACAGACCAAGAATAAGAACTTTGATGGTTATTTACTGTCTGTATCATTCTCAACCAAAGAGGTCAGACATTTGAGCCACTTACATTTCCTAACGAACTTCAGTATTTTCAATCAATGTTAATAGTTTTTATTGACTCACCACATATATTAAGAGTGAATATGCTTCAGCCTCTTCATCTTAACTTATTTACACTTGTACATTGATTATTTCTTTGGGCTAATTTTTATAGTATCAATAAAATCAAAGACTCATAAACACAAACCAAGAAAACTGTTCTTTTATTTTCCTAATACTTGTCAGTAATAGCATGTCAAATAGAGGTGACAAATTATACTTCTTTTTTTACTGGACCTCAGAGTTTCAGACACATAGTATTCATTATCCATGACTCATACGATATCAGTCATCATCACTGGTCCACATATGGGCCTCTATTTCTTTATTCTCATCGGCATAGTTCATTGATTAATTCATTAAGTGACTGATATTATGTTTCACACTTTTACAATATAGTGAATACTTGAGAAAAAAAAAGCTCTCAAAGACATGAATTTAATTACTGTATTACTCACATTGATCTATAGAGCACAGGACTGTGCAAGATGCTTAAACCCACCAGCATGCGTCCATTCTGAGGAGTACAGAGCAGAGCAGAAAAAAAAAAATTTGAGACGTTCTCTGAATTGGTCCTGGTTTTCCTCATTTTGTTTACTCAGACATGAAAATATTTATTATTTTCCATAATTTATACACATATATAAGCATAAATATAAATATAATTTGATCCTTAGAAAAACGATCCTAACATCTTTCCATAAGATCACTTCAAACAGAGGCAACAGACTGTATTTCATTTCTGATTGGACCTCAGAGTTTCAGACACTAAGTAGTCATCGTCCATGGCTCATACTCCACCAACGGTCATCACTGGTCCACACCTGAGCCTCTGTTTCTTCATTCTCATGGACGTTTTCTATGACTGGTGTTTTGGATTATATTTCACACTTTTAACAGTGCAGTGAATACCCTTAAAAAAAAACTTCTTAAACACAAGAACTTAACCTTTACTCACATTCATCTCTAGGCTCTTAACACACAGAGGAAACCATAGAAAATGCTTGAATCAGCTTGAGTGTGTCGATTCTGGGGAGTACAAGATGAGGCGGATGATTAAAAATTTAGATTTTTCAAAAGAAGATCCATCAGTCTTTGCTTACATCATTTCATTTTTTCATTTACAAAGGTATTTATTAATTTTTCCAAATATATGTACATATGAGATATATACATATGAAACAAGATTGACATCCTCTACTGAGACAGACCCAGGCCTATAAAACTAGGTATTACTTATCAAGGTCAGTGTCTGTATGATCCTTAGGAAAAGAGGTAACACCGTTGGTCCATTTATTTCTTAACATGCATCAGTTTCCTCAGTTTATATTAATAGTACTTCTTGCCCCTCGCGTATATTCATAGGTGGACAAAGCAAAATCCTCATTTTTATTTATTTGTATTTTGTTTATTGGCTCTATCATTGATCGATTTATATTAATAATATATAAATCCATGAGTCCAAAATTACAAGAACAGTACCCTTGTAAACTCTTAACATCGATCCACAGGATCATTTGCGAGAGAGGGAACAGATTAGATTTTGTTTTGTGTTGGACCTCAGACTTCCAGACACGTGGCATTCATCGTATAAGACTCCTAGGTCATCAGACTTCATCACTGATCTGGGGTTGGGCCACTTTTTCTTCATTCTCCTTTACAGTTGTTTATACATTAATTCATCAGTCTACTAATAAAAATTAAGTAAATATATGTGAATTACAAAAAAAATGCAAGGAAAGGAGCCTTCAGTATCCCTATCATTTTTCTTTAGAATCATTGCCTAATTGAATATACCTTTTCCATTAATCATCATTGTTGTAAAAACAGATTAATCAACATAATGTTTCAGACACTTCCAATTTAATCGCTGGACCATAGTTGGTCTTTTTTCTTATATTTAATACATTTTGAATTATTACAGGGATACCCTGAACAAATCACCCAAACCAGGACAAGAACTTTGATTATTACTCACACTGGACTTAATGCTCCTACACAGAGATGCTCCCATGAGCTCCTGAGTTCAGGGTCCTCTTTCTGAGAAGTACCAAGCAAAACAGATATAACAAGATCAAGACATTATCTGCATTGTTCTGTGCACTCCACCTTACATTTAGTCAATCATTTAGTAATATGTTAATCTGGGGTAATACTTAACAAATTTCCTCTTTAAAAAATGAATAATATCAGACTTGCTATGGACTCAGAATAAGAACGTCTCTATTAGCATGAGCCAAAGAGGTAAGGCACTCGAACCACTTATTTTTCTTAATGGTATTCAGTATTCTCAACACATTTTAACAGTTTCTATTGCCTTACCCCATATCTTAAGAGTGCATATGCTTCATGTTCGGCATCCTCACTTTTTTATATTTGTACACTGATTCTTTAATTGATCCATTTATAATAAAAGAATCAAAATTCACAAAAATAGCCTAAGAAAACAGTCCCTTTAGATTCCTCAAATCAGTCTATAGGATCTCAAACAGAGGCAACAGACTATATTTCTTTCTGATTGGACCTCAGATTCCAGAATGAAGTAGTCATCATCCATGACTCGTACTCCACCAGCGGTCATCATCGATCCACATGTCAGCCTTTTTTTGCTCATCCTCCTGTACATTAGCTACTAATTAATTTCTTATTCATTGATATTAATTTTAAAAACCCTATGATTCACATAAAAACAAAGAATAAGAACCTTGACTATTTTACATCTGTCCATAGAATCATTTGTCACATTGATATCTGTCTTTCATTAATTACTCTTACAATACCACAAATTGATTAACAAATACGATTGGGAATAATCCCATATTTATCGTTGGCCATGGATGGCCAATAAGTACACTTTTTAAAAAAACCTTTCGAATGAAGGCATGAACGTTATTACTCACATTGGTCTCTATACACCAAAGACGTGGAGACAACCAGAGAACGTGACCATGAAAGAATTTTCCAATCAGCTCGACTGGTCCATTCTGAGGAATATAAAGCAGAGTAGATGATGTTTTAAAAATGAGACTGGGCTTCCCTGGTGGCACAGTGGTTAAGAATCCTCCTGCCAATGCAGGGGACACGGATTCGAGCCCTAGTCCGGGAAGATCCCACATGCCACGGAGCAACTAAGCCCGTGTGCCACAACTACTGAGCCTGCGCTCTAGAGCCCACGAGCAACAACTACTGAGCCCATGTGCCACAACTACTAAAGCCCGTGCGCCTAAAGCCCATGCTCCACAACAAGAGAAGCCACCGCAATGAGAAGCCCACGCACCACAACGAAGAGTAGCCCCCACTCGCCGCAACTAGAGAAAGCCCGCGCGCAGCAACGAAGACCCAATGCAGCCAAAAATAAATAAATTTATAAAAATGAGACCTTGTCTGAATGGATTTTTCCTTTCCACATTATATTCGTTCAGTCCTTTAGGTAGTTATTAATTTTTCATAATTTAGATTTTTTTCTCTTAACAAAAGGGACCACCTCAAATTTGAGACTGACCTAGAAAATAAAATTGACTCCAATTATGAATCTATATGATCCTTAGCCAAAGAGGTGACACTCTTGATACATTTATTTCTAAAGAGGCATCAATATTTTCAATTTTTATTAATAGTAATTCTTGCCTCACCACATATGCTCACAGTTGAACAATGCTTCACTCTCTTTTTATCTGTTTATTTATTATTTCTTTAATGGTCCTTTATCTATTTATTGATACTTCTTTAATAGTAATATCATTCATCCATTCATTAACAATAATAAATTTAATCAATGAATCCAGGGTAAGAACATGATCTCTGTATATTTCTAATATCTGTCTACAAGATCATTTCCAACACAGGTATTTGACGAATTATGTTTTGTGTTGGACCTCAAAGTTCCAGACACATATTATTCACCATCCACAACACATACACTACCAGTTATCTTCATTGGTTCAGGTTTGGCTGTCTTTTTCCTCATTCATTTATCAAGTAAATCATTAATTTATTAATAACAATAAAATAAACACATAATTCCCAAAATCCAAGAATAGGATCCTTGAATACTCCCAACATCTGTCTATAGAACTATTTCACACATGGACTGATTCTCTTTATTAACCAACCTCAATGGTGCACAATACTGATGACTCAACATAATGTTTCATATCATATTTATCATTGGGCCATAGTTGACTTTTTTATTATGTTTAATACTTTTAATAATTCAATGAATACCTTTAAACAAATGACCCAATCTAAGATGACAAACTTGACTATTACTCACCTTTGTCTCTTTCTAATACAGAGCCAATAGGACAATCTTAATCACGGCAGAAGCTGAAATCAGCTGGGGCATCAATTCTGAATAGTACCAAGCAGAGCAGGTGATAAAAAGTTTGATATTTTCTCCATTGATCCATACTTTCCACCATTCATATACATAGTCATTTAGGTATTTATTAATTTATGGTAATATTTATTTGTTGTTTCCTTAATAAAACAAACATCAAGCTTGCAACAGACTCAGATCAATGATTGACTATTACATATCACTATCTATATCATCCTTACTCAAAAATGCATAATACACTTGACCCGTTAATTATCCATTCTAACTTATATTAATATTATTTCTCTTTACTATGTATTTAAGTAATGAACAGTACTTAACCCTCTTCATCTTTAGTCACTTATATACTTGTTTATTAGGCCAGTAACATTTTTATAATAATATTTTTAAAAACTCGTGAACCACAAAGAATAAAACAAGGTCCCTATATATTCCTGACATCTGTCTACAGGAACGCTTCCAACAGAGGAAATGGACTAGATTTCTTTTGCTGGACCTCAGAGTTTCAGACACACAGTATTCATCGTATACGACTCATATGCCATCAGTCATCATCAATGGTCCAAGCTTAGACTCTTTTTCTTTATTCTCATCTACATTTGTTTAGTGATCACTTTATTAATTCATTAATAATAATAAAATAAATATCTGTGAATCAAAAAACTCAAGGACAAGATCTTAAATACTAACTTCTGCCTATAGAATATTTTGCCTCATGGAATATACTTATTTCAATAATCATCCTCATTGCGGCAAATATCGATTAATCAACACAAAGTTTCATGTCAATTCCATGATAATCATTAAGCCATGTTTGGCCACCTTTGAATATATTTAATAATTTTTAGTATTACACTGAATATCCTACACAAACCACCTAAACCATGAGAGAAATCTGTTGGTCACATTGGTCTTCATGCTCTTACACACAGGGGCATCCATGGAGGTCCTGATCATGGCCAAATACATAAATCGGTTCCAGTGTATCCACTCTGAGGCGTACAAAGCAGGAGCAATAATAACAACATTGAGATACTCATTATTGATCCACACATTCCACCTTCATCTGGTCAGTCATTTAGGAATATAATAAATTCAGGTCATATTTCTTATTTTTCTCTTGGAAAAAAGAACAATATCAAACCTGGTACTACCATAGAATAAGAACTTTGCCTGTTATTCATTGTCTACATCATTCTTAGCCAAAGAAGTATGACATTTGCACCATTTACATTTCCTAATGAACTTCAGTATTTTCAATCAATATTAATAGTTTTTATTGCCTTACCACATATATTAAGAGTGAATATGCTTCAACCTCTTCATCTTAACTTATTTATACTTATACTTATTTCTTTGGGCTATTTTTTTTAAAGTAAAATCAAAATTCATGAACACAAACCAAGAAAATTGCTCTTTTATTTTCCTAATATTTGTCTATGGTGTAATACCAAGTAGAGGCAACAGATTATATTTCTTTTTTGACTGAACCTGAGTTTCAGACACGTAGTATTCATCATCCATGACTCCTACGATATCAGTCATCATCATTGGTCCATACATGGGCCTCTATTTCTTCATTCTCATCTGCATAAGTTCATTGATTAACTCATTATTACTAATATTAATTCTATTCCACACTTCTAACAATACAGTGAATATTTGAGGAAAAAAAGAAGCTCTCAAAGACATGAGTTTGCTTACTGCATTACTCACATTGGTCTATAGTGCACGTGACCATGAAAGATGCTTAAATCCACTAGCGTGCGTCCATTCTGAGGAGTACAGAGCAGAGTAGATGATAGAAAAACATTGAGACTTTCTCTAAATTGGTCCTTGTTTTCCTCATTTCATTTACTCAGTCACAAAGGTATTTATTATTTTCCATGATTTATACACATATATAAGCATAAATATGAATATAATGATATGATCCTTAGAAAAAGAGCGAACACCCTTGGTCCATCCATTTATTAATACGCATCAGTTTCTTCAATTTATATTAATAATACTTCTTGCCTCACCACATATACTCATGGTTGATAAGGCTTCATTCTTGCTTTTATTTAGTTATACTTTGTTTATTGGTTCTATCATTGATCTATTTATATTAATAACATAGAAATTCATGGATCCAAAATTAGAAGAACCATATCCTTGTTTATAGGGATGATTTGCAAGAGAGGAAACAGACTAGGTTTTGTTTTGTGTTGGACCTCAGAGTTCCAGACACGTGGTATTCATCGTATATGACTCCTACACCACCAGATGTCATCATTAGTCCAGGTTTGCGACTCTTTTTCTTACTCCCATCTACTTCTGTTTACTGATTAATTTATCAATTTACTCATGGTAATTAAATAAATATCTATGAGTCACAAAAGCTCAAGGACAAGAGCCTTCAGTATCTTTATAATTTTCTTTAGAACCACTGCCTAATTGAGTACACTTCTTTCATTAATCACCCTCATTATTCTAAAGATAGATTACTCAACAATGATTCATACATTTCCAATTTAATCACTGGACCATGGTTAGTATTTTTTCTTATAGTGAATATTATTTTTAATATTTCAGAGAATACCCTAAACAAACTCCCCACAGTAAGATGAGACCACTGACTATTACTCACGTTGGTTTCCATGTACAGGCAAATTCAGAGATTGTTGACCAAGACATATGTTTAAATCAGCTAAAGCGTGTCCATTCTAAAGCATAGAAAGCAGAGTAGATGATAACATGATTGAGATGTTTCCTCTACTGATCTTTGTATCTACATTTAATTTTCAGTGATTATGTTATATATGAATTGGGTAATATATAACTTTTTCCTAAGAAAACAAACCACATTGAACTTTCTACTAACCCAGAATAAATACTGGCCATTATTTATATTGTCTATAACATCCTTAGCTAGAGGAAACACCCTTGAACCATTTATTTCTTAACTGACTTAGTGTTTCCATATTTATTAATATTATCTCTAGCCTTAAATTTCTTCATAATTGGACGATGCTTCACCCTCTTCATCTTATTCATTTACATCTGCACATTGATTCTTTATTGATTCATTTATTATAATAGAATCAAAATCCATAAACACAAAGATCCCTGAGCATGAGCTTTATAAAATAAATCCTAAATCTGTCTATAGGATCATTTCCAACAGAGGCAATAAACTAGATTTCTTTTTTATGTTGGACCTCAGGGTTCCAGACACATATTCATCATGCACGATGCATACGCCACCAGTGGTCATCATTGGCCCAGGCCTGGCCTTTTTTTTTCCCCACTCTCGTCTACCTTTGTTTAGTAATTAATTCAACAAATTCTCTAATAGGAATAAAATGAATACCTATGAAGCACAAAAAACCTAGAACATAGGCCTTGAATAGTTTTACTTCTGTCTATAGAATCGTTTACTACACTGATATATCTCTTTCATTAATCACCCTCAAAGTTTCATATAGGAATTAATCAATATAATGCTGCATTATTAATCAATGGACCATGTCTGGTATTCTTTGTTTATATTTCATACTTTTCAAATACAGAGTGTTTACCCATAAAAACTCACATTTGTTTCTATGTGCCAAACACAGAGACAACCAGACATCTTGTGACCTTAGATGAATCCTTAAATCAGCTCCAATGCATCCATGCTGAGAAGTACAAAGCACAGAAGGTGATTTTAAAAAATTGAGACCTTATCTGCATTGACTTTGTTCTCCACATTTCAGCTATTCAGCCTCTTAGGGATTTATTAATTTTCATAATTTACAGTGCTTCACTTATTCATATTTATTTGTTTTTATTGACTGATTCTTTCATTTATCTGTTTATACTAATAAAATCAAAGTTCTTGAACACAAAAACCAAGAACACAATCCTTGTATATTACTAACATCTGTGAATATGGCAATTTCCAACAGAGGAAATAGACTAGATCTCTTATTGTGATGGACCTCAGAGGTCTTGACACATAGTATTCACCATCCATGACTCATACGCTACCAGTGGTCATCATTGGTCCAGGCTCAGCCCACTTTTTCTTCATTCACTTCTACACTTCTTTACCGATTAACTTATCGATAAAGCAACAATTGTAAAATAAATATCTATGAGTCAAAAAAAACTTGAAAATAAGACCTTCAAGAATCTCTACAAACATATGGACACCAAGGAGGGAAAGCGCGGTGTTGGGGGGGCGGGGAGGGGATGAATTGGGAGATTGGGATTGACATGTATACACTAATATGTATAAAATAGATAACTAATAAGAACCTGCTGTATAAAAAATTAATTAATTAAATAAAACTTTTTAAAAAAAGAATCTCTAATATCTCTCTATAGAATCATTTGCCTCCTTGAATTTACATTTCGCTAATCACCTACGTGGTTGCAAATATTGATTCATCAATATAATGTTTCATATCAGTTCCGTATTTATAAGGGGGCCATGGTTGGCCTTTTTTATTATATTTAATTATTTTTTAATATTACAGTTAACATCCTAAACAAACCACCAAAAACAAGACAAGAACTTTGACTATTTCTTACACTTAGAGCTCAAGATCATGCAAGGTGTTTAAGTTGGCTTGGTGTGCCCACTCTAAGAAGTACAAAGCAGAGAAGATGAAAAAAACACTGAGATATTATCTTCATTAATCCTTGTATTTCACCTTTCATTACATCAGTAATTTAGGTATTCATTAATTGGGGGTAATATTTATTGATATTTCCCTCAAGAAAATATCAAACTTGCCACTGAGCCAGAATAGGAATAATAATTATTACTTGTGCTTTCTATAGAACCATTAGCCAAAGAAATAACATAAAACCATGTCCTTCTTAATTGAATCAGTGTTTTTAACATATATTAACAGATCCTCTTACTTCATGACATATTATCATAATTGGACAATGCTTCACCGTCTTTACTTATTTGTATACAGTTGACCCTTGAACAACATGGGGTTTGAACTGCATGGATCCATTTGTACATGGATTTTTTTCAATAAATATAGTACCTGTATTTTCAATTTAGGGATCTTTAAATCAACTAAGTGTGGGAAAAATTTGTGTTTGATTAGAGATCACAACATGTGGTATCAAAAGAACCAGGGTTTGAGTCCTGATTCTATCCAAACTATTTAAGATTCTTAGCCTTGGGTGAGTCATTTATCAATCCCTTTGCTTCTGAAGCAGAGATAGCCTTACAAGGACTTTCGACTGCATGGGGTTACACCACGTGTTGTTCAAGGGTCAACTGTATTTACTGATTGATTCTTTCGTTGATCCACCTATAATAACAGAATCAAATTCCATAACAAAAACTAAGAACAAGATCCTTGAATATTCCTAACATATGTCCACAGGATAATTTCTAACGGATGTATGGTATAGACTAGATTTCTTACTGGGTTGGACCTCAGAGTTCCAGACAAGTACTCATCATCCATGACTCATACCCCACCAGCATCACCATTGGTCCAGGATTGGCCCTCATTATCTTCAATCATGTCTGCATGTTTTTATTGATTAAGTCATCAATTCACTAATAATAATAAAATAAATGCCTGGAGGTCATAAAAACTTGAAACAAGATCCTTGAATATCTCTAACATTTCTCTATAGAATTACTTCCCACTGACAATATATATATATTTCATTAATTGGCCACAATGTTTTCTATATAGATTAATTAATACAATACTTTATATTGACCCCATTTTACTGTTTTGAATGTGACAAAACCATGTCTTTATAGAGGGAGGTTTAAATCAACTGTGACTCAAATTAAAATTGATACTACATTGTACATTAATTAATTAATTGAATAATTAACTGTGAAAATAAATAAAATGGTCTTTCTTTTTTCTCCTTAATTGACCACAGATGTACTGAATTGGCCCACACATGATCTCCATTCATTTAATTTGTACATGTAGCCATTTATTCCCTTCCAATAACGGAGTTAACACCCATGACAAACCACCAAACCAGAAGCAATTACTTTGACTGTTACTTACGTAAGTTTCTATAGTCCTTAATTGAATCATTGCACATCCATTCTGTAGAGTACAAAGCAAATATGAAAATAGACAGATTAGATTAGGTAGATAGATAGATAAGATAGATAGTTGAGGCTAGATTCAGATTTTTCTAGCTGACTTCAAGTCAACAACTGATGAGGAATAAACCTTAGTGCTTGTTGTATATTAAAACTCTCCATGGCATATTGCTTGATTGATTGAATCAAGTATTAAATGTAACGAATATAATGAACACCTCTGAAAGCAACACCAGACAAAAGAATAAGAACTATGACTATTACACATGTCTGCTTGTGTGTCCCCTACCCAGTCAGTAAGAGCTATAACAACTTTCTAAATGAACCTTTCTTGGAGAGAATTCGGTTAATCTGAGTCTTAGATTCGAGCACATTCTCAGCAACTGTCCATGCTTGTCCCACCTTTATATATGTATGTATGTATATAGCTATACATGGAGTCATTTTATCTTCCATTTTTTTAAAGTAATTGTACCAACAAGCCAGGAAGAGAAATCCTCTCTAAATATATTGACCATTTCAAAAATTAAGAGCCTAGGTCTAGTTTTTTTATCTAGAGAGCAATTGTTAGAACTGGATTAATCACTCTCCTTGTTTCATAACACATGGTCCTCACTGGGCCATGCGTTACCTTCTTTCAAGGAACTGATTAAAATATTAACTTATTCCTTGATACATTTATAATAATAACATTAATACTTGTGACTCCACAGAAACAGAACAATATTAATGCCTGTCCATATGCTCATTAGGCACAGAAAAAAGATCAGATAATTTTTTCTTGTTCTTTTTTTTAATTAAAAAGTAGAAGATCATTGAATTAATCATAACTGGTCATTTGACATTCTCAACATAGGTCCAAGTATAAGCCCACTCTCAATTACGTAGTTATTTAATCAATAATTAATTTAAGTAAACGTTTTGCCCTTCTCTTAATAAAACAAAAACCAACAACCCAATCCAGAAAAACAACATGAGCTCTTACACCCATTTATCGAAATGCTCTTTACTCAAAATGGTCAGCTTTAATCAATTTATTTTACTGGAACTCAGTGCTTCAGAAATGTATTAATAATGATTTTTATATTACATATATTACATTACATTCTCCCATATTTGGACCAGGAATAAACCATTTTGTCCTTATTCATTTATACTTTCTTGATTTATTCATGCAGTGATTTACTGAAAATACAATACTCAGAAACCCAAGCACAAGAACAAACTCTTGAATATTTTTAACTCCTTGAACAAGTTCATTTCCTGTAGAGATAACAAAGAGGAATTAATCTTTTTGTAATGGACCTCAGAGTTATAGGGTTTAATCAAAGTCCTTGACTTCAGACACCCCAGGGTACTCATCATAGATCCAGGCTAAGCAACCTTTTTCTTCATTTATACCTTTGTTCATTGATCCATTCATTGATCCACCAACAGTAATAACATCAATATCCATGAATTTAAAAAAGGCCAAGAACAAGACCCTTGAATATGACCAACATCTGTGTATAGGCTCTTTTCCCATAAACTAGATCTTTCTCAATAGATGAGATCTCTTTTTGTAGTGGCCCTCATTGAGGTATGTATGGATCAATTATCATCCTTGCTTTGTATGCTTCCTCTTCCAGCTCTCTTGCATCTTCCTAATCTAAATAATTCAACAAACACTAATGAAAAATTCACTCCAAGATCTTTTGACTATTATTATTTTATTTTAGTCATTAGAATCCTTACCCACAAAGGTAACAGTCAAGATCCTCCTCAAAACAGACTGATTAAAGCAGCCATGGTCTTCATTCTGTGGAGTTAAATGCCAATGTTCAAAAGAATGAACAGTTGAGAATTAGATTGATTTAAAAGGACATTAGTTGCGTGGTACTACGTTAATCATTAAGTTGATTCAAGTGTCATTTTCATCACTGACCTGAGAACAGCACTCCTTTTTATTACTTGATTTAACTATTACTTTTAAATAATATAATGAACACTGTTGAATTCATCACTCAAAAATAAGAACTATGACTATTGCTCATTTCTGTCTATAGACCCCTACCCACATAGGTAAGAGCCTAGATAATCTTTTTTTAATGGTCTCAATTTGTGTAGAAATGGTTGAATTTACAATCTGTGATTCATGGCATAGTCTGACCAAGGTCTATGCTTGACCCTACTCATATTTTAATTCAATTGTTCATTGTTTTATTTATTCATTTATGGACTTATTCATGGAATACTCGATCATATATTCAAATATACAAACACACGCACACACAAAGTGATAAACCCATGAACAACCCAGAATAGAAATGATCTTCATGTACATGTCTATATGTTCATACCTAAACTAGGAAGAGAGGATTAGTAGTATACAAAAAGATTAGTCATTATTCTTGCTTCTTACTGAGCCATGTTTGCCTCCTTTTAGACTATTGACTGTGATTAGGACTTCATCTATTTACATGTAAGAATACATCAATATCTAGGAATTAACTAACATTAGATAGGAAACTTGAATAATATTTATTGTTGCCATATGTCTATTTCACTACACAGAGATTTAAAAACTAGATGCTTTTATTGTTTTTAATAAAACTCAGTGAACAGAGTTGGACTAATAATAACTCTTTTCATAAGGCACATTCTGAAGATGAGCTTTGCTCATTCTTTTTTCAATTAAATAATTATTTAATAAGCATTTATTTATGTATTTTTTCCCTTCTCTAAGTAAAAACAACCAACCAGCAAACAACCACCTACATCAAACAATAATTCTGAATCTTACATACATCTGTATACATATTCCTTCCAAAAGAGGGCAAACAGCCTTTATGTATATATTTCACTGGAATTTAGTGCTACAGAAACTTATAACAATAATCCATGTTTCATTACATACTCTCATAACTGGTCCAGGCCCAGCTTCCTTTATATTTACCCATCTTTACATTTCTTCATTTATTCATGCATTGATTTACTTATGAAAATCAATCTATACCCAGAAGGTGTGGACGCCTGTGATCAAGACACCTGAATATTCTGAACTTCTGCTATACACTCATTTCCATAAAGGAAAAAAAAGAGAAGGCCACTTTTAAATGATGGACCTCAGAGTTACAGATGGCTTTAATCAAAAGTTTTGATTCAGACACCCTCCAATCTCATCATTGGTCCAGGCTTGGCACTCTTTTTCTTTGTTATTTATACCTTCATTTTCCCATGAGTCACAGACTCCCAAAAACAGGATCCTTGATATAACTATGATAATTGTCTCTAGACTGATTTCTGACAGAGCTTTCAGACTAGATCTAAGTGTAGCCTTGCTTCATCTCAGTACCATCACAAAAAATGACCCATCATTGGGCCATGTTGATTTAATTCACCCAATTTTAAACATGCTGTAGTGAACATCCAAAAACCACAATGGTACCCTACATCTAGAACACACACAATAAGTTCCACCTTCTAAGAGCGTCCTCTAAACAATTAATAGGCTGGATCTCTAACAATATGGAAATGCTTAAACCAACTGCAGTGCAGAAATAATATGAAATAGCAAATGGTTCTGAAAATTAATTAAATGCCTTTCATTTCTTTTTAAAATGAATCTCAGAGGTGCTGAAATGTGTTAATTCTACTCCTTGGCCCATAACACATTCTTCACTATTAGTCCATACTTGGTGTTCTTGGATTTGGTTTTTATGTATACAACCTTTTGTTCTCTTGAACCACCTCAGTGACCACACATGAACAAACCATACAAACAAAAAACAGAAACTTTGATTGTTACTTACATTGCTCCTTACCTACAGAAGTAACAGCTAAGATCTTCATCATTGGACAATGACTGAATCCAACGTGGAGTGTTCATTCAGAAGGAAAAGGCAGATTTTTAAAAGAATGAAAAGTGTAAACTTAGATTTTTAAAATAGAAGTTAGTTCTGCATTACTAGATTAACCAGAAACATTGGTTTGTGTCACATTTTCATCAATCCATCCAACAGTGGTATCCTTTTCATCTATTGACTTAATTTTTAGTGTGAAATAAAATAATGAAGACTTTTTAAATGTTTTTATGAAGATGTTTTAATCTATCACCCAATATAGGAACTATAACTATTATTAATATTTGTCTATACCCCTACCTAATCGCAAAAAGGCCACATAATTTTTTTAATGGGGAAAACTTTTGCAAAATGTGATGAATTTAAATTCTTATTTCAAAAAACAATCTGACCCCTTGGTGCCATATACTTTAACTCATGTACTTATTGATTAATTTATTCACTCATTTATTTAATAATTCTAAGCATAATTTAATTATCTAGACCTTCTTTTTTGAAAGGAAATACAAACTGATAGAGCCATCTGCTATTCAAAACTAAATACTATTACATGCAACTTTATCTATCAGCAATGACCAAAATGGTAACCACTGGCCACTTATAGCTTGAAATGTGCCTAGTGTTACTAAGGAACTAAATTTTTATTTTTGGCTGTTTGAATTTAAATGTTAACAGCAAGATGTGTTTAGAGAGTGGGGTCTATATGATCCTTCTTAAAGATGGAGGGGCTCAGATCTTTTTTATTTAAGTGGATTTCTAGGCAATAAAACAGGATTAATCATGCTCCTTCACATATTACATATGCTCCTAACTGGCCCACAGTTTGTACTCTTCTAAATAATAGATTGAGATATGAAATTATGCTTTTGCTCACTTATAATAATAGCACCAATATTGGTGAAGCCTAAGAACACTTGACAAAAATGCTGAGAGACACTAAATCTATCCATTTGATGATTACTCACAAAAATCATCAAATGCATTTACTTTTTTAAAAATAAAAATCAATGAACACAAGAGGATTCATAATTAGCATATTCTCAAATCTCATGCTTAGACCTTTTGTATGTTTCAATAACTATCTAATCATTTGTATTTTATTTTTCATTATTGATTATATTAAACTACTATTTATTAAATGTTATATTAATATGTTTATCATGATTTGTTATATTACTATTGAATATATTTATTAAGTATTATTATTGTACAGTTATGTAAATATTCTTAAAGTAAGACATACAACCAGAAACTCACCACCAACCAAGAACAACACTGACGTTCACATATATCTATGCTCCCAAAGGAGGAGTAGCCTTGGTCTATTTTATTGAACTCAAATTTTCAGAAATGTATTAACAATAATTTTTGGTTCATAAGCTCCTTTCATAATTGGACAAGGTGTAGCCCTCCTCTTTATACTTTATTTATTCATACATTTATTTACTTACAATAATACAATCCACATTCATAAACAACAAAAGGTCAAGAACACAATCCTTGAATATTTCTGACTTCCTCTGTAAGCACATTTCCCAAAGATGCAACGGACCTCAGAGTTACAGACTGGGTTTAATCAAAATGTTATTCAGATGCCCCACGCATACTCATCATCGATCCAGACTTGGTATTCTGTGCCTTTGTTTGATATGTTGTTCTTGACTTATTCATTGATTCATTAATAATAATACAGTCAATGTCCATTAAGATATTCATTAAGATATGAATATGTCTGTGAACATTCACTTCCTACAGAGCTAGAGAAGTAGCTCTCTTTGTGCAATGCAGCCCAGCATTGAAAATATGAGTAAATCAATTTCCTTGCATCATATCAGTTCCATATTAGCCATTCGTCCATGCTTGGACCTCTTTCACTTAACATCCATATTTTAAAGATGAACAATGAACTTCCATTTTATACCACAACTAAGAAAAATGCAAAATTTTCCATTTTTGTATATTCTCCTCCTCAGTGGGTTCACAGTCTATAACAATACCAATGGAGAAGTTTATATCCACTGTGGTAAAAAAATTAAATGGAATATTAAAATTTTCTGAAAATGAGTGAAATGCCTTTCATCTTGTTGTCCTAATAAATTCAGTCATGCTGAAATGCTGAAATGGAGTAATCATAATTCTGAATTCCTAACACATTTTAATCATTGGTCAATGCATGACCATCTTGAATTGTTTGTGTATGTAGCCATTTATTCCTTCAAAACATCTCAGTGGATACCCATGACCAAGCCCCCCAAGTAGAACATGAACTTTATCACTTACATAGATCTCTTCTCTCTTTATCCAAAGAGGTAAAACTCAAGATCTTTGCCATGGGCTAATAATCAAATATGGTAGAGTTGTTCATTCTGAGCAGTAAAAAGCAAATTTTAAAAAGAATCAATCTACAATTACCCATTTTTAAAAATCAATAATCAGGTAACAGGGGCTTCCCTGGTGGCGCAGTGGTTGAGAGTCTGCCTGCCAATGCAGGGGACACGGGTTCGAGCCCTGGTCTGGGAAGATCCCACATGCCACGGAGCAACTGGGCCCGTGAGCCACAATTGCTGAGCCTGCGCGTCTGGAGCCTGTGCTCCGCAACAAGAGAGGCCGCGATGGTGAGAGGCCCGCGCACCGCGATGAGGAGTGGTCCCCACTTGCCGCAACTGGAGAAAGCCCTCGCACAGAAACGAAGACTCAACACAGTCATAAATAAATAAATACATAAATAAAAGAACGTGAATTTCTTAAAAAAAAAGAAAAAAAAAGTTTTAAAAAAAATTAAAAAAAAAAAAAAATCAGGTAACAATAATCCTTGGTTTGCTTTCTATTCTCAACATTTGGAAAGAGAGAGCTCTACTTTATATTTATTAACTTGTGCACAATTTTTTAATTTTAAATAATACAATGAACACCACTGGATCTAGCAGTAAACAGAAGAAAAATAAGTATAATTATTAAGAATATGTCTCCCTACTTACTACCCACGAAGAGCCAAGATCATCTTTTTTATTGAACTTTATTTGTGTGGCATTGGATACATGGGAGATTCAACTCATGGCACAATCTCACCAATGGTCCAAGCTTTACCCTACTTAATATATTTATTAATTAACTCACTAATTCCTTTATTTAATTACTCATGGAATAATAAGACCATCCCTTTATTTTTCTAAAAGAATTCCAAAAAGCTTAAACAATCATCAAACCAGAACTGAAACACTATTATTTACAAATGTCTATGTACACCATTGGAAAGCCCTATGACTCTTTATCTTCCTGTGGACATCAGTTGTGTAAAACATGATGAATCACAATCTTTACATCCCATTGCATGCTTTCCATTGAGGCAATACTGGCTGACAGTTTTGAAAAATTGATTGAGATACAAATGTATACATTTGTTCACTTGTAATTAAACTTCAATATCTGTGACCCACCCGCACTGGATAAGCACCTTGAATAATATTTACATTTGTCCTAATGTCATTACCCAAAAGAATAGCAAACTGGTTACTTTAATTTAAGTTTGTTTGTTGCAACATAAAATTGCATTAAAAGATTGAATTAATCACAAATGTGGTTGAATAAAAGAGTCTCATCATCATTCCATGCTTTCCCTCCCAATTACACAGTTTATTCAATCAACTATTTATGTAAATGTATTTCTCTTTCCTTAATAAAATGATCGATTGGCAACTCGCCTCCACACAAAACAAAAACATTGAGTTTTGTGTGCAAATGACCATATGCTCCTTACAAAAATGATAAGAGCCTTGACTATTAATTTACTGGGACTAAAAATCTCAAAATTGTTTTCGTAATTATCAATGTTTCATTACATGCTTTAAAAAGTAGTACACATATATCTCTCTTATTCCTCATTCACTGATATATTTCTTTATTCATAGGCTAAATTTATTCTAATAACGCTATTCATACCCCAAACCAAAAAGCCTGAGAATAAGGTGTTGTACGTGCATTTCCCACAAAGAGAATAATGAGATGTCTCTTCGCTTTGGACCTCAGAGTTGCAGATGGGCTTAATCAAAATTCTTGTTTCAGAAACCCCATGAGATTCATCACTGGTCCTTGCTAGAAATTTTTTTTTCATTTATTGATTAACTTTCTGATGCACAAATAATAATACAATCACAAAATTCCAAAAACAAGATCCTTGAATTTTAGGTTCTCACCCTATAGAGCTAATAAACGACATTTCTTCTATAATGGAACTCAAACCTGCACATGTGGATGGGTCAACATCCCGGCTTTGTATCAAACCCACATTCAGCATTGCTTCCTGTGTGGCCCTCTTTTATTTAATTCATCTGTATGTCAAAGATGGTTCCATGAAAAATAATGAAACCACCATCTGAATCACCTCTGGGCTGCCCACAAAGAGTCATCAGCCCCTCTACCCACAGGCAAATGGTGAAATCAACCATGGTAGAAAATAGAAAATAATATTAAACAGCTCAGAGAATAAATTAAATAACTTCTATCTCCTTTTAAAATGACCTCAGTTGTGCTGATTTAGATTAAACATAATTTGGGGTTTGTAACATATTCCCATCATTGGTCCATACTTGAAGTGTTTTATATATTTCATGTACGTAGTACATAATTATTACTTCGGAATTCTTCAGCTAACGTTCATGAATAAACCATTCAAACAAAGAATGTGAACCAAGGGACTTACTTATATTAGACTTTATGCTCCTTGCTTACGATAACAATTCTTTATTAAGTGATTAAATCAGCTGTCCTGTGTTCACTCTGGGGAGGAAAAAGCAGATTTAGACTAGATTTCAATTTTTTAATGATTGTTAGTCAGGCAGAACTAGATAACAATAAACTTTGGCTCAAAAATGTAATTTTTAACTAATCCAGTATTGAATTCTTAGTTATGAATAATATAATAAACATTATTAACTCCACCACCTAGCCCAAGATTAAGATCTGTAACAATTACAAATTTCCACTAATATAAACATCTGTTAAGTACATGGTTATTTAATAGATTATTGACTGATGCAAACACTTTTCCTTTTCCTAATTAAAAAATAGCAAACTACCAAAACTCAAAACATTGCCTCCTGACCACAGATACTCATATGTTCCATGTGAAAGAGGATTACAGACTAAACCGGTTCATTTTACTTCAGAATTGTATTAATATTAATACTTATTTTATTGCACTCTACTGATTGTTCCATGAGCAGATCTCTTCGTTTTTCAGATGTACATTTCTTTCTTTATTCGTGCACTGATTCACTTGCAATAATACAATCCATATCCATGAACCACAAAAGCCCAGGAACAAGTTTATTGTCTTTTCCTAACTTCTACTACTAGTTAATGTCTACAGAGAATATTTACTAGTTCTCTTTCCATAGTGGACCTCAAAGTTACACAGAGCGCTTAATCAAAGTTATTGACTCAGATACCTCCACCAATACCCATCATCGACCCAGGCATGTCTTTCTATTTCTTCATCCACTTATGCCTTCTTGAACTGATTCACTCGTTCATGAATTCACGGATAATTATACAATCAATAACCTTCGGTGACGCAAAACTAAGAACAAAAGCCTTAAATACAACCAAGATCTGTTCATTGCCCCTGTTCATGCAGAGCGAATAGACTCAGTCACATTTCACTGTGAGGCTCTGTTTTACATGTAGGGGTTAATCAGCATGCTTGCTTCATATCAATCCCTTTCTTAAGATTAGTGCCCACCTGCTACTCTTTCACTTGATTTGGCCTTACATTAAAGCTAGTGTAATCAACAACCACAGACCTATCATCTTAGCCCACAACTGACAAAAATGACATCTGCCATCTTCCAAAGTACTCCAGCCTCAAAGAGTTAGCAACTGAGGTCTTAATCAATGAAGAAATGGATTCAGCAAATGTGGCAAGAATATTAAGTAGGAAGTTAAACTGCTCTGAAAATATGTGAAATGCCCTCCATCACTTAAGTAATGGTCCTTAGTCGGGCCGAGTCAAATTAATCATAAATGTTAGTTTATGACACATTCCAATCATGGGCTGGTAACTGGCATTCCTTAATTTCATGTACTATTTAACTATTTATTTTATTGAAATAATTTAGTGGGATCCCATTAATAACCCCCATCGGAGCTTAGAACACCAACATTGATGTTTCCTTAGTTTGGTCTTTAAGCTCCTTAGTCTCAGAAGTAAGGGTCTTCACCCTTAGAGAATGATTAAATCAGATGTGTGGTGTTCATTCTATAAAGAAAAAAAAGAGCCTATTATTAAAAACTATAGAGTTAGCTTTTTTCAAATTGTTATAACACATTCTCATCATTTTCCTAAGAATGGCACTCCTTTATTTACTTACTTAAATTTTACTATTAAATAATGTGAATACCACTGAATTCATTATTCAACACAAAATTAAAACTACAATTAGAGATATCTGACTTTACCTGCTACTTACATAGGAAGAGCCAAGATCATCTTATTGGACTGACTTCTGCAGAATTGGACATATTTACTATGTTTCATGGTACAATCTCACCAATCCTCCACTATATGGACTTACAGATTCATTCACCTACTGATTTATTTTATTTTTCAGGGAATAATATTATCATGTCTTTATTTTTCTAAAGAAAACTCAAAATGGTTAGACACTAACCCAGAATCAAATTACTGGAACTTGGAAAGGTTCAGGTGTACCATTCAAAAAATAGAAGAGCTTAGAATTTTTCCTAGAATATCTGACCCAGAAAACAAGATGAATCAGTATCCTGATATCAAAACATGTGTTCTGAATTGGTCTGTGGTTTGCTGACTTCTTAAAAATAGATTGAGATATAAAAGTATACCTTCTTTCTCTTATACAAACATATCAGTATCTGTGATCTTATCCACTAGACAAGAACACTGAACAAAATTTATGTCTATCTATGGTCATTGCCATTGAGAATAACAGACTTGCTTCTTTTTTTATTGTTTTAACAAAAATCAATGAAAAAAAGGATTGGATTAATTAGAAGTGTTGTCTTACCAAACATTCTCATCAGTGGTCTCTGGCTCTCAATTACGTGGTTATTTAAACAAGTATTTATACAAGTAAATGCATTTGCATTTCCTTAATACTACAACCAGTGAGCAACCCACCACCAACACAGAACAAAAACTGTTATATACAAATGACCATACATATACCACCTTCCAGAGCAGTAACAGTCTCTACTATTAATGTATAGTAAAGAGTCAGAGTCTCAGCTAGATTTTAATAACAATCCATGTTTCGTTACATTCCTTAATAATAGGTACATGACTTATTATATTTTTTAATTTATTGATACATTTTACCTATTTATGGGTCAACTTTATAATAAAAATACAATCCATCCCCAAGAACCACAAAAGTACAAACACAAGGTACCATGTGCTCTTTTCCCACAGAGGGAATAATTTAGCCATGTGTCTCTTTGCCATGGACCTCAGAAGTGCATATGGGTTTAATCAAAACTCCTGTTTCAGATACCCCATGGAACTCATCATCGATCCAGACACGTTGTTCTTTCTGCATTTACTTATTAATTGATCCATGAATAACAATACAATCATAAAACTCCAGGAACAAAATCTCCTTTTATAATGGACCTCAGAGAACATGCGTGATCAATCAACATCCATGCTTCATACCAAATCCACATTCACCATTGGTCCTTCTGGGTGTTTCTTTTATTTAGTTTGCCCATGTTTTAACGATGGTTCAATGAAAAGTGATGAAACCACCATCTTTAATCACTTCTCAAACACAGAGTCTTCCATGGGCTTGTGGGTTGCCACAGAGTTATCAGTCAGTGCTATATCAATACGAGAATGTTTAAGTCATTTGTGGAGGATCATGTAATGTAATATTAAGTAGTTCTAAAAATGAACGAAACAACTACTGAATTTGACTGCTGAATTAGACTAAACATAATTTTTGATTCATAACATATTCCCATCATTGGTCCATATTGGGGATTTTTATTTCCTTTATACACATTGACTCTTTTGAAATACCACTAAATATTTGTGAACAAATCATCCTACCCAAGGATAGGAACTTCAAGTCTTACTTACTTATTTTTCTCTAGGTTCTTAACTCACAGAGCTAACTGTCAAGATTTTGCTTCTTAGAAAATGAATAAGTGTGCTGTCCTGTGATCATTCTGTGGAGGAAGAAGGAGAATTAAACTAGAATTTAAGCGTATTTTAGTTACTTGGAGCTAGGTAGTTATAAACTTTGGTCCTTTTTAATTAATCCAGTATTCGACTTTTACTTTTAGATACTTTTAGTTATAGCCACTGTTGAATTCACACATAAGAATAAGAAAGATATTTATCAAAAATATCTTTATAGTTTAACAGTTTTAACAGAATAAAAGACAATTTTAATGGATGCTACTTTTGCAGAATTAGGTACATTTAAATCTTTATTTGGGTACATTTAAGTCCAATAAAGGGTTAATAGCCAACATATACAAACAGCTCATACAACTCAACATTAAAAAAAAAAAAACGATTAAAAATGAGCAGAAGAACTGAATAAGCATTCTCCCAAAGAGGAAAAGCAGGCAGCCAAGAGGCACATGAGAAGATGCTCAACATCGCTAATCATCAGGGAAATACAAATCAAAACCACAATGAGATACCACCTCACACCTGTCAGAATGGCCATCATGAAACATAACACAAATAACAAATGTTGGCAAGGATGTGGAGAAAAGGAAATGCTCATATACTGTTGGTAGGAATGTAAAATGTGGAAAACAGTATGGAGGTTTCTCAAAAACCTAAAAATAGAACTATCCTATAATCCAGCAATTCCACTCCTGGGTATATATTCAGAAAAAAACCCCACGAATTTGAAAAGATACATGCACCCCAATGTTCATAGCAGCATTATTTACAATTGCCAAGATATGGAAGCAACCTAAGTGTCCATGAACAGATGAATGGATAAAGAAGATGTGGGGTGTGTGTGTGTGTGTGTGTGTGTGTGTGTGTGTGTGTGTGTGTATAATGGAATACTACTCGGCCATAAAAAAGAATGAAATAATGCCATTTGCAGCAACATGGATGGACCTAGAGTTTATCATACGGACATTAAGTGAAGTCAGACAGAGAAAGAAAGTATGAATCTAACAAATACAACAAACTAGTGAACATAACAAAAAAGAAACAGACTAGCAGATACAGAGAACAAACTAGTGGTTATCAGTGGGGAGAGAAAAGGGGGAGGGGAAATATAGGGGTAAGGAATTACGAGGTACAAACTATTAGGTATAAAATAAGCTATAAGGATGTGTTGTATAACACAGGGAATATAGTCAATAGTTTATAGTAACTATAAATGGAGTATATAACCTTTAAAAGTTGTGAACCACTATATTGTACCCCTGTAATTTTATGTATTATATATCAACTATACTTCAGTTCAAAAAAAACAGAAAAAGAAAGCACCCATAATCTCATTTTAAAAAATTCTTAGGGGCTTCGGTCGGATCGCAGGGAGAGGACTGGGGTTGGCGGCGTGAACACAGCCTGAAGGGGCTAGTGCGCCACAGTTAGCCGGGAGGGAGTCCGGGAAAAGGTCTGGAGCTGCCGAAGAGGCAAGAGACTTTTTCTTCCCTCTTTGTTTCCTGGTGCGCGAGGAGAGGGGATTCAGAGCGCCGCCTAAACGAGCTCCAGAGACGGGCGCGAGCTGTGGCTATCAGCGCGGACCACAGAGACGGGCAGGAGACGCTAAGGCTGCTGCCGCCGCCACCAACAAGCCTGTGTGCGAGCACAGGTCACTCTCCACACCGCCCCTGCCGGGAGCCGGTGCAGCCCGCCACCGCCAGGGTCCTGTGAGCCAGGGACAACTTCCCCGGGAGAACGCACGGCGCGCTTCCGGCTGGTGCAACGTCACGACGCCTCTGACGCCGCAGGCTCGCCCCGCCTCCTCCGTACCCCTCCCTCCCCCCGGTCTGAGTGAGCCAGAGCCCCCGAAGCAGCTGCCCCTTTAACCCCGTCCTGTCTGAGCGAAGAAGAGACGCCCTCAGGCGACATAACGCAGAGGCGGGTCCAAATCCAAAGTTGAACCCTGGGAGCTGTGCAAACAAAGAAGAGAAAGGGAAATCTCTCCCAGCAGCCTCAGGAGCAGCGGACTAAATCTCCACAATCAACTTGATGTACCTGCATCTGTGGTATACCTGAATAGACAACGAATCATCCCAAATTGAGGATGTGGACTTTGGGAGCAAGATATATTATTTTTTCCTCTTTTTGTGAGTGTGTATGTGTATGCTTCTGTGTGAGATTTTGTCTGTATAGCTTTGCTTTCACCATTTGTCCTAGGGTTCTGTCCGTCCATTTTTTTTGTTTTTGTTTTTGGTTTTTTTTACTTAAAAAAATTTTTTTCTTAATAATTATTTTTTATTTTAATAACTTTATTTTATTTTATCTTACTTTATTTTATTTTATTTTATTCTCTTTCTTTCTTTCTTTCTATTTTTTCTCCCTTTTCTTCTGAGCCATGTGGATGAAACGCTCTTGGTGCTCCAGCCAGGAATCAGGGCTGTGCCTCTGAGGCGGGAGAGCCAACTTCAGGACACTGGTCCACAAGAGACCTCCCAGCTCCATGGAATACCAAATGGTGAAAATCTCCCAGAGATCTCCATCTCAACACCAAGACCCAGCTTCACTCAACGACCAGCAAGCTACAGTGCTGGACACCCCATGCCAAACAAATAGCAAGACAGGAACACAGCCCCATCCATTAGCAGAGAGGCTGCCTAAAATCATAATAAGGCCACAGACACCCCAAAACACACCACCAGACGTGGACCTGCCCACCAGAAAGACAAGATCCAGCCTCATCCACCAGAACACAAGCACTAGTCCCCTCCACCAGGAAGCCTACACAACCCACTGAACCAACCTTAGCCACTGGGGACAGATACCAAAAACAACGGGAACTACGAACCTGCAGCCTGTGAAAAGGAGACCCCAAACACAGTAAGTTAAGCAAAATGAGAAGACAGAAAAACACACAGCAGATGAAGGAGCAAGGTAAAAACCCACCAGACCGAACAAATGAAGAGGAAATAGGCAGTCTACCTGAAAAAGAATTCAGAATAATGATAGTAAAGATGATCCAAAATCTTGGAAATAGAACAGACAAAATGCAAGAAACATTTAACAAGGACCTAGGAGAACTAAAGAGTAAACAAGCAACGATGAACAACACAATAAATGAAATTAAAAATACTCTAGAAGGGATCAATAGCAGAATAACGGAGGCAGAAGAACGGATAAGTGACCTGTAAGATAAAATAGTGGAAATAACTACTGCAGAGCAGAATAAAGAAAACAGAATGAAACAAACTGAGGACAGTCTCAGAGACCTCTGGGACAACATTAAACGCACCAACATTCGAGTTATAGGGGTCCCAGAAGAAGAAGAGAAAAAGAAAGGGACTGAGAAAATATTTGAAGAGATTATAGTTGAAAACTTCCCTAATATGGGAAAGGAAACAGTTAATCAAGTCCTGGAAGCACAGAGAGTCCCATACAAGATAAATCCAAGGAGAAACACGCCAAGACACGTATTAACCAAACTATCAAAAATTAAATATAAAGAAAACATATTAAAAGCAGCAAGGGAAAAACAACAAATAACACACAAGGGAATCCCCATAAGGTTAACAGCTGAACTTTCAGCAGAAACTCTGCAAGCCAGAAGGGAGTGGCAGGACATATTTAAACTGATGAAGGAGAAAAACCTACAACCAAGATTACTCTACCCAGCAAGGATCTCATTCAGATTTGATGGACAAATTAAAACCTTTACAGACAAGCAAAAGCTGAGAGAGTTCAGCACCACCAAACCAGCTTTACAACAAATGCTAAAGGAACTTCTCTAGGCAAGAAACACAAGAGAAGGAAAACACCTACAATAACAAACCCAAACATTTAAGAAAATGGGAATAGGAACATACATAATGATAATTACCTTAAATGTAAATGCATTAAATGCTCCCACCAAAAGACACAGACTGGCTGAATGGATACAAAAACAAGACCCATATATATGCTGTCTACAAGAGACCCACTTCAGACCTAGGGACACATACAGACTGAAAGTGAGGGGATGGAAAAAGATAGTCCATACAAATGGAAATCAAAAGAAAGCTGGAGTAGCAATTCTCATATGAGACAAAATAGACTTTAAAATAAAGACTATTACAAGAGACAAAGAAGGACACTACATAATGATCAAGAGATCGATCCAAGAAGAAGATATAACAATTGTAAATATTTATGCACCCAACACAGGAGCACCTCAATACATAAGGCAAATACTAACAGCCATAAAAGGGGAAAGCAACAGTAACACAATCATAGAAGGGGACTTTAACACCCCACTTTCACTAATGGACAGATCATCCAAAATGAAAATAAATAAGGAAACACAAGCTTTAAGTGATGCATTAAACAATATGGACTTAATTGATATTTATAGGACATTCCACCCAAAAACAACATAATACATATTTTCCTCAAGTGCTCATGGAACATTCTCCAGGATAGATCATATCTTGGGCCACAAATCAAGCCTTGGTAAATTTAAGAAAATTGAAATCGTATCAAGTATCTTTTCCAACCACAAAGCTATGAGACTAGATATCAATTACAGGAAAAGATCTGTAAAAAATACAAACACATGGAGGCTAAACAATACACTACTTAATAACAAAGTGATCACTGAAGAAATCACAGGGGAAATCAAAAAATACCTAGAAACAAATGACAATGGAGACACGATGACCCAAAACCTACGGGATGCAGCAAAAGCAGTTCTAAGAGGGAAGTTTATAGCAATACAATCCTACCTTAAGAAACAGGAAACATCTCAAATAAACAACCTAACCTTCCACCTAAAGCAATTAGAGAAAGAAGAACAAAAAAACCCCAAAGTTAGCAGAAGGAAAGAAATCATAAAGATCAGATCAGAAACAAATGAAAAGGAAATGAAGGAAACAATAGCAAAGATCAATAAAACTAAAAGCTGGTTCTTTGAGAAGATAAACAAAATTGATAAACCATTAGCCAGACTCATCAAGAAAAAAAGGGAGAAGACTCAAATCAATAGAATTAGAAATGAAAAAGGAGAAGTAACAACTGACACTGTAGAAATACAACCAATCATGAGAGATTACTACAAGCAATTCTACACCAATAAAATGGACAACCTGTAAGAAATGGGCAAATTCTTAGAAATGCACAACCTGCCGAGACTGAACCAGGAAGAAATGGAAAATATGAACAGACCAATCACAAGCACTGAAATTGAAACTGCGATTAAAAATCTTCCAACAAACAAAAGCCCAGGAACAGTTGGCTTCACAGGCGAATTCTATCAAACATTTAGAGAAGAGCTAAAACCTATCCTTCTCAAACTCCTCCAAAATATAGCAGAGGGAGGAACACTCCCAAACTCATTCTATGAGGCCACCATCACCCTGATACCAAAACCAGACAAAGATGTCACAAAGAAAGAAAAATACAGGCCAATATCACTGATGAACATAGATGCAAAAATCCTCAACAAAATACTAGCAAACAGAATCCAACAGCACGTTAGAAGAATCATACACCATTATCAAGTGGGGTTTATCCCAGGAATGCAAGGATTCTTCAATATACGCAAATCAATCAACGTGATACACCATATTAACAAATTGAAGGAGAAAAACCATATGATCATCTCAATTGATGCAGAGAAAGCTTTCAACAAAATTCAACACCCATTTATGATAAAACCCCTTCAGAAAGTAGGCATAGAGGGAACTTTCCTCAACATAATAAAGGCCATATATGAGAAACCCACAGCCAACATCATCCTCAATGGTGAAAAACTGAAACCATTTCCACTAACATCAAGAACAAGACAAGGTTGCCCACTCTCGCCACTATTTTTCAACATAGTTTTGGAAGTTTTAGCCACAGCATTCAGAGAAGAAAAAGAAACAAAAGGAATCCAAATCGGAAAAGAAGTAAAGCTGTCACTGTTTGCAGATGACATGATACTATACATAGAGAATCCTAAAGATGCTACCAGAAAACTACTAGAGCTAATCAATGAATTTGGTAAAGTAGCAGGATACAAAATTAATGCTCCGAAATCTCTTGCATTCCTATACACTAATGATGAAAAATCTGAAAGTGAAATTAAGAAAACACTCCCATTTACCATTGCAATAAAAAGAATAAAATATCTAGGAATAAACCTACCTAAGGAGACAAAAGACCTGTATGCAGAAAATTTTAAGACACTGATGAAAGAAATTAAAGATGGTACAAAGAGATGGAGAGATATACCATGTTCCTGGATTGGAAGAATCAACATTGTGAAAATGACTCTACTACCCAAAGCAATCTACAGATTCAATGCAATCCCTATCAAAATACCACTGGCATTTTTCACAGAAATAGAACAAAAAATTTCACAATTTGTATGGAAACACAAAAGACCCCCAATAGCCAAAGCAATCTTGAGAAAGAAAAATGGAGCTGGAGGAATCAGGCTCCCTGACTTCAGACTATACCACAAAGGTACAATAATCAAGACAGTATGGTACTGGCACAAAAACAGAAATATAGATCAATGGAACAGGATAGAAAGCCCAGAGATAAACCCACGCACATATGCTCACCTTATCTTTGATAAAGGAGGCAAGCATATACAGTGGAGAAAAGACAGACTCTTCAATAAGTGGTGCTGGGAAAACTGGACAGGTACATGTAAAAGTATGAAATTAGAACACTCCCTAACACCACCCACAAAAATAAACTCAAAATGGATTAAAGACCTAAATGTAAGGCCAGACACTATCAAACTCTTAGAGGAAAACATAGGCAGAACACTTTATGACATAAATCACAGCAAGATCTTTTTTGACCCACCTCCTAGAGAAATGGAAATAAAAACAAAAATAAACAAATGGGACCTAATGAAACTTCAAAGCTTTGGCACAGCAAAGGAAACCATAAACAAAACGAAAAGACAAAAAAAAAAAAAAAAAAAAAAAAAAACGAAAAGACAACCCTCAGAAAGGGAGAAAATATTTGCAAATGAAGCAACTGACAAAGGATTAATCTCCAAAATTTACATGCAGCTCAATATCAAAAAAACAAATAACCCAATCCAAAAATGGGCATAAGACCTAAATATACATTTCTCCAAAGAAGATATACAGATGGCCAACAGACACATGAAAGAATGCTCAACATCATTAATCATTAAAGAAATGCAAATCAAAACTACAACAAGATATCATCTCACACTGGTCAGAATGGCCATCATCAAAAAATCTAGAAACAGTAAATGCTGGAGAGGGTGTGGAGAAAAGGGAACCCTCTTGCACTCTTGGTGGGAATGTAAATTGATACAGCCACAATGGAGAACAGTATAGAGGTTCCTTAAAAAACTAAAAATAGAACTACCATACGACCCAGCAATCCCACAACTGGGCCTATACCCTGAGAAAACCATAATTCAAAAAGAGTCATGTACCAAAATGTTCATTGCAGCTCTATTTACAATAGCCAGGACATGGAAGCAACCTAAGTGTCCATCATCAGATGAATGGGTAAAGAAGATGCGGCACATATATACAATGGAATATTACTCAGCCATAAAAAAGAACAAAACTGAGTTATTTGTAGTGAGGTGGATGGACCTAGAGACTGTCATACAGAGTGAAGTAAGTCAGAAAGAGAAAAACAAATACCGTATGCTAACACATATATATGGAATCTAAAAAAAAAAGGTCATGAAGAACCTAGGGACAAGATGGGAATAAAGGTGCAGACCTACTAGAGAATGGACTTGAGGATACGGGGAGGGGGAAGGGTAAGCTGGGACAAAGTGAGAGAGTGGCATGGACATATATACACTACCAAACGTAAAATAGATAGCTAGTGGGAAGCAACCGCATAGCACAGGGAGATCAGCTCGGTGCTTTGTGACCACCTAGAGGGGTGGGATAGGGAGGGTGGGAGGGAGGGAGATGCAAGAGGGAAGAGATATGGGAACATATGTATATGTATAACTGATTCACTTTGTTATAAAGCAGAAACTAACACACCATTGTAAAGCAATTATACTCCAACCAAAAAAAAAAAAATTCTTATTTCACATTCTCAGTGATGACTCTGCTTGATTCAATTTTATATGTTCATTTATTTATTACTTAACTACTCATGGAATGATTAAATCATATGCTCATTATATAAAGAAAGTCAAAATGGTAAACCAGCCAGTAATCCAGAACAGAAATATTATTATATGCAATGAATTATATGTCCCTTATCAAAAATGGGAGTAGGCTAGGAATTTTTTCTTTCTATAATCATCAGTAGCAAAAACCCAAACTTACAGTTATCATTGTCTCATAAAACATGGTCTTCCAATGATCTGTGCTTTCTCTTATTTTAAAGAATTAAGATAGGATTTTATTTATTCATTCAATTATAACAATACATCAATATCTATGAATGCAAAGACACTAGAAATAAATCCTTAATGATACAAACATCTGTCTATCCACTTGTTAGTCACAGACATAACTGACTAGATCATGTTTGGGCTGTTAATAAAATTTAGAGAACACAATCTGTTCAATCCTAATGTTTCTTGTATGACCTGTCATCAACATATGTCCATAACTGCTTCTCATTCAATGAGCTTCTCATTCATTTATGTTAATGTTTCCTGTTTCAAAAACACCAAGAAAACAAAAAACAAAAAAATGGATGCAGCAAAAACAGTGCTTGGAGGGCAACTTATAGCACTGAATGCATACATTAGAAAAGAAGACCTAAGTGTTCGCTGAGAGATGAATGGATAAAGAAATTGTGGTATATATATACATTGTAATATTTTTCAGCCTTAAAGGAGGACATCCTGTCTTTTGCAACAACATGGATGAACATGGAGGACATTATGCTAAGTGAAATAAGCCAGATACAGAAAGAAAAATGCAGAATGATCTCACACATGGAATCTAAAAAAGGTGAATTCATAGAAGCAGAGACTAGACTAGTGGTTACCAGGAGCAGGGAGGTGGAGGAAATAGAAAGATGTTGGTCAAAGGTACAAAGCTGCTATTATGTAAGGTAGGTAAGTTCCAGAAATCTAATGTACAGCATGGTGACCATAGTTAATAAATATATTATATACTGGAAATTTGCTAAGAGAGTAGTTTCAGATGCTCTTATCACAAAAACAAAAAAGCAAAAAACAAAAAGTTAAGTGTGTGAGATGAATATGTTAATTAGCTTGTCTGTGGTAATTATTTCTCTCTCTATATATATATACATCAAAACATCATGTTGTACATCTTAAATATATACAATTTTTATTTAAAGAAAAAAAGAAATATGTAAAATCAGTAATCTAAGTTTCTGCCTTAGAAAACTAGGAAAAGGAAAACAAACTAAATCCAGAGTAAGCAGAAAAAAAGACATAATAAAAATTAAAGCAGAATCAATGAAATTGAAAACAGAGAATCAACAGAGAAAAATCAATGAAACCAAAAGCTATTTATTTTAAAAGATCAATAAAAGCAGTAAGCTACTAGCCATGCTAAGAAAAAAACATAAGAGGACACAAATTACTATTATCAGAAGTCTGAGGAGAAAGCACTACAGATCCCTGGGACATTAGAAGAATAGTCACAGAATACTGTGAACAACTCTATGCCCACAAATTTGATAACCTAGATGAAATAGAGTAGTTCCTCAAAAGACACAATTTGCTAAAATCCAAACAAGAAGAAATAGACAATATGAATAGGCCTATATCCATTAAAGAAATACATCTATGATTAATAACCTTCCAAAACAGAAAGCACCATGCCCAGGTGGGTTCTCTGGTGAATTTTACCAAATATTTAAGGAAAAAATTTTAACAGTTCTCTTAAAGCCTTTTTTATTTATTTATTTATTTAACATCTTTATTGGAGTATAATTGCTTTACAATGGTGTGTTAGTTTCTGCTTTATAACAAAGTGAATCAGTTATACGTATACATATGTCCCCATATCTCTTCCCTCTTGCATCTCCCTCCCTCCCACCCTCCCTATCCCACCCCTCTAGGTGGTCACAAAGCACCGAGCTGATCTCCTTGTGCTATGCGGCTGCTTCCCACTAGCTATCTATTTTACGTTTGCTAGTGTATATATGTCCATGCCACTCTCTCACTTTGTCCCAGCTTACCCTTCCCCCTCCCTGTATCCTCAAGTCCATTCTCTAGTAGGTCTGCATCTTTATTCCCATCTTGCCCCTAGGTTCTTCATGACTTTTTTTTTCTTTTTTCTTTTTTTTAGATTCCATATATATGTGTTAGCATACGGTATTTGTTTTTCTCTTTCTGACTTACTTCACTCTGTATGACAGTCTCTAGGTCCATCCACCTCACTACAAATAACTCAGTTTTGTTCTTTTTTATGGCTGAGTAATATTCCATTGTATATACTTGCCGCATCTTCTTTACCCATTCATCTGATGATGGACACTTAGGTTGCTTCCATGTCCTGGCTATTGTAAATAGAGCTGCAATGAACATTTTGGTACATGACTCTTTTTGAATTATGGTTTTCTCAGGGTATAGGCCCAGTTGTGGGATTGCTGGGTCGTATGGTAGTTCTATTTTTAGTTTTTTAAGGAACCTCTATACTGTTCTCCATTGTGGCTGTATCAATTTACATTCCCACCAAGAGTGCAAGAGGGTTCCCTTTTCTCCACACCCTCTCCAGCATTTACTGTTTCTAGATTTTTTGATGATGGCCATTCTGACCAGTGTGAGATGATATCTTGTTGTAGTTTTGATTTGCATTTCTCTAATGATTAATGATGTTGAGCATTCTTTCATGTGTCTGTTGGCAATCTGTATGTCTTCTTTGTAGAAATTTCTATTTAGGTCTTATGCCCATTTTTGGATTGGGTTGTTTGTTTTTTTGATATTGAGCTGCATGAGCTGTTTGTAAATTTTGGAGATTAATCCTTTGTCAGTTGCTTCATTTGCAAATATTTTCTCCCTTTCTGAGGGTTGTCTTTTCGTCTTGTTTATGGTTTCCTTTGCTGTGCAAAAGCTTTTAAGTTTCATTAGGTCCCATTTGTTTATTTTTGTTTTTATTTCCATTTCTCTAGGAGGTGAGTCAAAAAGGATCTTGCTGTGATTTATGTCATAGAGTGTTCTGCCTATGTTTTCCTCTAAGAGTTTGATAGTGTCTGGCCTTACATTTAGGTCTTTAATCCATTTTGAGTTTATTTTTGTGGGTGGTGTTAGGGAGTGTTCTAATTTCATACTTTTACATGTAGTTGTCCAGTTTTCCCAGCACCACTTATTGAAGAGGCTGTCTTTCCTCCACTGTATAATCTTGCCTCCTTTGTCATAGATTAGTTGACCATATGTGCGTGGGTTTATCTCTGGGCTTTCTATCCTGTTCCATTGATCTACATTTCTGTTTCTGTGCCAGTACCATACTGTCTTGATTATTGTACCTTTGTAGTATAGTCTGAAGTCAGGGAGCCTGATTCCTCCAGCCCCATTTTTCTTTCTCAAGATTGCTTTGGCTATTGGGGGTCTTTTGTGTTTCCATACAAATTGTGAAATTTTTTGTTCTATTTCTGTGAAAAATGCCAGTGGTAGTTTGATAGGGATTGCACTGAATCTGTAGATTGTTAAAGCCTTTTATAGAAGATACAAGCTGAGAAGACACTTCCTAACCCATTCTATGAAGCCAGCATTACCCTAATAAAAAAAAAATTACAAAAAAACTACAGAACAATATCTCTCATGAACATAGGTGCAAAAATCCTCAACAAAATATTAGCAAATTGAATACAACAATGTATAAAAAGAAATACAATATGATCAACTGGAATTTATCCCACTATGCAAGGCTGGTTCAATATTCAAAAGTCAATTAGTGTAATCTAGCACATCAAAAGGCTAAAGGAGAATACTCACAGGATCATATCAATAGATGCAGAAAAAGCATCTGATAAAATACAACAGCAATTCATGGGGAAAAAAACTCTCAGTAAACTAGGAATAGAGAGGAATTTCCTCAACTTGACAAAGAATATTTACAGAAAACCTATAGATAATATCATAACTAATGATGTAACATTTGAAGCTTTCCCACTAATATCAGTATCAATGCAAGGATGTTCCCTCTCAACACTTCTTTTCAACATTGTACTGGAAGTTATAGCTAACGTAACAAGAGAATAAAAGGAAATAAAAAGTATACTATTAGTGAAAGAAGAAATAAAACTGTCTTTATTAACAGATGACAGGGTCATCTATGTAGAAAATACAAAAGAACTAACCAAAAAACTCCTGGAACTCATAAGCAAATACAGCAAGGCTGCAGGATACAAGGTAAATAAATAAAAGTCAATCACTTTCCTATATAATAGTAATGAACACGTGGAATTTGAAATTAAAAACATAATATTTTGTACATTGGCACCCAAATAATGAAATACTTAGGTATAAAACTGACAAAATATGTATAAACTATAAAACTCAGATGAAAATAATCAAAGAAGAACTAAATAAATGGAAAGATATTCCATGTTCATGGATAGGAAGAGTCAATATTGTTTAAATGTCAATTCTTTCCAACCTGATCTATAGATTCAAGGCAATTCCAATCAAAATCCCAGCAAGTTGTTTTGTGGATATAGACACAGTGATCTTAAAGTTTATATGAATAGGCAAAAAAAAAAAAAAAAAAACAGAATAGCCAACGCAATATTGAGAAACAAAGTTGGAGGTATGGCAGTATCTGACTTCAAGACTTACTATAAAGCTACAATAATCAAGACTGTGGTATTGGTGAAAGAATTCACAAACTGATCAATGGAACAGAATAGAGCCCAGAAATAAGGCTCACATAAATATGGGCAACTGATTTTTGACAAAGGAGCACTTTTCAATAAGTGGTGCTGGAACAACTGGACATCCACATTAAAAAAAAAGAAAGAAAGAAATCTAGACACAGACCTTACACTCTTCCCAAAAATTAACTCAAAATGGATCATAGACCTAAATGAAAAATGTAAAACAATAAAACCCCTAGAAGATAACATGAGAAAATCTAGCTAATGTGTTTAGTGATGACTTTTTAAATACAACACCAAAGACATATGTGAAATAATTGATAAGTTGGACTTCATTAAAATTAAAACTCTCTGCTCTGCAAAGAAAGTTTCAAAAGAACAAAATACAAGCCACAGCCTGGGGAAAAAATAATATTTTCAAGACATATCTGATAAATGACTGTTATCCAAAACACACAAAGAATCCTTAAAATAAACAATAAGAAAACAAACAACTTGGGACTTCCCTGGTGGTGCAGTGGTTAAGAATCTGCCTGCCAATGCAGGGGACACAGGTTCGAGCCCTGGCCCAGGAAGAATCCACATGCCACAGAGTAACTAAGCCCACGTGCCTAGAGCCCATGCTCTGCAACAAGAGAAGCCACCACAATGAGAAGCCCACGCACTGCAACGAAGAGTAGCCCCTGTTTGCTGCAACTAGAGAAAGCCCACACGCAGCAACAAAGACCAACACATCCAGAAATAAATAACTAAAATTAAGGGAAAAAAAAGAAAAGAAAACACTTGATTAAAAAATGAGTCAAGGAAGCCTCTTAGATAGCCTCATCCACCAGAGGGCAGACAGCAGAAGCAAGAAGAACTACAATCCTGCAGCCTGTGGAACAAAAACCACATTCACAGAAAGATAGACAAGATGAAAAGGCAGAGGACTATGTACTAGATGAAGGAACAAGATAAAACCTCAGAAAAACAACTAAATGAAGTGGAGATAGGCAACCTTCCAGAAAAAGGATTCAGAATAATGATAGTGAAGATGATCCAGGACCTCGGAAAAAGAATGGAGGCAAAGATCGAGAAGATGCCAGAAATGTTTAACAAAGACCTAGAAGAATTAAAGAACAAACAAACAGAGATGAACAATACAATAACTGAAATGAAAACTACACTAGAAGGAATCAACAGAAGAATAACTGAAGCAAAAGAACAGATAAGTGGCCTGGAAGACAGAATGGTGGAATTCACTGCTGTGGAACAGAATAAAGAAAAAAGAATGAAAAGAAATGAAGACAGCCTAAGAGACCTCTGGGACAACATTAAATGCAACAACATTCGCATTATAGGGGTCCCAGAAGGAGAAGAGAGAGAGAAAGGACCAGAGAAAATATTTGAAGAGATTATAGTCGAAAACTTCCCTAACATGGGAAAGGAAATAGCTACCCAAGTCCAGGAAGCACAGTGAGTCCCATACAGGATAAACCCAAGGAGAAACATGCTGAGACATGTAGTAATCAAATTGGCAAAAATTAAAGACAAAGAAAAATTATTGAAAGCAGCAAGGGAAAAACGACAAATAACATACAAGGGAACTCCCATAAGGTTAACAGCTGATTGCTCAGCAGAAACTCTGCAAGCCAGAAGGGAGTGGCAGGACATATTTAAACTGATGAAGGAGAAAAACCTACAACCAAGATTACTCTACCCGGCAAGGATCTCATTCAGATTCGATGGAGAAATCAACAGCTTTACAGACAAGCAAAAGCTAAGAGAATTCAGCACCACCAAACCAGCTCTACAACAAATGCTAAAGGAACTTCTCTAAGAGGGAAACACAAGAGAACAAAAGGACCTACTAAAACAAACCCAAAACAATTAAGAAAATGGTCATAGGAACATACATATCGATAATTACCTTAAACGTGAATGGATTAAATGCTCCAACCAAAAGACACAGGCTCACTGAGCGGATACAAAAACAAGACCTATATATATGCTGTCTAAAAGAGACCCACTTCAGACCTAGGGACACATACAGACTGAAAGTGAGGGGATGGGAAAAGATATTCCATGCAAATGGAAATCAAAAAAAAAGCTGGAGTAGCAATACTCATATCAGATAAAATAGACTTTAAAATAAAGAATGTTACAAGAGGCAAGGAAGGACACTACATAATGATCAAGGGATCAATCCAAGAAGAAGATATAACAATTATAAATACATATGCACCCAACATAGGAGCACCTCAATACATAAGGCAACTGCTAACAGCTATAAAAGAGGAAATCGACAGTAACACAATAATAGTGGGGGACTTTAACACCTCACTTACACCAATGGACAGATCGTCCAAAATGAAAATAAATAAGGAAACAGAAACTTTAAATGACACAGTAGACCAGATAGATTTAATTGATATTTATAGGACATTCCAGCCAAAAACAGCAGATCACACTTTCTTCTCAAGTGCGCACAGAACATTCTCTAGGATAGATCACATCTTGGGTCACAAATCAAGCCTCAGTAAATTTAAGAAAATTGAAATCATATCAAGCATCTTTTCTGACGACAACGTTATGAGATTAGAAATGAATTACAGGGGAAAAAAAACCTTAAAAACACAAACACATGGAGGCTAAACAATACGTTACTAAATAACCAAGAGATCACTAAAGAAATCAAAGAGGAAATCAAAAAATACCTAGAGACAAATGACAATGAAAACACGATGATCCAAAACCTATGGGATGCAGCAAAAGCTGTTCTAAGAGGGAAGTTTATAGCAATACAAGCCTACCTCAAGAAACAAGAAAAATCTCAAGTAAACAATCTAACCTTACACCTAAAGGAACTAGAGAAAGAAGAACAAACAAAACCCAAAGTTAGCAGAAGGAAAGAAATCATAAAGATCAGAGCAGAAATAAATGAAATAGAAACAAAGAAAACAATAGCAAAGATCAATAAAACTAAAAGCTGGTTCTTTGAGAAGATAAACAAAATTGATAAACCATTAGCCAGACTCATCAAGAAAAAGAGGGAGGGGACTCAAATCAATAAAATTAGAAATGAAAAAGGACAAGTTACAACAGACACCGCAGAAATACAAAGCATCCTAAGAGACTACTACAAGCAACTCTATGCCAATAAAATGGACAACCTGGAAGAAATGGACAAATTCTTAGAAAGGTATAACCTTCCAAGACTGAACCAGGAAGAAATAGAAAATATGAACAGACCAATCACAAGTAATGAAATTGAAACTGTGATTAGAAATCTTCCAACGAACAAAAGACCAGGACCAGATGGCTTCACAGGTGAATTCTATCAAACATTTGGAGAAGAGCTAACACCCATCCTTCTCAAACTCTTCCAAAAAATTGCAGAGGAAGGAACACTCCCAAACTCATTCTATGAGGCCACCATCACCCTGATACCAAAACCAGACAAAGATACTACAAAAAAAGAAAATTACAGACCAATATCATTGATGAATATAGACGCAAATATCCTCAACAAAATACTAGCAAACAGAATCCAACAACACATTAAAAGGATCATACACCAAGAACAAGTGGGATTTATCCCAGGGATGCAAGGATTCTTCAATATATGTAAATCAATCAATGTGATACACCATATTAACAAACTGAAGAATAAAAACCATATGATCATCTCAATAGATGCAGAAAAAGCTTTTGACAAAATTCAACACCGATTTATGATTAAAACTCTCCAGAAAGTGGGCATAGAGGGAACCTACCTCAACATAATAAAGGCCATATACGACAAACCCACAGCAAACATCATTCTCAATGGTGAAAAACTGAAAGCATTTCCTCTAAGATCAGGAACAAGACAAGGATGTCCACTCTCACCACTCTTATTCAACATAGTTTTGGAAGTCCTCACCACGGCAATCAGAGAAGAAAAAAGAAATAAAAGGAATACAAATTGGAAAAGAAGAAGTAAAACTGTCACTGGTTGCGGATGACATGATACTATACATAGAGAATCCTAAAAATGCCACCAGAAAACTACTAGAGCTAATCAATGAATTTGGTAAAGTTGCAGGATACAAAATTAATGCACAGAAATCTCTTGCATTCCTATACACTAATGATGAAAAATCTGAAAGAGAAATTAAGGAAACACTCCCATTTACCATTGCAACAAAAAGAATAAAAGACCTAGGAATAAACCTACCTAGGGAGACAAAAGACCTGTACGCAGAAAACTATAAGACACTGATGAAAGAAATTAAAGATGATACCAACAGATGGAGAGATATAACGTGTTCTTGGATTGGAAGAATCAATATTGTGAAAATGACTATACCACCCAAAGCAATCTACAGATTCAATGCAATCCCTATCAAATTACCAATGGCATTTTTTACAGAACTAGAACAAAATATCTTAAAATTTGTATGGAGACACAAAAGACCCCGAATAGACAAAGCAATCTTGAGGGGAAAAAAACGGTGCAGGAGGAATCAGACTCCCTGACTTCAGACTATACTACAAAGCTACACTAATCAAGACAATATGGTACTGGCACAAAAACAGAAACATAGATCAATGCAACAAGATAGAAAGCCCAGAGATAAACCCATGCACCTATGGTCAACTGATCTATGACAAAGGAGGCAAGGATATACAATGGAGAAAAGACAGTCTCTTCAACAAGTGGTGCTGGGAAAACTGGACAGCTACATGTAAAAGAATGAAATTAGAACACTCCCTAACACCATACACAAAAATAAACTCAAAATGGATTCGAGACCTAAATTTAAGACCGGACACCAAAAAACTCTTAGAGGAAAACATAGGAAGAACACTCTTTGACATAAATCACAGCAAGATCTTTTTTGATCCACCTCCTAGAGTAATGGAAATAAAAACAAAAGTAAACAAATGGGACCTAATGAAACTTAAAAGCTTTTGCACAGCAAAGGAAACCATAAACAAGACGAAAAGACAACCCTCAGAATGGGAGAAAATATTTGCAAATGAATCAATGGACAAAGGATTAATCTCCAAAATATATAAACAGCTCATGCAGCTCAATATTAAAGAAACAAACAACCCAACCCAAAAATGGGCTGAAGACCTAAATAGACATTTCTCCAAAGAAGACATACAGATGGCCAAGAAGCACATGAAAAGCTGCTCAACATCACTAATTATTAGAGAAATGCAAATCAAAAGTACAATGAGGTATCACCTCACACCAGTTAGAATGGGCGTCATCAGAAAATCTACAAACAACAAATGCTGGAGAGGGTGTGGAGAAAAGGGGACCCTCTTGCACTGTTGGTGGGAATGTAAATTGATACAGCCACTATGGAGAACAGTATGGAGGTTCCTTAAAAAAATAAAAATAGAATTACCATATGATCCAGCAATCCCACTACTGGGCCTATACCCAGAGAAAACCATAATTCAAAAAGACACATGCACCCCAATGTTCATTGCAGCACTATTTACAATAGCCAGGTCATGGAAGCAACCTAAATGCCCATCGACAGATGAATGGATAAAGAAGTCGTGGTACATATATACAATGGAATATTACTCAGCCATAAAAAGGAACGAAATTGGGTCATTTGTTGAGACGTGGATGGATCTAGAGACTGTCATACAGAGTGAAGTAAGTCAGAAAGAGAAAAACAAATATTTTATATTAACACATGTATGTGGAACCTAGAAAAATGGTACAGATGAACCGGTTTGCAGGGCAGAAGTTGAAACACAGATGTAGAGAACAAACGTATGGACACCAAGGGGGGAAAGCCACGGGGGGGTGGGGATGGTGGTGTGCTGAATTGGGCGATTGGGATTGACATGTATACACTGATGTGTATAAAATTGATGACTAGTAAGAACCTGCTGTATAAAAAATAAATAAAATTCAAAACAAAAAAGAAACGAAATTGAGTTATTTGTAGTGAGGTGGATGGACCCAGAGTCTGTCATACAGAGTGAAGTAAGTCAGAAAGAGAAAAACAAATACCGCATGCTAACACATATATATGGAATCTAAAAAAAAAAAAAAATGGTACTGCTGAACCTAGTTGCAGGGCAGGAATAAAGAGGTAAGCATAGAGAATGGACTTGAAGACATGGGTGGGAGGGTGAAGCTGGGGCGAAGTGAGAGTGGCATCGACGTATATACACTACTGAATGTAAAATAGTTGGCTGGTGGGAAGCAGCAGCATAGCACAGGGAGATCAGCTCGGTGCTTTGGGATGACCTATAGGGGTGGAACAGGGAGGACGGGAGGGAAGCTTATGAGGGAGGGGATATGGGGACATGTGTATGCATATGGCTGATTCACTTTGTTGTGCAACAGAAACTAACATAGTATTGTGAAGCAATTATACTCCAATAAAGATCTATTAAAAAAAAAATGAGTCAAAGACCTCAACAGATACCTCACCAAAGAAGATATACAGACAGCAAATAAGCATATGAAAAGATTCTCCACATCATATGTCATGAGGGAAATGCAAATTAAAACAATGAAATACCACTACTCATCTATTAGAATAGATATTTGGCAGTTCCTTACGAAACTAAACATCTTCTTACCATACGATCCAGAAATCACACTCCTTGGTATTTACCCAAAGGAGCTGAAAACTTATGTCCAGACAGAAACCTCCACATGGATATTTATAGCAGCTTTATTCATAATTGCCAAAACTTGGAAGCAGCCAAGATATCCTTCAGTAGGTGAATGGATAAACTGTGTTACATCAAAATGATGGAAGATTATTCTTCACTAAAAAGAAATGAGCTATCAAAGCCATAAAATGGTGTGAAGGAACCTTAAACACATATTACTAAATTTAAAAAGACAATATGAAATGGCTATGTACTGTATAATTCCAACATTATTACATTCTGAAAAAGGCAAAACTAGGGGGACAGTAAATGGAGAGGTTGCCAGAGGTTAAGGGGAGAGAAGGATGAATGGAGCACAGAGGATTTTTAGGGCAGCGAAATATTCTGTATGATACTATAATGGTGGATACATGTCATTATACATTTGTCCAAAACCACTGAATTTACAACCAAGAGTGAACCCGGAGGTCAACTATGGACTTTGGGTGAAAATGATGTGTCAGTGAAGGTTCATCAATTATAACAAATGTACCCCTCTGGTGCAGGATGTTGATAATGGGGGAGGCTATATACATGCAGAGCCAGGGGGATTATGGGAAATCTATGTACATTCCTCTCAATTGTGCCATGAACCTAAAACTGCTCTAAAAAAATTAAGTCTTTTAGAAAAGTAAGCAACATCCAAAAAAAAAAAAAAGAACAAAAAAACAAAAAATTTGCTTTTCATCAATTGCAACATTGACTCATATAAAATTATCTTTTATGTTTCTTACTCAAAAGTGTAAGAGCTTTGATCTATTTAATTTTATTGGAACTCAGCATTTCTAAATCATGTTAGTCTTGTTCCTTATTTAATTGCATACTCTCATAATTGATCCATTCAGGGCCTTCCTTGTCTTCATTCATTTACGTATTTTATTCACACACTGATTTACTTAAAATATAATCTATACTCAAGAACCTCAACAGACCAAGAATAAAAACTGACACTTCCTCACTTCTGCTATACGATCATTTCCCACAGAGATAACAGGGTAATTTTCTTTTTCTAATAGATCTCAGAGCTATAAGCCTTAATCAAAATTTCAGATTCAGACACCCCAGGATACTCATCATTGGTTTAGGCTTGGCACTCTTTCTTCATTCATTTGCACATTTATTGATTGACTCATTCAGTGATTCACTAACAATAAAAAGTCAACACACAAAAATCCCAAAATTAAGAACTCTGATATTGCTAAGATCAATGTATGAACCTCAAAGTCACACACAGGGATTAATTAACTTCTTTGCTTCTTAGAAATTCTGTACTCGTGGCAGATCCATGCTTACTCCTTTTCATTTAATTTGTCCCTGTTTTAAACATGATACGATGACCATGAACCCACAATCTTTACCCCACAATAGGAGTCCTGACAACATCAACCATCTTCTTATGTGCGCTCATCAAAGAGTCAATAGCCTAGGTCACTTGAGGAAACTTAAATTAGCTGTGGTACAAAAATACAGTGGAATAATCATCCACTCTGAAACGGATGAAGATGTCCTCCATCTTATTTTCTTTCACAGCTCAACTTAGGTTGAGTAGATGTCACTTGTGCAAGATTGGATTCACTTAAATACTTCTTTCATGGCACATTTCACCAATAGTCCATGCTAGACCTGACTTTGTGTATTTATTTATCCATTCATTGTTTTATTTATTCATTTACTTTTGTACTCATGAATAATTTGAACATCAATTTATTTTTCCAGAGAAAACACAATATGATCAATCCATCAACAACTCAGATTGCAACACAATTAGATACACATGAACCTGAGATAATGTGGGAAGAGCCTAGTTTGATTTTTCTTTGTCTTAATATCAGTAAGGAACAATAGGACAAATGAGTCACATTGTCTTTTAACACATGTTCCTCTTTGGTCCATGCTTTACCTAGTGGTCCTCAATGGGGGCGATATTGCCCCCAGAGGACATTTGTCAACGTTGAGATATTTTTGGTTGTCACACTGGGAGAGGGGGTCAATACTGGCATCTAGTTAGTAGAAGTCAGTGAAGTTACCAAACATTCTACAGTGCACAGGACAGCGCTACAACAGCAATGAATTACCCAGCTCAAAATGCCAATAGTGCGAGGTTGAGAAATCCCGCTTTACCTTCTTCAAAATAACTGGTTGAAAGATGACTGTATTTATACATTCACTCATAATATCACCAGTACCATTGAACATAGAAACTGGATCAGAAATTTCAAAGGTATTTATAGCTGCTCATGTGCTCATTACTCCCAGACATAACCAATTAGATCATATCTTTTTATTTTCAATAAGCAACCAGCACTGCCCAAATAATGCAGAACAACATTGATTTCCAGGTATTTATCTCTATATGCCACTTACCCAAATAGATTCATATTGGAACTGAGTATTTCAGAAAAATATTAATAATAAAAAATATATTAAACAAACACTCATAATTGGGCCACATATGGCTTTCCTTGTCTTCATTTATATATATATATTAAATATATATATATATATATATTAAATATATATATATATATATTTCTTTGTTCATTAATTCACTTACAGTAATAGAATACAGACCTACGAACCTTAATAGCCTAACAAAATCCTGAATCTTATTAACTTCTGCTGTAAGTTCATTTACCATATAGGCATTAACTAGGTCTCTGGCCTCAGAGTTATAGGGTTTAATCAAAATCATTGATTCAGGCACCCCAGATATTCACTGGTCCAAACTTTGCACCTTTTCCATTCAGGCATACTTTTGTTTACTGATTCCCTCATTAAGTCACTAATAATACTGAAGTCAGTGTGTAAAAATAAAATTAAAAAAACTAAAAACAATATCCTAGAATGTTACGAAGCTCAATCTATAGGCTTGTTTTCCATAAAACTAAGAGGCTACATCTTTTTTGCAGCAGATCTCAGCATTATACATAGAGATTATCAGCTTACTTGCTTCATGCCAATCCCATATTTATACCTTGTCCATGTTTGTCCTTCTTTTATTTAATTTTTCCACGTTTTAAAGACGGTAGCTGTGGTAGCCAGCCTCCAAGATGGCACCCAATGATCCATGACGCCTGGTATTCGTAGCCTTGCGCAATCTCCTCCCATATTAAATCATGCCTGGCCTCTATAACCAACAGAATACTTGAGAGAGTGATGGCGTATGACTTCTGAATCTAGGTTATAAATACATTGCGTTTTCCACCTCCCTTTCTCTTGTAGTTATTACTCTTGGGGAAGTCAGCTGTCATGTTGTAAGGATACTCAAGCAGTCCTGAGGAGAGGCCCATGTAGGAAGAAATTGTGGCCTCCCGCCAACAACCAGCACCAACTTTCTAGCCATGTAAGTGAGCCATGGAGGCAGATCCTCCAGCCCAAGCTTTCACATATCTACAATTCTACCTGACATCTTGACTACAACCTCACAAAAGACCCTAAGCCAAAACTGCCCACTAATCCTCTCCTGGACTCCTGCCCCACAGAAACTGTGATAGGTAACAAATATTTACTGTTGTTTTCAGCCACTCATTTGTAGGGTAGTTTGTTACACAGCAATAAATAACTAATACAATACAATGATCAACCAACCACTGTCATATCTCACCATGAGGACATTAATACTATTTTCTCTTCTCTTATCTACTCCCCCTTCAAGGAGTTATGGCCTAGTTCTTTATCACTGAGGAAAGGTTTAAACTAAATTAACCATGGTATAAAATAAAATAAAATATTAAAAACTCTGAAGATGAATAAAAGCCCTCCATCATTTTTAATGAATCTCAGTTGCCCTTAATTGGATTACTCGTAAAATTTGGTTAATTACCATTATTGGTCCCTGCATGGCATACTTTGATTTTATTTATGTATTTAGTATTTTTTCCTTTAACATAATGTCAGGATGAACAAATCACCTTCACCAAGGACATGAATTTTGACTGTCGTCTACCAGAGTCTCTAGACTCCTTACCCAGAGGTAAAAACTAAAATCTTATGACTATTGAATAATTATCAGCTATAGTGCTTTCATTCTGTGACGTAAGATGCACATTTTTATAGAGAATGGAACAAGATAAATTTAACTTTATTTTAACGAACTGGAGTCATGAGGTACTAGATTAATCATAAACCTTGGTTCCTATCACATTCTTATAATTGACTTTTCACATATTGACTTGTTTACTGTTTAGTTTTTAATTAATGCAGTGAATGCTGTTAAATCTACCACCTAACATGAGAATAATTAATGTAACTGGTACTTCTATTGATCTATATACTCCCCAGCCACACAGTTCACAGCCTCATTCATCTTTTTTAAAGGACCACATTCAGGCGTTGCTTAGAGTGTGCCATGAAATATTGGTCCAAGATGTACCCTAATTTTTCATCCACTGACTTACTCATGTTTTTCTCTTATTTAAATACTCAAAGAATAATGTGATCATTTATTCATCTTTTTAAAGAAAAAGAGTAAAACCCACCGGTATTCAGAGTTGAAATACCATTTCATGCAACTGCTGACATGCTCTCTGTCCAAAGTGAGATAAGACTAGATTTCTTTTTTTTCATCTAAAATGGTTTAGTCATTATCTTTGTTTCATGAAGCCTGCTCCTCACTGACCCGTGTACTACCTTCTTTGAAATCATTGACCAAACGTGAACTCATTCATTTATTCACTTTTAACAACACATCCAAAATGAATGCAAGCCAAGACCCTGAACGAGAATACTGACTAATACTAGTTTCTGCCCATACGCTCATTGTCCACAGATATAACTTGTTAGATCCTTTCTTGTTTTTTAAAATAATAGTCAGTGAACTGAATTGATTTGATCACATATACTATCATATTCCCAGGATTAGTCCATGCTTGGCCTTCTTTCAATTAGGCACTTATTTAAACAATTATTTTTAATGTAAATGACTTGTTCCTTTTCTAAATAAACTGACAACCAACTACCCAACACCAACCCCGAAACAACATGGACTCCTGGAATAGAATATATCCTATATGTAAAACAGTTAAGAGAGACTTGATCTATTTAGGTTATGAAACTCAGTGCTTCAGGAAATAATATATTTAAATAATAATCCTTGTTTCATTGCAGACTTGAATCATTGGTCATCATTCATTTACACTTTTTCATTTATTCTTGCATTGCTTCACTTATAATACATTTCACAGGCATGAAGAACTAAAGCTCAAGAACCACATCTTTGACTACTCCTGACTTTCGCTGTAAGCCCCTCTTCCACAAAGGAAATAAACAAGATTTCTTTTTTCTAATAAATCTCTAAGTTACAGAGCTTAATCAAAATCTTTGATTGACACACCTCAGAATACTCATCATTGGTCTATATTGGGCATCTTAATCTTCCTTTTTTATGCATTGTTTATTCCTTTATTCATTGATTCACTAATAATAATATAATCAATTCTCATGAATCAAAAAGCCCAAGAACAACATCCTTGAATATCATTAATAACGGGCTATATGCCTATTTCCCACAGTGTTAACAGCCATTTTTTGCAATATATATATGTGCTTTTTGCACATGTAAGTTAATCAGCATCCTTGCTTCGTATCAGTCCCATTGGTCCACGCTTGGCCCTTTTCATTTAAAGATGATGCAGTGAATAACTAAGGGACCCATAGTCTCAGTCCACAACTAGAACAATTTTTTCCATCTTCTTACGTGCTCCTCCCTCAAAAAATTAATAGCTTAAATCTTTAACAATGGAGCAGTACTTAAATGAATTGCACTACAAAAATAAAACACACTGAGAAGCAGCCCTGAAAGTGAAGGAAACACCTGCATCTTTTTTATTGGACTTGAAGAGTACTAAATCAGGGCTTCCCTGTGGCACAGTGCTTAAGAATCCACCTGCCAATGCAGGGGACACGGGTTTGAGCCCTGGTCCGGGAAGATCCCACATGCCGCGGAGCAACTAAGCCTGTGCGCCACACCTACTGAGCCTGTGCTCTAGACGTCGCAAGCCACAACTTCTGAGCCCGCGTGCCTAGAGTCCGTGCTCTGCAACGAGCCCGTGCGCCACAACAAGAGAAGCCACCACAATGAGAAGCCTGCACACCTCAACGAAGAGTAGCCCCCGCTCGCCGCAGCTAGAGAAAGCCCGCGCACAGCAACGAAGACCCAACGCAGCCAAAAATAAATAAATAAATAAATTTATTTTTAAAAAAGAGTACTAAATCAGATTAATCAATCATAAATCCCAATTCTGGTCCATGTTGGTGCTATTTGGTTTTATTTATTAATATACCCAATTATTACTTTGAAAACTTTAAGTAACACCCATAAACCAACCGCCCAACCCAAGAACATAAACTCTGTTACTTACATCACTCTCTTCTGTCCTTACCCACCAAATTTGTAAAAGCCAAGATCTTTAGCATTAGGTAATGATTAAATCATCTGTAGTACGTTCACTTGGTGAAAACACAGACTTTCCAAAAAAAGAAAGAGCCTATAGTTAGATTTTCTTTAATGGAAGTTAGTTTTTCAGTATTTGATTAATTATAAATTTGGGTCATTTAATAATTTCATCATTGCCCAAGAATGGCGCTCTTTATTTGTTGATTCATTTAATTTTTATTTTTAAATAATACAATGAACACCAATATGAGAATAAGAACCTTTATCTATCATAAATTGTGTCTCCATACTCCCTATTCATAAATTTAACAGCCTGGTGATTGCTTTTAATGGATCTCACTTGTGTAAAATTGGATAAATGTAAATCTTTGTTTTGTGGTATAGTCTCACCAATTCACACAATTTTTTCTGATTTATATATCTAGTGATTCATTTATTGATTCGCATATTAATCAGGCATGAAATAAATTATTTACCCATTTTTCTAAAGAACTTCTCCATGTGAATTTCTATATCAGTCCCATTGGTCCGTGCTTGACCACTTTTAGCCAAAGTGGGGAGAAACCCAGAATTCTCGTTCTTTATCTGGACAACATTTGGGTATAACTGGAGTAATCATTACCTCTGGTTCATAACACATGTTCCTCACTGGCCCTTCCTTGGCCTTCTTTTGAATAACTAATCTATATATAAAATACATTCCTTCATTCTTTTATAACAACATATCAATATCAATGAAAACCAAGGCACTGCATAAGAGCATTGAATATCCTGCTTAGCGCTCATGGTGCATGGACATAACTGACTAAATCCTCTTTTGATTTTTTTAAAAATAAGACTCAGCGAAAAGAGTTAGATTAATCCTAACTCTGCTCATATGACACAGTCTCAGTATTGGTTCATGCTTGGTCCTCTCTCAATAAGACAATTATTAAAGCAACCCTTTATGTAAACTTTTTTTTTTTTTCTCCTTTTCTAATTAAAACAACCAAACCAGCAATGAAAGCAGCAACCTGGACTCTTAGGTATCTCTGTCTATACTGTCCCTATGGAAGGGTTCAGAGCTTTAATCTCTTCATCTGTGGAACCCTGTGTTTCAAACAGGCACTAATAATAATCTTTATTACATAATTCCATAATTGGTCTCTGTGTGGCCCTCCTTATCTTCATTCATTTACATATTTCTTTATCCATTCATGAGTTCATTTCCCAAGGAGTTTACCTTATGCCTTTTACTCAATAGGCCACAGATTTTGAGATAGGAATTAATTACAATTTTGGATTCGGACCTAACCTCCACTCTAGGAGTCATCATTGGTCCAGGCTCAGCACTCTTTCTCTTCAATCCTTTATCCCTTTGTTTATTGATTCATTCACTAGTCCAATAATAACACAATCACTACATATAAATTACAGAATCTTGAAAATAAGATCCTCGAATGTTACTATGATCTATCTATATGCTCATTTCCTGTAGAGCCAATAACACTAGATCTCTTTGCAATGACCCTCAATGTAGGACATACATGCTCCCTCTCACTGAGATCTTTTGAAGGGAAAAATGTTGATATCAACTGGCATGTAAATATAAAAGAGAGTAGCAAACATCTCTGAAAATGTGGGAAACACTTCCATCGTTTTGTAGGAGTCATCAGTTGTGCAGAAGTGAATTAAACATCATTACCTATGGTTCATAAGCTATTCTTGTCATTGGTAATGTACAGCCTTCTTTAATTTTATACTTTTATCTAGCTATGTACTTTTTTTAATATTGCATTGAGCACAAATGAACAAACTCCCCTAACCAAGAACATAAACTTTGAATGTTACCCACCTTGGTGTGTATGCTTCCTAAATAGAGAGGTATCAGCCAAATGCGTCTTCACTGGATATGATTAAATCAGTTATGGTGTGTTAATTCTGAGGTGAAGAGCAGGCTTTAAAAATAACGAAACATCATGAATTTAGGTATGTTTAGAGGATACTAATTGTAGAGTTCTACATTAGACCTAAAACTTGTTTCACTTCTTTGACCCAAGAATATCACTATTTTTTATTTACTCAATTATTTACTTCTCATTTTAAGCAATATAATGAACACCACTGAATCCACAATCTAACCCACAAGGCAGAACTTTAACTCAGATTTCCTTTTGAATGAATCTTTCTTGTGCAAATTGGACAAATTTTAATCCTTGTTTTTCATGGCCCAAGCTTGACTCTTCTTTCTGTATTCATTCATTCACTCACTCACTCATTCATTCATTCATTCATTTAATTACTCGTGGAGTAAGTGCACCAGCTGCTCATTATATAAAGAAAACAGAAAATGCTAAAATGGGCAGCAACCCAGAAACAAAATACTATTATGTGCATCTGTCTATGTGCACATTATGCAAAATTGGAAAAGCCTAGATTTTTTTTTAAAGTATGGAAATCAACTGTGTAAAACAGGATCATCACTATGCTTATTTCACAATAGAGCTCCTCGTTGGTGTGCGATTTGCATCTTTTAAGTAAAACATGAATCCATTCATTCACTAACAGCAATATATAATTATAATACGTCACTATTATAATTATAACCCACTGGACAAAAACTTTCCAATAATATTAACATGTGATCATATACTCACAGTCAACCATCTCAAATCAATCATAACTCGCGTTATAGGACGTATTCTCGTCGCTGGTCCCTGATTTTTGTCCCATTAGATATTTAATTATTTGTGCAAACATTTTGCCCTTTTCTTAACAAAATAAACGATCAGGAACCCACCATCAATCCATAATAACAACATTCAATCTTGGGCATACTTGGCTATTTGCTCCCTGCTGAAAGAGGTAAAACCTTGATATATTTATTTTCCTAGACCTCAGTGCTTCAGAAATATTTGAAAACATACTCTCATAATTGAACAGTGTATGGCTTTCCTTGTCTTTATTCATTCCTTCATGTCTTTCTTTACTCATGCATTGTTTCATTTATAATAAAAAATATCCATAGGGAAGGTGGGAGGGAGATGCAAGAGGGAGGAGAAACGGGGATATATGTGTATGTATAGCTGATTCACTTTGCTATACAGCAGAAACTAACACACCATTGTAAAGCAATTACACTCCAAAAGAGACGTTTAAAAACAAAAGTCCATACCCATGGAACACGTAGCCCAAGAACAGGATCCTGAATATTCCTTTCTTATGCCACAAGCACACTTACCATAGAGTGGATAACTAGATCTCTTCTTATAACGACCTCAGAGCTATAGAGTTTAATCAGAATCCTTAATTCCGACACCCCAAGACACTCATCATGGATCCAGACTTTGCATTTTTTGTCTTCTTCATTCATATCTTCCTTTCTGGATCATTTTTACATGCATAAATTATAATACAATCAATATCCATGAATTATAAATGCCAAGAACAGGATGAGTGATTGTTACTAAGGAAGGTCTGTTCACACTTGTCCCACAGAACTAATACATTTAATGTCTTCTTTCAATGCACCTCTGTGTTGCATGTACGGATTAATCAACAGTTGTGCTTCATAGCAATGCCATATTGATAAAAGATTTTTGCTTGTCTCTTTACCTAATTTGTCCATATTGTAAAGATGGTAGAATAAAAACTATGAGCCACCATCTTCCCTCACAACTAAAACAATGTAATTTTCTTCCTATGTTCTCCATCCTCAACAGGTAAATGACCTTGATCTTCATCAAGGAATGAATTTCTAAATATATTTGGGGGTCAAACTAAAATGGGATATTATGTGGCCCTAAAAATGATTAATCATGAACCTTGGTTCATAACATTCCCATTCTTGGTCGATGTTTGGTGTTCTTTAATTTTATTTATATATGTAAAACCAGTTTTTAAAAAATAACTCCTTAAAAATCCATGAACAAACTCCCCAAATTAAGAACATTAACTTTAACAGTTATTTATATTGGTCTCTGTGCTCTTTACTGACAAAGGCAACAGCTACAATATTCGCCATTAGAAAATGATTGAGTTGGCTGTGGTATGTTCATTCAGTAAAGGAAAAAGCCAATTCTAAATAGTCTATATTAGATGTTTTTAAATGGATGTGAGCTCTGCACTGCCAGATTAATCATAAACTTGGATCATATCACATTCTCATTATTGGTGCAAAAGCTGCAATCCTTTTTAATTTATCAACTTATTCTATCTTTAATTTTAAGCTATGTAGTAACAAGCATCATTGAATCCAACACCTAACTCAAGAATAAGGCTTTTAAACATTACGGTGCATGGCTCTATACTCCCTGCTCTTAGTTAATAACCTACTAATTATTTTCACAAACTTTGTGCAGAAGTGGATAAATTTTAAATCTAGCATCGTGGCACATTCTCACAAATAATCCTAGCTTTATCTTACTTTATGACTTTACAAATCCTTTCATTTATTTATTTAATTTTCAATGGAATAATCTGACCAGGATCAGTCATTAACCTTACTTCACATCACATGCTCTATATTTGTTCACAGTCTGCCCTTTTTTAAACAATCATTTGAGATACAGTCATATTAATTCAATAACTTATAACCATAAATAATTACCTGAGGATCTATACTTGAACACCAAAACTGCTAACAATTGCCCACAGGCTGATTACCCACAGAAATACATGACTAGATCATCCTCCCACCAACCCAGAATGCCAGCGTGGACACTCATGTGTAACCTGTTTTGTCTTCATTCACTCACACATTTATTCATTTATTCATTCATGCATTCATTGATTCATTTACATCAATACACCCCATAACCAGGAACCACTAAGACCTAAGAACAGATCCCCGATTGGCTCTGAACTCTATTCCCTTAGAGGGAAAAACTAAGTCTTTTTCTAATGGACCTCAGAGTTAGGGTTTAATCAAAATTCTTGATTCATATACCCCAGAACTCTCATCATTGATCCAAGCTCTTGTTTATGGATTGTTTATGCATTCATTATTTACTGATTATTTCATTCACGGTTTCATTGATTTAAAAAAAAAATAATTCCCATGAATCACAAAAACCCAAGAGCAAGATCTTTGAATATTGCAGAGAGCTGTTTACAGCTATTTATTCCCCCACAGAGCTAGCAAATGAGATCTATTTTTAATTGGCTCTCAGTGTTTCACATATAGACTAATCAATAACCTTGCTTCATGCCCATCCCATGTGTTTTACTACTCTCTGCTTGCTCATCTTTCATATAATTTCTTCATATTTTAAAAGTACTACAATGAACCTACTACCCTACCCCACAACTAGAGCACTGACAATACTTTCTATCTTCCTAGGTGCCCCCTCCTCCATGATTTAACAACCTAGACTGTTATCAACTGAGAAATATTCTTAAAATGTTGCGCAAAAATAAAATGCAATATTAAGCAACTGTGAAAATGAATGCAAAACCCTCCAACTTTGTTTTTAACGGATCTCAGTTTCACTAAAATGGATCAGTCTTAACCCATGGTTCATTACACCTTCTCAGCAGTGGTCCATATGTGACATCTTTTGATTTTATGTCTGCAGTAGCCACTCATTCCTTTGAAACAATTCCATGGACCACATGAATTACCTTCAAACCAAGAACACAAACTTTTTTACTTACATGAGTCCCTTTGCTTTTTATCCACAGAAGTGACAGCCGAGATCTTCATCACTGGTAATGAATAAATCAGATTGGCGTATATTGAATCTGTGCAGTAAAAAACAGATTTTAGAAAATTGAAGAGGCAGTGTAGATTTTTTTTTAAGAGACCTTAGTCTTGCTGTAACAGATTTATCATAAAACCCTGTTTTCATCACACTCAATTAACCCAAGTATTGCCCTCTTTTTATTTTTTTTTAATTATTAATGTACATAATATGATGACAACTGCTAAATTTACATCCTAGTAGAATAATTAAGAACTATGCCTGTTCCAAATTATTTCTATTAAACCTTACTCACATAGGTAAGAGCCCATATTACCTTCTTTATAGGTCTTCCTTGATTAGAATGAGGTAAATTTACATCACTGTTTCCTGATACATTCTCACCATGCTTGACCCTACTTTATGACTTTATTCATATATTTGTTTATTTTTTATTTATTTATTCATGGAATAACTTGTTCATTTTTTCAAAGCAAATGCAAAATGGTCTAAAATACTTTTCTAGGTAACTATCTCTATGGCTCTTTACCCAAAGTGGGCATAGCCCAGTCTCCTTTTATTTATATGCACGGCAGAAGAGTACAGTGAGATTAATAAACCATTTTTGATGACACAATATCCTCATTGGTCCATGTTTGCCCTCTTTTAAATAACCTCAAAATAAATAAATAAATAAATAAGTAAATAAATAAATAAATAAATAACCTCTTCCTTCATTCACTAACAATAATATCACTTACATACCCCAGGTAAGAGTCCTAAATAACACTAACATCTGCCCATAAACTCAATACCCATAGACTTCCCCAGTGGCGCAGTGGTTAAGAATCTGCCTGCCAATGCAGGGGACACAGGTTCGAGCCCTGGTCCGGGAAGATCCCACATGCTGCAGAGCAACTAAGCCCGTGCACCACAAATACTGAGCTCACGTGCCACAACTACTGAAGCTCGCGCACCTAGAGTCCACGCTCCACAACAAGAGAAGCCAACGCAATGAGAAGCCCGCGCACCGCAACGAAGAGTAGCCCCACTCACCACAACTAGAGAAAGCCCGCGCGCAGCAATGAAGACCCAATGCAGTCATAAATGAATAAATTTATAAAAACTCAATATCCACAGAATAACAACTATATGTGTTTTTCAAAAATGATACTGGTTGAGACAAACTGATTTAATCATAACTCCTCTCATGTCATGAATTCTTAATATTGGCCCATGCTTGATCTTCTTTAATTAGGTAGTTCTGTAATCGATTATTACGTTTCCCTTTTTCCCCTTTCTTAATAAAATTAACAACCACCAACCCAGAAACAACACTGACTCTTACATAGCGTTGCCCATAGGTTCCTGATCAACATGTTAAATGCCTTGGACCCTTCATTTATTAGAACTCAACTACTCAGAAATGTTTTAAGAATAATCTGTATTTCATTAGATACTCTCACTGTTGGTGGTTATCTTGCCCTCTTTGTCTTCATTAAATAATACATTTATTTATTTACTCATTACTGATTCACTAATAAAAGGATCTATACCTAAGATCTATCAAAGCTAAGGGCAAGATGCCTGTATTACTAACTTCAGCTACAAGTTCATGTCCCACCAAGGCAGGAAATTAGGTTTGTTTTTATAATGGACCTCAGGGTTATGGGGTTTAATCAAAATCCTTGGTTTGGACACCTCAGGGTACTCATTAATGATCTAGGCTTGGGACTTTTTTCTTTATTCATTTATACATTTGTTTATTAATTCATTCATTGATTGACTAATAATTAATCAATATCCATTAATCACCACAAAGCAAGAATAAGATCTAAGAACATTACTACCTTCTGGTTTTTGCTCATTTCTCTCGGAACTAATACACTCTTTCTACAATGGACCCCACTGTAGTACATATGGATCAATCAACAGTCTTCACGCAAACCCAAACTCATCATGGCCATTCTTGGTCTTTTAATCTTTCTTTAATTTGTTCAAATTTTAAATGTGCAACAAAACAATCCAGGAACATCTCATTTTACTTCACTAACAATTTTCCATCTTTCCTTGTGTTTTGCTTCTCGATAGATTAGAAACCTAAATCTTTACCCTGACGGAATGTGTAAATCAACAGTGGTAAGTAAATAAATAAAGCAAAATAGTAAACAACTGTAAAATGAATGAAGCACCCTCTTTTATCTTTTTTTTTTTTTTTTTAATGGACCTCACTTGTTCAATCTGAGGTTAATCTGGGACTTCCCTGGCAGACCAGTGGTCAAGGCTCCGAGCTTCCCATGCGGGGGGCACGGGTTCGATCCCCGGTCAGATAACTAAGATGCCACATGCCACAGGGCATGGCCAATTTTAATTTTAAAAATTGAAGAAGAAACAAAGTTGGGTTAATCTAAAATTTTGTTTCATGGCACATTTTGCCAGTGCTCATTCTTGACCCTTTTTATGTATTTATCTATTTGCTTATCTATCATTTAATTTGATTAGTCATGGATTAATTTAATCATATGTCTATCGTTAATTAACAAGAGTAAATCCAAGCTCATATAACTCAATATCATAAAAACAAACAACCCAATCAAAAAATGGGCAGAAGACATCAATAGACATGTTTCCAATGAAGACATACAGATGGCCAACAGGCATATGAAAAAATGCTCATAACGCTATTAGAGAAATGCAAATCAAAACCACAATGAGGTATCACCTGTCAGAATAGCTACTATCAAAAAGTCTACAAAAACAAATGTTAGAGAGGAGGTGATGGGATTGCAAACTGGTGCAGCCACTATGGAAAACAGTATGAAGATTCCTTAAAAAACTAAAAATAGAACTACCATATCATCCAACAATTCCACTCCTGAGATATATCTGGAAAAAATGAAAACACTAACTGAAAAAGATATATGCACCCCAGTGTTCATAGCGGCCCTATTTACAATGGCCAAGACACGGAAGCAACCCAAGTGCCCATTAAGAGACACATGGATAAACAAAATTATACACACCCACACACACACACACACACACATATACACACAATGGAATATTATTCAGCAATAAAAAAGAATGAATTTCTGCCATTTGCAGCAATGTGGATGGACCTAGAGAACATTATGCTTAGTGAAATATGTCAGACATAGAAAGACAAATACTATATAACTTATGTGTGGAATCTAAAAAATAATACAAATGAATGCATATGCAAAACAGAAACAGATAACAGAAAACAAACTTGTGGATATATTGTATAGCACAGGGAATTATACCCATTATCTTGTAATAATTTATAATGGAGCATAATCTGCAAAAATACTGAATCACTATGCTGTACAGCTGAAAATAATATAGTAAATCAACTATACTTAATTTAAAAAATAGTAAGCCCACAAGCAGCCCAAACTGAAACATTATAACATGAATTTATCTGTGAACCTTAAACAAACAGGTTGGAGCCTAGACTTCATATTCTTTACATGGACACCAGCAATGAAGGATGTACTTGCTTTATAACTTAAAAGTGTTCATCACTGGTCCATGATTTGCCCCCTTTTAAATAACTGACTGTGACATAAATTTATTCATTCATTCCCTTACAATCCATAGCTTGGAATCCAAAGAAACTGATCACAAACTCTGAATAAAACTAATATCTGTCAACCTGTTCATTTCCTACAGAGATAACAACACTATTTGATCTTCGTTGTTGTTTAATGAACTCAATGAATAAACTGGATTAATCATAATTCTTATCATCTGACACAATCTCAACACTGGCCCTCTTTAATTTTCTTATTTATGTAAATATCTTCTCTTTTCAAAAAAATGAATGTCAGTGCCTTTTTTAATGGACTTTAGTGCTTCACAAACATATTAGTAATATTTCTTGCATCATTGGTCCATGCTTTGCCCTCTTTTTTCATTCATTTATACACTTGTTTAATTTATGCATTGATTCACTTAAACACTAATAACATAATCAATACTCTGGAGACTCAAAGTCTAAGATTAAGACCTAGCGAACTTCCTAATCACTGACTAGAGGCTCATTTCCCACAAAGCTGAGACTGGATTTTTTTTGCTGTGGATATCAATGGTGCCAAAAGGATTGACCAACACCATTATCACTATGCTGCCTTTATTTGACACTGGTCATGCTCGACCCTCTTCTATTTAGTTGGTTATTTAATCAGCTATCTGTCCATGTAGGTCATTTTCTTTAAAAAAAAATAATAAATTAATTTAAAAATTTAAGACTAGCAACACACCACCAATCCAATACAACAGCATTGATTACTACACACATCTGTTCATATGTTCATTAGCCAGACGGATTGACCACTTTACATTGTTTTTATGGGCTTTAGTGCTTTATTTAAAATAATCCTTGTGTCAATATACACTTTAATATTTAGTGTGTGCTTTTTCCCATTTTTCTCATTCATTTATCCATTTTTCATTAATTGGTCCATTAGTTGACCAATAATAACACAATCAATACCCATGGGTCAGAAAAACATAAAGGAAAAGATCCTTGAGTATCCCTATCATTAGTCTATAGCAGTGCTGGCCAATAAAAATATAATGCAAGCCTCCCATATATTTTAAGTTTTCTAGAATCTATGTTTTTAAAAAGAAACAGGTGAAATCAATTATAACTGTATATTTTATTTAACCCAATAGATCTAAAATACTATCATTTCAACAAGTAATCAGTATAAATAACTTATTAAAGAAATATTTCACGGGCTTCCCTGGTGGCGCAGTGGTTAAGAATCCACCTGCCAATGTAGGGGACACGGGATCGTGCCCTGGTCCAGGAAGATCCCCCATGCCACGGAGCAGCTAAGCCCGTGCGCCACAACTACTGAGCTTGAGCTCTAGAGCCCGCGAGCCACAACTACTGAAGCCTGCACGCCTAGACAACTAGAGAAAGCCCACGCACAGCAACAAAGACCCAACGCAGCCAAAAATAATAAATAATTTTTTAAAAAATATTAAAAAATATATATATTTTACACTTTTTGGTACTGACTTTTCTGAATTTGGTGTGAATTTTCCACATAGGTCACATCTCAATTCAGTCTAGCCAGGTGCTCAGTACCCACCTGTGGCTAGTGGTCATTGTACTGAACGGCACTTGTCCATAGGCTAATTTCCCACAGAAATAGTACACTAGATGTCTTTCTATAATGATCAGTAACGTATGAATCAATCAACATTCTCGCTACATAGCAATCCCCCACTCATCATTGGCCTGTTCTTAGCCCTCTTACTTTTAATTTGTCTATATTTCAAAGATGACACAGCGAACACTTCTGAGCCTACCATCTTCTTCCACAATAGAACACTGATAATATCTCTCCACCTTCCTATGTGCTACCCTCTCAACCAATTATCAGCATAGATCTTTGTCAGTGGGGAATGTCTAAGTCAAAGTCACAGTGGGTATAACATGAGTATGGAATAGTAAAATGCCAATAACATAAATTAAATGGCCTTGGTGTATTTTTTTTTCTTTTTTTAATTACTTATTTATTTATTTATGGCTGCGGTGGGTCTTCGTTTCTGTGCGAGGGCTTTCTCTAGTTGCGGCAAGCGGGGGCCACTCCTCATTGCGGCGCACGGGCCTCTCACTATCGCGGTCTCTCTTGTTGCGGAGCACAGGCTCCAGACGCGCAGGCTCAGTAGTTGTGGCTCACGGGCCTAGTTGCTCCGCGGCATGTGGGATCTTCCCAGACCAGGGCTCGAACCCGTGTCCGCTGCATTGGCAGGCAGATTCTCAACCACTGCGCCACCAGGGAAGCCCCGGCCTTGGTGTATTTTTAATGGAATTAAGTTGTGTTGGATTAGATTCATCACGATTCTTGGTTCATATCACACTCTAAACGCCGGTTCATGCGTGGTCTGCTGTTATATTAACAAGTGATGAATGAAGCCATTTGTTTCTTTTAAGTAATACAGTCAACATCCATGAGCAAACCATCCAAACCAAGAACAAGGGCTCTGACTGTCACTTACATGGGCCTCCATGCTCCTTACCCACAGAGGTAAGCCCTTCATCAGTTAAGGATGGCTGATCAGCTCTAGTGCGTTCATTCTGTAGAACAGAAATCAGGCATAAAAAAGAGTGAACAGTATTCGATGTAAACTTTTTAAATGAATGTTAGTTGTGAAATACTGAATTAACCATAATCCTTGCCCTGTGCTTGGCCCTCCTTCTCCCCTTTGACCACAAACAACACTCCATTTTTTAACTTAATTAATGACTCTCAACGTTTATGTCAATGAACATCATTGAACGGATCACCTACAAGAAGGATACGAATGGCGGCCATTACCAACATCCACCTTTGTTCTCCCTCCTATACAGGTGACAGCTGCAGGTAGGAGAGCTCACATCTTCTGCCCAGCAGAGTTGGAATGAACTGCTTTGTGCCTCCCATTTTCTCCCTTTGCAAGTGGGGGTGTTTCCAACACAGTATGTTTACCATGTGGGGACAGATAACCCACCTCTGATTTATAAGTCTCTGAATAAAGAAGAGTCACATCCAAACCAGAAGTGAATCAAGATGCTCTGGACTACAAACTAAAGCCCTGGTTTCATGGACTTCTAGGACGCTTTGAAGAGAGAATGATTGTATTTCATGTAGGAACATGAAGTAAATATTTCTCACCAGTTGGGAGAAATGGGGTAAGTTATGTCATTTTTCAGCAAATATTCCCTCGCCCTTCCCTATCCTCTATAGGAAGACTGTCCTTCCCCACACCACTGATGCTGTGCCGTATGACTTGCATTGCCCAATGGAGTATGAGTGGATATGACTTAAACCATGTCAAAGCAAAGTCTTTAAATGTGCAGGGGTGGTTTTGCTTGCCCTCTGGAGCTTCAAGCTTTCACTGTGAGACGAGCATGGCCCAGACACTACAACTCCTTTATCTAAGAACCTTGAAAAAGAAGGCAAGTTGGGCAGATGTGAACCCAACCGACAGCCTGGAGCGCAACTGCTTCAAGATACCCACAGACCCATATGTGTGAAATAAATATTGTTATTGCTGTAATAATTGCTGTTTTGTAAGTCAGTGAAATTGTGGGTTACTTGTTATGCAGCACTGCCACAACAATGACTAACTCATACATTTCCTTCCTCTTATTTTTAAGAATTTATTCATGTATTGGTTTTTTTATACTATAGTCAATGAAATCACCATGAATGTACCACCAAACCTAAGAAAAACTATAATTTTTATCCATATCTATAATATATGTATATATAATATGTATGGATATAAAGGATAGGTAGATAAATCTTTGTAGTTCTTACCCATAAATGGAGAGGAACAAAGACCTTTATAAAATGAGTTTCAGTTGTTCAGAAATGTATTAATATAAATATTTGGTTCGTGATATACTTTCTTCATTGGTCCTTGCTTACTCCTATATGTATATTGACAATTAGGTACATCTGTCTGTATGTTCCTCACCAAAAAATGTAAAAGAGATGTTTTATTTATGGACCACAGTTATTATTTATGTATTAATCACAAATGTTGGTACATGTCATACTGTCTTCCTTGCACCACACATGGACTCTCTATTATTTATTATTCATTTTTTAAAATAAATAATAATATAATGAATATCTGCAAAACCACTATTCAACTCACCAGCTACAACTTTGACAATAAATTTTTGATCTTCTCTCACCAAAATACATAGATCTTCAATATTAGAGAAATGTTCACATAAACTATAGGGCACACATTCAAAGTAATACTTCATAGCTGATAAAATAAATGAATAAGCCTATGTCTATTTTTCATGAACCAAAGACTTTTTGCCAGTGAATCTCAGTTGTGCAGAACTGGATTAATTATAATCTTTTTCTCATGGTATATTCTCATCTCTGGCCCATAATCAACCCTCTTTATTAATTCATATATTTAATTATTCATACCTAATATTCAAGAAACTCTCATTAACCAACCATCCAATGCAACTAATAGAGTAGCCATTATCCACATATGACTATTTAAATTCAAATTAATAAAAATAAAGTAAAATTAAAAATTCAGTCCCCTATGCACACCGGCCACATTTTAAGTGCTCACTAGTCACATGTAACTAATGGCTACCATATTGAACAGAACAAATTACAGACCATGTCCATCAGTGCAGAAATTTCTATTGGACAGCACTAACATACATTCTTTACCCTTAGGTAATAGTCTAGAACTCTTTCTAATGAAGCTAGAGGGGATTAATCATAATTCTTAATCATTGGTCTATGCTGATTCTCTCAGGTTTGAGTCGATCATTTCTAAAGGAGTTTTAATTAGCAACCATAAACCCAGTCTCATACTCCACAGGTAGAACACTGACGTTATCTTTCATCTCCTTTTGTGCTCCTTGCTCAGTGAGTTAATAGCCTAGATCTTTCTCCATGGAAGGATGTTTAAATAAACTAGGTACATATACACTGTGAAATACAAAATATCTGGTAAAAAGAATGAAACATACTATTTTTATGGCAGTCAAGAGCACAGAACTAAATTAACTGCAATCCTCTAATCTTTGGGTCATTCTCATCACCAGTCTCCGTTTTGGCTTCTTTGTACTTTATACATTTACTAATTTTTTTAGCACTGAAATTAACATGCAACACACTACCATGCAAAAACAGGAATAATGAATATCTGCTCCTTAACCAACACATACTTTAAATGGACCTGGAATGTACAGAATTAGAATAATTTTAATTCTGGAATAATGAAACATTATCGTTATCGGCCTCTCGTTTTATTCATTAATTTGTTCATTCATTCATTTACTTACTTATCAACACCCTTAAACCTCTTTCCAGCTGAAGATTTAAGAACGTCAACTATTACTTACATTTTCTTTACCTTGTCCACCCAAATAAGAGTCAAAATTCTCATAAATGTTGCATGATTATATAAACTATGGTGTGTCCATTTCATGCAACAGAAAGCAACCGTTTAAAAGAATGAACAGCCTGGATCATTTTTAATGAGTCTCACTTGTGTAGAATTGAATTAATCAGCCTTAGCGTATGAAACATTATCCTCATTGGTCTGTGCTTTGCCCTTTTGAATTTTATTTATCCCTTTTAAAAGAATCCTAAAAGAACACCCATGAATCTTACCCAAAATATAATAAACTACCAATTCTTTTCATTTCTATGTGCATCTCTCACTGAGTTAACAGTCTAAACTTCACCCACAGGAAAGTGTTTATATAAACCGTAGTGTATAAATTAATAGTAGAACGCTATTAAAATACATGAAATAGTATAGAATTTTTTTGTTGTTTTAACGTCCCTCAAATTTACAGAATTGTGTAATCATAAGTCTTGGGTCTTGATACATTGTCTTCATTAGTCCATGCTTGACCTCTTTGATTTTATTTATGCATGCATCCTTTTCTTTTTAATAAATCAGTAAACATACATGAGCACACCATTCACCCCAAGAATAAGAAAAAGTAACAATTATATTTATATAAACATATATTAATGTATAATGGAATCATACATATACATATATAAAATTAACATAATGATTCATATATAATCATTTGTTTTTATCTGCTCATTTACTACACAGAGAACAGCCCAGTGATATTATTTTTTAATTTGCTGACAGTTATGCCAAATGAGATTCATCACCCGGCTTCATGACAGAGTCTCATCATTGGTCTATGCTTGGCCATCTTTGATTTTATTTGTGTCCATTCATGTTTAATAGCGCATACACACCCATCAACCAACCACCCAACCGTAAAACAACACTAACCATCACTCACGTTGGTTGGTCCATGGCTCATTTCCCACAGAAGTCACAGCCAAGATCTTCATCAACAGAGTGTCATTAGACCCACTCTGGGGCCTCCATTCTGTGGAACACAAGGCAGATATTCAGAAGGATGAAACAACCTAGATATTTTCTAACGGCCGTCGGGGGGGCAGCATAGTATTAATCACGTGACACAGTCTCATCATTGGCCCAAGCCTAGCTCTCATTGTACATATTTCTCCATTCAATAACTGTATTTATTACAATAAACATGTATGAATTCACCACCCTAATCAAAAGCAAGAATAATGGCTATTACAAGCATCTGTCTCTATGCTTCTAACTCAGAAGAACCGGCCCAGATCTTCTTCCTAATGAACTCGGCTATGCAGAATTGAAGTAATAATCATCTTTGATTCCAGATATAATCGCATCCTTGTTTCCTACTTGTCCTTTTTATTGTTTTTACTTATTTTTTGAAACACAATAACCACACAGGAGCTCAGCACTAACCCACAACAAAAACATCGATTAGTCCTTATAGACCAATGCCTCTTATCCAGAGAGGTAAGAGCTTTGGTTTTGTTGTTTTAAGTAGTCCACCATTGTCCATAAATGGATTAACCTTAAGCCATAAGCCATAAAACATGATCTTTGGTGGTCTGCTCTTGGCTCTCTTTCATTTTGTCATGTATTTTATTCTCATCTAATTCATTCTTAACAATATATCAAGAACACCTGAAGCCACCATCCAGCCCAAGACCAATGACTGTTCTATCTACCTGTTAATATGCTTCCTACCCACAGTCCCAACAGCCTAGAACCTACTGGGTGTTTGTACTATTATTTTTAATAACTACTGTTGGGTAGAACTAGATTACTCATAACACTTGTCTGAAAACACATTCTCATCCGTGGTGTAAGCTTGGCTCTCTTTAATTGGATCTGTGCATTCATTCATTTGTAACTATGCAGTGAACACTCATTAATCCCCGCTTATACCTGTCTACAGTGTCTTTCCCCAGAGCCAAGATCCTGTCCAGCGGAGAAACCCCAGTGTGCCCATTCTATGGAACACAAATCCCCATGAAAAGGAAGAAAATTGCCCAGATGTTTTTGCTCGTTAATGTCAGGTTCGCAGACCTGGATTCATCATCACCTTTTATGCAGAACACATTTTCACCATTGCGCTACTCAAGGCCGTTATGACAGTATTTCTTTATTCTTTTATTTTTAATAATAAAATGAAGGACCACAAACCACTCTGATCTCTTTTTTCATGTCCCTCGGTTGTGGAGAATTCATCTCAATCCTTGGTTCGCAACCCGCTCTCATTCCTGCTCCTGACATGCCTCTCTTATTTTACCGATTATTAAAAGCAGTACAATAACCACGCACTGCCCCCACCTCCTGTGCTCCGCCCCCTTAGTCCCCTGCTGCCCTCTACCTTAAATAATCACTCTCAAATCTCCTGTGTACCCTCCCCTTCCCCTTTTATATATGTACAATTTTATCACATATGTATTCTTAAAAAATATTTTCCATGGTTCAGTGGCTGGCTGGGCCTCTGCAGGGCCTTGTCAAGAGGGAGAATTAAATACATATGATTGACTTACAAGCACACCCAACAGGGGGGTGGTAGGAGGACTCGAACCCAGATCCTTGAACTCCACGTGCCCTCTTAATCTGTGCTCACAGCCGTGAGGCACTGTGGGCCAATGGTTAAAGCACATATGTTGGCATCACACCGCCTGCCTCAAATCCAGCCTCAAATCCTGACTAGCTGGGCCACATCAGGAAAGTTAACCAACCTCTCTGTGCCTGTTTTCCCACCTGCAGTCACAGCCCTAGTCCCTAAGCAGAATCAGCTATTATTTTCATGCCAAAGTCAGCCAAGTGACCGCCCCCCACTCCCAGCCCAGGCTCTGAGCCCATCCCCCAAATCTTTCTTCCCTCTGCAGCAGCTGTGGTGCTAGACAGACAGACAGACCAGGTTCCACCCCAGCAGGCACTCGTGAGCTGTGTAACTGCAGAGACGTGACCTGGCTTCTCTGCCTTGTGCCCCGACTTGTGCGACTGGTCGACTGAGGACAGCGACACCCTCGAGGGTCCAACGTGACGGTGCATTTGACTACCGACCGTTCCTCAAGCAGCTCCCACCCTGCACTCACCCTGCCCTTCCCCCGCCCCATGCCGCCCACCCTGCGGGTCCAACGGCCCCCGATCTGATTAGAGAAACGAATGATCTCGATGCTCAGGCCAAGCTGAGTGTTTCGGAAAGGATGGGCCTCGGGCAGGAAATTGTTGGGATCTGTTCTTTTTGGACCCGGCATCAAAGCTTAAACAAGTGCCCTGGAAAACAGAAATCCAACTAAGGGATGCGCTTTGGAAAACTAAAATTCATTTCATGAAATGGGGCTGCCTTCGGGGGAGTCCATGCCATGGGATTCTTGATGTTCACATTGTTTCCCAGAAACCAAAAAAACTGTGACCCTTACTGACAAGACACAGCCAGCTTCCTTCCTGCCCTCCCAGACTGTCCTGGTGGGTGCCCAGCATGCTGGCCTCAGAGCAACTCTGAGGCGTGAAAAATAAAAAATAAATGACAAGTTAAAACATACTTCCATTATGTAGATGTATATATAATGTAATATGTACATAAATATACCCACATGGGGACTTACATAAGGGAGACGTAGAAAGACCCCTAGAGGCTGGGGAGCCCAACGCAGGCTCCTGCCTCTGCCTTGAGCCCACTGTGAGCCTCCAGCAAGGCCCTTCCCCGTGCTGAGCCTCAGGGGGCAGTGATCTCTCGGGCTTCCCTCCCTCCCAGGTGGTGTGAAAATGAAAAGCATAAAGTTGTGTAAGTCCCCTCAAAGTAGCAGAGGATCATTAATGCTGTACCTCCTGCCCTGGGCACGCAGAATTCACAGCATGCCTCCGCATACATTATCTCGTTTGATCCTCACAACAGTCCTGTGAAGAAGACATAATAATCAAAATTAGCCAATATTCACCGAATGAACACTCCACCAGGCACCATGCTGCCTGCTTTGCAGGCACTGACAATACTCTGGGATGGGAACAATTCAACAGCATGTCTTTTTTTTTTTCCCAAAAAAAGTTTTGAGCATGCATGTTGTGCCAGGTACAGGCCAGGGGAGACAGCAATGAATGAAACAGACAAAATCTGAGAGCTAACTTCCTTGTGGGTGGAGACAGGAACAGACAATATTCAAATTAAACAAGTACTATATACAGGATATAAGATGGTGATGAGAACTATGGAGAAAAAGAAAGCAGAAAAAAGGAGTGATAGAAAGCAACAAGAAGGCGAAAGTCTCACTGAGAAGGTGATATTTGAGCAAAGACATGATTAGCCCCATTTTACACATGAGAAAATGGAGGCTCAGAGAAGTTAAGCGACTTACAAGTGGTCACACAGTTAGGAAGATGCTGAGCAAGGCAGCCAGTGCGGGAAGTCTGGCCCCAGTGTCTCTTCCCCAGTTAGCCCCAATGCCTCATTTTTGTGGCATTTCTTGCTCTCTGATACCTGACTCTCAGCCTACACGGTAAGCGTGTGAACGCATGTGTGGGCAAATAGGAGGGCTTGTCTCACCTCCCACACAGGCATCCCCAGGAGCACAGGGCGTCTCCAGTATGTACCGATAATCCTGAATGAATAAGTAAACTTTCTTGGAGGAGATGCAGTGGTGTCAGTTCCCACAGGACTTGCACGGATTCTGGGATCAGGTCATGCTGGGATCATCCGCCCAACGTGGCCCAGCAAGTCAGCAGAGATGCTAAACCCATCTCCTGTCACCTGGCTGTTAGGGCATCCAAATGCCCTCACCCCCCACCCCCGGTGCCATCCTCACGTGCAGTCACACGTCACCTAGGCTAAAGTTGCAAATGTTCTGCCCAGGAATGGGCGCAGGTCACCAATCCTCATGCCCCACACAGTGTGAGACTCAACTAGAACTATGCTTTGTTCCAACTGGCCACCCTCAAAAGACCAAACAAGAAACATGTCTAATGTGGCTATTTTCTACACCCCCCCCCACCCCCCCGAAAAAAAAATGTAGGGAAAGAAGTTTGGTCAGAGCATATATGGGAAACTTGCCCACTGCTTCTAGAAGCCATGAAGTTGAACCAAGAGAATTGTAATTCTTCCTCTTGCCCTTCACCTACTCAGCTTCTTCTCAACTCCCATCCAACCTCATTAAAACTCTCAATACCCCCAAGAAAATCCCTTCAGAGGAGTTTCACCTGTTCCAGGGCTTAATCTTTTATAAGACGGAGCATGTCCAATTGGTGCGTATAGCTCTTGTTTCCATAATGAGAACTGAAATTGTCTAGTCTTCAATTTCTATTTCTATTTCACTGACTCCCCTCTCCAAAGGCAAAGGCTCATACACCTCTACGGGCACCTATTCAGCTGTCTGTAAAAAGTGGGTAATGATTCTTACCAGTCAGAGATATTAAATGCCATCTCAAGGAAAACAGTGATAACAATTATAATTTTAATTATAATGAAATATTTATTGCATCCTCACCAAATGGGAAACATTGTTTCAAGCACTTTAAATGTTTGACTCATTTAATCTTCAAGTACCCATTAATAAGGTACTATTGGTATTTTCGTATTACAACTGAGGAAACTGAGGCACAGAGGTTAAACACTTTGTCCAAACTCACAAAACTAGTAAATGGCAGAGCTGGGATTGAAATCTGAGCATCTTGGATGTGTGTAACATGGCTTAGCCCATAAGCAGATTATCGAAACATATCTGCTGAATTTAAGCCAGATCTTTGGGGACACTAGCTGAATTGCCCTCCAGCCCTCTGTCTGACTCCCTCTCTCCTTGCCTTGCAGACTTTCGGGCTCTAGAGTCTACATCTGCTTCTCTGAGCATTCAGTCATAATCTGAGCTACCAGAAATGTAATTTGTAACTTGATAATTGTACTGCAGGAGGTAAGTGATATGTTTGATCCCTGCATGTGTGATAGTTACAAGTAGGATAAACTAGAGAAGGTGTTACTTGAGAAATAAATTTAAAGTCTGGGGGGTAGAAGGCCAGCTCCCTGACAGGCCAGGAAGGTGAGTCTGACATGGGTGAACCCCAAGGAGGGCAGACTTTTTCAGGCACAGTCACAGAGAAAAGAATATGGGAAAAGGGTATGGGTTTGTTAGAAGAGTAGACTAGGGTTCAAATCCTGGTTCTGCACTCGCCCCCTACACGATGTGGGGCAAGGCACTTACCACTTCTAAACCTCAGTTTCCTTTTATTTTGATTGAGGATGGTAACTGCGGCCATGGAGGGTGGTCCTGATGATTTAGAGGACAGAAAACTATGCCGATGAACTAGAAAAAGACTGAGCATGGGGTTGGGCTTAGGGCTTAGTCACCCAGGAGAGTCAGGGGAAAGGAGGCTGTCTTCTGTTTCTCAGTGCTTATGAAAGCAGCTGGGACTGAGAGCTGCAACTGAGCAGCTCTAGCACCAGAACTGGAACTTGGTCCCTATCAGCTGGCAGCCCACCTGTTGTCCCAGAGCCCCCTGAGCCAGTGAGTATGCTGAGAGGCAGCACAGCTTTACCAGCAAGCTCCCCTCAGAGGAAACCTCTCTTCACAAATCAAGTGAGCCTTCGTTCTTGGTGAGAAACTGACTATTCTCTCCCATTCATCCATCCGTCCACCCTCTGCACTTTCATTCATTCACCCATCTCACCAGCCTTCATCAGCCAGCCAGCCAGCCATCTCTCTACTTCTGCATCCTGATGCAGGCTTCCATCCATCCAGCAGACCTAACATCCATCCTTCTGCCTTTCCATTATGCGGAGGAAACAGACAAACCTGGATTGGAACCCTGGGTCCTGCTTCCTAACTGACCTTGGACAAGTCACTAACCTCTCAAAGTCCTCTCATCTGTAAAATCAAGGGAAATCAGATGTAGCTGGGGTGAGGATTTCAAGAGAGAGTGGACATACCAGTGCCTGACCTGAGCAAATGATCATGAAATGCTCATTCCCTCTGCGCCTGCAATCAGGCTGGGATTTACACAGAGAGAAAACTGCTGTATCTTGCATGACATATTGAGAAATGCTTTTCAGAAATTATCTGCAGTGTTTCAGTGGCATGCAACCCCCTGTGGCACCCAGAGCTGGGCGGTGGCCAGAGCAGGTTGGGGTAGTGGTCCCTCCTGGACGCACAGCAGAGAGTGCCATCTAGTGGACTGGCAACCTGTGGGATCCCCAGTGGGTCCCCAGTGGCGGCAGCTGCTGTCTGCTGTTGGGCAGCGGAGTTGCGAGCCAGCTGGGAGGTCCCAGCCCCCCGGACTGCAGGCTGCCATGTTGGGATGTGGTGCACGTACTGTCTTAATCTCTCAGGGGGCCTGGACTGCCAGGAGCCTTTTGTTTTGTAGACGATTGCCAACTCTGATTTGCCTACCCCAGCCCAAGTCCCCTTTAGAAGTCTCCAGGAAAAAAAAGAATAATCCTAGCAGCTACAGCTTGCTGAGTGTCTGTTATGTGTTAGATACAGGGCTGGGGGCTTCATATGCATTATCTCTAATCCTCTAAATGACCCTAGCAGAGACCCAGAATTTGCCCCATTTTCTGTGAGAAAACTAAAGTTTGCTGAGGTTGAGTTACTCACTTAAGGAGAGACTAGATATTCAAACCCCTGGATTTGTAACTGCATTTACCTTCTATAATCCCAGTGCCCCCTGAAGGTGCAGGAAAGAATTTGGACACTGATTTGAACAAGCCAACTGTAAAGGAAATTTATGAGTCAATTGGGGCCTATTTGAATGCTGAATAGCTATTGGATGACATTAAGAAAATGCTGTTAATTTTTTAACTGTGATAATGGCATTGTGGTTATGTTTTCAAAACAGAAAAAGAGTCCTTCTTTTTTAGAGATACACACTTTAGAATGCTGGAGGAAAGGGTATGGTGTCTGGAATTTGCTTCAGAGTGGTCTGGGGGCAGGTGGGGGTAGTAGAAGGACAGTATGAGGTTTGGATAGAATGAGCGGGGCTGAGAGTTGATGGCGGCAGCGGTATGAAAAGTGTGTAAATTGCGATGATAATATGTACCGTTTTCTCTACTTTTGTGTTGTTTGAAATTTCTCCTAATTAAAGGTTTTTAAAATCATCGTGTAAAAATAAAGTGCAGGAGCTGAGGAGGTAGGAGAGGGGAAGCCTTTTCAAAGAGCAAAGGGGCCCAGGGTCTAAGCTAAATCCTGGAGGGTGTTAGGGAGCTGATTCAAAGGCAAAAAATGCCTCAGAGTGGAAAGGGGGCGAGAAAGGGGCCTGGGTCAGTGGAAGGAAACCATTCTAAGTTGGGGAGATTAAGGAGAAAGTGCAAGGCTGCAGGGCACTGCAGAGCCAGACCCCCAACTGCTACCCCAGCCCCTACCTTCCAGATGTTCCTGCTCCCCCCTAGACCCTCCAGCCCCTTCCCAGGCCCTCCTGTCTCCCCCGGGGCCTTCTGGTCCCTTTCCTAGGCCCTCCTGCCCCCTCCTTGGCCCCTCTCCCCAACTCCCCAGGTCCTCCTGGCCCCATGCAACCTCTTCTGGCTCTAGAAGGGCCTGCAGAAGCCTCCCTTCTCCAAGGCAGAGCTGGCCACCTGAAGACTCCTTCCCTGGGACCAACTCAGCCAGGCTGGGAAGGATTCAGCTGCCTAGCTTGTCAGATGCTTTTATTTATTTTTTATTTTTTGGCTCTTTCTGGGAGGACAAGAGGTGGTGGTTTTTGTCCTAAAACTGTGTGCCAAGCTGGCCTCACCATCCTCAGTCCCTCTCTGCCCCACCTAAGCCTCCCTCTTCTCTGTCAGTCACATCACTGGAAACTGACTCACGCTCGAGCCCAGGTCCACACCAATCTCCCCAAACCCCCGGGGCCCCTCACCCCTGCCCCCCGCCTCTCCCCTCTCCAGCCGTCCTGCAGCTGCCAGACTCTCTGCGCAGTCTGCTTCCTGGGCGCCTCTCCACCCTCTGCCCCTCCAGGAAATGCTCCCTCCCGCAGCCTTCCTTTCCCACTTTGGAAAGCCGGCCACCGGACAGCTCCCCGGACCCTCCCGGCAGCCTGCTGCATTGCAGCTCGGCCCTCGGTGAGGGAGGGGCGCAGCCTGCAGTCACCCCCAAGGTAGGGTGGGTCACCCCCTCCTGGCTGCCCCCAGCCCAGGGCAGGGCCCGGCCCCCGCATGCATGCACGCATCGGGGCCGCAATGGAAATCAAAATCGCCGCCGCAAAAGCAAAAAGCGCCGATCCCCGCCGTCTGTCTCCCCCTCCTCACTTTCCGGGCTTAAAAATGTGGCCCAGGCAGCCCCCTTGTGGCACTTGGGGGCGCCACAGACGCTCGGCTGGTGTCTGAAGAATTCAAGACTGTCTGATTCCACTGCACCGTGAGTTGGCACAAATCTGAAGTGGCCCAACTCCTACCCAACGCAGAGCAGCCTCTCTGAGTTGGGGACATCAGCCCCCTCTCCTTTCTCCCTCCCACATCTCCCCTCTCTCCCTCCCGGAACTGGAACTCTCCTGTTGAACACTTCTCCGACAGGCAGACAGGTGTCCGGGGGCGGTCACCATGGTAGGGGGCTGGAGGGAAGGTGTGGGACTGGAGCTTTCCCTGCAGTGACGATGGTTTTCATCTCCATCTCACTCGGATGGGGAAACCGAGGCGCAGGGGGGCCCATCGTCCTAGTCTGTGTCGGAGAAGGGGCAGGGGATCTTGCCCTGGAGAGTGGGCTCCAGCTTGGGCATTTGCCTGAGTGAGGGGGCTGCCCCTCTCAGCCAGCAGGCCCTCATTCTCGCCAAAGCTCGTCCTCCCCAGGAGGCAGCCCTGGTGGGCCCCCCGGATGTGCTCCCTCCCCTCCAACCCCCTGTCCACACAAACAAGCCCCAGCCCCCTCTATCTGCAAGCCGCCTGGAGGTGGGCAGGGCCCCCTCCGCATCAGGTTAATAATGCCATTTTCATAAGCCTCTGCCCATAGGTGCTACCACCTAATTTTGAATCTGCCCTTCAAACGGATTGGGCCACAGAGGAGCTGGGATCTCAAGCACCGCTGGGAGGTGCTTATAACTAATCAATCCATCCCCTGCCCACCCACACCCCCCCAGCACTCAGCACAGCCTCGCTGAGCTGTCTCCAGCAGCAGGGTGTGGTGGGGAGCCTCGGAGGGACTGGGGTTCCATCCCAGCCCGGCCTCACACCAGCTGAGAGACAGTGAGTATGGGACTTTGTCTTTCCCTGCCTCAGTTTCTTCATCAATCAAATGGGGATTTTTGAGGCTGGTGCTCAGAGTTCCTGCTGGGGTAAGTCCTAGGTAGACAGCCCGGCTCAGGGCTTGTCCCCTAGAAGACAGGACTCCATGATCTCAGCTGCTTCATCCCCCCTTCATCACTTGATTTACAGTGACTTATCCCCTGTCTCTTTCCCCCCACCCCAGACTGAGCTTCGAGGACAAGAAGCCAGCCGATCGGCACTGCTCCGTGTCCAGCCTTCCACTCGGGTCTGGGCCCAGGAAGGTAGGTGCTCTGCGTTGGTTTGGAGAATGAGTGCCCGGAAGGATGACTGCACCCCACAGTCTGTGGGGTGCCTGGACTCCACTGGGCTTCTCTTCCCCAGACGCCCCCCGTCTAAGCTGGCCCTTCTAGGGAGCAGCCGGGAAAAATGTTCCTTTCTGCCTTACCCCAGGGTCCCCTCGTGCTGCTGTATAAATGCAAATTCTTGCTCTATTAAAGGCAGATGTGGGCTTGCACGTCTTTTCTGCCGCCTTCTGCATCTACTGTGAGCTCACAGGCCAGAGGCTTCCTCTGGCTGACTTGATTTGTGCGATGGAGCCGGCAGAGGGGTCTCTGCCTGGTGAGGTTCCTGTCTGTATTCAGAGCAGGGTCTCCAAAGGCCAGACTGTTTTCTTTCCTGCGACACTTGTTACACGCGTGCGTCCCTCCCCGGGTCCCACCGTCTACCCCACGAGCACTGATGAACTCTCTGATGTGTGTTGGGCTACTCTTATCTCATTTAGCCTCCCTTCGAGCCGGTGTGGGAGCCCCTCTCATCTCCACTTCACAGAGGAAAAACCGAGGCTCTGAAAAGAAAGGGGAATTGTGTGGTCTCCCAGCTAGAGAGCGGGGAGTGGAGCCTGGGAGCCCCCAGCCCCGCCGCGGGCGCCTGCCGCCACCGTTGCCGCCGCTGCGGGCTGACCAGGGCCGGCCTGGCCGCCAGTGGCTCCTGCGGAAAAGGCAGGGGGTTTGCATAGAGAGCGTTCTCCCTGGCAACTGGCAAAGGGGCCATAAAAAACCGAGAGGGCTCAGAAGCCGCTTAACAGATAGCTACAGAGCAGCTGGACCCGGGAGGGGAGACCCGCGCCCTCCCCTGGGCTCTCTGCAGAACAGCAGGGCAAAGGGCTCCGTCCCGGATGCGGGCGGGCAGGGGCAGAGGCGCCCCGGGACAGGTGTAGACGGCCGAGATCGGACGGGGCCAGGGGACCCCAAGCCTGATCCCACGGTGGATGGAGGGCTCGCTACCGAGCACGGAAAAGAGAGGACTGAGAAGGAGCTTGCTGCCTGCAAAGAGCCGAGGGCAGAGGGGGCGAGGGGGCTGCGTCGGAGCCGCGGAGGCAGATGCAGAAAGCAGGGAGGGCTCGGCAAAGCAGCTGGGTGTGCGAGCCCCGAGCGGGCTGCTTGGGGAGAGAGGGAGCTCCCTGTTACGGGCGGCATCCGAGCAGAGAGAGGCAGGCCGGTACTTGGCCAGGAGGCTGCAGCACGGCTCCCTGCCCGGGCTGGCAGCCCGCACGTCTAGGCCTTCGAGAAGCTGCTGCAGCACTAGGTCCCGAGCGGGGCTGGGCACGGAGAAGGCAGGCTGGGGTCAGAGCAAGGATGCCCAGACTCTCCCGTGTCCCCGGCCCCGAGCTCAGTGGCAAAGGCACCGAGATGGCCGGTGGAGCGCTTCTGTGTCGATGAGGCAGTGAGGGAGAGGAGCGGAGAATGGGGGTGAGTGCGGGGCCGGAGGGGGGAGGGGGGAGCTGTCCTGCGGCCAACTCCCCATCTCAAGGGCCGGCCCACCTGGAGTGGCCAAGTGCCCGCCCCGCTCCCAGGCCCAGAAAGGCTGGCCCGGGTCCTCTCTGGGGCAACAGGCTGGTGAACAGGGCTGGGGGGAGCCTTCCTGGCTGGGGTGGGGGGGGGGGGGGACAGAAGGAAGGGGGGTGTGGTGAGTAGCGGGGTTGGCCCGGTCATGGGAAAACCAGGGCCCTTTCCTGGAGGCTGGGCCGCAGCCCCGGATTCGGCCAGCTGCTGGACCATTACTTGGATGCTCTGGGGACTCGTGAAAGCCCCCTCGCCCGGCGCCGGGGCCGAGGGGCCTGCATGTTGATGAATGCGGCCCACGCTGATGTCGGGCGCTGGCCCTCCAGGCCCATTCATGGGGGCTCAGTTCCCAGGAACTCTGGGTGGATGGGGCCTTTATCAGGGGACCCCCACTAGACGAGGCTCTGTTCTGCAGTTTCTAAAGGAGTTTTCTTGTCTTTGTTCCCAGTGCAGGCACTGAGCGCGCGCGCGCACACGTGTGTGTGTGTGTGTGTGTGTGTGTGTGTGTGTGTGTGTGTGTGTGAGAGAGAGAGACAGGCTGGCTGAGGGACCAGCCCGGGTTCCTTGTCTGAAATGACCAGGCTGCCCTCGCTCAGCCTTGGGGGTAGGGATGCACCTGCACAGGGCAGAAAGATTCGGGTAAGACGACAAAGGCACCCAGGTACTCAGGGATGGCACCCGTGTCACCACTGCCTGACTGCCCCACTCCTGACAGCCCAGTCTTCCCTGGGCGGGCGCTGTCTGCCAGCCTCGGGGTCCCGACAGCTGCTCTGACCCGCCGGGGGGGGGCAGCATTGTGCTGCAGGTGGAGAGTGCGGGCTGGCTCCGCAGACAGACAGACAGACAGACAGACAGACTGCCCCACCGCCCGGCTCAGGAGCTGGGAGCAGCCCTGGGATAAACTGTTTGCTTTCTCAGAGCCTCGGGGAGGTGGGGGCAGGGGGGGGAGTAGGGGGGAGGGGAGGTTTGGTTGTTTTCCGTCGTTGCTGTTGTTTCAATCAATTAAAAGATGGCTTTGAAACTGTCGATGTGACAATGTTTGGTAAAGTATTTACAAGTGCGTCACAGCCTCTGCGGCATCACATGGAGGTGGGGCGGGGGGAGGGGGGATGCGGCAGAAGAAATCACGCACGTGGGAAATTTTGCAAATACCGGTTTCTGATCGGGGTAGCGGCAAAGGGTTCAAAAGAGCTTTGGTGTGGATTTGAAAAGTCACCTGCCCAAAACTCTAACGGGGCAGAGGCCATGGGGCAGCCTGGCTAGAGAGGGGGTTCCCACTAATGGTTCCTTTTGCCCCAGACACAAACAGAGCCTGGCATCCTCACCCAGGCACGAGGACATCAGGGATGGACGGGGCTCCATGCTAGAGGCACGGACAGCTCCACTAACAGCACAGAGAAACACCCCGGGGTGAGACGTGTGTCTGACCAAGCCCACGCTCCAGAGTAAATAAACTGAAAATTTAGGAGAGAGGGGTCTTTGTGCTCGGTGGCCGAGGAAGTTCACTTTTGTGTGAAAGGCAAGTCACGCTCCCACTAGGTAAGGCTGCACCAATGCACAGAAACCTCATTTAGGCTGGGCCCGGCCCAGGGAGCAGTTTCTGTGAAATTTAGGAGAACTCAGGTTTAGCCACAAGTTTTTCCAGGAATTATTAACCTCTGGAGACTGTAACCACTGTTTCTTCCGAACCGCCCTTGCCAAAGTCTATAAAATACGAGCCTAAAAAAATCTGCCTGAAGAGCAGTCTGACATTTTATATATATTTATAAAAAAATAAAATAAACTATCGCCAAACTTTTTAGGAGAGACCAATTAAAGCCGGCGGGGGGCAGCCCCTTCCCCAGCCCCCCAGGGTTCGAGGAAAGGCCCGCGTTTCCCTTGGGAGGGTGTCTGCGCTGGGGCGAGAGGAGCAGGGCAGTTCCTCCCTGGTCACTTGCCCTCTTGGCCTTGGTATCTTCCCCTGTGGGTCTCTCTGCCCTGAAAAGGAGCTACCTGCGTCTCTGGACGGCGGGTTAAGGACTTCGGACAGGACGAGATGGGAAAGGCTGCTGGTTTTTGCTGGGTACCACAGGCCGGCTACTGTGCAGCGTGATTTAATCGTGCTATTGTCTCACTCGGCCGCTCAATACTCTGTGTGGGCGATTACGATTCCTTCCTTTAATATCAGGAAACCGAGGCACAGAAATTCTCGGGAGATTTGCCAAAGACACACAGCTCTATGTCTGCCCTGTAGCCAGGTTTGTGCTCGAGATGGCTGCCCTCTTGGGGTGCTTCCTCCCCATCCCCAACCCCAGGGAAACAGAGGGGACCAAAACCCTGAACAGGCTGGCGCTCCTGTTCTTCCCAGCAAGCAGGTGGAGTCCTCCGCCCCCAGGGGTGATGCAGACTTGGTATCGCGGCCCCTCTACCCGGAAGCCTGCGCTCTTTCTAGAACATGACCGTGTCCCAAAGGTAGAAGCACCACTCTTAACCCTGTCCTCTCCCCAGGGCATCCCCATCACCCCAGCTGGTGGCCCTGCTGTCACATGCTACGTCACGGCTCCTTCTCGTGTTCCAGAACCCCCTTTTCTCTCTGGCAAGGAACAGGTCACAAAAGATGCAATCAACCGTTTCCAGGATATACCTATGTTCTGAAAACCCATCATTGGCACTCCAACCCTGAGACGTAGCACCCCAACCCATGCACCCCAGGACACAGGGTTCCAGGGCCCGGGGGAGCCTGGCGTGTGCACCCAGGAGGGTGGGACAGAGCAGCTCGGGGCGGTGGGGATGCCAGCCTGGCCCCCCGGGTGTGCATCTGCAGTGTGACAGCGTTCTGAGGACTCACCCAGCGCCACCGAGCATACGGCTCAGTCCTCTGAAGCTGCCCATGGGCCCGGGGGAATATGAGGCGGTTTTCAGTTAGGGGAAGCCGGATCCAGGCAACATGGGAGCCAAGGGCACTGGAAAGGGACAAAGGAAAGGGGGTGATTAACATGCGGCCAGTCTCATGAATTCGAGAAAAATGTAAAACGTTCTCCTAGACGAGGCAAACATGTCAATGAGTCACCACGATTCCATAGACTATGCTTTGCTGAACTTTAGCATGAGGTGTTGGGGGGGCAGGGGTGCCTCTAAATTTGGGTTCACCCTAGGGGACATTTCAAGCCTTGTCTTAAGCGCCGAGGAGAAGCTGGCTGGGACGGCTTGGCCGGAGCCCCGAAGGGTAAAAGGCAGGGCACACGCAGAGAGGAGAAGGTAGCTGGTAGGGGCTGCCGTGTGCCTAGCACACGTGTGTGTGTGCATGTGTGTGCGTGTGTGTGTGTGTGTGTGTGTGTGTGTATGCATGGGGAGGGGGCACGAGGCTGGGGAGCTTCCAGCCAGACCCTGAAGGGTCTTACATGCCAGGCTAAGGCTCTTGGACCACGTCCCAGACACTCCGGGAAGTCAGATGGAGGATTTAAAGCAAGACAGCAACAAGGTCAAAATGGCATGTTAGAAAGATCACTCAGTGAAAATAAACTTTGCTGCAAACCATTTAATCTAGCTATCCCACCTCTAAGAAGCTGGACGAAAAGAACAGTCAGGGACGTGTTTACAGATTCAGCTACAAGAATGCTCACTGCAGGGTCGTTAGCAATAACAACAACAACAAAACTAAAACAGGACGGCTTAGATCTTTTTTAGCAGGCGTCAGTTCAGCAAAATCACATTAATTAAAACCTCGGTTCGTGACATGCTCTCCTCATTTATCTACGCCAGGACCTCTATTATTTTATGTATCTTCCTTATTTATTTTCTTAAATAATATAACGAGCACACATGGACCCGTGACCCACCCCGATGACTAGGACTTTGACCAAAGCATCTATATGCTCACGCTGGCCTAGCCCAGCAGACTTCCAGCTGGGATTTTCAACAATAGAGGAAGCTCTAGTCAACAATGGTGCAAACACACCCCGGAATATTAAACAGCTCTTAAAAAGAATGAAACAGCCGAGACCTATTGTCTTTTAATGGACCTCAGTATTTTGCGCAGAACTGGATTAATCATGATCCTTTGTTCCCAAACACTTTCTCATCATTGGTCCAGGCATGTCCCGCTTTTATTTTGCTAATTTATGCATTCATATATTCATTTGTAATAATGTCATAAACACTTGTGAGCCCACTCCTCAAATCCAGACCTTGGCAATTACTTACACCTGCTTCCACAAGCCAGCCCCACCGGGTAAGGACCCGGAGCTTTAGTGACAGCAGCGAGGTAGTTAACTCAACTTCGGTGTGTACAGATTACAGGCTACTAAGGTGCTGTTATAAGGAATGGTGTTTATCTTTTATGATCTCCAAGCACATTCTTGAGTGAAGGAAAACAAGCTGTGCAAAAAGAAATGTACATGGTGATATAGTTTCCGTGAAAAAAAAAAAAAAAGAATCATATATTGGAGAGTCTATTTAGATACATATGCAAATGCACAGGAAAAAAAAAAAAAAATCTGGAACCAGACACCTGACTCTGACAACAAGAGTTAAAATGGTGGTGATTGGGGGGTGGGGGGGAACTGAGATGGAGGAAGGAGTTGACGATGACTTTAGCTTTTATCCGCAGTGTTTGATTTTCGGTAATGAGTGTATTAATTATCAATGCATTTCTTGCATAATTAAAATAAACATTTTGTGTGTGGGTTTGGTTTTGTTTTGCTGTGTTGTGTGTGGGGTTTCTGTTAGCTTTTAGCTTTTTTTTTTTTAACAAATACAAAAGGAAGAGCATTTTGACTGCTGGATCAGGAGTGGGCATATCTCCCCCAAACAAGTTCTGCAGACACGAGGGATTTATTGTATCTCCCAGATCATTCTTTTCTGAATTTTCTACGTTCTAAAACTGGAGCCCTGGGCCTCCGAGTGGCGTGTCAGTGACATGAGGCCAGCAGGTGAGTGCCTGCTGGCTGTGACTGCACCACCCACAGGCCCCAAATCCCTCCAGAGCCACGGAGCGGGTGTCTGCAAGGCACCCATCGGGGAGGACTTTCCTTTCTGGTCTTTAAGAGGCCCGAAAGCTAATGCCCTGGCCCGTGTTCTCAGGGATTAGCTAACTAGAATGAGGACTCGGGAGAATGTGACACGAGACAGTCCTGGGCGAAGGGTACACGGGAGCCTCTGGGGAGCAGCGGCCCTGTAGCCCACGTGCACCGGCAGCCTCCCAGCCGGGCGGAACCCACAGCTGTCACATTGCCCACGCCCCAGTTCTAACCAACAGGGTGTGTGGCTAACATGTCAGCTCCCTGAGGATGGGGTGCAGCCTTGCAGGCCCTTGCCTGCCCCCCTTCACGTCCCGGGTAGCACACCGCACCCCGACTTCCCATCAGAACCCCTTCTCTCCCCCAGGCACCCCAACCCCTGCTTGCACACTAAGCTTCAGACCCAGCTCCACAGGCCCCCTCCAGCTGTCGCAGGCACGGACTAATAAGTGTGCGACTGGGAAGACCCTTTATCCGCAGATAAAGACATCAAGGCTCGGAGAGCCCAAGAGCACAAAACTAAGCCAACCTGAAACCCAAAGCAGCCTGAAATCAGGTTTTGTCCTGGCCTCCCTCTGCACAGGTTAGTTAGCTGGTTAGTGTCTCCCCCTCCCTAAGCTAACACAGGCAGGACCTTCTGGAGTTCTCTCCCCTCTGCCAGGCAGACACTCATTTTCAGCCATGACTTTGGGCAGAAGAAACGTGAGCACAGGTTAGCCAGCCCTCTGCCGGCTCTTAATCACCTTTCCCGCACGTGAGCCTCTGCTATTTATTACATGGTGTTTTATTTTGGACAGGGTTTGGTCCTGGTGAATGCTTTGAGATGCTTATCATAGTTTTGCAGATACAAAAGATTTTTATGATAAATAAAAATAAAATACAGTACCCAGGTTACCTGTGTCTGCCTCCGGACAGGGGTAATTCCACCTGAAGATGTTCATTCCTCAGAAAGGCTACATAAATCCCACGATGCCAATAAAGTTACAGGGTTGACTCAAGAAAAGGCCCTCTGGACCCAACGCTGACCTGTCTAACCCTCCCTCTTCCCCTCTGGACTCTACAAAAATGAGAAGGGCTTTCAAAAGCACAGTTAGGGGACAGATCCACCTGAAATAAGAACCATTTTTGCATATGTTGAGCACCTACTATGTGCCAGGCATTTTATATTTTACTTCATTAAAAGCATCAAGGCGACACTTGAAGATGGCTGTCCCCATCCTACCAGAGCAGGCGAGGGGAATTACAGTCCAAGGCCACCCACCTCCTCCCAGGGGAGCCCACCCTCTCTGCCCCCCCGAGCAGACCCCTTAAGCCCCCATCATAGATACCCCAGTTGTAGGCATCCCTCTGTATTACGGTGAGAGATTTTAACACCTCCCTGGGGGGATGTATAACGGACAGACAACAGTAACAGTGTCGTTCTGGATTTTTAATTATATTACTATCTTAAGGTTGTGTGACACCCCCAGTCTTTGAGGGCCCTACCTCCCAAAGAGGCTGTCAGTGTGACAGAGCAGGGCATACGTACCTGGTCCGCTTCAAGGTCAGCCTAGGAGGGCCTCACTCTCCTCTGGGCAGGTGTGCCATCCTGGGGGCCAGGGCTGGGCCACACCCTGGCCTCGGGAACCCACCGACCCACTGCCCGCCGGGGGGCAGTGAGCCTCAGCTGCAGAACAAAGGGCTTGAGTTAGTTCCCTCCTGCGGACTCTACACATTTACAAATTGTTCAAATGTACAAATCAGGGATTTAAAAAAATCATTTTTCAGACCTTTCTATTCGATCCTGGGCCAGGCATCTACTCCCTTCCTGGAGAAAGCCGTCATCTCACCTCTCCGCCACCTGGGAGGGGAGAAGAGAAAATGCCCACCAGGTCCCCTGGCAGAGGCGCAGGCCACCTCTCTGAGCCGCTGCCCCGGGCCTCACCTGCTGCCGGCAGCCCTACTCTACTGTGTGCTAAGGGGGGGGAGTGAAGGAAGGAGTAGCCAGTGCAGACTGACATCAGGGGCAGAACAAAACACCACAGGGGTCCGGCAAGAACAGGGGGCTTGCCGAGAGCTCAGGAGTCACAGAGCAAAGGCAGGACCCAAGTGCCGCCAGTGTGGACCTTAGCTGGGTTGACACGCGGGCCCTGAGACCGACGAGATGTGCGGCCTGGGTCAGTCCCAGTTACAGAAGTGAGATCGACCCATAGGGTCTGAGGTTTGTCTCTGGGCCTCAGGCTCCTCTTCTGCAAAATGGGGATAAAAACTAACACCTTCACAGGGTATTCTGAGGACTAAAGGAATGAACACAGTGCCTGGCACATAGTAAGTACTCAAGAAATATCACGGAGGCACGCAAACATAGCGATGGGGGGACTGTATCACATGACGTGATATAGTCCCATGAGAAAAGCAGGACAGAGGCTGGAGTGGACCGTGGTTGCTACTGTGGAGAGTGCATGCGCCTCCCAAACCTAGGCTTTCATACTTAAAGAAACCCATTTATCCAATAACTTTCTAGAAAGAAGCGAAGTTCCAGTTGACGGGACAGGAGCAGAGCCACTGATCGCTTGCATCAAAGGTAAGACTTGGGGTGGGGCTCTCATGCTGACCTCCCCCTGGGGGGCCTGGGCAATGAACGGGGCCTGGGCCAGCGCTCAGGAAGAGAGGTTAAAGGGTTTGCTTGCCTGCAAGAAAAAAACATGACATGGACGACTCAGTAGCTCTGCTCAAATACTTGAGCGGCTATAATTAGCAGGTCCTGGGCCAGCTGTCCTGTCCCTCTGCCCACAGCCGCATTAGCCAAAATGAGTTGGGGATGACCGCGTGAGATTTTCGGGGAGACGGAGGGGAGACACCGAGGTCCCCATTCCTTTGGTCTGGGCTCCTGTCGGGCCATGAAATGAAAGTGGCCCCTCCAGTCCTCAGGGGCCCCAAATGGCCACTGCCCACTGCACCCAGGGCATCGGCTCCTGCCCCTCCATCCACCAGCGGAGGGAAGAAAGCCTGAGCCTGGCCTTGAACACCGCCTCTGCCTCTTCCTTCCTGAACTGAGCTCTCTGAACCCCAGTTAAAGCTGTGAGACCAGAACACGCCTACCCCATAAGGAACAAAGTCAGTATTAGGGGCCCCGTGCCCAGGGTCGTGCCTGACACAGAGCAGACCCTCGGGAAACATCCATTTTAATAAATGAGCGCTAATTACCCCCATCTGGAGGACACGTGCCTTCTGCCCCCTACACCTCCCCCCCGCCCCCCATCCCTCACTAGCTCCAGTCACGGGCGGCTTATTGCTGGGGCTGTTCAACGGCCTGGATCCGAGCGCCTTTGTCACCGCTAATTACGGCTCCTGGGCAAGCCGCTTCACCCTCTGGACTCTGGTTCACTCACTTGCAAGGCAGGGCGTCATCACCTCACAGGGTTAATGGGAAAATTAAAGTTGACACCATGCGTGGAAACACTGTCTGAATCTGCCTGACCATTACAATTATAGCGGGTGTTCTAAAAGTAATAATCATAAGAGTCCTAATGAAAATAACAGGCCCTGACTCGTTGGTAGCACTTCACAGTTTACAAAGGGCTTGCTGTGCCCACCTCCCCTGGGAAGGCCGTGCTCCTTCCATTATGTAAATGGGGAGACTGAGGCCAGCCTCGGCCTCCCACTCCAGCCCAAGCTGCCCTGCATGTCCCCAGGCTCCATGCTCCTAGGCCTGCAGCCACAGCACACCAGGCACAGAGGGAGCCCACCAGAGACACGAAGAAGTCCACCGAGACCCCTCCCAGCCCAGCTGTCAAACCTAAACCAACACTAGAAAAACCACCCAGCCCGTGTTCCCAACTGTGGAACTAGTACGAGAAAGCCCAGTTTGTCAGAGTGGCTGGTGGAACTAACTTCCACCTGCTCAGCCAACCCCTCCCCTCACCGCTGCTCCCCAAGGTCACCCCTCGAGCCCCTCTCAGGACCCCAGAACTACAGGAGCCAAGTGAGAAGACCCCAGCCCAAGCCTCCCTGCAGATGTGGGGAAACTGAGGGCCCAGGGGGAGAAGGGCATGCTGAAAGTCAGCATGGGCCCCAGGCTGGCAGCTGGTACGGGCTCCTTCCCCCACCCACTCGCCTTGAAAGGCAAGAGCAGCCTCAGGACCAGCTGATTGGCCCGGCCGATTGGGGCAGCCCAAAGAAGGAGGCCACTCTCCCCGTGACCCTCTCCCGGCCCCGCCCACAGGTGGCACTCTCCCCCTCCCCGGGTTATTCTGGGCAGAGCGATCCAGCTGCCCCCGGAGCTGCCAGTCAAGCGGTGGCAGGACAGGCACGCTGCATGGGAGGGAACACTGCTGGGTCAGGGGCACCGCCCTCCACCTTGATGGCCTGGGGAGGCGAGGGGCTGCAGGGACCCTCTCCAGGAGACCTCCACCTAGCCCAGGATGGAGGTGGAGGTGAAGCCCAGGGGGCAGCCCCAGCTCTGCCATAACTCGCTGTCTTCCTGAGTCACCGTTTCCCCCTTCTAGACACTCAGTGTCCCCAGTTATGTCTGAGGCCAGCTGGGGCCTGACCGTCAAGGACCTCTGTCCAGGCCCCAGGGGAAGAGAGGGGAGTAACAGAGACTAGCTGTTCTGGGTCAAGGTGAGAAGGGTCTCCTATCTGTAAGGCCCAAGGGGTCTTTAGCACAAGTCAGGGAGTTGAGTGCCAAGGCAGGGTCTCGGAAGGGAGGGACCCCCAACTTGAGCTCTGCCAGGCCAGCAGCCCCTGAAGGTCCCATGGTCCACTGGGACCCGGGACCCAACCCCAGATCCTCTTGCGACCCTCAGGGAGCCACCCTCAGAAGTCCCACCACCCTTCTCCTCTGCTCCCAACTAGCAAGCTGGATGCGGAGAGGGACCACGCCACTGGTCCACACCAGGGGAATCAAGAAGGACCCCCAGCCTCAGCCTGTCAAGGGCACAACTTGACCTTGACGCTAGTTTAACAGAATAACTAACAACAGCCTGTGGTCCTCCCAGTGCCCCTGTGCGCCCACCCGCATCGCAATGCTCCATTCCAGCCATGCCACCAGCAGGACTGGGGCAGTGGAGGGAGCACGTGGAAGACACGCATTTCCAGACGACTGAGCCCCCAAGACCCGGCGGTCGTGTCCCTCGAACCCAAGTGGCTCTGAGCACAGCCTCGAGGCGGCGCAAGGCAGAGAGGGGTCTTCACCTGACAACAGCCCTGGTGCCCACCTGACGGCCCCGAAAGCCAGGGGGCTCCAGGTGTGAGAGCCAGCGTCTGGGAGGCCAGAAACGGGGAACACGAGAAGCCCTCCTTCCCCTTCCCCCCTCACCCCTCCTCTTTCTCGCTGTCCTACCTTCTCAGCAACTTGGGCCTCCGCCCCCCTCCCCTGTCCTAACCTCTCCCCTAATTCCTCCACCTCCGCCCCCCGCCCCAGGCTCAACCCTGCTCCTAAACAGCCTCTCGTCTCCTCTTCCAAGCTCTATTTTTAAAATCAGATTTCCTTTACTGTGCAAGTGAGCTGACGGGGAGAGGTATTCGCTGAGGGACTGGCCCCCCCGGCTCCCCACACCCAGCCCTTCATAGACACACGTTGGCAGCCCTGACCCAATGGGCCACTTGCTCAGAGGCGAGCAAGGAGCTGACCTGACCGAGAAGGCTCCAGGCACTGAAGGTGGTGAGGCTGGGCTGTCTGGGTATGAGTGTCGGGAGGGGAAGAAAGAGGGTCCAAACCAAAGACCCCAAACCAGGTGCACTAAATCATCCTGGATTTTGGAGGGTTTTTTTTTTTTCTTTTGGTAAGGTTAAGAATTTCCAAATCAGTAGACATTTCTGAAAGAAATTTTTGTGAGGCTTGAGACTTCAACCTGTATCCAGCTGCATTCGTAGGACTGAGAACGCTACTTCCGGAGAGCCCAGAGGAGAGGCAGGGGCAGCCCCTGGGCTGCATGGGGCTGCGGTGGGTGGGCCCGTGGAGGACAGGAGCCAGAAGGAAGCCCACAGTGGTTGCCCAAAGCGGTGCGTGGGTCTCCGACGATGCCCAAAGCTCTTGCAAAGGGGCAGACAGCCGAGCCCAGCGGAGCCTCAAGGGGGCTGCTCACCAGGAGTACAGGGAGACCCCAGCCCTGCCCCTCCAAGACCCCGAGCTCACCTCCAGGACAGTACTGAACACCAGGGCGTGGTCCTCATCTCTTTGCTGGTGATGTTCTGCAAGGTTGCCTCCATTCCTTTATCTCGGAGATCTAGCATAATGCCTGGTCCGGAAAAAAGAATCAGGACATGTTGCATGAATTAATGAATCATAGGTAGAGAGATGAGTTTTAAAAAAATAAAAGGACCTGGAACAATGAAATCAGATGTGTTTGGGGGGCAAGAAGTAAGAAACCCAGTCTTTGAGGACTGAAGGGTGAAAGGAATAAGAAACCGAAGCTAAGAATCGTAGACGGTGCAAAATGTTGGTTTGGTGCAAATTTAGGCTTTATACCCTAAGTACTAAAGAGCAGTGTGAGGATTTTTCAGTATAACAAACACTTGGTCCAATTTGCATTTCACGCTCAGGCAATTGGATTGTATGTTATGGACATGCATGTGGAGGGTTTTAAACTGAGGAAACCATGATTAAATTTGAGAGCCATGCTAAGACAGGGAGACATTTTGTTAGTGATGAAAATTCATTAAAAAGATCTTAAGTGGGGGGTTTCATGAATAGATTTGGGGTTTGGGGGGAAGAAATCTGGACTTTATTTTGAGAAGTGACAGGATCAAACTTTTATAATCACGCTAAGGAGTTTGGATTCTTGCCAGGGGGTTTGAAGAAATGTGATGGGGAGATTTTTGCTTGTGGGAGGTAAGTCTGCAGAGAAACATAAAATACATTTTAAGGCTTTGGACTTTATATTACAGGCAATGAGGAAACATTGGAAAATTGTACAGAGAAAAGTAAGAGCCACACATTTAAGTATCATGCTAAAACATCTGGACTTTACATGTTGAAGGGTGCCAAAGTCTGACTTTCAGAGCACACCAAGGAGATCTGATTGATGCGGACAGTAAGGCTGAAAGACTTTGATCAGAGGAGTTACATGATCGACATCGGGAATACGCAAAGAAATGTGGAATTTATTTTGAGGCTCTGACATGATGAGATTTTGGCACGTGCCCAGGAACTTGATTTTAGTCAATAAAAAGTTCTAAGAGCGTGACATGCTGAGTTTTGTTGTATTCGATAAAGAGTATGCAGTGAAATTACAAAATAAAATTCACACTTGATGCTAAGATTTTGGATTTTTATTCCATAATTCCACAATCAAGAGACACTGTTAAGATTTTAAGTGCAGTGACAAGATCAAACTTTACTGACTGTGCTAGAAAGCGTGAACTTTCTTTTAAGGGATGAAAAGATCAAATTTTTATATCATGCTAATAAGTTTGGATTTAAGCCAATAAAGGGTTTCAAAGAATGACAGGGTGAGATGTGGGGATTTTTTTATAGACCAGTCCGAAGATAAATTACACGGTAAAACGCTGTATTTTACGATGAGTAGTTGGGACTTTATGTTATAGGCTATGATGAAACCTTGAAAAGTTTTAAATTGGGGAGTTACACGATCAAATGTATACATTTCAGCAGAGCTACAAGAGTGGATTTTTATGGCAAAGATAATAAGATCAGATTTTTATAACATGCCAAGGAGATGTGATTTTATGTGAGAGTTGAAGGCATTCAAGCATCTCTTTCGGGGGAGGGATATGACCTCAATTTTGAACCCTCACGCAGAGGCATTTGGATTTTAGCCAGTAAAGGGTCTTAAGGAGTGACTGATGAGAGTTTTGTCTCCAGGGGAATTAGCTGGTAAAATGTTATTTTATGCTAAGGTGTCTGGATTTGATGAACCAGATAATGAAGGCACATCGACAGCTCAGGGGAGACACCCTTTGGTACAAGCGCACACTGTCTCTACTTTATGCTGAGGAATTGGAGCACTTATGGCAAGTAATATAGAGAGGCGGGGCAGGACTTCTCACTTATACAGAGGTTATATGATTGAATTTGCACAGCATGCTAAGAAGTTTGGACACTATTTTGAGGAACAACAGGATCACTTTTTTGTGTCGGGCTAAGGAATTTGGATGTCAGCCATTAAAGAGATTTTAAGAAAAATTTCTATGTTTGATAAGAGCAGTCGGCAGAGAAATCGTACAGTAAAATGCGTATTTTATGCTAAGGGGTTTAGATCCTATCTCACAGGTGACTAGAGACATTATAAGATTTTAAGCAGAAGTTACAAGACCAAATCCATGCATCTTGCGAGGAAATGTGACCTTTTATGACATGGTCAAATTTTGATATCATGCCTAATGTAGAGGTTTGGAATTAAGCCAATAACAAGTTTAAGAAGTGACCTGGTGAGATGTGGGGTTTTATATCCATGAGTTTGCAGATAAATTACATGATAAAAATTTTTATTTTATGCTGAGTGATTGGAACTTCATATTATAGGCAATGAAAAGAAAGTTTTGTAAGCTTTAAATAGAGAAGTTATGGATAACTTTTATGCCTCTTGCTAAAAGTTTAAACTTTGATGTTAAGGAGTAGGAAAAGCAGGTTTTCACAACATGCCAAGGATATTAGGTTTTAGGCTGAAGTCGAGAAAGTTGAAGGATTTAATCAGGTACCTCATCAAATTTATAAATATGTTGAGAGTCTCGGCTTTTTTTTTTTTTTTTTTTTTTTTTTTAATTTAAACTAAGCGCCAGGTCTTAGTTGTAGCACGCAGGATCTTTAGTTGGGGCATGCAGAATCTTTTAGTTGTGGCATGCGGGCCCTTAGCTGCGGCATGCAGGATCTAGTTCCCTGACCAGCGATCAAACCCGGGCCCCCTGCATTGGGAGCGCAGAGTCTTAACCGTTGGACCGCCAGGGAAGTCCCAAGAGTGTAGACTTTATATTAAGAAGGGGATAATCTAGTTTTTAAATCATCTTGCTAAGGTGTTCAGATTTTAGCTAATTAAGGGTTTTAAGAGACATACTGAGATTGTGTATTTTACATTTTAGCCCATTTAAATTTTTAAATTGTAAACTTTAGCCAATAAAGGATTTTAAGGGTAGTAAGAGACCTACTGAGGTTTTATAGTTTAAATTTTAGCCAATTTAAATTTTTTAATTTTAAAATTCAAATTTTAGCCGATTTAATTTTTTGGGTTTTAAATTTTGGCCAGTAAAGCACTCTAAGGGTGTTTAAAGACATACTGAGATTTTATATTTCAAATTTTAGTCCGTTTTAAGTTTTAGCCAATAAAGGGTTTTAAGGGTTGTACGTGACATACTGAGATTTTATGTTCTAAATTTTAAATGTTAGCCAATTTAAATTTTTATTTTAAAATTCAAATTTTAGCCAATTTAATTTTTTAAATTTGAAATTTTAGCCACTAAAGTGTTTTAAGGGTTTTAAGAGACAACTGAGATTTTATATTTTAAATTTCAGCCAATTTAAAATTTTTAATTTTAAAACTCAAATTTTAACCAATTTAAATTTTTTATTTTAAATTTTAGCCAATAAATCATTTTAAGGGTTGTAAGAGACACACTGAGATTTTTGTTTTAAATTTTAGCCAATTTAAATTTTCAATTTTAGCCAGTAGAGGGTTTTAAGGGTTGTAAGAGACATACTGAGATTTTTATTTCTAATAGATGAGTCTGCAGATGAATTATTGTGTCAAATTTTGTATTTCAATTAGAGACTTGGAATTTTACAATTTTACACAGTTAACAGGACTTTTATGAAGAGGAAATGAGTTAATTTATGCAATGTGCTATATACATATTCTCATAATGGAGATGATGGTGATGGTGATGATTTTATCTAAAAAAATGTAATCTCTGCCTTGAGGGAATGACATGATCAGAATTTTCTATTATTCCAAGGCCTTAAATTTTAGCCAGAAAATGATTTCATTGAGTTTATGTGTCAGGAATTTTTATGCTAACGGGTTTGGATTTAATGTCGTAGACAGCAAATAAACAGCGAAAGGTTTTAATCAGAGGGACTGCAGGATCAAATTTAACTGTCATGCTAACAAGAATGTATTTAATTTTGAGAAACAGCAGATCAGAATTTCATATCGTGTTGGCAAGTCTGGATTTTAGACAATGAGGAGTTTTACACAAGGGAAGGCATTTTTTTTCTAATAGACTGGCCCGGTGGCTAAAAAGAAAACTGAGAAGCAACAAAAAGCGTTAAATGCATAAAGAGCAGTAAATGTAGAGCTAATTAATTGGATAGCCAGAACTCAATCTGCTCTGCCCCAACAGAGAAGTGTACAAATAACCCCAACCAAAACATCTCTGTAAATTCAGCCTTGGCCCACTAAAACCACCCATGATCAGATTTTCAAAAATCCATCCTAAGTCACTCAGATGTCAAAGTTATCTGATGCCCTCCCCACACCCCCGACCCCTTACTGAATATCCCAGCTCTACTAGACATACCCCGATGTTGGCGGGGAAACCAACCAGCAACAGAGAAGGGGCATCTGCTAGAGCAAAGAGATTGCAGGGGTGTACGAAGATTTTTGCACAAGCGGAATGGAGGCCAAATGTTTGATGTTCCTGAGCTCCCACGGACAGCGGGGGCAATCTTGGGAGAGTGCAGATTTTAGGAGGGGTGGGCAAATGATTTGCAGGTCTCCTCGACAGCTCAGAGCTGGGGAGAACGCTGCATTGGAAGTTGGTGAAAGACAGGAACTCAGCAAAAACTCCGAGTCAGAATCAAATCACAAATGCACAAGTCTCTGGCACACAGTAGGTGTTTTATAAACGTTTCTGGAAAAGAAAAGAAAAGCCAGAATCCAGATCACTACTTCTGCCTGCCCCCGATGTCTGCTTCGAATCTGGGAGAGGAAATAAGAGCTATTTTGGGCGTCTGAGCCAACCGATGGGATAGCAGCCAAATGCCCATTTTCTCCTCTTGCCCTGAACTTGTTAAACAGTAGGCATCTCTGCTGGAGATCCCCACCTCACAAGCGAGGAGGCCCAGCCTGCCAGGGGCGGCTTTGGACGGCACTGAGATGTGACCTCTGTGACTTTCTGGTGACCAAGGAAGGGAAGGGAGGCTGACCAGGCCTGTGTGCCAGGGTTGAAATGAAGCGGCTAATGCACCCTGCCAGGTGCCTGCCTGCCTGCCACGGTGGCCGCTCCGGGCCCATCAACTCCACAGAATTTATGGGCTGTGAATTTCTTACAGCCACGGGGGAGTGGTCAGGCCAGACAGGCAGAGTAAGCCTGGGAGAGTAGGTGGGAAGGTCAGGGGTTTGCAGATTTTTCTCTCCATGGGATGCCCCAAGTTGGACCCAGGGAGGCTTTCCCCAGCTTCTCTCTGCTCTGCCAAGTTGGGCATCTGATTTGTCCTGGAGACCCTGACCTCACGAGACCCTAAACCACTGCCTTTCCTCGCACCCCCTCCCCACCCCCAGGTTCTGATCTCTGCCATCCCAGGCACTGACCGGACGCATCACAACCTTACCAGTCTTCAGAGAACACTCCTTCCCATCCGACGAAATGATAGAACCCTCTGAAGACTCATTTGAGACGATGATGGAGCGTAAGAATCCATCATCAAAACAAATGGAGTCCTCCGAGGGCTCATCCAACACCACCGTGGAGACACCAGGCAGCAGAGCGGAGGCGGCGGCAGCGGCGGCAGGGCTGGCCAGTGGCCTGGCCCAGGAAATGGAAGAGGTGCCCATTGATCTCCTCCAAGACATGGAGGAGCCATCCAGTGGCCCACATAGGGAAATAAAGGATCCACCCAATGACCTACTCCAAGACCTGGAGGAGTCACGCGATGGTTCACATCTGGAAGTGGGGGGTCCATTCGGTGGGGCACCTGGTAGAACGGAAGAGGCATCAGTCAACCCATGGGGAGCCCAGGAAGAGCAAGACGACTACACTGACCTGGTGGGGTGGGAAGAGGAGGAGCGTCCCGAAGAGCCAACAGACAGCTCGACAGCAGAAACCATGGGCATGGTGAGGTCCATCATCTCTCTGTATTTCCGGATGCAAGACCTCAGAGAGCAGCAGAGGGTGGCGGAAGAGATCTTGATGAAAGGGATCAGCGCCGGCCAACTGCCGATCCCAGGCAAGTTCTCGGGCGATCGCCGAGAATACCACGAGTTCATCGTGCTCTGCCAGCTGATCTTACAGAGCTACCCAAGAACGTTCTACGACGACCGCCTGCGAGTGGGCTACGTCATCTGCCACCTCTCGGGCTTGGCCTTGGAATGGGCCAAAGATCTGGTGGGGAGAGAGAGCCCCCTGATTGACGACTTCCCAGCCTTCCTGGAGGCCATGTCCGATATGTTCCAGTACCGTCAGGCCCTGCAGGTGGCGGAAGAGGCCATGTTCAACCTCAGGCAGGGGGATCGCGCCGCCGTCGAATACATCCACGAGTTCCAGGGCCTGGTACCCACCCTGGGCTGGCCAGACGAAGTCCTGCAGGCCCACCTGTGCCAGGGGCTCAAGGAGGAGATCAGGCGCTATCTGTTCCGCGTCCCTCAGCCGGATTCGCTGGACAGTCTGATCGTGCTGGTCCTGCAGATAGAAGAGAAGCTGGCAGAGAGAAGGGCGATGCTCAGGCTGCCCCCGGAGGCCCGCCCGCGGAACCTGACCTGGATCGACTCACCTGCTCCAGAGAGGTGGATGGTCAGCAGCGGGCTGCCCTGCGAGGTCCACCCCGCCATCAACCGCGACCACCTCTTCCTGCTGCTCATGGTGAGGGTGAACCCCTACCACAGCGTGGCGGTTCGGGCCCTGGTCGACTCGGGGGCGGGTGGCAACTTCATGGATGAGAGGTTCGCCCAAGAGCACTACGTCGAGCTCTACGAGAAGCCCTACCCACAGTCGGTCCAGTCGGTGGACGGCTCGCTGGTCGGCCACGAGCCCGTCTGGCTCTACACCGAACCCCTGGTGTGCATCCACCAGAACCACCAGGAGTCCCTGGAATTCGACATCATTCCATCTCCCAACTTCTCCGTGATACTAGGCGTCAACTGGCTCCGTGTCCACGCCCCAGAGGTCGACTGGGTCAAAGGCCGCTGCACCTTCCACTCTCCCTACTGCCTGAAGAACTGCTTCCGCCCGCCCCCACCATGCATCGCTCTGGAAAGACATGCCATAAGCTTGCTGCCCGGATTGCCGCCCCTGTACTCCGACCTGGCCGACGTGTTTAACCCGAAGGAAGCAGATGAGGAGACTTCCGACCAGCCAAGCTCAGACGGATCCGATGATCTTTCTGAATCAGAGCCCTCTGAGCTTCAGCAGGCTGGAGACAGTGATCACAGCGAGACCTATTACGAGTGTCCCTCCGCCGCGCCGTGGGAACCTGTGGGAGCCGGGGTGCAAGAAAGAGCCAGGCGGGAGGAATACTGGGACCCGCAGGACATGCTGACCAGCAGACACGACTACGTACAGATGATCCCAGAACTGTTCGACCAGTTACACGGAGCTACATGGTTCACAAAGCTGGAGCTGCGCGGCACCGTCGTGGAGGAAAGCATGAACATACACCAAACAGAAGATGTATGGAAAGCAGCGTTCGGTTTGGAGCTTCAAGAGATGACGAGCTACCAGCCCTTCCTGATCTGCGCGGACCCTATCATCCCTCAGGGCGTGATTCACTTTATCCTAAAGGACATGCTCGGCTTCTTTGCCCTCTCGTACGGGCAGGACGTCCTGGTCTACTCAATGAGCCAGGAGGAGCACCTCCACCACGTCCGCCAAGTCCTGGTCCGCTTCCGCTACCACCACGTCTACTGTTCCCTGGACAGAAGCCAGTTCCACCGACACACCGCCGAGTTCCTGGGATTCGTCATGACCCCCAAAGGGGTGAAACTCAACAAGAGCATCGTGGGCACCATAACAGGGTACCCCACCCCTGGCTCTAAGAAGTCCCTGCGAAACCTCATCGAATTCGCCTTCCCGTACCGGCACTTCGTGGAGCGCTTCGCCGTCGTCACGGAGCCCCTGGTGCGGCAGCTCCTGACCGACCAGCCCTTCTACTGGGGGCACGAGGAGCAGGAGGCCTTCGAGTGCCTGAAGCGGGCTTTCCGCAAGGCGCCCCTCCTCCACCACCCCAAGCCCCAGAACCCGTTCTACTTGGAAACGGGCGTCACCAAGACGGCCCTGCACGCCTCCCTGATCCAAGTCGACGAGCAAACCCGCAAGCGAGTCTGCTGCGCTTTCTATTCTCGAAACATCTCCCCGATCGAGGTCGAGGCCTCGCCAGCGGAGATGAAGATCCTTCCAGTACGGGCTGCCTTCATGGTGTGGTGCCGCTACCTGGAGAACACCGAGGAGCCCATCATGATCCTTCTCAACACAGAGGATCTGGCCTCTCTGAATAATGACAGGCTCACCGTACTTCTCCCCGGGCATTGGGTCTTCTTCTTCTCCCACTTCAACTTTGACGTCACGGAGCGGCCAGAACCAAAGGGCGGCCGGCCCCTGCCACCCGTGCGGAAACTCCTCCGGAGAAGGGCCTTCCAGCACCGCGCTGCCACTCGGCCAGTGATGCTTTTCGCTATGGGAGGGTCCCCCAGGGATCAGTCCCCGGAATCGGGGGACGAAGAGGAGAATGAAGATGCCCTTCAGCAGGACGAGCCAAATGGGCAGAACCTCCAGCAGGAGTTCCTGGCTCTGATACCAGTTGACCAAATACTCAACAGCTTCCTTGCCCATTTCAGCACGGCCCAGATCAGGGCAGTCATTCTGCACTTCTTCCGAGGCCTCCTGTTCTGGAAGAACCTCCTGGCCGTGGCCGCCCTCCTGGTGCTGCTGAGGCCCAGAAGTCACCTCGCCCTGCTGCCCGCGCCCCCCTCGGACACGGCCCGGCCGCCGCCACGGCGCTCGCTGCGCCTGCTCCTAGACTCGTCCCTCATCGCTGGCAGCGGCGTCGCCACCGCCGTCGCCCAGCTGTTCCCCCAGATGCCCCCTCTCACGGGCGCCAACGCCACCCCCGCCGAGGAGCCGGCCGAGCTGTCCCCGGGCCCTGGCCAGTGGCAGCACAACGCCCTGCTTGGCCTGCGATTCACGCCCGAGTTCTGGCAGATGCTGTGCGAGCTCTTCGCCGTCAGAGTCGCCCCCCGTGAGGGGACCCACCCCCACCCGCGCCCGCGCCGCTACCTGGAGCTGCACGTCGTCGACGCTGAGGATGTCGCCTTGCGAGAAGCCCTGCAAGACGACCTGCAACGTTACCGTCAGTGTGGCCTGCATGACGGCCTGCAAGACACCTCGCAGGACGAGCAGGAGAACGACGTGCAGGAGACCCTGAGCACCGACGCCTCGGGCGCCCTCGGGCCCCGCCAGCGCCTCCCGGCCGACGCCGACGCCCACCGCCTGCTCTACATCCGCAGCGCCCGAGGGGGCTCCAACCCGATCAACCGGGAGCTGGCAGCCAGGGCCCTGGCCCGCTTCCTAACCACCATCTACACCCAGTCTACACCCACCCTCGCCGGGGTGAGCCCCCCCGGGGAAGGAGCAACGCTGCGGGAGCTGCCCAGCGGAGAGGAGGACGCGGACCTCGACTGAAAACGCCTCCTCTCCTCCGCCCCGCCGCCCCACAGGACCCCCCTCCAGCCTCCCCGTGCCTCAGCCGGCTTCGCTCGGGCCCCGGGCCCCCTTCCTGCCACTCCTGACCCAAGGGGAAACACTTGAGAAGGGCAAACAGTCAACTCATCAACCAGCAACAGTATCCGTGCCAACGGACTATCCAGTGGACTGTCCAACCATCAGAGACCCAGAGCCAGCTCAGGGCTACACAATTCCGTCTTAATTCTCCAGGTCCCAGGCCTGCAACTGGGCGTGAGCTCCACGAGAGGAGAGAGCAGTGGTGAGCAGGAAATGACCCCGTGACCCCAGGCCAGGTGAAGAAGCAGCAGAGCGGACGCAGCCAAGCAAGCGGATGCCAGGGACCCACCCCCCTGGCGTGAGGAGTGGCCACCTTGGGCCACCCTGGGACACTGACCTCGGGTGCTCCACTGACCTCTTCTACCTCCACCACCGGTGCTCCTGCCCCCCTGGGCCCGACCCCGCCCTCCCCCGCCCCGCCTCCCTGCGAAGCTGCGCCCGCCCGCCGTCTGGTCCAGCTCCCTCGACGCTGACTGTCTGACCCTGAGCCCTGGTTCTCACCTGGATGGTGGTGCTCCAGAGGGTCCCGACGTGCCAGTACTTACCGGACTCGCAGCCCCCGGCGTCCCTGCGACTGTCCGGGACGCTGACGGGGTGACCTCGCCCGGGGGGGCTCCCTCCCCCACCCCAACACGGACAGCACAGGGGCCTGAGGCCCGAGACAAGGGGCGGGGCTCCAAGAGAGAATGAGAGAGGCCCGAGACAGCCAAGTAGCTGAGGGGGCTCCTACCAGACCACCGCCCTCTGCCACGGGGAGGAGACCCTCCCCGCCTTCCCCTCCTCACCGCTGCCCACCCCCAAAATAAAGCAGAGTTAAAAGATGATCTGACTCTGTGGCTTGTTCTGAAGGTGGAGGGTGGGGGCAGGCAGGATGGAGGGCCAGCAGGTGGAGCGGGGGAGGGGCGGGGGTGGGGTTCCCCCCTCCCCCAGGCGCCTGGCACGCAAGCTGGGGGAGGCGGGGTGGGAGGGGAACACGGGGAGCTGCCTCTTCCGGAGGGTCCGGATCAGGGACCCCAGAAATCCAAGTCCCAACTCGTCCCACACGAGAAATGAGGAGTGGGCAGGCTGTGCCCTGCCCCCCTAACTCAGAGGGTCTTTGAACCAAGGAACCTCGGCTTCAGCAATTCCCCCACCACCACCCCTAGTGGAGAAGGCCAAGGTCACACGGCCATAAAAGTGGCAGAAAAGTTGTTCTGAGGGTGCACTGCCCTGGGAAGTCGGAGGGAGTCCCGGGGAGGGAGAACAGCGGTGACCGGCCACTCAGGGCTCACTCATCCCACAGCCCAGCCCACGCTGACCGAGGGCCCCTCTGCCTGGCCTCGGGGCCCACCCATCCGGCAGCGGTCTCGGACCTCCCAGATCTGCCACCCCTCCACACTGGGACCACTCCTTGCGGGGGACCTAGAACCTCCACTTCGGGGAGGGGCTCCAACACGGGGGTCCGTGCACGTGGGCCCTCACGCACCATGTCATGGGCCTTAAGTCTGCCCTCTCAGCACAGAATCTGCCCCTGACAGTGGCACCATGAGATCACCAAGCAGATCTCAGGTTCAAAGGTCAGGGGCTCTGCAGAGGCCTGACTCCCCATCCCCCTCACAGGCCTGCCCCTCCCCACCCCTGAGGAAAGTCGTGTCCCTCCCGGACCCCCCAGAGTTCTGTGCCCTCTCTGGCCCCAGCCGGCGTTATGCCCGGCGCCCTCGCTGGTCCCCGGAGCGACTGACTGTCGCTCACCACCCACCCATCCGTCTGAGGCATCTACCCCCGGCGGCAGCACCGCGAGATCATGGTCAGGGTCCCCAGGTTCAAAGCCCGGGGCTCGGCGACACCTCTGGGCTTCTCGCCGCCCCCCCCCGGCCCCCTGCTGACCGGCTGCACCCCCTCTCCCAGCCTCCTCCTCCTCCTCCGTCGCTCCGACCCCTCGGAGCTCCTGTCACAAAGGAAGTCACACTTGGGGTCCCTGTCCTCCACCGCCCCCCATGCGTGGACTTCTTATGCCGCTTATTCAGGAGAAACTTGGGAAACCAAGGCCCAGAGAGGGCAGGGGACCTGATGCTGGCTGAGAAGGGGTCAAGAACAGAGGTGGGACTGGGGTCCTCCCCGGTGGCCTCCGCCCTCTCACCCTGGGCCCCTCCGTCCCCGCCACGCCCTGCACACCTGCAGTCACGGACCCAGGAATGACGCCCACAAACAGCCACCATCACTGAGGCCCCAGGAGCCAAGGGCAACCTACCTGCCTGTCTGTCCACCCCCTGACAGCAACTCCAAGAAGCCATGGGCAAGCCCCGTGGGTCAAGGTCAGGGGCTCATCTCCAAGAACCCCAAAACCCCCTTAGTGGCCCTGACTCCAACTTGCTGGGTGACCCTGGCTAGCAGCTGTCTGGTCTTCAGGGCTGTTTTCCTATCATCAAATGGGGGATGTGGTTAGAGGGGAGGGGAGTTTCAGGGGCAATGAGACACAATCTCCAAGGGCCTCTGATTCCTAAAATCCCCTCTGTTCCCAGAGGACGCTCTTCTGGGGGTTCCCGAATCCCTTGGCGTGAGCTCCCCTGGAGCAGAGCCTGGGGTCATGGTGGGGAGGCCACGCCCAGCACTGGCCCCTCACCCAGCCCACCCTCGGGGGGTCCTAGAGGCTGAACCTCCAGGGCAAACCTGCTTGGTAGGGGCTGCCCTGGGCGATGGGATGCATGATGACCCCTCTCATCCCTGCAGCCCAGGACCTGCCAGGAGTGCCACTCTTTCCAGCCAGGCCTGTGCAGGTGGAGGGGCAACGGGACGACCTCTCGGCTAAGGTCGAACAGAATTCGCCACCAAACAACCAGCCCTGCCCTACAGTGGGGAGTCCAGACGCCCACTAAGGTGCACACACTTATCCGCGGTGACACGCCCGCACACTCACACACACGTAGAGCAGTGGGGCTGCCGGCACAATAGTGCTGGCAACAGCAGTCTGGACACAGTGGACGGCGGTGTACTGGTCTAACTGGGTCCCCCACCCCAGTCCAGCCAGAAGGGGCTTTGTCCCCATTTACAGACAAGAGAGGCAGCTCCCAGGGCAAGGAGGACAAACTACTGACAAGGCAAAAAAAACACTGGGTGATGGTGTCCCCACCTTCCTAGGAAAAGAGTTTAGAGAACACAATACAAACCTTTTTACTCCTGAAAGCAAGAAAAAAGTTAGTATTGAATGACATGCTGGGTTATGACATCATGGCACCACAACAAAGGTGGAAACTCAAGACAAAAGACAGGTTACACAGCCGCCTGTGCCCAGGTCCCCCCCACCCTCCCCAAGACCACTGCCATCCAGTGAGCTCTGACAGCGTCCAGGGACACAGGGGAGCCCTGGATTCCAACCAGGTGAGGCTGCCAGCCTCTCTGCCACCTCCCTGCCCTTCCCAGCCCCCCCCCATTCCCCACCCCCAGCCTGCCCATGGCCAAGAGCTCCAGCCTCCAGGCCTGGTACACATGGGCCTGTTTCTGGAAACATGTAACAATACACACTCCCCGGCAGCTGATAGCTACTCACCACTCGGATCCTGATATGCCCATCCCTCCTGCAGGCAGCTGCAGGTCCAGCCTCTGTCGGGCCCCCCGACACAGGCTCCCATGTTAGGGGGTGTGATAGGAGCTTGAAATCCCCTCCCTGCCCACCAGGGCGGTGCCCGCCTGTGCCCAAGGTAAGCAAGAAGCCAGCATCACACAGAGCCCATCCCCACACCCCGGCCCCCACTGCACGCATCCACCAAGCAGCACACGCTGTCCACTCCTCAGAGCTCTGGTTTCTATCCAAGGTCCTGAGCGGGACGAGGCCTTTCCTTGGCCAACATCGAGGCCTCTCGCGATGGGACCTCAATCTTCCCTGTGTCACATCTCCCTCCAACACACTGCACCTGACAAAGGCAAACATGACACTCCCACCACCACCTGAAGGCCCCGCCTTTGCTCAAGCGGTCCCCTGGCCAGGAGGGCCTTCCTGACCTCAACGAGGAGGTCCTGATGCTGCAAAGTGGGGAAAGATGCAAAGCCGGGCGGAGGCAGGGGAGGAGGAGGGTGGCGGGAGGCCCTCCTGTCCTGGCTGGGGGCTCCGTGCTGCAGGCTGCCTTGGCTGCCTCGTGGGCAAACGACTCTAGTCGCACAGGGGCTTGGTGCGGTCACCTCCCGCCACGCATGGGACCTAAGTCAGCGGGACAGCCAAAGTCAGCAGCCAGGGCCCAGGGGGACATGGATCTAGCGCCCTCGGGCACCCAGCTCGGACAAGGAGAAGAAGGGGGCACCTGCTGACAGCTTCCAGCCAAGACATGGGACCCAGGGTTAGGAATAGCTGGGGAGCCAGGGATGTCTCCAGATGGGGTTTAAGGAGAGAGTAGGAAGCAGCCGCCTGTGAGGGGCCTCAGCCTCCTGGTCATGAAAGAGTCCTGGGCAGAGGCTAAGGCCCCTCGAGGAGACCCTCCTCCAGGGGCAGTAAGAAGGCGCAGGCCTGGGAAAAGAGGGCACTGTCTCTCCGATGTCCACCTGTCTGTCCTAGGAGCTGGGTCCTCTCAGAGGGCTCCCTACAGGAGTACAGCCGCTGCCCCATAAGGGGGAGAAGCCCCAGGGCAGGCCCTGTCTCCACCTCTGGCCTGGGCCCACCCCTGGGGAGTGTCCCACCGGGGGCATAACCTTCCCCTCCAAGGAGGGGACCTCAGAGATGGCCCGGCCCTAGGCCCTCCCCCTCCAGGAACTCGAGGACTGCAGACCAGAGAGAAGACCATGCCAGGAAGAGGCTGGCGGGGCGGCAACAAGCTTGAGGACACGCCCCCGTGCAGCCAGGGGCTCAGAGGATGGGTGGGGGATGGACTCCACAAAATACATGAACGAGTGAGGGACTTAGCATGACACATGGGGGAGGGGCTCGCTGTAAAGCATGGGTGGAAGATGGGCTCCATGTCGCACACGCGTGGGTGAGTAACTCAATCCGACACATGAAAGAAGGGGCTCAGTGGGACACATGAGAGGGGGAGGGGCTCAGTGGGACACATGTATGTTGCAGGCTCTCAGTGTAACGTACAGGTGGGGGAGGGACTGGTGTGACACATGAGTGAGGGAGTTTAGTGTGACACACAGGTGGAACAGAGCTGTACTGGCACAGGAGTGGAGAAGGGGCCTAGGTGACTCATAGCTGGGAGGAAAAGCTCAGGGTCCAGTGCCATACCTGAGGCAGGAAGGGACTCGGTGTCACACATGAGCAGGAGAGGGTCAGTGTGACTCAATAATGGGGGAAGGACTCAGTGTGACAATGAGTGGGGAGATTCAGTGTGACGTGTGGAGGAGGGGCTCCATGTGACAGATGGGAAGGGGAGGGGCTCAGAGTACACACGAAAGGGTTACGGGGCACAAAGTGACACACTGAATGGAGGAGCAACGTGACACAAGCGCATTAAGGGGCCTAATGTGACACACGAGTGGGGAAGGAGCTCTGTGTGACCTGAATGGTGGGAGGGAACCAATATGATACGTGACTGGGGCAGGGCTGGTGTGATCAGAAGTGGAGAAGAGGCTCAGTGTGACACACGGCTGGGGTGACATCCGGGTGAAGAGGGGCTCCATGTGACTCATGAGCCGGAAGTGACTAGTGTGACACACACGTGGGGGAGGGGATCGGCATGACACAACAGTGGGCGCTCACTGTTACACGCTGGTAGGGGAGAGATTCAATGTGACACGCTGGCAGAGGGTACACGTGACTCTGGTGGGGGAGGGTCCCGTGTGATGCATAAATAGGAGAGAGGCTCAGGGTCAGAGAAGTGGGGAGGGCGAGGTTTGACAAAGGGTCAAGAGTTACTCTGTGTGACACAAGAAGGGGCAGGGATTCCATACGACACGTAAGTGGGAGAGGAGCTCAAGGCGAAGCATAAATATGGGGCGGGGGCTCGGTGTGACATGTCAGTAGGCAGTGCCTAGTGTGACACATGGTGGGGAGGCGCTCACTATGACCTGTGAGAGTGGAGGAGCGTTATATGAAACATGAATGGGGTTTGGGGTCAGTGCGGCTTAAGGATGGGAGGGGGACACAAGTGTAACACTCGAGTGAGGGGGCTCCGTAAAACTTGTGGGAGGAAGAGGGGAAGGGTGTGACAAATGGGTCGGGGAGTAGCTCTGTGTTACACTTAAAAGAAGAATGGACACGTGTGACCTGTGAGCGGAGGTCAGCGTAACACATGGGAGAAGGAGAACTCCGTAGGACACATGAGCATGGAAGAGGCTCAGTGTGACACATCAGTGGAGGAGGGGGTCTGTGTGACACCTGAGTGCAGGAGGGGGGCTGCGTGACACCTGAGTGCAGGAGGGGGTCTGCGTGACACATGAGTGCAGGAGGGGGTCTGCGTGACACCTGAGTGCAGGAGGGGGTCTGCGTGACACCTGAGTGCAGGAGGGGGTCTGCGTGACACCTGAGTGCAGGAGGGGGTCTGCGTGACACCTGAGTGCAGGAGGGGGTCTGCGTGACACCTGAGTGCAGGAGGGGGTCTGCGTGACACCTGAGTGCAGGAGGGGGTCTGCGTGACACATGAGTGCAGGAGGGGGTCTGCGTGACACATGAGTGCAGGAGGGGGTCTGCGTGACACCTGAGTGGAGGAGGGGGTCTGCGTGACACCTGAGTGCAGGAGGGGGTCTGCGTGACATCTGAGTGCAGGAGGGGGTCTGTGTGACACCTGAGTGCAGGAGGGGGTCTGTGTGACTCTCGAGTGCAGGAGGGGGTCTTGTTACCCTCCGTGGGAACAGGCATAGCTGTTGCATGAACCTAGCAGTGCTTTTCAGCCTCCAACTGCCATGAAGTGCAGCCCCACCCGGCGAGAAGATGGACATTCTCGGGTCAAAGCGGGACCCCATGGGGCCACCTCATCCCTACAGACTCCCAGGCAGTATGCACCTGCCACACCAATTCTGATTCAGATTCAGAGTCTAATAGGCAATTTAACAATCCTGAAAGCTACAGAAGTTCCTTCACCAAGGGGAGAACTCCAAATAACCAAACCTAAAACATCTGATGACTGACGCCCAAGGTCCCCTAAAACTGAGTCCACTCCAATACTTGAAGAGGACCTTGAAGACATCCGCCATCCCTCCCCACAAACCGGTGCCCCTCCCCCAGCACATCCACAGGGTCTTGGTGGACACTAGAGGGTCCCAGCTTCTGACTCTCCAAGACCTGGAAAATGCCCAGATGGATATCTGACAACCACCACCTGGCCAAGCAAAGACATTCAAGTCAATAGACCAAACCATCCTTGACCACCATGATTTGAGAGAACAGAAGTGCATTGTAACAGACCAAACTACAAGGACACAGCTCAGAATTTTACAATGAAATAAATTTTGCTTTACAAGAAATTCACTGCCTTGTCCACCATTGTCTGGTTTTACCCTAACCTTAACCCTCCATCACAGACTTGGCTGCCCCTCCCTGACCCCCTGTGACTCCCCCTCCTCCAATGTGGCCTAACTCTGCCTTGAAACCACTCCAAGACTGAGAAGTCCACATCGTCCCCGCCAACCACCTCCTTTCTCTTACGTCATCAATTCATTCGTTCATTCGTTCATTCATTCATTCATTTCAACTTTGGTAGAAAGAGCACAAAATTTAGTCCTTAACCCTCCCTCCGAGTCCTGACATGTGACACTCGGGGAACCAGTCTGAGCATCAGTTTACCATCTAAAAAGGGGACATATGTGACCAGCATCGAAGGATCTGGGCAGGACTGGGTGATCCCCAACAAAGGGGACAGCAAGGAGGCGGAGCCAGAGAACAGGGTGCAGAGTGCCAGGAGCCCAGGCTGCCAGAGGGGCTGGACCTGTGCCTGGGGCCTGCGAGCAAGGACCCTGCAAGCAGGCTGGGAGGGCCTGGGCTCCTGGTGCCGTTTCTGAGATGCCGGCCACCAGCAGGGAAGAAAGTGGGCACAGGTAGGCTCTCCTTGCAGACCTCACTCAGCAGGACCTGGGCTGAACCTCCCCACCGCCATGCAGTCAGACCCGCCCTTCTGTGCACCACGTCCCCAAGCCGCCCTGGCCCAGGCTCTGTGCCATCCGCCGGCTCTCGTGCGTCTCCCCGAGGTGTGCACTCCCACGGGCCACGTCCATTTACTTGCTGCCTGGCACAGGGCCTGGCACACAGTAGACCTTCACCGAATGTGCAAACGAATGAATGAAAGCCTACCATGTACAAGGCCCTGGGGGCCAGAGTGAGCCCCGAAGCGAGGATGATGGAGGTGAGGCAGATGATGGATGGGCGATGGCCGGGTCCACAGTGACAGAGGTGAGATGCTGTGCTCAGGATGACAGAGGCCAGGTGGAGGTGATGGGAGCCCGAGATGGCCAGCCCACGGGGAAGGATGGGCCAGACCCTGGGACCCGGTGGGGTACAGTGAAGTGGTGATGGGTGCCAGGATGATGGAGCCCGCAGTGACAGACATGCGTGAGATGAACCCCAAAGACTAGAAGGGGGGTAGGAGGAACCCAGGACCCCACGAACTGGGCGTGGAAACCTCTGAGGCTCAAGACCCGGGCGTCCTGCTCAACCCCCCCGCCCACTTGCATTAACAGAATACCCATCGTGTGCAAAGCTCAGAGAGCAGCTACCAAGCTGACAGCCTTGCCAGTGAGGAACAGTGGATGCCCTAGACTGGGGGTCAGCAAACATTTTTGCTTGCAGACCCCATTAAGGAATTTTGAAAAGCCATCCCGCCTTCCCCGAGCCCCTTTTTATATTGGCACCAAAGCTTTCATGCCAAGCTTACAGAGTTGCAATGATATAACATCTTGGGTATCACATACTAGATATATAACATGTAGATATATATCTGTCAAAAGCACAGAGCTCATTGAATTCATCCACTCTCAACCTCACTGGCAAACCAATCGGACAAAACAGACTTTCGTCAGCAGGTCTGTCACTTTTAGCACTTTTCAATCCAGGCCAATGCGTTCTAGGCATCGTGACGACAAACGTTGCCCTTCTGGATTCTGAGTCTCAGGTAGACGCGTCACCTGGGTGAGAAGGGGGTGGGGCACCGTGGGGCAGGCGGGAACTGACCTGGATGGTGCAGCCTCTGGGCTGAGGGCCACGGGGGCGCAGGCACACTCCGGGTCCGAGGCTCTGTCGAGGGCGCAGTGCAGCAGCCGAGGTCTGGGAGGTCTGGGTCCAGAGGTCCCGGCCAGCGCCCGTGGGTGGCAGCGGCTCCCAGGCGGCGGCCAGGGAGGCTGGGCAGGCTGCAGAGACCGGCACAAGACCCAGTGCACCTTGCTCAACCCATCCTTGCCCCTCCATCCAGGAGGCGGTTGAACGTGTCCTGCGAGCTGCCGGGGAAGCTGGGGTCTGGGACCTGGCATGGGGGAGCCGAGCAGAACCCCAGGTGGGTGGGGAGGAGCTGGGGGGCTGCGGGCGGGGAAGGCTCCACTCCGGCACACTGGGCAGAGCTGGTGAGTGGGTGTGTCAGCAACTTACCGGCGCAAGATCCCCCCCACCTGTGGGCGCATTGCCAAGGAGAGGCAATGCGGGGGGTGGGGGTGGGGGGTCACAGAAGGGTAAGGGGTGAGGGCCGAGGCTGCCACTTTCCTGCTTGCTGTGGCTGCACTGGACGCACAGAGGGGCACGTGGCAGGGGTGGCTGCGGAGAGTGGGTCTGGAGGAGAGTGGACGTGGAATCCACAGTCAGGGCGTCTGGCGTTAGGGAGAGACCCACTGTCTCTCATCTCCAGTCACTCTCCAGCCTGTGTCTCTCTCTCTCTCTCTCACACGCATGCGCGCGCGCACACACGCTCGCACCTGCGCACACACACCCAGGCGCGCACAGCCGTGCACACCCAGGCACACACGGGCAGGCTCAGGCTCACGTCTGTCCCCAACCCGGGCCAGGACCCCCCTGCACCCTGAGCACCATCCCCCCGGGCTGGGACAGCACTTGAGCCTAACCTGGGGCAGCCACCCAATACCAACCAGGCACCTATCTGGCGCTGGGGGCAGTGCAGGAGCTGGGGTGGAGGGGTGCAGACTAATCCCCGGATCAGGGGTCCCAGGTTGCAGAAACCTCCGGAAGCAGCACCCGTGCAGGTGGCAGGAGCCCAGGCTGCACGGGAGGTTTGATAAGACCCTTTGGAGTCACAGTCAGTTCTAAAGAGGCAACTTCCAGCCTGGGTAATTAATCCCAGACGGCCAAGCAGGGGTGCCCTGGGGGCTTTCTTCCCAGCAGAGTGGCCTCTGATTGCTGTGCACTGAGGCCCCGGCCAGGACATCGCAGAAAAGGCCGCTCCTGGCCCCATCGCCCTACGGACATGTGAGTATCCTGTCTCTGAGCCCAAGGTCTCCACCGTGACATGCGGGGGCCCGAGGAGCGCCCGGCCCCTGACAGGCACACATCCGTCCACTCCTTCCACCATCAGCCACCACCAAGCAAACAGATAAAGTGCTTTGTGAAGTGCAGGCATATAGGTAACGTTCCACAACGCCCTGCCAGCCCCCCCCCGGGCCCTCACCCAACCCCCCCGAGGGCACCTCGGAGTCCAGGGGAGCTCTGGCCTTGGAGGCTTCTCAGCCGCAGAAGACAGCTCGGGGACCGTGGGCTGTCTGGGAGGCACACAGCCATCAAATTAGCCTAAAAAATGTCTCCCTGGAGTAGGGGCTCCCCCTCCGTTGCTGTAGCATTTGGCTTGAATTTGGCCTGACTCTAGAACACTTGGCTGTTGTCCTACCCCTTACTGCCTGCCATCTGTCCTCCCAACCCACCTCCACCCACCCCCTGGGTGGGCCCAGCCTCTGCAGAGAGCTTTGGCCGCTACTGGGACGGGCTTCCCCGGAGGCCCGACATGACGGCTGAGTGCAGGAGTAGGGGCAGAGCCCAGATTGTCTCCTGAGAAGTACAGGGAGGGCCCTGCCTCCCACCGGCCTGCATGGGAGAACACCCCGCCACGTGAAGGGAGCTGGAGAGAAAGCTTTCCACGGGCCGCCTGCCCCTGCCTCGCTCCGGCTCCCAGCTCCAAAACGATGGCCACCCGTGTGGATAAGAGGGGAAGATTACAATCCGCTGGGAGAAAACTGCAGCCCAAGGCATCTTCATTCCCTGCTTCCTCTAGGAGCTGAGCTGGGAATGTCTGTGAGATCTGAGGCACGGCCCGACCCCTCCTGGGAAGGAAGAAGGCCATGATTTTCCTCTCCCTCAGTACTCGTCTGCCTCTTTGCCACGAAGCCGTTTCACCAAATGGCCACTACTCACAAAGCGGAAGTGGGAAATCCCACCAGAGGATGTCCCTCCAGAAAGCGGGAGGAGGACAGAGTGAGCGATGGGGAAACTAAAGCCCCGAGGGAGAGTCAGAGACAAACAGTGGCCGGGCCTGGCTCCCTAGGTTCCCGGACGGGGGTCCTCCTGTGCCATCCCCCCCCCACCCCCCAACCCCAAGCATCCTCACTCCCTCTGGCCTGGTCTTCCAGGATGGCGCTGGGGCTGGGCTCTTGGAGAATGGGTACACAGTCACTCCGGCGCCAAGCCTTCCTACTTCTCTCGATGGGTGTCTGTGGGCAATCCACTCAGCCTTCGGGGCTCTTCCTGAATCTCAGTACGATCAGAGGCGGCCTGGGGTAGGGAATGTTGACCTCCAGAGGGGTCTGGTCTTAATGGACATCAAGTAACCAATCTTTCTCTCGGCCTCAGTGTTCTCATCTGTAAAGTGGGAGCTGACTGGGAGACCACGATGGGCCATCCAGCCCTGACCAAAGGGCAGCCCTCTACACTGAGACCACAGCAGCAGTATCACCTGGAATTTGGTCTTTTGCACTTGCAGGGCAGGGACTGAATCAAATTCATCTCTTCCTCCAGAGTCTCAGCACAATGCCTAGCACACTCCAGAAAATCTTAAGAGTTCGACAACCTTCCTGGGAGGGGCTGTGTCATAATCTCTGGCCTATATTAAGTCAGGAGATCCAGAAGTTCCATCTGTCCTTATTTCCACTACTGTGGTTCTACTTTGAGCCTCGCCCCCTGAAGCTGATGATGTCATGGAGTGGTTTCACATTTTCTTCACCAACCTTACAAGCCCGCTGGCTCACCCATTTTGCATTTGGCTTCAGAACTTGTTGTGGAAACTTCTAGGAAATCAGCAACGGGTGATTCTAATGATTGCTTGTTCTTGGAAATCTCCTAAAATAACTTGGCCAAATGGGGTGGGGGGCGGGGCAGGGCAGTCCTCTAAGAGGACATTTCTCCTCCATTCCTTCCCAGGCCTCGAGTTCCAGTTACTCATAAAAGTTTTTGTGTGCATAGTTTCAAATTCGAATGAATTTCCAGGAAATATCACCAAAATGATGTTGGCATCGTTAGGATGTGTTTTTCAAGAACGCTTGCTAGCTGCTCCCTTTTCCTGCAGACTCCAACTGCAGAAAATAAGTCAGTTTCTGGGATATATTATTGTAGCTATGTCTGAATGGCATAAATGATGATATCAGATTCTCAGAACCTCCCAGTCTAAAGATTTCAAAGCCAGCACATCCAGAATCACACTCAGTATTCTCTCCTCCCAATGTTGACACTTTTCATCACTTCAACTGTGTCAACCCACGACGTTCTTACGGTTTCTGAGCAAGGCAATGTTTGCAGCCTTATTTCATTAATTGCCATCTCTCTCCAGTTTAGTGGACAGTCTGGTGTCAACCCAACGTCTGAAGGGCCACAATGACCTTCAAGGTGCTCGGGGCAGGGTCCCAGCCCAAATTGCAGCTGCATGTGGGAAGCTGCCATCATGTCCCTGTGTATTTGGGGGCCTCCTTTGCTGTCCATGCCATCTGCACCACCCATCGCGATGGCCTGGCCCCGTCTCAGTCCCAACCTCAGCGAACTTCCGTTGCTGGAAAGAGGCAACCAGATCTGACCAGCCCCGAGGTCGTGGCTTCACGCCGGGCTGGCGAGTGGGCGTTTAGCACCTTCCCCTGGGAGAGGAGCTAAGCCGCAGAAACGAGCTTGGGTTACATTCCAGGGTCCAGCCAACTTGGCAGCCCCGTGGGTCAAGTCTGGTGTGCAGCCAGCCGTGAGTCCGGCACAACTAAAAGGCATAAAACGGCACTTTGCTGCCGAGATACACACTCACGGGCAGGCTCCGTCAGCAGGGCCCCGCCCACAATCCAAGGCTTCTGCTGCCAGGCTCTTCCTAACACTCTTCCTCTGGCCAGCAGCCCCTGCTCCACATCTCTCCTTATGCATCTGGAACCCAACTTCCTGCGGGGTTCAGTACCTCCAGTGTTGCCAGTGAAGAGAGCTGCAGGCCGTGCGCGGAGAGCAGAGTCTCCTCTGCCACCTCCGGTCAAGTCAAACCTTGGCCACACCCAGTCGTGCCCAGGCAAGCCCATGGCCTTGAGGCTTTCTCAGCAGTTCTGCACGTCTGAGCTTCATCAGAGGCTGCAGCTAGGGTCTCAGTTCTGAAATATCAAGGGGGCCCTCATTTTGGAGGCCCAAGGTTCACTGGAGGCCAGAGCTGGAGTCTCAGTTCTGCAACATCAGTGGGGCCCCTCATCATGGGCATCTGAGCTTCATCAGAGGCTGGAGCTGGGGTCTCAGCTCTGGAACATCACAGGGGCCCTCCCTCCGGATGCCCAAGGTTCACTGGAGGCTGGAGCTGGGGTCTCAGCTCTGGAACATCAAGGGGACTTTCATTTGGATGCACAAGCTTCATCAGAGGCTGGGGGCCCTGACGCAGGACTCTCCTGGGCTCTCGGCTGCCCCTTGGCTGGCCGTGGACTCATCCAGTTGAGCACACTGGAGGCTGTCTTCTTCTCATCTCAGTGCTGCCTGGACCCTCACTCAGCACCATCCACGTCTCCATCTTGATCAGGGACTGGGGTCAAGTCTCCTTGGCTGAGATGTGGCCATGGTCCCCGAGGTGGTTCTTTCTCTCTGCAAAGGAGCCATGCTCAGCCCCGTGCAATCATGGCTGGACTTGCTGTAGTTCCCTTGAGGCACCTCCCTGTGGGGAGTGGAGGGGAGGAGGGAGGAAGAGGAGGAGGGAGAAGGAAGAAGGTAGAAGAAGAGGAAGGAGAAATGGGGAAGGAGAAAGAGGAGGAGGAGGAGATGGCCGTAGTGGTGGTGGTTGTCACGGCTTTGGCGTTGACAATGGCATTGGCGGTGGCAGTGGCAGCGGTCAGCCTCTCTTTCCCACTGGTTGCGTGTCCAGCTCATCTGTTCCAGCAAAGCCAGGCGTGCTGACCCCAGGACTCCTCGTGGACTCGAGTCCGAAGCTCCCCTCGCCCTTGCTCCCCTCTGTCCCCATTCGGCCCCAGCCACACACTGCTGGCCAACAGCCTGAGCTTCCTGAGCTGGGCGCCCCTGCCAGTGGGGCAGGGGCTGCATCTCGGGCTCTGCCTCTGCGGTGCCTCAGGGCCTGCTCAGTAGCCAGCTCGTGGAATGAGTGTTGGCCCGGGTCGCAGCCAGCCTGGACCGGAACAAGCTCAGCCGTCCGCTCCCCTTTAGTTTAAGCAGGATGACTGCTCTCCCAGGCCCCCCACCAGGGCCCTGGGAATATGTGAGGAGCGGGGGCGGGGGGAAGAGTCGCAGCCCTGGGGGCGGCCCCTCTGGGGCTCCAGGGACCAGCTCAGACTTCTTCCACCTCCTGTCTATATTCCTCTCTGGAAAGAAACCTGGCTTCCTAAAACCATTAGAAGAAGGGGGACCTGCCCGGGTTAGTTCATCCAAACATGCATCCATCTCAGGATCCCCCCAGGCCAGCTTTGCTTCTGGGCATCCCATCACCCTTGAGTATCCAGTGGGTAGGGGACAGACAGGTGGCTTCCTGGGACCGGAGCTGGCTCCCCTGCCCCTCCCATCAGACGGGCCCGAGAGGAGGAGAAGCCCCCAGCCAGACAGCATCCCGACATTCACCCCTCCTCAGATTAGTAGCACATCCATCACTGTTTTTGTTAAGGCAAGAAACACATTTATTGAGAGCACAACGGGGTGTGCCAAGCCCCCGGGAGGGCACTTTCCGACCGCGTCACATGCTCCTCACAACAGCCCTGTGAGGTAGGTGTGCGATCCCATTTCACAGGTGCGGACAGCGAGGCTCGGCGCTCCCCCAAGTCTCAGGGTTCATGAGGGGTGGGGAGGGGTCCAGCCCGCGTGTCTGACACTCAAATCAGTGAAGTCCATCAGTCAGAGGGCGGGGAGGCGGGGAGGACACGCCCCTCCATGCAGGGGAGTGGCCCGGGTCCAGAGTCTTTGGGTCCGGCCTGTCCCATGGGAACGCGTGCGTGCAGGTCTCCCCGTGGCTGTGGAGGCTGAGAGAGACACAGGTGCTGATGAAGGCCACCCGCTCCTGGGCTCACTGGCGGACAAGAGTTCTCATGCACACAGGCACGTGGGAGGCAAGGAGCAGAGAGAGGGTTAGGAGACGGGTCGCTCGGGGGCCTGGACCACGTGGGGAGAGGGCCCTGGCCCCCAGCAGCCATGGGGGCGAGGTGAGCACCCAGCCACTAGCCCCTGCCCTCCACCTGGCGCCCCTCAACACTGGCATCCCACACCCGGTCTCCTCCTCCTGCAGAGATTTCCAGAAGCGTCACACCCCCCTGCACCAGGAACCTCTGATGGTCCTCACCTCACTCACCCAAATCTAGAACGCTTGGCCTTGCCAAAAACCACCCCAGCTCTCCTGTCCAACCCGTTGCCAATTAAACTTGGGCGTTTTCTAAACTATCAGCATCCTCCTCTTCCTAAAAATTCTCCCTGATCCTGCCCACTTGGACCTCAATCCCCTCTCCTCTGAACCTGCTACATCTCTGTATTGAAAAGCAAACCCTTCCGTCCCTCGCTGTCCCTCCAAAGCTGGCCGGGTGCTCCCCTGACGCCCTCCACTCCGCCCTGCAGCCCCCCTTTGGCAGTTCCAGAAAGCCCAGGGCTTCCGTGACCAGGGCCCACAGGCTGCAGGGTGCTGTGGCCAGCCCCAGCTGGGAGGCCGGGTAACGAAACATTTATTTTCACATGAACAATCTCATTGAATCCGACAATAACCACGCCAGGTAGATGTGACTATTTCCAGATTACAGGTGAGCAAACTCATCCAGGCCACATACACATAAAGGTGCTTAGGTGGCTTCGAGCCCCAGACCTTGATCTCAGAGCCAGTATATATGGAGTGCAGCAAGGCACTAGGCCAGCAACCCCGGAGCGGACACTGTCATTATGTACCCATTCTACAGGGGTGAAAACCAAGGCTCGGGGTGGTCCAAGTAACCCTCCCAAGGCCACTACGCTGGCAAATGGTGATGCCACAACCAGGACTCAAATGGGTAAGTGCCCCACCCCCTCAGCTTGAGGGGGTGGGGAGGAGGGCGAGAGGAGAAGAAAGGAGTCAAGGTCTGGGGTCCGATCCCCCCCTCATTTGCTGGCTGACCAGGGCTGCATCCCAGACTGGGCATGTGCCTTACAGGTTAATGCTGATTGTCACCAATGGTGAGGACAAAGACTTTTCAGGTAAAAGACCTCCCCTCCCCAAGGGCGAGGGCTCCTGAGGCCCAGAGAGGGCGTGGGCGGGACCAGGGCACCTCCGCCACTTGGGAATTGCCAAATGCCACGTCATCAAAATCACTTGGACCACCTACTGTATATAGCACAGGGAACTATAGTCAATATCCTGTGACAAACCATAATGGAAAACAATATGAAAAAGAATATATATATGTATAAGTGAGTTACTTTGCTGTACAGAAGAAATGAACACAGTATTGTAAATCGACTATACTTAATAAAAAAAAAAATCACTTGGACCACTACACATAGGAGTACATTTTAGCCCAAATAAAGTTTTATTCTAGATATAAATATTTCCAACAATGTTCAGAAGACAGCTATTTCCATCAGGAGGGTCCGTCCGGCGGCCGCCCTCTGGGCTGCACCCCCTGGGGTGAGCCCCCAGCGCAGACAAAGACCCTCAGGATTTGCCCTGCAGAGTCTTTGCCAAGAAAACACACCTTTTTCTCTTACAGAAACGCATGCAGATTCAACATGTACATCAGCCAACAGTCAATTCAGCTTTTCACATCCACTAAAACCCCGCCTTATCAGTCAGCGAGCACCTACTAGGCACCTACTAGTGTAGACAGCAGGGCTGTTAGGGTCAGAGAAGCGTAGGTCTCAGAGTCAGGGAGGGGGTCTAATAGCTGCTTAGGCACGACCTCACTGAGCTTCGACTTTCTACCTGCCCTCCAGAGGTGGGGACCCAGGCCTGCCCCCCTCAAGAGGACGAGGCCCTGAAAACACCAGGCACCTGAGAAAGTCCCTCCCCCTGGGTCACACAGGACCGAGGTCCATCAGGGAGCAGACACCCACACACAGACCCACAGTCTACCGGGAGGGGGACCCTATCAACCTGTCCCTAGCGTGGGGCCCGCCCCTCGGGAGCTTCAGACACATTCTCAGGGACATGGGGTGGCCATGGTGCAGACACAGCCCACTGCAGCTGTGAAAGGCAGAGGCCGAACCAGGAGGGTGGTGAGGCTTCCACAGAGGGAGGGGCCAGGAGGGAGGGACTCAACGAGATCCCCAGCTCAAGCCCACCTGGAATGGAATCTGGGATGTTCTAGCAGAACTCTGATGTCCCACACACGTGAGACAAGGGCCAGGAAAGGAATTCCGTGGTCACGTGGAGACCCCTGATCCAAAATGACCCCTGCAGGGGTGTCTCCTGGGACTTCCTCCAGAGCAGGGCAGTATCTAATTCGGCCAAGTTTCCAGGTCCCACTGAGCTCTGGAGAGCGTGACCTCCACGGGAGCACTGCTAGGTGTGTGGTGGGGACAGAGACACACTGGGGCACACTTGGGCTGGCAGAGGCTGGCCACGGTAACTGGGAGGGCTTGTTTGGCCAAGTGGAAAGAGTGCCCCCCGGCCTTTCATGGCAGACTGTTCAGTCCTGGCTCTGACACTCCGCTGTCCCTGATTCTCAACTTCCTCATCTGTAAAATGGGCCCACATGCCAATCAAGCAGGGAGCTTGTGGGCGTGGAACAGCCCCAAGTTTGGTTCCAGGCCCATGGAGGGGGCTGAAGACTCATTTGTTTACCTTACAGTCAGGGAAAGAAGGAAGCGGGTGGAGGAAATTAGGAGCACTGGCCTTTCCCTTAAAAGGCAGAAGAAGGTGTTTTAGTCCCTAAAGATGTTACCCAGAAACCCTGCTCGGGCTCTCTCGAAACTGTCCCCCTGCCTTCCTCCCTAAGAAACACCCCGGGGCACCCACAGACGTCTGCAGAAGCCCCTCCACAGGCCAGGCAGCGACAGGTAGGACAAACCCAAAGCAGTCACCCTGCACGCAACAAGCAGCAGCCCAGGATGCGAGGGGAGAGGAAGGGAGGCTCCGAGGAAGGGAGAAAGCCATCACTCATTAACCAAACCAATATTTACCCTGGGCCCACATCGCCAAACGCTTGCAGACTGCTGGGCCTCTGCCTTACACATCCCACTGACTGTTGGAAATACAATCTTAGCATAAGGTCAAGGCTGACTTTTTATTCACTTGGAACTAGGAAAGGCTTCCCTGTTCCCTTCCAGACAGCCCCCAACACGCAACCATTCTCAGTGACAGCCAGCATTTCATTAGCAGCCCTGGGCCCTCACAACAACCCTGTGAGGTAAGCTTTCTGGTGACCCACAGCTTAGAGAAAAGGAGACCGAGGGTCAGAGAGGAAGGAGGAGTGACTTGCCCAACACCACACAGTTAGTTAAGCGCCCCCCGGATTCTCATTTCTAATACAAAACACTGACTCATTAATCGGACAGCGAAAGTTCCATCAAGTGACACCCGAAGCAAGAGTCCTGGTTTTCGAACAACACACATCATACAAAAGTCCATAAGATACAACAACTGTTAACAGGTTAATTAGGAACAAAATACAATCTCTTAGTAAAGGTTATAAACAACCGTCGCTTGCATGGGTTACAATTTTGTTATTTGACCATCTACCTATCCATCCTTTCAACGGAAATGGAAGGTGACCCCCCTACCACTGGCCTGGTACTGTGTTAGGCACCCAGGCTGCTGACATTTGAGCCCAAATGTTGTGAATGGGGAGAGGGAACATTCGCGGGGAGAGGTGTAGTGTCTTTGACAGCTGGTGCCTACTATTTTGGGGGGAGGACACTGTTGGGAGGGGTCTCTCGTGAAGGATAAGTGCCGCCCACAGGCCAGACACAGCGGTAGGCAAGACACAGATGGGGCCTTCCAACCGATTCCGATTCCGGAGACAGGTGTGAACGTGTACCCCAGGGGGTCCAGGGCATTGCCCAAAGGGGTCGTCATTACCCAGCATGAAGGTTCCTGCCAAAATTACAACTACCTAACCTTCGAACGCCATACAAATTTAGCATTCGTTCCCACAATACCCACTGCGTGTTTGACAAAAAGATTCCCCACTAACCTGCCCAAATCAGGCTGCCCCTCCTGGCCTTGTCATCCCGCCCCCAGCCCACCCCTGGGGGCACGCGCACACCCTTTCAGAATCACAGTTCAAAATCCTAGTTACATCAATCCTCACAACAGCCCTGCGAGGTGGGTGCCATGATCTCCCCCAGGAGACAGACTCAAGCTGTCACCGTCAGTTTAAACCACACGTTTGTCCAGCTCCAGGGTCCTGGCTTTGTCGACCACCCCCCACTGTCCAAGGCAATAAATCAAATACAGAATTCTCAGTAGAGCCCCTAGATCTACGCCTTGTCCCAAGCAGGTAGCAGTGAGCTAAGCTGGAGATGGGGGCGCGGTGGTGGATGCCGCCTGGCCTGGGACCTGCATCCAGGGTTCGCCAAGCGCTGTGTGCCTCGGATGCCCTGTTGTGCCAGTAGATTGTTCTGTGCAGACCCCACATGGGGCATGATCCTTGCCATCCAAGCAAGCAATCATCTTCCCCAATTTTTTCTAAATAGACCCCAGAATTAGCAAATCTCAAAGGGGCAGGAATGACTCTAAGTTCCCCTTTGTGCAAGATCAGGGTGTTCTAATGACTTGAAAGCCTGCTCACGGCCAGAATCAGCCTTTCGTTTCAGAACCAGCCCCCCCCCCCCGCCCCCAGCTCTCATTCTGGCCTCTTGAGGCTACGGGCTATGATTTCTGAGCACCAAGGAACACGGTTTGCTGATTACTAACCAACTTAGTTTGGGGAGGAACAAAGTCAGAGAGGGCTATCAAACTTTCCGCAGAACTCGGGTCTAGGGGGTGGGAGCTAAATCAAGGGTCCCGCCTTGTTACTGACACACAAACATGGCCCCTGGCAAACATGCCCATCTCTTCCTTCGAAAGGGGATGGTCGGAATGCATCCCGTGAGCCAGCTCTAGTATAGCACCGGCGGATCTTTTCAAATGTTTGGGGACTGAGTGAACGAATGAAGGGATGAAAGAATGAAGGGATGAGTTACAACCACTGCCATCTGGTGGGAGGAAGCTGAAAGGCTGAGGGCAAAGCTCATGGCAGGGACCATGCACCAGGCAGGGTGGCCTGGGGGGGACATCTCCGCTCACGGGCGGGGGAGGGGGGCCGCTCTCGGACCCTGGCCCTGGTTCCCTCACGGTGTGTGATGCATGGGAAAGCGCCATGGGGAAGGAAGCCGTGTGGGTGACGGTGGCAGATGACATCCAGCTGGGACGTGCTCAGAGCAGTGACCCCGGAGGAAGAAGCCACAAATAAGGGCGTTCACTTCATAACCACACACAGCCCATGGCACTACACAGCCTGCCCAAGGGGAAAAGGTTTGCTTTCAGGAAAGGGAAAGGCCAAAGCACCAGGTCAAGAGACGTAGGCCAAATGCATGGATGGATGGATGGATCAAAATAATGTTGGGAATCATCGCTGGCCTCCCAAGCTTCAATGCTGGGGCAAACATGTGGGTGAGAAATTCCGATGCAGGCAAACAGCACTCGGTGCTATAGTAGAGGGTCAGTGGGAAGATGCGGCCCTCGGCTGAGAGCAGAGGGTGTTCTGGAAAGCAGAGGCAAGGCCACCTTGGGTCACGTGCCCTCCCCGAATGGCCACGGTGACCTCTGAGCCCCGGCTAGCCTTGGGGTGGACCATGAGGGGAAGCCCGAGGAGAACATGGGGTCCATTCTGCTCCTTGGCTCACGGAATTGAACTGTCCCATTTCTGAAGGAGGATTCACTATCAGACCTGATCCGACGTGTCCCCTTAATCAATTAAACCCCGAAGACCAACACGCAGGCCTAGGGGACATTTGCTCACAGGACCCCTGGAACGTAAACGGCAGCTGATCGCCTCAGCTGATTGCGCTGAGAGGTGGCAAATGGAGGTGCAGGGGCCCGTCCTCCTCAAGGTGAAATGGGGAAGGGGGGCGGGTGGGAAGTCCACCACTTAACTCTACAAGATGGTAGCACAGTTGTCCGGACCCTGGAGGATCAAAGAGATAGTCCTGCCCCACAAGAGTTATAGAGGGTGAGGTTAGAGTTTGTAAATCACTAATGCACAAGCCCACCAGGGGGATGTGCCTTAGATACTGCTGGGCTGACAAAGGGAAGATGCCCATTTCCCAGGAAGAAGAAAAAATCCTAAGGTCAAATGAAGGGTCATCTAGGCCAACCCCACTCCCACTAATTGAATCTCCTTAAAGCCACCCTCACCGCGTATCTGCCTGGCCTGCCCCTCGAATGCCTCCAGTGAGGAAGGGCTCACTACGTCCTGAGGACACTCGTTCCATCCTTCACAGTCTCATCACAAAGCCATGACCCGGTGGACTTGGACAAACAGTTCACAGAAGATAAAATGCAATTTTTTAACAAACACATGTGAAAATGTTCAACCGTCATTAGTAATCAAAGCAATGCAAGTTAAAATGACAGAAAAACACTTTTTAACAGAGATAAACTAGCAATATCATAACAAAATAAATGCTAATACATCGCTGGACATTATAAAATGCTGTAAGCCTTCTGCTATTAGTCAATATTCATACAAAAATTCCTGGCCCTTCATTCAAGAAACTCAACCCTAAGAAGTTCATTTGTTCACTCACCAACCCTTTTATTCACCCATCCTTCCCTCCTCTCCTCTAACGGCCAACCAACCACACACTCACTCCCATCATCATCCGTCCTCAATCCTCTCCTCCTCAGCCAACCACTGACCTGCTCCCTCACATCTTCATCCATCCTTCCATCCTCTCCTCTAACAGCCAACCAACCACTGACCCACTCACTCACATCATAATCCATCCTTCAATCCTCTCCTCCTCAGCCAACCACTGACCTGCTCACTCACATCTCCATCCATCCTTCCATCCTCTCCTCCTCAGCCAACCAACCACTCACTCACATCTTCATCCATCCTTCCATCCTCTCATCTAACATTTAGCATCGACAACATTTCAGGCATTAGAGATACAAAGATCAATTCAACAAGCTTCTTGCCCTTAAGGGGCTCACAGCCTAGCAGGAGAAACTGACATACCATGAAACAACGATCATTTCTAGGTGTGGGAAAATAATTCGTAAGAATGAAAAAAAAAAAAAAGTGGATGTGCTAAGCCATTAGCTGTGGCATAATTTGTAACATTAAAAAAAAAAGAGGAATTATGCATAGCAATAGTAACAACAGCAGGTTGATGTGGTGAATGATTGACATAGCCGCTCAATGAGACACAAGGCAGCCAGTGACGTGATGAAGTCTATGGAAGAAAGAAAAATGTTGACGACGGAATATTAAGTGGAAAAGGCAAGATGTAAAAAAAAAAAAAAAAAAAAAAAAAAGTGTATGTGGTGAAGAATGGCAATTAGGTTTAAAAAATGAACGCTCATTTAAAAAAATTAGATGTCCATTTTAAAAAAGTGTGCTCATAAACAGGAATTTGAAGGGAAGAAATAAAGATGGGTGACATGTCGAATGATGGGTGATCTCCTGCTCTAGGTCATGTGCTATCCACACCATTTACATTAGGATCACAAGGGAGCCCTTGGCCCATCTGCCCCAGAGGCCCAGCCTCCGTCCTCCGCCCTCTGGAAGGCCAGCCCCGAGGCCAAGCTTCCTGAGGAGGGAGTTGGGAGTTGTACAGAAATCCAAGGAGACTTGTAGCTCCTGGTGTCACCAGGTGAAGGATTTGTGCAAGGGGTGCATGCAAAGGTCAAAGTCAACAGACAAAATTTGTCTTTTTTTAAAAAAGTGAGAAGAAGAAACACACACTTGAGATAAGCCCTGATCAGAGAGGAGTGCTGAGATCCCATCTTGGACCTCATGGATCGGGCATGGACAGAACCGGATGGGGGCCCATGTGGAAATTCCACCCCCGGCTCTACAGCCCTCGGAACCCTGTCCTGAAATTCAGCGTCTCAGAACTGGAGACCCTTAGAATGCTGGATCCCAAACTCTTAAGAGCTCTGACCCGATGACCCTCAGGCCCTCAACATTCCTAAACAGACAGAACTCATCCAATCCCAACCCACCCTCCCCCCTGGGCATTCTCCCACCAGCCCATTTCCATCCATGTGACCCCTTGACAGCCCCTCGGACCTGGGGAGAAGGCTCCCCGAGAGGTTTGCTCTTGTCCCTATTTCCTCTGTGCACATGGCCGTGGCCCCCCACTTCTCCCCAATATTTTCTAAGTCTTCTTGACCCTCAGCTGACTTTTAAAACCACACAAGGTTTCTTCAGAAAGACTCTCCCAGGCTCTCCCTGCCCCAAGCCCCTCCCACCCCCACTCTGGTCCACAGGATGACACCTGGGCTATTTGGGGGGCTCTCTGGAGACCCTCTCTGAGCAGGTGTCTTCAGGGTTAATAAGTGTGCAGAGCCCTGAAGCCCCAGCGCCACCTCAGGCCCACGAGGTCCTGCTCACGTGGCCCAGACACGTGGCACTGGAGGCAGGGAAGGGGGGCTCCTGACACGTGATTCCGTGTCCTCCATCTTCTAGATGCCGTCTGCATCCATTCAGGGCCCGCCTTCTAAGCATGGAGGCTGCCCCCGTCCCCCTCCCTCCCTCCCTCCCCACATCCTGTCCGGGAACGAACCCTGCAGCTTTGATTCCTGCGCCTCCAGCTCGCTGCCCTCACAGCGCACCTGCATCATCACGGGCCTGGAGTAGAGCTACGCCCCGCCCCAAGCCTGTGGCCGGCCACTCCCTGTCCCCACCTGGGGTCCAAAGCTGCTCCGAGTGGAGTGTAACCCCCCTGCCACGAACCATCCCCTCACCCCCCGCCCACCAGGCGAAACACTAGCCCCAGCTGCACCCGACGCCCCGGGCGCCCCGCTCTCCCAGCCTCGAATCCTGGGTCCCGCCAAGAGGGCTCCTCCTGCTCAGGGCACTCGTTAGGAATCCAATTTTTTTTTTTTAATGTCCCAGATAGGAATCGAGAAGTCCAGAGGGACTCTGGTCCTCATTTTTAGAGACAAACACAGGCACACAACACACAAGTGCACAAATCCTGTCCGGTACAGAGAAAGGAGACTGCACAGAACCAGGGCGTCCCTGGGGTCGGAAGCGCCAGTACAAACAGCCCCCAACCCCGGCGGGGGGGCGGGGGGGTGTGCGGGGGAAGGCAGGTCAGGAGGGGAGAGGACAAGTTCAACAACACACAGTGCAAACGCGCTTTCCGCCGAAATACAGAGAGTACATCGGAAAACAGTCGAGAAGACAGCAAGGCCTTGAAACGGGCTCTGGGGATGCCAGGGCGAGGGGGCCGGGATCCTGGGACCACTTCTGCAAACCCCGGGCTGAGAGGCACCTGCCCTGGGACCCCCTGACTTGAGAAGGGAAGGCAGCCCACCCCGTAGAAGACCCTGGGGGCTGGAGGGCTCCCGGGCACATTTCGGAAAGTTGCGGGAACACGATTTCTGGTGATCTGGCCCCTACTGGCCCCTTCCCAAGCCACCTGCACAGGCCCTGGATGTGAATGGCGCCCCTCCCAGGACAGCGCAGCAGGCGGGGCCCACACAGCCCCCAGGGCCTCCTGCTCCCTGACCCTCTGCTGCCCCCTGGCGGGAAAAGCCTCCCTCGCAGGTGACCCACGCCCAGTTCCCACAACCTTCGGCAGGGCCCGGGGCCTGAGCCCTTCCGCCTCTCCAGGGCTCTAGACGGGGCACTGCCAACACGCAGGACAGCATTTGCCCCACGATCCATCCAAGCGGGCAGCGGATGCCATTCCGAGTTTACAGATGGGGAAACTGAGAATGAGAGCAATGAAGTGAGATGGCCCCCACAGCCAGGGTGTGACAGTGGCGCTCCAAGGCAAGGGTCCTCCTGGGCCACCTCCTCCCCGCCAAGAAAGTGCAGGTAACAAGCACACAACATGCCAAGAGCCACCCCTCCCTGGTACCCACTCCCTTCAGCTGGCGGGAACCCAGGGACCCCAAACTGGAAGAGTGCTCCCTCCCTCTCTGCCTACTATCTCTTCCTTCCTTTTTCCTTCTTTCCCTCCCTCCTTCCTTGCTTCCTCTCTCCCTCACTTCCTTGCAGTCATTCATCCATTTCTTCCAGTCACTCATTCGTTCATTCATTTAGATTTGACGCCTTTATTTACCGACTTCAACAGCATGACTTTCAATTAATCATAGCCCCTCGTTCATGAAGCTCTCCCTTCTCCTATTTATTCGTTTATACATTATTTTTATTCCTTATTCCTTTCTTTCGTATTTCTCCCTTTCTCTCACTCTTCCTTCCGTTCCTTCATTCTTACAAACGCAGGTGCACAGAAGGATGACGAATCAGGCTCCCGCATGCGACATCCTACTGTCCTGGTCCAGGCAGCACCACCTCTCATTCATTCACTCATTCATTCATCTATGCACTCATGCATTTGCCCTTCCTTTCTTTCTTATTTTGGGTATTCTTTTCTTATCAGTCTCCTGGGAAATAACTGTATTAGTCAAAACTCCATGTGCAAAATAACCATCTTTGGCCCATGTGTTTATTTGCCTTTGCTATCTTTCTTCCCTGCCTTTAGTCGCCTTTTACACTTTGCTATTTATTCTTTTATTTATGGACCTCAATTGCATATATTTTATTACATAAAGATGATAAAAGGCTGGAAGATGCAGCCTTGTCTTTGGGTCGGGTATTTCCTCTATTTTTCATTTACTCTTGGAAAGGTGTGATGTATTTATCTATTTAAGGAGTACGTATGTAAACTAATTATAATCCCTGTTAAGACAACCTCTCTTAACTAACCATTTATCACCTTGGTTGTGGGTTTATCATCCTTCCTTTCTCCTTTTTTCACTTCTTATTTTTTTAATCTCTCCATCCTCCCTTGCCCTAGAAAAGGGGATTGGATGATCTCATCCATCATTAGGATTGATGACCTCATCCCTAATCCTAACACATCCTTCTCCCAGACACACCCACGTCTTCGTTAGCTTTTTATTAGTCCCTCCCCCACCCCGCCTTTCTCTTTCACTTAGTTTCACTTTGCCTTCCCTCACCTCTTTCTTAGACTCCCTGATGGTTTTTTTTTTTTTTTTCTTGCATCTTTTCACTCTTAGGAACCTCAGGTGTCCGGAGTGAGATGAGTGACAATCCCATGGGCGACACGCTCCTGGCCATTCCAGGCATTTCCATTTCTAATTCAGTTGTTCATGGGTCCATTCATTCTTTCTGTCACTCTTTTATTTCAATATTTATTCTTTTATTTATGGACCTCAGGTGCACAGAATTGGATTAACCATAATCTGTGGTTCCCGGAGCCTTCCCAGCACCGGTCCATGTGGGGCTCGCTTTTGTTTGTTAATTCCTCATACTGGTGATTTGGTTGAGGATTTATTTAACTATCTCAAGAGCCCAGTTTTGAATCAGTCATAATTCCTGGCTCGCGGTGCCTTCCCGTTTTTTTGTTCTAACATGGCCCTCTCTCTCGTAGATTTATGTACGTATTGATTTATTCCTTCAATATGTTTTTATTGCTAATATCCATCCTGTCATAATTGTCTACGCCCCTCCTTCACCGCTCTCTTTTTTGCATTCTTTTATTCTCGTGAGCCTCGGGTGCAGACGTGAATTAATCAAAATCATCTTTCTCATTCATTTGTTCACAACAGCCATCCCTCTACTTATTCTTTCTTTACGATGAACCTCAGCTCTTACTAGTGATTGTATTTAATGAATAATATTTGTTTATTATATGTAAGTACTTATCCAGGAAGTGCCTCTTCTTCCATAGGTCTATTTTCTTTTCTTTTCCTACATCTTTCTTTCTCCCAGTCCCTCCTACAATTTTTCAAACTTTTTCTCACATTCTCATGGAATGTGTGAATTTATTCCTTCAGGCATTTACTTATGCGATTGTTTTTATTATTTATCAACTTCGGGGCCAGAGATTTGAATTCAAGTGGATGGTCTGTGCTAAACCAGTCCCTTCTCACAGACTTCACTGTATGACTTATTTATTACCTTCTTTACTCCTTTCTTTAAATTGTTTTATTTTTTTCTCCAATCTCAATTGTTTTTTTCTACCAGTCTTTCAGCCTTTTTTTTTTTTTTTACTGCCTTTCCTTCTCTTGGAGCTCAGGCACCAGGGACTGGATGAATCCTAACACCCCCTGCAAGACCAGCCTCCTTGGTCACTGCAAATCTTTTTTCTCATTCACTCTTTCATTCATGCATTCATGCATCCATTCAGGTTTTCTTTCTTTTTGATGATTGTTTTTACACTTCTAGCTGGCAGGGGCACCTAACTGGATACGTGATAATCTACAAGCAGTGGGCCCTCCCCTCCCTGGCCTCACTGAGGTCCTCCCTTATGTATTTCAGCTTTGAACTGCCTCTTGGTTGGGTGGGTGGCGGCCCATCTCAGAAGCCCAGATGTGAATTCATCACTGTGCTTGGTTCAGGCCCCCCTCTCATTCTTATTCCTAGAACTGCTCTCTCCTATATATGTATTTATCTATCTGTCTGTTAATATATTACCTTTCTCCTTTTTTCCTTTTTCATTTCTAATTTGATCTCTGATTTGTCATTCCTCTCCCATTTTCACTGTTTCTCTCTTTCACTCTCTCACTCTTTCTTTCTTGCATTCTTTCATTCTTCGGAGCTCAGGTGCCACGAACTGATGAATCCTAATGTTACCTGCAAACGGCATCCTGGGGCCCTGCAGCTCTATGTCTCATTCCTTCCTTCCTTCCTTCATTCATTCATACCATTCTTCCTTCCTGCTGTTCTTTTCTTCTTATTAGGTATATACTCCTCTACTAATGGAATGGGTGCCCAGATTTTGACCCATTGTGATCTACTGTTTGGGCTGGCCCCTTATTATCACTCCTAGCCTAACCCTCTTCCAAGAATATACCCATTTATCACCTCTTAACTCTTTCTTTCTCTCTTTTGTTGCAGCTTTCCAAATCTCCTCCTTTCTCACTTTTTCTCATCTGTCTTCTTTCATTCTCCTGGATCTTTGGTGCCCAGACAGTGGGGGGGATTAATTACAACCTTCCAACAGGCCCCTCAGGAGTGCCCGTGGCCATGGCCCCTCCCCGCCTCACGCCATCATGTCTTTGCTTCTTTAGATACTCATTCACTTGTTTATGGAGATACTTATTATTTTTTGATAGTACTGTGGCTTTTAGAATTGGACTAACCATAACCCTTGATTCATGACAGTCTATTACTCGACTTCTAGCATTGCCTTCTTTTATATGTTTATTTATTCACCCACTAATGTATTCCTGGACTGAACACTTGTTACTTTTTCTTCCATATTTCTTGATTTTTATTTAGATGTTTGATTTTATTCTCTCTCTTTTTTAATCCTTTCATGGAACAGACCTCAGGTCCCAGGACTGGAGGACTCAAAACCCCTCCTGCCATGCTCCCATGTGGGTCCACAGATGTCCACTGCTCATTCATTCATCCCATCCTTTCCTCTTTTTTTTTTATTTTTTTATTTTTTTGCTTTCTTTCATTTCAGTGTTTATTTATTTATGTGTGCCCAGAGTTAGAAAAATTTGGTTAAAGTTAACTCTCATCTCTGGTCCCCTGGGTCCTTTTTCGGTTTTAACTATCTTTTGAACTCTTCCTCTGTTGTTTATCTTTTTTTCTATGTCTGGAGCATGTAGTTGGACTAATCCTAATGCTTGGCTTATAATAACCTGACATAGTCCTCCTTATATATTTTCTCACCCCCTAATTTTAAAAGTTATCTTCCTTCTTATTAATTATTTTGCGTTTTTCCATTTTTCTTCTTCCTTTCAATCATTTGTGCCCTTTCTCTTGCATCTTTTCACTTTGATGGGCCGCATAATCTCACCCTCACCACTGGTTTATGCATCTCGACTTCTTATTCACTCTTTCATCTAGGTTTTATTCTTTTATGGACAAACTTTAGGTGCCATATACTTGAATTGCACGTGTTCCTTAGTCCACGATGACCTGACATTGGTTCCTGTGTGGCCCTATTTATATACTGATTCAATGCTTTATTGACTTATCTATTGATCTGTGCGTCAAACTGGATCTCCTTCAGGGTACACTTCCTTACCTATTTATTAGTTTCTTCACTCTTTCATGCCTTCATTCATTTATTCATCCATTCACTTATTTGGACCAGGTAACAGAGCCCAGCAAAATGACCTCCCAACCAGAACAATAGAACATTCACAGTATCTTTGACCTTCCAGCTTCTTCCCACCAAGTTAACCACCAAGGTGCACACAACCCACAGTCCTTGACACATATGCATGGCAGATGCAGGCACAGGCAGAGTACATGTTAGTGCAGCCAGAACACCCCCAACCCCCCGGGGCTCACATCCTACACAGATGAGGGTCAGAGTCCCCAGGCCCCCTTGGCGGGGCAGGTGCTTCCCCGTGGACCCCTGTGAATGGCCATCCCCGTGAGAAACCTGTTTCAAGACCCGAGAGTGCACAGAGACACACACGGTATACACGATCTCCCCGGTGGGAAACGACGGACATACAGTTCATCTTAAAACAGACGGCTTTGTCTGTAGCCATATAAAAATATTTTGGCCTTTCAAGGCAAATACAAAAGGAACTACCCATTACCATTGCTGAGTGTCTCAGTCCCAAACAATAAAGAACTTGAAGAGGTTTAGCCGGAAACTTTGAAGACAGAAAATCTGTCCATTCCGCTTTCCAGACATTTCAAGGGGGGGAAGGTAAGCGAAGGTCATTGGAGCTCGAAGCCCGTTTGAGAGGCTGGTCTCTTGGCCCGCGTTTTCTCCTTGGCCCTTTGAAGGGCCCCCCAGCTAGGCCACTTCCATCCTAGTCTGCCCTGCGGCACAAGAGCCAAAGGGAGACTCAGCACTGAAAGGGCCATTCATTTAGAGGAGAGAAAGAGGAAAAATTCTTTGGGGGTCCAGCACTTGAAGCCGCCTATAGAATTCTTTTGCCACAGAGACGACACGAGGAGGCTGGGGGGTCCTGCCTCCGAACACAAGCCCCCCAGGTCCACGCTCAACTGGGCTCACTGGGCACCCCTCTCCCCGTGAGCGGACCAGTGCCCACCAGTCCCTCCCATGAGGCTGCTCTGGGTGGCAGCCGGCCCCCCTTGGTGATCAACCACAGAGGTGCTCCCCACGGCCCCGCAACTTACGATTTCGGAGCTGGAGGGTAATGGGGTGGCGTGTCCACGGTCATGTCCCACGGAGGATTCGAGACGGCTTCAGCTGGAAGGAGAAAGCACTGGGTCACTGAAATAGAATCTCGCCCGACAGAAGCAGGGACGCCCCAGCTTCTAGCAAGTGTGGAATTGGTAAAACCAAGCATTTTGCTTTTCATTGCACTGGCTCACTCTCTCACCCGCCAAGCTCCCCACCACAACTTCCGGGGGTATTTGAAGCCGATGGGGCGGGTGTGGCGGTGTGGACACGGCTCTCAACCCAAGAGCCCTTGGGTTGGTTGGTGCCACCCATGATGCTAAGTGCCCTTTTATGGAACCCAAAGGCTCAGGGCCATTTCATGAGTGAGAGCGGAGCTGGACACACCCAAAGGCTGGGTAGAAGGCTTCCCGGCAGGGCATTCCACCATGAGGGAAGGGCACTGCGGGGCACAGCCAAGCCAGCGTTAGCATGTGCTCAGGCATGATGGGAGTGCGGTCAGCTGGGCGCCTGGCCCTGGATGAGACTAGGGAAGTGGGCTGTGGACCACACCAGGGTGGTGGAGTCTTGAATGGGCAGTGTGTCCTAAAACCGTGGGATGGAAGATGAAGAATGATGCTGCCTGGACAGACATCTTCACTTTAACAATTACATACAAATTTTCATCAGTACCATATAAAAGCCCTGACCGGTTACATCAAGTCTTGGACTTCAAGTATTTGCCTTAAAGTTTTTTTAAAAAGCGTTGAATAATGATAGGCACATGTCATTATATACCTGTCAAAACCCACAGACTGTAGGACACAAAGAGTGACCCCGAAGGATATAAACCATGAACTTCAGTGAATAACTATATTATCAAGGTCGGCTCCTCAGTGGTAACAAATGTGCCACATTAATGCCAGATGTTAACATCAGGGGAAATGGGAGGGGGGGCGGGGTATGGGACTTCTCTGTACTTGCCACTCACTTTTTCTGTAAATCTAAAACTGCTCAGAAGAAGAAAAAAAAAAGAGGCTGTTCATTTTTTAAAAATATTTTGAGGGACTTGATTTTGAACATACATTCAGTAGGCTCTAGTGAAGGTGGGCAGGTGTGGCTGGCAGATGGTCTGTGATGGCTGAGGTTTGAACAGCTCTGTAAGGTGAGGGGGGAAGCCAAAGACTGGGGCGAGAATAATAAAACCTAGAGAAATAGAAGAATGAAAAAGGAGTGCCCCATGGTCCTCCAAGGAACCCCGAGGAAGGAAGAGACCCTCTCCAACCCCCATGCCCTGACTTAAGCCATTTGGGTACACCCCCCCACCCCGGCTGCCATTGCCCCCCCTATTCTCAGTGGTTCACTCACTGGGGTGCCCAAGACCTGGCTGGGCACAGAGGGCTCACCTCTTGCTTCCAATCCCTGTAAGAATTCCTTCCCTGGCCTTGAGCTTCCCAAACACCGTTTTCCCCTAATTGGTTGCTTTTATAACCAAGAAACAGAAAGTCTTTTTAAAAAATCAGTGTTAATCAAGCAGTCATCAGCCCATGGGTACCCGAGGGTAGACTGGTTTTCTAAGGGCTCTCTGGGTGCCCGAGTTGTGCTGGACGCCCCCGGGAGAGTTTCCAGCCCTCCCCAGGAGCCTGTGAGCGCCCGGGGTGGCCATCTCATCATCACCACGGTCCTAAGATGACAATCGGACTCCAGTCCCTGAACATGCGGCAAGACCACAGCCACTGCCTGTTCCCGTGGGACAAAGAAACGCGGGAAAGGGCTTTGGTGAGTCATTCCGGTTTGGTTCTCTCTTGGTGTCTTTTAATAGGACCAGGGAAACCAAAAGCAGCTCAGAGCATCTGGGTTTTTTCCTGCTTCTGCCCAGGGGCCCCAGGAACCCTTAGAGTTCCTGATTGTCCGTAATTAACTTTCGTGCAGACCCCAGGCTGCTCCTTGAAGACGCAGCCCCGGCAAAGTCGTGCCTTGGTTTCCGAGCTGCGTGTCCCAGCCCTGGGTTTGCCGTGATGTATTAGCACCGCGGTGCCAGGCTGAAATCGTAACAGATGGAGACACTGCAGAGATGAGTCAGTGTCTGGAATCAAAGGAAAACACAAGGCCTCCTTAGAGGGTCCAGAGGCACAATTGTCGCAAGCGACTGATCGATGACCGCATGAATGCGTGTGCTGCGCTCATAATCCACGCAGGAAGCACTGCTCCTTACACCGAAAACACCCTCTGGGGCTTGAGAGGATTAGACAATTCTAGCTCTGCCTCTCAAAATGTTTAAAGTTCCTCTTTTCTGAGGGCAAATGGGGCCTCATTGATCTAGCATGTCTTTGGTACAAATCATCTGTGGAGGTTGAGAGCAGAGAAAGATGGAAAAGGATGATTTCTAATAAAACGGTGATTCCCAGAAATAGAGCCTGCAGTTTATACAAACAGCCTCGCCTCGGATCTCACGCTCCCTACCTGTTGAGTGAAGAGTACACTCTTACAACTTTCCCCGACAAACGCAAGCTCTTTGCAGAGCTAATTTCCTGTACCTTTGTGAAGGCCAGGGCCCTGGACATTATGGGCTCATTTATGAAAATGGGAGAGGTAATTGGGACAGCTTTTGAAATCATGTCCCCCTCTCTCTTGCTGGCCCCCATCAGCCCTCTAATTTCAGTTGGCCGGGCTATGGAGGATGTTTACATATGCCTCTTCCTGGAATTTCACTCTTTGCTTCAGGAGTGGGCAATTAGAGAGAATTAAGGCCTATTTGGCGTATGTTTACCGTTAATGGATAGAGTGGCAGAGGAAGCCTTGGGAAAGGCAGTCTGCCGGTCTAATTGAAGCTGGCAATTTTTCGATTCCTCATTTCAGCTTGCAGGTATTGTAGCAACCAAGGTCACAAAACAAAGGCTGCAGCCCACCGTGGTAATCACCGGGTGCAGGCCTGACCGAGGGTTTTGTGAGCTCTTTATGACCGCACTCTGAAGCACAAAGAGACAGCTAGAGATGTTTGCAAAACGGAGTCTGAGATGGGCAGCCGGGGCAGGCCCGGCGACTGATCGCTTTTCCAGAACTTGCCTCCCTGATGGCTTTTTCAGGAAGTTCTCAGCTGAGCGAGCCGGAGCACCAAAAGGCCCAGGGCGAGCCACACGGGATGGTGCGGCCAGGCCCGCCCTCCCGGGACTGCAGCCACAGGGCCAGGCTCATTACACAGCCCAGAAAGGTGTTCCAGGCCTGGCCGGCAGCCCACCTGTGTGGAAGAATGTTCCATAAATGCAATCCCTGCACCGCAGCACGCAGGGAGCCCCTTGGAGCTGCTTTGGAGTGTGAGTCCTATTAGATCTGTGTTCACAAGAAGCTGACCATGGGGCCTGGCTCATGACTGCTCCCCCACTGCCTGGCCGTGGGCGGTGGGCTTCGCATCCACAGCCTGCCACCCCGGCCCCCTCGGGTCTCTGGTTTTTTCCTCGTCTCTAAAGTAGAGGGGGTTGTGGGACTTCCCGGGCGGTCCAGTGGTTAAGACTCCGCCTTCCACTGCAGGGGGCCAGGGTTCAATCCCTGGTCAGGGAACTACGATCCCACATGACGCTCAGCATGGCCAAAAAACAATTAAAAATTTTAAAAAATAATAATAAAGTAGAGAGGGGTTGGAAGGCAAAGGACCAGTGATCTCCAGCCCTCTGATTCTAAAGACCTAGCAAACAAGCCACCCACAGATGACCACTGAGCAACTGGAAGGAATCCAGAGCCCCAAAGACCCTCAGATGACCTCGAGCCTGCACTGTCCCACTTCATAGATGGGAAAACTGAGGCCCAGAGGGCTGGAGACAGGGGCCAAGGTCACACCCACCGTGTGAGCTGAACACAGGCTGGAACCAGGTCCCAGAGAGCCAATTCAGGGCCGCTGCCTGACTCTCAGGTGCCCGAAGCACCCGATTTGAACCCTCTCCTCCGACTGACAAGGCCTGAGTAGCAGGGATGTGCCCTGCTCTCAGCCAGGAGGCCAGTGGGGGCCCAATCTGGACACCTGGGGCCCTCCCTCCCCTCCTCTGGGGAAAGGGCCCTTGCCTTTCTAGCGCTGACATCCCATGCTTCTTCTGCCTCAGAGAATACAGAGAACTGACAGGCCACTGCCTCATTTTACAGATGGGGAAACTGAGACCCAGCAGCCAGCAGTAACAAAGATACTGGCCCAGACTGAGACCCAGGACTCCTTCCCCTCATGGCAGGGACTTTGCCCCTGGTTCCTCCAGAGGGGCCTGAGCCCTCGGGGCAATTTGGGGCAGTGGTGGTGCAAACTGTTTTCCCTCCACCTCAGAGGGTCCCCTTGCTCAGGGCTGCCCCCGACCCCGTGGGCCCTGCCGACTCCCCCTCCCTTACCCCTTCTAACTGCAAACACCAGCCCCGTGATCTCCAAGCCCCAAAACCCCCAATTTCTCAACCCGGTAGGAATGCCTCTATCCCCACCCACAGGACAGCACCGAGAAAGGGCTGGGAAGGCAGAAGGACCAGCACAGCCGTGGTCCCGGATGACCAGCACAGACGTGCAGTCTCTGGCCCCCTGACTGGCCTCCTGCCCCAACTTTCCACCCTAGAGTTCCGTCTCCTTGGCTGTCTCTTGGGCATCAGGTCTGGTTTCATCAGCTTCTTGTTTACAGGCACAGCTACCCCGATGCCTCCTCCTGAGAAACTCGCAAAAAGAAAGCCCTAGAACGGGGGAGCACGGGCATGTCCAGGGTCGCGCCGACGGGGTGGCTGGTTAGACGTGCATCGTGTCACCTCTCGCCTGCGCGCCTCGGAGCTCCCGACACACACACAAGGGCGCACACACAAGGGCGAGGGGCCCTCAGCAGCGCCCCGGCTCCCCCCACCAAGAGGGAACACACACACTCCTCCGTTTCAGGGGAAGGTAATTGAGGTTTCCTTCTTTTCATGGGAAGAAAAGGCACCTTCTATTGAGAGAATGTATTCACAGAACCTGGGAAAACTCATCTGCACTCAGCCTCCCAATTATCCCCAGGTGGCTGTTCTCCATGGGGGGCTCCCCACATTCCTTTCTGCTGGGCCTTTGTTTCCATCTGCACCGCCCTGGGAGCTCCCAGGCTAAGTCTCCTCCTTAAGCCCCTGCCAAAGACCCCTATTCACTCCGCAAAGAGACGCCAGGCAAAAGGTGGTGGGCAGCCTTCCTCCCCCGCTACCCCGGCCCCCCGACTCCCAGGAAGGAGGACTTAAGAACTCTCCATCTGGATTTTTTTCTGAAGCCCAAAGAAATTGGAGAGCAATTAAGAGAGTCAATGACTACACCCTCCACCACCCTCCTCCCCCATAATTAATTCCTCTCTCACACACCCTTCCCCCAAGTCAGGGCCTACCCCGGCCTCAGCTACCCGGCACCTGCTCTGCTCTGGACCGCCAAAGCCCTCAGTTAGTTCCCCGAAGCGTGGCTGCAGTGAAGACTGGGATAAGGGACCAAGTGTCTAAAATCTGGAAAGCACTAGGAATTCCAGGCTGTGCGGGAATCCCAAAGATGGGCCTCTCGGGCACTTCTCTGTGCTCACCTGGGCACAGAGAAGGGGACCCTCCACCTCTGCTGGATCCCAGTGAACTCGGGACCTCTCCCGCTGGCGTTGCAGGGTGTGGGGATGGCTGGGAGGCTATACCGTCGGAGGCCAGCCTCCTCCCCGTGGATTCCCAAGGGCACCCTCGTCCCCTCCACTCCTGGCTCCGAAACACTGACTCGCTCCATACCCGGGAGGAGAGGCTACCTCTGCAACACCCCTTCCTTCAGACCCCTCCCCCCCGAAAGGGCCTGGCTTCTTGAAGACACACTCAGGCAGCTGGGACTTGGGACTGCCCATTGGAACTGGGCACCAGAGTAAAAAGCCTCCCCTCCTTTCCTACCCAGACCGGCCTCTCCCTTTCAAAATGGGGACCCCACGCTTGAGATGGCCTCATTTGGAAAGATACAACTCTTTTCCAGAATTTTCCATCTGCTCAAACCAGGGATGGGAGATCAGGCTGGACTCAACTCCCTTAGCTCCTTGAGGACAGGGGACGGGGCTCAAAGACGCAGAAGGAAAAGGGAACCAGTTCTTGGGACTCATTTGCAACTTGTTCAATGTCAGTCTTCTGAAAAGAAAATGCTCCCAGTGCCCCAGAGCCTTCCTGATTCAGCTGACAATGCCGGATTGGACATTGTCCACTGCCCTTTAACCCTTTGGGGCCTTAATTTGTCTCCCTCCACACCCCCTTCTGTGTAAAGCCGCCTTCCTCTTTTCAAGGAAAAATTCATTAGCAAGCTCATTAAAGACGGGTGATTTTTTTTTTTTTTCTTCTTTCTGGAAGTCAGATCGCTCTTAAAAAAAAAAAACCATATTTAAGTTCCTTCATGTAAATGAATGAATAAGAAACACATGCATCCTGTTGCCCTTAAGTCTTGCCAGTTTTTGACATTATTTAGAGAAATGTGCTTGGAAATACATTTGGGGTTTGAATCACAAGTCAGGAGGCACTAGGTCAGGGGCCCTGAAAGCTGCAATCAGCCCCACAAGCAACCTGCAGGTGGGCAATTGGAGGGTGAGAGAGGGGCATTTTCTTCCTTTCCGAGAGCGCAGAGGCTGAGCTACGCTCTCGGCCCCCTTTCTCATCCACCTCGGGGGAAGCAGGTGGGACCCGAGGGCCAGCTTTTGGGCAAGACCACCAATCTCTTCCCTGATACCTGTGCCCACGCGGAAGCATTCAGCTAGAGGTGGCCCCGGGGACCAGCTCAACACAAAGACAAATGGCCAAAGAACCCCTCGTGCCAAGAGGACAGGGTCCTCTGCCTGTCTGACCGGCCAGGGTATCATTCCACCCCTTACTGCTCAGGGATGCGCCAACCCATCAAAAAAGAATTTTCCTGAAAATGATCATTTCTTTCAACACTTGATAACGGCCTTTCTGCAATTCTTGGGCTGATCGGCTGCGAAGCTGATGGATGATGTTACATTTCAACTTCTTTAATGGAGAACTTGACCTATTTTTCTCTGTTTTCTGCGTAATAACACACAAAACCCAGAATATGTGTTCACCTGAGACTGAGCATTCAAAAATGTCTCTAAAATACAACACACCCCAAACACAGGCCACCCCAAATCCTGAGGAGGATGAGGGGCGGGGGGCTGGCAAAGTCTGGGACTGGCTGGGGACCTGCCTCCACCTTGACTCTGCCCGTCGGCCCAGCCCACCTTGAGGGGGTCCCGAGACATCCCTGAGGGAGAGTCCAGGAGCCGTGGGCATTTGGCTCCTTCCAATGAGCTACACGGATCTTTCTGGTAAGCTCTGGATATGACACCCCAGAGCCCGCATCCTGCCCTTTGTAAAGCTCCCCTCCCGGGCCTCTCTTCCACGTCACTGTGTTTGCAGATGGCAAATGCCAGCTGCGGAGTAAATGTCACGGGGCAGAGTCTGCCCGGTGCCCCTTTCCCTGGAGTTAGACCTGGGCACACCCTCTCCACCTCTCTGCAGCCTGATGGGCTCTCCGGGGAGTGAGAACAAGCAGACAAAGGCATCAGCCCCCGGGTTTGGATATCTCTACCCCTCTTTACCTGCACTGCTGGGTGTTATTAAAAAATACCATCCCTACCCCATTTCCAATTCAGGGGAGAAGGGCAGGGCTACAGAAGAGCTGTCTCCAAAATCTGGTTGACGAAAGAGCCTTATGGAAGCTGCGCTGGAAACCGGAGACCCTCAGGGAGCACAGGGGGTCCAGCCGCTCTGCCCACTGGGCAGCAGGTCACACACAGGCGGGCGCACCCCGAGGCAGGGCCCCCGGCTCTGACGTGAGCCCCGTTCATCACCTTCCCTGTCACAGAGACAGACGCCGTGTATGAGCATCAAGGTGGTTTTGGGGGGGTGTTGGCATCGGGACCAGGACAGTGCTGGGCCCACTGGAGCCTCCATAAACATCTGGGGACTTGAGTCAACTTCGCCTCCCATCATCCAGGCCTTTTCTATCTCCCCCCTGGACCACCCCGGCCGTCTAAGCGCCCCAGTAGCTACCCCAAATGTCTCAGATGTGGGGCACAGAGCCAGCTACACTCCACTGGGGCTGCTGGCTCTGAAAACACCCCGAGGCCCCTCCGTGAGCCCTGCCATGGGCTCCGTCGCCCGGACCCCAGAAAGCAAGGTGCCCTCGGCGGAGCCCCCTCTCTCCCTGTCCGCCTTGCTTAGCTGCCACACAAGCCACGTCACCGCATGGGACCTCCCGGGGCACCGGATTAGACCCTCTAGTCCTTAAGGCAAAGCTGGTCTTGGGCACCCAGAGAAGAGTCCCAACCCTGGGCCTCCCGGGGCTCCATTAACACATCTTGAATAAGTGAACCCCAGATAAACAAATAAGGAGTCCCTGAGTGAATCGTGGGGCTGTAATCCCCTGCTTCCTTCTGCTCTACCATTACTGATTTTATTTAAACAAACAAAACATTCCCATCTCATTGCAATTTCAGGGGTGAGGAGAAGAGGCCAAGAGAAGAACTCACTCAGAAAACCACTATCTGATTAGAAGACATTATCAAGGCCTCATGTGTGAGAAACCAGCTTTCTCACAGCGACTGACGTTACCATGGCTTGTGGGGAGAAATGTTTTTCCAGCTACAGAGCAAACAAGCATTCCTGTTTCCACATCTCCAAAGCAGCCCACTAGCCTGGATTAGGAGGGCAAATGCACCATTATTCATTTCATTAACATGCTCAGTAAAGTTTTGTGAGGACCTACTATGTGCCCGGCCCGAGCTGGTTCTCAGGGGCCCAGATCTGAAGGGGACGCTCCCCACTTACCGTGCTGGCCCACAAGGGTCTCAGCTCTAGACAGCTTCCAGAACCCCAGCCCCATGTTTGGTGTAGAAGAGGACTTGCCCTTGGAAGTGACCCCTCCCAGGTTAAATGTGTACATCCTTGAACCGAGAGATGCGAGCTGAACCTAATGAAATCGTAGTGTCCCAAAAAAGCAAGAAACTCACCCCAAACCAGGAGGGAGTTGCGAGGCACCAGGTGGGCATGAGATGCCAGGTGACTGTCCTGAAGGAGCGCTGGTCCAGGGCAACTCTTCTGCCTCTTCCACCCAGTTCTTCAGCCGACTGTCGCCGCCAGGGTGTCGAGGACGGGCTGACCTTGGGGAGGGGCAGAAAGTTAGAACGCCGGCAAAGCGAGCCCCCAGAAAAGCCACACACACCCCCAGAAAACACACGGAGCCCAGTCTCACCTGCAGCCTGGCTTTCGGTGGAGGGAGGTGGCGCGTAGGGATGGCAATGACAGGAAAAGGTGCAAGAAGAGAAGTGACAGGCCAGGTGGCAGCCCCCAGACCGGCCATGAGGCCGCAGGCAAGGCAGAGCCTGGGACTCGCGGGTACAGAACGGCCGTACAGGCAGGCCCGGTAGGACATGATGACAAGGGGTCTGGGGGGCTTGGGGTGGGGGGAAGGGAGCAGGACAAAGGTCTGGCTGCAGCCCACGGGCACTCAGAGCCTGGGAGGCCAGGCCCATGGGAGGGGGCCTCTGAGGATGGTAGGGGAGGTGGTTTGCCAGCGGGGCTTGTGCCATGAGCACTGGAGACCAACCGGAAACTTGGGAGACCCCGAGGGGGAGGGCCTCCTTGCCCTGGGGGAGAGGCAGGCAAAAGGCAAGCAGCTGGGAGGTGGGCGGGGCAGCAGGCAGGGCCAGGTAACCACAGGTGTGGGCTCAGCCAGGAAAACCAGCCTGTTAGGCAGAGGGCTGGATGGGTGAGACCCAGAGGGTCCCAAGCCCAGTGACTGGGGCACAGAGAAGGGGAAATGGGTCAGGTCGGGCAAGCAGAGACCCAGGTGGGCAGTCAACCTAGCAAGGGGGGTGGGGGGGTGGCCAGAGGAGGAGCCGCCAGGGAGAGCAGAGCAGGTGGGCAGCCAGGCAGAGGCGGAGCCTGCAGTGCTCCCTGGAGGTTCCCGGCCAGGGGCCCTCGACATTGGACATGGCCCAGCCCACAAGTGGGGGGGCAAAGGAGCTGGATTTAGCCCCAGGGGGAGGAAGGCATCATGGAGGGAGGGGTCCAGCTCACGGACCCCAACTCAAGAGGGAGACCTGTGTGGCCAGAGCCCAAGGGGACATACGCCACAGCTGCCCCTGTGCCGCCACCTCAGTCCTGAACTTCAGGCGTGGGGGTCCAGATCAGCCATGAGCACTCAGCTACGGGATGGGGTGGGAGGCCAAGAGGGCCGGAGGGGCTGGCTGGGACCTGCGGCCGAGCCCTGGAGAAGGGCAGGTTCGCGGCCCGCGCCCGCCCCCCGGGGTTTGAATTAAAAGGGGGCCAACCGGCCAAACCAGGCCCGCCCCTCGCACCCCACCCCGCCTGCCTTGCCTGCAGAGCGGGAGTCCGCTGCTCCCGCGCCCGGGAGCCACGAGGCCACCCTGGGCAGAAGCAACCCCCTGGCCCGCCACCCCCCAGGGACACAGAGGCCATCAAGGGATGCGCTAGGGTGGCAGGTGCCCAGCCCGGGGCCGGGCCGTGGGCTTGCTCAGTAAGGATCAACTGTTGGATGACGGGATGGACGCATGAGTGAACGAAGGGGTGAGACTGGTGAGCCCCCACTCAAATGGGGCTGGGGGTGGGGCAACACCCACTCCTCTCGGTAAAAGGACATCCACCCTCCACCCTTTTGACCTAAAACTTTTTGCATCCTCAACAACTCCCGCCTAGCAGCTCAAGTATGGCAGTCAAGTTCCTTCATTGACTCACCTGTCCAAACATACATCCCACATACTCTTACTGAACCCCACTTTGTGCCAGGCTGGTGCTGGGACACCCAAAGGAGAAGTGGCTGGCCTAGGACACCCCCAGAGGCCCAGATGAGGAAATGGTGATGGAGTAGAGAAGAAAAGGTAGATGGAGAAAAGGGGGCAATAAAAGCAGAAAAAAAAGAAAATCAGAAGAATTGGTGTCGAGGGGATCTCCTGAGCCTCTGGGATTGACTTAATGGTGGATGCTGAGACCAGTGGGCCCTGGGAGTCACGGGGCCCACTCAGGAAGCCTGACAGGACCTCTGGGCTGTAAGAGTCGGGCACAGGGGTCCCGTGTGCATAGGCAGCTGGGAGCAGCGTCCGTCCAGGCACAGAAGGGGGACCACAGAACAAGGATGCAGGTTAAAACAGGCTGCCATACACTCAAGAGCAAGTAGCACAGACCCCTCTGCTGGTGGCCCCAGAAGTTGAATTCAACTGCCTTCCACCCCCTCCCCAGGTTCTCAAGCGCTGGAATATTAATGACTTTGGGACATGTATTTTAATTAGTATGTATGTGAGGGTGAAAAGGGTCCTATGGGTTATTTTTTTTTTTCCTATTTAAAATAAATCCTCTTTTAGAAACACCAGGAACTGCTCTATTATTTTACTCTCCAAAAAGTGCACGGAGGAGTGTAGGTTTTTGTGGGATCCCTATTCTCAGAGGTGCCCACCCTCATCCAGTCCCCAAGTCCAGGCAACATCTGGGTCACCGCCACCAAAAGGAGTGGAGTTGCCCCAACTGGCCACCTGGGCCTCCTTCAACATTTTCATTTAGGGGGCTGGACGAGGGTTGGTTTTGTTAACTTGGAAAGAGCATCAAATTCTGATCCATGAATGCCAGGGAACCTTTAGCCAACAAGCAAGTTAAGGAAGTTTTCACCTAAAAGTTTTCTTGCACCAAACACCTCACTTTTCCCTTAGTTGTTTTTTTTTTTCCCCATTTGGCTGAAGGTCTGGGTAGAGGCTGAAGTTTAATTGGAGTGATCTCATCTTGATTGATCTGCCTTGGGGTGAGAAACATCCAGAACTCAGGATTCATAAGGGCAAGTTTCCAACTCAGGCACACTTGCTCTAAAAACATTACTGGGGGACTTCCCTGGTGGTCCAGTGGTTAAGACTCCGCACTTCCAATGCAGGGGGCGCGGGTTCGATCCCTGGTCTGGGAACTAAGATGTCACATGCCGCAGGGTGCGGCCAAAAAAAAAAGGTAATAACAATTAAAAATAAAGACATTCATGGGCTCCTGGGAGTCCAAGAATCAGGACAGAAAGGGAGAATTGGAGGTGGGGGGGCGTGCAGGACATATGGGAGGGGCACATTTAGGGGGTAAAAGGAGTGACTACAGGTTCTGGTGCTGGATCTGAGTGGTCCTGACAAATAGCTGGCCCTCTCATCCCTCTCATCCTATGTGGGGGCCAAATGTGAGCCCCAACCGTGCCCTTCCCTTGGTGGGGGGACTGGAGTACCAATACCCATCCATTTCCTGACCTGGAAGGAGCATTCCACGGGCACTGACCCTGTGGTCATTCTACGGGGTCTATGCCTAAGCCTTTTCTACCATTTGGGGATCTTAAAGCCTCAACACCAGTGAGTCCTAAAAACAAGTCTGGTGTGAGGCAGAGTTGGAAACGTGCACCCCCATCTGTCTGCTTTTGGAAAACGGATCCCAGAGGCCTGAAACGCCCTGGCCCATTGCTGGTCTGCGTGTAGGGTCGAACAAAAGAACTTTCTGCAAAGCAGCCCTATCTGTGGCCCAAAGCTGCCTGCAACTTTCCACCCCGCTCAGTGGATCGCGAGCTGGGACAGAGGCAGAGACTTAAATGGGAAGCAAAATGAATCCTGGGCTCCAGCACCAAAATTAGAAGTGTGGCTTCAGACCCACGTAGCCCGTGCCCTGCGGCCGCGGCCCTGCGGCACTTATTATGATAATCAGTGTGTTTTTCCTTCCCAGACAAAGAAGGCTCCTTATGAGGCGAATATTGGAATCCAGCAGCTACCTCATTAACGTCTGCAGCCTCTTCCTTGACAAGGCCCAAGATTAGCCCTGTGTTCATTAACGGAAAAGGGCGGAAAGTGGAATAAAACTGAAAAACACAGCTGGGGGGAGGGGGAGGGCTCTTTCTGTTGGCCATTCATTCATTGAAAGACTCCGTGTAGCTTCGGGATTTAATCACCAGCCGAGGGGGCTGAGGAGCGTTTAACCAGGATGCAGGAGGTAAAGAGGTTAAACCTGATAGAAGGAGTTAAAAACCCAAAATGGGGCAATTTGATTTGAAAGCTTCCTGGGATTTGTCACTGGGATAATCAATTTTAAACCTTTTTCCTGTTTACTTTCTTTTTGCCTAACCCAAGAAGAAACCCCTTTCTCTGGATGTGGGGTTTTTTTTTTTTTTTGGTGGGTTTTCATATTTTCTGAGTCTCCCTTTCCTACTTTTTTGTCTTTGGTGCCTTTTTCTATTCTTTGCTTCTTTCTCTCCCACTGCCCCCTCCCCCCACTTCTTTCTTCTCTCTTTGGTCCTCCCTGTGGGAACTTAACCTACAAGAAAATCTGATGATGACCCCAATTGTATTTTCTCATGAACACTTTATTGAACTTATTTCAAGTCCCTCAAATAGTGGGACTTAAAATCTTACCTGCAAGACTGCCCACCTGACCTGCCAGGTAAAGACACCCTATTCTGCAACTGAGAAAAAGGTGGCTTGGAAAAAACTGACCTACCCCAAGGCCTCAGCTCTAGGTGGTTTAGACTCCAACCCAGGGTGAGCTGCTAAGAGGCAGGTTCTAGAAGGTGAGGGGTCTGGATACTCCAGTTCCTACGAGAAACTAAGAAGGAGGAAGGCCAGGAGCAGGTGACTCTGTGAAGTCTACAGGGGCGTGTCTGTCAAGAGAAGTGACTGGAGCTGGAAAATGTGAGAGAAACACTGGATACGTGTCTGTGTGTCATGTGCCCATGAGCCGGAAACGTGTCCAGGGTTAACCTCCAGAAAAGTCATTACCTTAGTGACAGCCGATCAGCGGAGTAGAAGAGGTCAGGAAGCAGTGGGTTGGAGAGGAAATTGGAGGTGAGGAAGGAAGACAGCGAGTGTAGACAGGCCTTTCGAGAAGCTTGGCTGCGAAAGGAAAGAGAGAGTGGCTAGAAAGCAGGGCAGGAGGGGCCCGGAGGCTCAGAGCAAAGTTAGGAATTCGGAGGGAATCGCTGCTGGCCGGGAAGGCCAGGTCTGAGACAGGAGGGGCCAGGGCAGGGGACGCCTCTCCCTTTACTATGTCAGATGCCTCAGATGCCCTAATCTGAAGGCCGCTTGAGGGCCTCTTCCCCTAGGAGGCTCAGGCCAGCCCCGGGTCCGGACAGGGAGTTGTGAGGTTCAAATGAATTGATGGTTGCAAAAAGGCCTTTGCCAACTGCAAAGGGAGACATAAATGCTCCCTGTAATTACTCACTGGTAGCAGGACGCTCAGTTTTACAGCCCACTCAAATCTCACTGGGGCCTGGGTTTTCACTGACCATAAATTATGCGTCCTTACATTAAGGATGTAAAACCCAGTGGTAAAAGCTCCTGCCAGCCTCTGGAAGACAAAAGGTCCCTCCTAATAGCCTGGATTAACTCACAGCAGATCTCCGCCCACTTCATTTGTCACCTTCCAAGTCATCCTTCCACCTTCATTTGCCACATAATCCAATCAGCCCCTTTCAGAAGCCCGGGAGCTATTGTCTACACCAAGCCGGGTTTCTCTAAAGCAGCCCAAGTTGTTTTTGTCTCGTCCGGACAAAACTGGTTGGCTTAAAAGGGGACGAAAGAAAGTGCCGGTCAAACGAGGACCCCAATTAGCTTCCAAGAGACTGTTTTCATCATCTTTGTATCACATACCAGGCCTGGTGTGCGGGGCATATTGTAGGCGGTCCAGAAAATGTTTGTTGAATTAATTCTGTTTTTATTTCTTCTGGAATTTACTTATTGAGCGCAAACACAGCACCTAGTGGGTGCTAGCTGTTATTAACTGAGGGGGGACAGGGCTGGGCATGCGATAATCAGGGAGAGCTTCCTGGTGTTAAGTATCTCGCAATTTCCACAGCAATTTACAAAGCACTTTCATAGTGGTTACATCATTTGGCCTTCAAAAGCGCCCTGTGGGGTAGATAAACGCGGGTGTTTTTTTGTGTTGCTTTTTTTTTTTTTTTTTTCCCTAATCCCCATTTAGGCCATGAAAAGAACTGAGACTTGGAGAAGTTAAGCAACGTATTTAAGGTCACACCATTATTGAGAGGTGAGGCCAGCACATGGTACCAGCATTGGGGCCACCCAAGACCCCCAAGACCACCCTGGGCAGCTGGGATTTCAAACAGCCTGCCCCATTGTCAAACATTTGATTGGAAATCAAAGGGCTCTTAGTATAACTCTGGGGCAGGGGGTAAGGGGCAGACACAAATGGCACCCAGGGTCCAACTCTGACCCCTTCTCTTGCCAGCAACGTGACAAAATGCTTACGCTCCTCCAGCCTCAGCGACCTCACTGTAAATGTGAATCAGTCCCGTCCCCTAGGGAGGGGCACTCCGTTCAAATACGTCTTCTTGCTCTCCATCTTTTAGAATTACTCAAATCGATGCCAAATTCATTCTCACCTGTAAACGAGGCAGCCTCACTCACATGGACATCGGACATAGAAATAACATAGGCACAGAACATCGAAAGTGCTCTGGAAATGACCACATGCACCATGCATGTCCTTACTCAAGTCAGCCCAGCACCCGTCTGGGTTCAGCCCCTACCTGGTGCAGGGAGAGCCCCGTGGACTAGGGCTGTCCGGAGCGCTGCGGGAGAATAAATAAGAGGTGTAAGACAGGTGAGAGGGGTAGGGATGGACTGGCCAACCAAACTGTTTCAACAAACATTTGTTGACTGCCTCCTCTATGCCTGGCCCTACCCGAGGCTGCTTGGACTCATTCAATACTCACAACACCCTGGGAGGTTGCTCTTCTCAACCCCGTTCCCCAGAAAGGACAGGGTGATCTCAAAGGTGGTGGGGATGCCCTTGGCAGTTCAGTAGCATGGCGTGGGGCACATGCTCATTCCAGAAGCCCACCCCGGGCCTTGGAATTGCCAGTGAGATGCTGGTTAAGCCCTTGGCCCAGGTCCCCCTCCTGAGAAGTTCCCAAAGGGACCCTTCCATTCAGAACATCACGGGGGTAACAACGGGGTGGACTGAGAAAGACTGACACCTCCCTGGGGTTGGAAACCCTCCAGGTCGCTGACATGTTAACACAAGCAGAGACACATAGAAAAGCAGTCATAGCATCAAGGCAGAAGCATAGCAAAGGTCCGGCGTTAATGACCAATGCCCCCTCACTAGGGCATTGGTTTAAGCCGTTAGCCAAGAGGGACAGCTGGTCAGTTCTGGTCCTCTTCATCCTTCGTCGTCCTGGTCCTGGGGGTCACTGCCAGTGGCTGCTTTGTATGCTGGTGGCATCCAGGAATCCATGCTCCTAGCATGCTCTGCAATAGATCAAAGGTTAGAGGACCCACTTACAAGCCCAAGTCTCAGTATTAATTAAACTTTAAATGAATTAATTACAACTAAAACTAATTAGTTAAATTTTTAAATTGCTAATTTTAACTGCTAATGGGTCTGGGGGTGGTGCAAGGAGGGTGGCAGGGGTGAGGGATTCTGCCCACCATGTTGTGTGTAAATTGCCACAAGGAGGGGTCGAAGTACCATGAGGTGGAGGTGAGCAGCAAGAACCTTGGCATCAACTTGGCATCCAGAGGTGGTCCTTGAAGACAGGGAGGCAAACGGATGATGTCATCCTTGAAGAGAGACCCTATGGCAGGGAGGGGGTGGGATTAGAAACCATCTTGATGACCTCTAATGGCCAGCACAGGAACAGCAGAGGGAGGGAGGGGGCAGTCAGAGGGAGAGGCAGGGGGTAGTGAGAAAGAGGAGGAAGGAGGGGGGAAGAGGGAGAGGTGGAAGGGGAGAGGAGGGAGGAGGGAATGGGAGAGAGGAAGGGGACGGGAAAGGAGGGAGGACGAAAATGGGAGGGGAGGTGGGGGAAGAGGAGAAAAGGGAGGGGGAGGAGGGAGAGAAGAGCAAAGGGGAGGAGGGAGAGAAATGGGAGGGGGTAAGGAGGATTTGATTGACAGGGCACAAGTGTTCGCTGTGTGCGCATGCGCAACCTGAAGCCCGGTTTAGCGGGCCGAGAGCCATTTTCAGACACAGACCGCTAGGGGGCGCGCGGCCAGCACCCAGAGCCCAAGAGCACAGACACCTGCGGCGTGCGCGCGGGAGACAACTTCTGCGCCGCCACCCGCGCCTGGCCCGCAGCTGCCAGGGGCACATATGGCATAAGATGGGGGGGCCCAACAGGTCTCAGGCTAGGAAGGGGGACAGGGGCCACTCCAGCTCATCGCGCAGGGCCACTGTGTCCCCTAAACGTCACGCCTGCCATCACCAGCCAGAATCCACCTGTGGACATCAGGCAGCACGCCCCCATACACGTCCTGGGGTCCTCCTGCGCCCCCCTACTGTCATCTTGCACCAGAGAGATATGAGGATTTCAAGGAGACAGTCGCCATAAGGGTCTTTCCAGAACAAGATTCCACTTTTAATAGGTAAAAACACAGAAATCTTGGCTCCAACCTCCAGAAAATGCAATTAAACATAAATTAATTAAAATTATAAAGGTCCAGTTCTCAGTACACTATTTTCACTCACTTATGCTCTCTGGACGCATGCTACAAAATATGGTACCACTAGAAAATAATATAAAGGCGACCAAAACCGCCTAAAATTATCCAGACCACCATCGAGCCCCCCAGCCCAAATCTCGCCTCCCTTCTACGTCACAGTAAGAATTTCAAGACCCCCGCACGATGGCGCCTAACGAACCATTTTAGAGCCTCTACATCCTACTCAAATGAGCCACATCTTCCTAAGACCCTCAAAACCAAAACCAACCGAAAATAAACTAGTCTGCGTCCACGCTCTTCCACGACACCCTAGGTCATGCAACCAGTGCCGATCACGGCATCTCTGCCCAGCGCGAATCCTGCAACCGCTCCCCAGTGAACCCGGGGGTCTTAAAACATTTCCCCCTTAGGTAAATGAATTCAGAATTCTCCAGTAAATCCCACGCCCGACCCCCTCCAGCAGGAGAACAAAGGCCACCTCCCCTTCCCACCCCGCCCCCCAAAATTCCGCAGTGCCACCAGCGCCCTCTGGCGGCCAGCAAGAAAACCTTCCAGAAACCTGCCACGTAGCAACCCTCTCACGCTCCCCCTCCCCAAGCCCGCCGGCTCAGAGTGGGGAGGGGGCGACGTGGGGGGGGGGGGCTTGACAGGGACAAAGGAAATGGCAAAAGGCGACTTTATCAAAAGTCAAAAGCACACAACATGTCAGAATCTTCCAGCGACCATCACGCAACACTGAAAAGACCCCCGACCCCCAATTCTCAGCTCCCAGTGCCCAGACCCCCCCCAACACGCCCCCTTTTCTGTATTTCTCTCTTCCCTCTTAATTAATCTCTCCCAGACCCAAGGACACAGCCTTATCTCCACCCCAGCCCACCCCCTGCTTCTATTCTGCCTTCGCCCCCAATTACTTGACCCTCCCCCCAGCCGCCCTTCTCTACCGAACTCATCCTAGTGGGGCTTCTGGTAGGTTTGCACTTGGGCGCCACATCTCCACTATTTAAATAAAACAGATGATACCAGGTAGCAATTTTACTGTCTAAATTTTGACTGGAGTAGGCTTTGCACTAACCTGTGTACTTGGATTCAGAATCCCTAGCGGATAAGTACCTCTACTCCTCACGCCTACGGCCACCAAGAACCTGGCCAAAAACTAGCGGGAAGATATGCCCAGGAGACTCGTGTTTTCGGGTGCTCTCCCCCCTAATTCTACGGCATGCAGAATACATCCGCTGCCATACCTCCCACCACTCGTGATTCTAAAGGTGGCTTCAAACACAGAAAATCTGGGTTTTGGACCCCAGGGACTGCGGCACACTGGCCTCTGACAGGGCTTTGATCAGATTCCTCCCACTCATCCTCATTGAAGCTCCTACCACCCAGCCTTCCCTCAAGGACTGCACTGGAAAGTGGCCCTGTGATTCTCCGCCCCCACCCCCCCACCCCAGGAAAATGTGCCTCGAGATTTTCCTTCCTGACAGAATTTCATTGCCGATGCTCGGAGACAAGGCGAAGTGGCCGCCTTCAGGAGAAGGTCCCGGCATCTGTCTTGCGGCATGTCCAGGAGGACGGAGCCCAGCCCAGAAGGGGGTGTCGTCTTCCTTTTGCACATCCTTTCGGGCAAAGGATGGCCAACCACTCACCAGGTAGGGAGGTTCTCGCGCGGGCGCCCCGGCTCTCCCGAGGAGCTGCGGCCAAGGCCAGCGGGCCAGGGCGCGCTCCATCCCAGCTCTCCGCCGTCTGCGCTAGGGGCTGGCTGGGTGGGGTTTATATCGAGGCGCAGAAGGGGTGGTCTCTGACGTCAGCGCATTCTGCTGCAATGCGCTCATTTCTCCAAAAGTGATTGGCCGGAAAAATGAGCCCCCCAGATTCTATGACAAATTGCTCTAGCCGCACCCAGATTGCAGCAAAGAAGGGAGGAAAAAATTCTGCCGCAGTGCCCCTCGCCGCCATGACCAACACCCTGAGCTCGCTGGTGCTTTTTCCTACATGAGCCCCGCGCGCCAGGCGGGCAGATTTCTGTGCACAATTTGCTGGGAGAACTGGACAAGGGGTGGTTATCCTCAGGCGGGCCGAGGGTAAAGCTGGGGCACCGGGGGCAGCAGATCACACACCTGGCTATTTCGGAACCTCCATCAGAGGATGCGGCTTAGGAAAAGAAAATGATGCTTTCTGCCTCTTGTCCTGGGAAATAAAATGCCCCGGGCAAGATAAGCGGTACCCAAATGTAAGTCAGCGTCTGTCACCCCCCTCTTAGCCCACCCGTCCATTTCCGACTGGGAGACTCGATATTGCATCTCCGAGTCAGAAAAACTGGCTTTTGAGTCCCCAGCTCTGCCGCTTACAACCTGCGTGCCCTGAACCCTGCAATGCCCCCTCCTCTGCCAGGGGGTCCGCTTCCTCCACGTTAACAAGGGGGTACCCCCTAACCAGGGTTGTAATAATCTAGACACCAGCCGTGTCCCTATAGGGAAAGTACTTTTGGAGGGAGACTGTGTCCCACAAGGAGATGCACAGGGTACCCCCCAAATGTGAGATGATGTCCACACACATACACTTTGAAAAGCCCCCCACACGCACCGCCCCCGGGGAAACAGGCAGCGACACATGTTGCGGCAGAGCATAGCTGCACGGCCTCGTGCTCCGGGACTTGGCACATGAGATTTAATCCTTAACAGGTGGCGCCTTCGGCAGCTCTGCCGGGCACTGAGTGGCAAAGCGGGCAGAACCGTCAATCAAATGTCCTCTCGCAAAGGTCAAAATGCTGTTGAAAGGGACTAAGGATCTATCTTAGGGCGACAGGTGGGTGGCAGCCGGGAGGGCAAGGATGAAGCGCCTGGTGACAGAAGAGGGGTGAGGATGAGTGATGAGTCCCAAAGGGGAAAGGCGGAGGGGCCCCGCGGGGGTATCAAGTTAGAACAGTTCCCCCGCACTTCTCAGGGGCTTCAAAGCAGCGGCTTCAGAGCGAGCCCCCCATGCCCAGCGATCCTGTACGTAACTATAGCCCAGTCGGGAGATTCCAGGGCTGAAAAGAAGGGACAGGTCTATTTGCAAGCCCACGGCTAGCGACAGGGAGGTGAAAATGGGCCACCAGGTTGCACGAGACACCGAGCCTTGGTGGGAGGGCTCATTTGTAGATGAGCAGGCGGGCTATTGGGGAGATGAAGATAAAGTGGCCTTTGGAGGCCATGGCGGGGAGCTGCCTTAAAGTGTCAGATAACGTAAAGGGGGGAGAGAACCCCATTTACGGCCTGCGGAGCATGCACGGCGCCCCAGAGACTAGAGCCGCAGCAGCAGGACTTGCGAAACAGAAAGGCCCGCACCAAGCGCGGATGTCAAGAAAGCTTCAAAAAATCATGGCTCCGAGCATCCTAGTCAACAGGAGAGCGTTTATTAGCCACGGTATTAATAGCTAGGAAACAGCCGGAGCCAGCGGGGACCAATCAGCGGCCAGGAGCCCCTGTCGTCAAGCCGGCGCGGCCAATCAGACACCCGCAGGCCCGGTTGCTAGCCTCTCGGGGGCAGAGGCGAGGGGTGCGCATTGTCATGGGGGCGCCAGCTCGCCCTCCGCGCGTGGGAGGCCAGCGTGGGAGCCGAGGCGGCCACCAGAGAGGCTCGGTAGTCACGCACGCGGGGTCCCTGGAGGCTGTCCTAGAGCCAGTGCCTCCTGGCGTCATCCCTGCAGCCCCAAAAGGACACGAGTGAAGCTCTGGGAGGGGCCCCCGGCTGTTTGGGGCGCCTCTGAGAGGCCCTGGAAGGAGAAACTCCAGATGGCCAATGCGCATCTCTGTCCTCAAGGCCTGGCCCCCGGGAGGAGAGGTGGGCCTCCCAGCGCAAAGGCCGCCTCTCTGCTTTTTTTTTTCTGGGCTCCCTGACTTCTCCGCCTGGTGCTCAGAGTTTAACAGTAAATCCCACTCCTCTTTCTCAAGGTCTCACTGACAGGCCAAGGTAAAAGACCCTGGCAATTCTGTGTCTCTGACAAGAGCACCGCGGGTTTGAATCCCAGCTCTCCTCCCTCCTAACTGGGAGGCTGCTGTCCAGGCCCTTCACTCTGGGCCCCTATTTCCTCATCTGGAAAAAGGAAAGAGTTGGACAAGATGGTCCCCAAGGACCCCTCCAGTCCTGCTTTGCTTGATTTGAATGTATACATCAGGCGAGTCAAACGTCTTCCAGAACATTCTGCATGACAGTAATTAGTATCAGGTGTATCCTGCCGTCCATGTGGTTACTTCATCATGCTGCTTTTCTTTCCATTGTATTTTATTTTAAACAGAACTCCATGGCAACATGTTTATCCTTCTGGCTTCCTAAAAGAAAGAAAGAAAGAAAAAGATAGGGGGGAAAAAAAGGCAAAGAGAGAAAGACAGACTGCTGTAAACTAATCTCTACTGAGCATGGTTTAACCACTCACCAACACACACACACACACACACACAAAATCCATATGTTTAAATGTTTTCGTTGGCTTTTCGGGAGCTCAGAACCTAACTTTTTAAATATTTGTTGGTCCAAAGCAAAAAAAGCAATAACTTGAAAGAGCTAAATCTATGGTAATATTTGGACCCAGACTGTTTCTCAATCTGAACAATGTCGTGCATGCTTTACTTGCTCGAAAAGGACATTTGAGGGCTCAGATTCATATCTATAGGGCAAAACAGACAAGGAAATCCAGGTTTGAGAAACGGCTCACTTTCTTTCTGTACATGCTGAAACCCAACTCTCCTGAAGAACCCTGGAGGAGAGCCAGTGTCCCAGGCGCAGGGCTTAGCCTGCTGCCTCTTTTTTTTTTTTTTTTTTTTTTTCACGTAGATCTAATTCAAAGCATACATTTTTCTTCTTTTTTTTTAATTCATACTTGGGAACCCTCAAAAGCCGTGTGAGCAGTCTCCCATCCACATGTACATACTTGTGGGCAAGCATACAAACGTCCTAAGATTCAGCCAGGAAATGAAGACAAGCTTCTCCTATAGCCATCTTCCAGGCGTGGGTAAATGTACTCTCTTCTCAAAAACAATACTCAGGCTCTTACTGAACAGCGACCCCTGAGTGCCTGCCCCTCTGAGCAGGCCTTCCCAGCCTTCCAGGTAAAATGCTCGTGTTCCCCAGAGATCTCTGCTGCAGGCCCTCTTCCACACATCCCGAGGGTGGCTACAGTGATAGCCGATGCTCCTGCCTTCCTGATCCCTAGTTCCAGAACCAGCCTCTGTCAATTCAAACCACCCGAGATCACACGTCCCTGAACCACCCCCAGCACCCTTAGACCCCATCCCAAGTCAGAGAAGCAGAAGGACACACAGAGGGTCTTCCTATGAAGCTGCTTTGGAGTGAGGGAGCCTGGAATTGTCGGGTACCACCTCTGTGCCTTCTGTAAAGTACAAGACAGGGCATCAAGCCCCCAAGGATGATCAAATACAGTCCTGCCTTCTGGGATCCTGGAATTGACAATACCTCTTCCAGAATGCACACTAACCTGTGGCTCCCATGCTAGCCAAGCTTCAGGAACTTGATTTTGCCTTCAAAACAAAGTCTAAACTTTCGAGTTAGGCATTTAAGGACTTGTAGGAGGGGCTCCCTTTTTTCTTTCTGGTCACTTATCCAAACACAGTGCCTACCCACATTTCCTGCCAGTTGGATGCTTGGTGGTCCCTGCCGTGCGTCGTGGTCCTAGGGTTGGTAAGTGGGAGCACCACACGGCTGCCTGGGCACTTGTGGATTTTCTACCCAGGGAACCTGAGTTCCGGGTTCAGCCCCAACCTTTGCATAGAAGAGTTTGCCAAACTGTAGATACTAAAAGACAAATAAAATTCAGCGCCTTTCATAAAAGGCCACGGATAAAGCTGACTTCCCAGTAGACTGCTGGCCTTCCAGGCAGCGCATTATGTGTTGGACTCTGGGGTGTGTGGTATGTGGGAGAGAGGGTGGGCATTGCTCTTTAGGGATCTTTTTCATGACTAGAGCCAATGAAAAAGAGCTGAAAGGTAATACCCCCAAATACCACCTCCCCCCAAACCATTAGTTGTTCTGGGTGAATAAATTCTGAATGATTTGCTCTTGTTTCTACTTTTGTGGATTTCTCTACTGACATGTATTGCTTTTATTATGTGTATTTTTTTAAATGCAACAATCCAAGAAGACTGACCATTTGAGCCTCTTTCTGATGGACCGCAAATAGGAAGTATTTTCCTAATAAGTAAATAAAAATCAAGAGACTCGGGACCCCCCTCCTGAGTAGTTGGAGGCACCGTCCTCAGATGGAGGCATTGGAGCGTGGGCTGGGCATGGAGTGTCCAGGGGCAGCCCTACAGCCACACCCGACTTCTGGAAGGGCTCCCCTGAACCTGCCGCAGAGATGAACAAATTCCAAGCTGGTAACAGCAAAAGAAAATGAACTTCAATGGTTGCCTTCATACAGGAAGGGCCTCAGGAAACCCATTTACTGGGGGAACGAGGCAGGCCAAGAACAGGGTCGTGGCGAAGCAGCCCACCACCGTGAGGTGGATTTTAGAAGTCACACCCTGACCCCAGGAGAAGGTGGCCACATTGCCCTGCCTCGCCCACATGCAGCCCCCCTGGCTTTGGGCGTGGGCCAGCCCGGATTCAAGCAAGGGGTTTTCCTGGCCCAACTCCATGGAAATATTTCCTTTGGTGGAGCAAAGAACTGCTTCATTCAACTGCCCGCGGCTAGGGAGGGGGCTGGCTTCACTGTGTTGACAGAACTGCAGAGGCCTGGGGAGGGCCCCCCCCCCCCGAGGAGAAAATGTATTCCAGGTAGAACAGGACTGGAAAGTTTGCTTTTTTTTTTTTTTTCTTTTTTTAACTAAAAGATTGCTAACAGTTGAAAAACTGCCACCCCACCCAAGAGGCTCCAAGAGAAGACATCTGTGCTGGATTTCAGCAAAGACTGTCACAGAGACCTGTCTCCTTAATGGCCAGGGGAAGGGGACCATTTGCAGGCTCGCTTTCAGTTTAAACACTCAAGGTCTGGATCCTTCCAAAGCCCACGGTTGGCTTCCCTGGGCCAAGCCTGGTGATACCTGAGTCTCGGTGCTCACCCAGAAGCCACTAGCCCACTAGTGGAATCAAGGGCGCCTGGGGGACTCTGCAGTTGGAACCCGTGTGCCCTCAGAGGTTGACTTCCAGGGCGCACACCGTCCTCCTCGTCTGACCCTAGGTTTGCCGACGTCCATGTCCCAGTCGGTGCCCAAGAGAGGTCACCCAGAAACAGAGGAAACCCCCGCCCCTTCACCAAAAAGCCAGAAGGAACCACACTCACAAGACTCCTGCCTGAGAGCACAGCTCAGAAGCTCATCTGCCAATGAGAGGCTTGGGAGGAACGTGGGGCAGGAGCAGGGAGGGGCAGGGGTGGTTCTTCACTATGAAAGGGGGTGATAATATCCTACCACCTGGGGCTCTCCTAGGGTTGAAAGGAGACAAGAAACAAACCGAGGGCAGAGCATGGCATGCAGGTGGGGGCCACTTTATGCAGTGCCACCCGAAGTAAGGGGCTAAGACCCCATAATCACGACGCTGATTGCTAGCGTTGTTTCCCAGCTCTTGGGTAGACCAGCAGTCTCGCCGGTGGGTGAGGGTTTGGGGCCCTGAGCTCAGACCTCAGATGCAAGTCCACTCGCTACCCACGTGCCTTGAGTTAGTTGTTTACCCTCCCTGAACCTCAATGCACAATCTGTAGAATGAGGGTAAATGTCTCCTTCGGGAGGGAAGATTAAATGGGCAGAAAAAAATGTGTGCATGTAGTCACCATGTGTCCCCAGTCTGTTTGACACCAGGGCTGGGGATGGGGAGAGATCTTCTTGTTTTCTATGCTGCTTTCTATGAAGCATACATTTATTTTGTAATTTACAAAGTTAAATCCAACATACGTGCTAGAAGTGAGCCAAGGTCTGTGCCACGTGTGCCCTGTTGCCCTGACAAGGACATGGAGATGCCCTTCCTATGTGGGTGGGACAGCCCTGAATGCTGTTGTCTCCAAAATTCCTGAGAGCTTGGCTGCCCTAAGCTGAAGTTTGGGGGATGGGCTCTGCTAGTCCCCGCAATCAGCCAGAGAGTAAAGAGAAACATGCCTCCCCACTCTCAGCCTCTTTGCTGAGCCCCATGGGTTCTCTGTGGACCAGGCCGGCCACCCTAGTGCAGCCACCTGGACCAGTACCCTCCATCCCCACCACCAACAAGAGCCAACTCTCTTCCTCAGCAGGACCCCCGTCCCAAAGACCGGGATGTGAGATGCAGCCTGCAAGCTCAGTAGGGAAATAGATCTTCCAGATAAAAATATTCCCAGAACACTTGGCCTGCCTCCCCCCACTTCCCTGCTGTTCTCCTGTCCGTGGTAGGACACAAGCCCTCTGCGGCCAGCATCAAACATTTTGCAAGGAGGCAGCGAGGAGAGGTGGGTGAAAGCACAGACTCTGACATCAGACAGGCGCGTTCAAATTCCGATACCACCAACTTACTAGCAGCTTGACTTTGAGTGAGTCTCTTATGCCTCTGTGTGTCTCAGTTTTTCCACCTATAAAATGGGGATAATAATCGTACCTGCCCCCCGAGGGTCCTTGAGAAGACGAAATGAGGCCATACATGTGAAGCCCTCAGAACCGTGCCCAAGTAAGTACCCAGTAGAGGCTCAGTAAACCAACCAAGGTGGCATCCTCCCCCTGCCCATGCAGACAGCCCTGCTGCCCACAGAGAGAGTTGATTTAACAAGGCCACCTTTTCCACAGGGACACAGAGCATGAAACCTTTGCCACAGTCTCCTGGTTCAGGGGGAGCAGCTCTGGGCCTGGCAGATGAGAGCTGTGAGCCTCTCCATCCTGGGACTTCCGGGATAGGGACAGTGGCAAAGATTCCGAGGGTGGCCAGGTGCCCTCCATGGCAGCCCCTTCCTAGAGCCAGAATGGAGACGCATCTTGCAGCCTCAGCCCCTGAAAAGCTCCCCCCACCACTCCTTGAAGGGCAACTTCACCACCAGCGTTGCTGGGGTTGACTGCGGGTCACCGAGGGTCATCTCTGAACACCGCAGGTCACCGCGGGTCTCCGCACTTCACCCCCATCTAACCACTTGCTTGGGCTTATGCTCTGCAAACGCTTCGCCCTCTGAGACGCGGGCTCAAATGTTCAACATACCCTTTAGGTGTTTGCGGAAAGGATGAGCTTAAAGGCGCCTGCCTTTAGGTAAACAGAGCTGCCCTTGCACATTTGATGATAAAGAAAAGCAAACAAAGGCCACCTTTCAAAGCCTGCTCCAACCTAAAGACAGCATCGCCTTTGTGAACTGGTGGGGGTGGAGGGCTTCAGGAAGACTCTGGGAGGCCCAGGCCCTTTGAGGAGGGTCCTGCCCACTCACCGCACTGAGCTCCGGTTTCCTCTGCAAAAATACGGAAATCAGGACTCACACCACAGGTCTGCCCTGAACACAGATTGAGACAGACTGACAGACTATTAAAAACAAAAACGCTCCTGCTTTATTCGGAGGGACCCTGAGGGTCAACGTCCAGGGCTGGGGTGGTGGCGTCTCTCTCTGAACCAGTCACCTGGTAGGTGGCACACGTGCAGGGGAGCCAGGCCGGGCACACGGAGAACTGGCTGCCCCCAAAATACACCGCTGAGGGTCTGCGTCTTTCGCCTGAGCTTTGTCAACTTTGAAAGATGAGTTCCAGATAATTTTGTTAATGCGTTCATTCATTCAGTTCAAGAAACACCTACTGGGTGCCTAGGACCAGCGCTGTTTCAAGTGCCGGGGATAAAATGGCAAGTGATGGGCAAGCTCCCTGCCTCTGGGGGTTCCGGGAGCTGCACCCCTACTGTGCACCGGGCTCGGCTCTGGGTGCCTCTGCTCCCGTCTCAGGGGGTCAGCCCAGGCCCTGAGAGCAAGTGAGTGAGCCCCACACTCCCTAGAAGGAGGAGCCAACTAGTGGCAGGCTGTCATTTCACTAAAAGAGAGAGCCACTTGGGGGCTGGGATGCCCGTGAAAAGCTGGCACCTCTCTCCCAGGTCTGAGTATCAGGAATTCTGGGCCCATGTCCTTTCCCGACAGTCTGGCCTTATGTACATTTCCCAGAAATTCTCACTGTTTACTCTGAGGGGCCTCCCCACAGCAGAAGTCGTTCAAATTCTGCTTTCGGCCGTAAGTCACTTTCTGGCTGGCTCGGGGCACAGACATCTCAGAACGTTGAACGTATGGCCACGTGGCCACCCCAGAGATCCAAGCAAAACTGTCTGGCTGCCCGGCCTGAGCTGTCCCTGAAAGGCTTCAGTGTATACCCCCGGCCCCCTGCTTTGGGGGTTCGCACGGGGCCCTCACACACTCCCTGAACAGCCCGTGCAGACCCAGGCCCGGATTTAGGGCTGATTTCCACAGACCAAATCAAGGCCCTAATTTGGAGAAACCTGAGTGCATCTCGACTTGGGGCAGAGGGTGGGGAGCAGGAAGCGGCCGCGAGTGTGTATAAGCTGCCATCTCCCACCAGGCTGGAGAGGAAGCTGGGATGAGGTGGGGGCCCGAAGGCGGAGAGAGGAAGATGGGGAGGGTGGGCAGGGGGTCCAGGTGACTGGTGCTCACTGGCAAGCCCCCTCCAAGTCCCCCTCCCTGGGCGAGGTTTCCGCAGGGGAAGAGCATGTCCACTTGGAACCAGAAGTCTCCACCCTGCCCCGTCCCAGGACCTTGCCTAAAGGATGTGCTGACCAGTGCTACCCAGGAGCGACCATGGCAGAAGAAATGTGGACCAACGAGGGGGCCAGAAGGAAGGCTCTAAGTCCTAAGAGAAGCCCCTGTTTCCGGCATCCTAATCACTGCAGTCTCATATTAAAGCATCCTAGTTGAGTTCCCGTAGCCCAGCTCACCGGAGAGCAGAGGCTCAAAACAAACATTCCCCAATGAATGAGGCAGAAGATGGAACAGGTGCCTGGGAGCCTGGTGGAGGTGCTGCCGCCATTTGTGCGGCACGTCCCACCCAGTGAGCAATGTGGGATGGGAGAAAGAGGGGTCCCAGGTCTGGGGTCGTATACCCCATCAGAGGCTGTCCCGGCACCGGGGAAGGGAGACCCCAACCCACAGCTGGGGGGACCTTGGAGGTCAGAGGCGGCCCCTGTTCACTCTGGGCCTCCCCAGGGTCCTTGCACATTCTGTGAATTAAGAGAAGGATTCGGGGTCCAGGAGGGCAGCCCAAAAGGCGGGGCCTGTTGTGCCCCTCCCACTCAAAAATGCTTTGGAGCAGAAGACAGGAAGCAACCCACACTGCAGGCTTTCGGAGGCATTCCCGGGGGCCCCAACCTCGAGGCAGGTCTCGGGAGGGGGGTTGGGAAGTTGGGGCCATTTCCCATACGTTAAAGGCAGCGCCATGCCTACATTTCAAACCCAACGGAAGAAAGGCAGAGAGAGGCAGAAGGAAGATGCGAGGGACTTTAACATCTGCTCCGGGGCTCAGGGTGGCCTCACCCCGAAGGGCGGGGCGGGGCTCTCTGAACCATGGACGTGGGCTCAGGCCAACAGGCAGCCGCCCAGGTGGCCGTTCGTGCTGAGCAGAGCACAGCACAGACGCAGAGCTGCGTTCCCCTAGGTCAGGATTCACACTTGAGCCCATGTTCCTCCTAAATAAAGTGAAAAACCCCGTCTCGTGCTTCCACTCCGTGCCAAGATTCACTTGCTCCTGGCAAAACCGTGCGCCGAGGCCACATGCAGCTTTTTGACTCTCTAGCACCCCTCACCCCCGACCTGCAGCCAGGAGTGACGGCCAGTGGGACTCTGGGCCCCGGGGCCAGCATCATCCCGCAGAGGGGCTACGAAGCGAAAAGGGAAACGCTTGATCTGGACCACGTCAAGATGTCTCTGCAGGACTTTGTTTGTTTGAGATCTACATTCTTTTACTAAACTATTAAAAGATTCACCATAAAATTCCGCCCACCCCTACACACAAACACACGCAGGTTCCCTTATCAACTTGATACCGCGTCTGCCATCTAACCGGGCACGACTTCTCTGAAAAGCCTTCTGGCAGAAGAGACCAAACATTTAAATGCACAGGATTCTGAGCCCAGCCATTTCCTCTAGAAACGATTCCCACCGAAAGGATTGCGCAAGGGTGCGGACATGCAGAGCCACGGGGGTATCTGGCCTGGGGCTGTCAGTCGGCAAACCAAAAACTGTGCACAGCGGGTTCTCAGGGCTTTTAGTACCTATTTAATAGCTCGTTTAACCTTCACCCATGTACTTGATCAAGCCTGTTTGTGGATAAGGAAACCGAGGCACTGAGAAACGGCTAGTGAGGAGCCGACCTGGGATTCGTGCCACAAGGCACTCCTCCCTGTCGCATTGTAGTTACATTTTCTCCGCAACCCCCCACCCCTTGCCCACCGGGAGGGCAGGGAACATGCAAAAGCTCAGGGCATTGAACTCAGGTCTTGACAGGGAATCCCCAGGGGCTCAGGACTTTCCAGGCTGGGAGTTATCCCCCTCTCCTCCAGCCATGATAAGGGCCACGTGCACCCCCTTATTTGGCCAGGGGAGGGGGCATGGCTGTGCCTGGCGGGCACTCTGGTGTACGACGGAGCTCCGCGCAGAAATCAGTTTGAGTTGACCCTCCACAGAGGAACTGGGTCTTTGGGCCTCTCAGTTTCCCTAACTGGGGAGAAAGGCCTGTAGCGGGTCCCACCCCGACTCTTCAGCAAATACCACAAGGGGCAAGACGTGGCCCTGGGGGTCACTGACCGAGCTGCCGTGAACTGCGCCGCAGGGAGTGCGGTGAAGGAGAGCCCCAGCTCCACAATCCTGGGGCTCCCAATGCTGCCGTCCGAGTGAGCCGTGGTGTTGTACACAGAGGCCCCATGGCAAGGGCAGCAGGTGCCCACGCATCTCCCACCACGGAGGGCCCCAGAGGCCACAGAGTGCTGGGGAAGCTTGCTGAGCTGAAGCGCAGCGGCACAGGGGTAACTAGCAAGGCACACGCACCAGCCAAGGATCCTGGCCCCTTACAGGACCATAAATGGTTCAAAATCACTGCCTTGGAGTCCATAGCATTCAAACTACCGTATTTGCAAGGCCATCAAGCAGCCCAGGCACACACTGGAGCTTCCCAAAGCCCCCTTTGCGTTAGCCCAATGGGCAAATGTTGCTAGCAAGTGTCTAAGGGGCTTCGGAGGGCTGGGGTGAACCCTGCAGGTGCCATGCCTCCTCTGAGACTCCCCGACCCTAAAGCCCTTTCCTCAGTCCTTGGGGCTGAGCAGGAGGAGGGGGATGGGCAGCCTTCAGCCTCACTCCTCCCCCACGGAGGACACGGTCTTTTGCAAACCAGCCAGACCGGGCTGGGGGCCTGAAACCTCCAGCGCTGGAGAGTTCTTCCCCTTCGTAAAGGAACAGAGCAACCCCAGCTGGGAGCAGCCCCTGGATCAAAGAGCCCCTCCCCTGGGGGAATTCGTTTTCAATCACTTCCGGGGCTAAGCAGCACTACCCTCACTCCAGGCTCGGGGAGGGAACCCACAGATTCCGCAGGCTGTGCAGTTTTCATGCTACAGCCTGGGGAGGGGCTGGCACCCCATCCAACACCACTGTAGAAGGGCTCTTTCCGGGTCCCCAGGGAAGCAGTTCAGGCCTCTCCTTACAATTTATCGTGATTTAAGGGATCGTGCTATGGTGCTCTGTTCTTGTATTTACCTCCAAATCCTGCCCACTCTTCACTTTTATAAAAGCCTCGGCCGAGGTTCACCCAAGTTCCCCAGCTATGATTTGGCAGGGCTAAGACGAGGACCAGTCTGCAGACGGCCAGGGCTTTCTCCTCACTGCTGCAGGAGAGTCTTCTGGAAAAGCAGGACCCAGGACTCGCTCAGTGCTGGGGAACAAGAACGCTCCTCCTCAGAGTAACGGGGCTTGAGTCCCTGCACCTTCGGCGCTGGGAAACGGTCTAGGTCCACCCCCGGGGGATGGAGCTGGCCCAGACGGGCGTGTGGAGGCAGTGAGAGTGAGTCGGGCTGCAGCACAGGACACTGCTCAGACTTATGCCTGCAGGAGTATGATACCCAGCTTGGCATCATATCCCAGTGCTGACGGGGGCCCCCAGGACTCGATCACCTCTGCTCAAACCGCCTAGAGGGCTGAAGTCTGCCTGGGAGCCGGAGACAAGGCTGCACCTCTGTCTGACTCCACCATCCCCCCCCCCCACAGGCGGATGATTCCCCGGGAACCAAGAGCCTTGGGGCGGAGGGGAGGGTCGACTAAGAGTCAAGTATCAATTTGTCTGGAAAAGCAGAGTTTCAGATGGGGGAGGTGCAGGACCAGGGCCTGGAGCCATTTGGCCGCAGCCTTACCCCCGAAGACTTGAGCCTGCGCACAAAGTTGCCCGAAGACCGTAGATAACCCGCAGCACTGAGAACTGCGGAGACCCATGACATCACCAACCGTGGCGAACTGTGGTAAATCACAGGGAGCTGTGCTGCAGAGAAATGCATCTGGGCGAAGAAGAGTCAGGAAGCCAGGGGGTCAGGGCAGACCAGTTTGCCAATTACAGCGCTGCAGGATTACGGTGCGGACCGCTGGCAACGGGCGGACCTCAGCCCAGCAAGTGCCGTCTCCTCTCAGACCCACGAACTCTTAGCAATCCCCAGTTTGCGTCTGGGGCTTGAATATTGCCCTGGCCCTCAAGCCACCCAGCAGCCTACCCTCGGCACAGCAGAACTGTGCTCTTTTTTCTCCAAGAATGGAGGTTTGGAGGAGCCAAACCTCCCCCCGAACTCGATAGCTTAGATCCCGGGCCTGAAAGAGGAGGATGCAGCCGACCTCATTCTTGGAGCAAATCGGGCCGTCCCCCTGCCCCCCACCTCGTAGCTCATCCTCCGCAGGGGAGAGCCATTTGCAAAACAGCAGGCCAGGTGGGGGGTCACCCCACCTCTGGAGCTCGGGAGGTGAGTTAGTCTTTTCTCTCTAGCCTGTCTTTCTCTTCTTAAAGGAGCAGCGTGTCCCTGGGTGGGCTGCAAGGAACAGCATCTAAGGATGAAATTTAAGGCGTTCATCTCAGCGGGAGGTCAGCTGCCAGAGCAGCCCAGGCAAGGCCATTCTGGTGACACTCTTTTTCCCAGACGTGGAGAGAACCACGTTGTGGTTCTTGAGGGCGTTGGTTCTGGCACGCTCACACAATTCGTAGCATTTTCAGGAACCACACTACAATGCTTATTTTATTTGTTTACCACAACTGTGCGAGGAAATGGGTTTTCTGTCCTCCAGTTTTGGAGAATCCCAAACTGGCTTCTCTCACTCACTGGGCGGGGGGCCAGAACCATACCAACCGTCAGGGGAAAGATTTGGGGTTACACACGGGCTGTCAGAAGGAGAACTGGATGTTTGGAGCCCCCTAAATAGTTTCCCTAAGTAGGAGGAAGGGGCAATTTCCACTGCAGAATTTCAGCAAATCCTCAAGAGTGTACACAGATTTGCCCGAGAACCACTGGGGTAGGCGTGATTACATGCAGGTACGTTGGAATGAGAAGCTGCCGATCTGAGAATCACGGAGATCCAAGAAGTAGCAACAGGGTGAATGGTGGTGAATCACAGAGAAGAAAAGAAGGCTGGGACCTAGGGGATCAGGGCAGATCCCGCGTGGCAGTTACAAAGCTGCAGGATGACAGGTGGGCCACAGGTAACTGGTGGACTGAGGCAACTGACGGGCCACCAGGAATTGGTCGGCCTTGGGCAACTGGCGGTCCGCGAGCATCTGGTGAACCGTGGGCATCCAGCAGACCACGGGCCTCTGGCGGACCGCTGCGGACCACGGGCAACTGACGGACCGCTGCGGACCACGGGCAACTGGCGGACTGCGGGCAACTGGCAGGCCACAGGGAATTGACAGTCCGTGGGCATTTGGTGGGCCATGGGCATCTGGCGGACCGCGGGCACCTGGCAGGTCTCAGGTATCTGGCGGGCGGCGGGCAACTTGGCGAACTGCGGGCATCTGGCCGGTCTCAGGCATCTGGCCAGCCTCAGGCAACTGGCGGACCGCAGGCAACAGGCGAACCAGGGGCAACTGGCGGGCCACAGGGAACTGACCGTCTGTGGTCATTTGGTGAGCCATGGGGAATTGGCAGACCGTGGGCCTCTGGTGGACCACGGGCAACTGGCAAACCATGGGCAACTGGCAGGTCTCGGGCAACTGGAGAACCGCGGGCAACTGGCGGACCGCGGGCAACTGGCGGACCGCGGGCAACTGGCAGGCCTCAGGGGACTGGCAAGCCACGGGCATCTGGCGGGCCACAGGCATCTGGCAATCCTTGGGGCATTGGTGGACCTTGGGGAATTGGCGGGCCACGGGCCACTGATGGACTGCAGGCAACTGGTGGGTCGTGGGCGACTGGCAGACCCTGGCTCGACAGCAGGCTTTGCTCTTTTTGCCCGAAGGGGTAGCTAATGATTTTAGAGTGACGCTGCAGGGGCCAAACCTCCCCAGAGACCCCAGACTCAATTCCTTAGACCCCAGGACTCAAAGAGAAGAAGGACGCAGCCAGTCTCACAGGCAGACCCACCTCAGGCTAAGTGATCCATTTGCAAAACAGTAAGGGGCGTGTGAGCCTCCTTCGGAATTCTGTTGGCTTTTGAGTTTCCTCTTAAAGAAACAGAGCATCCCCAGCAGGCTTTAAGGAACTGCCCTAGGGATGAAATTTACCAAGTTGTCCCAGAGAGCCTTGCAGGCTCTGACCCCTTTTCCCCAGGCGGGAAGTGCAGAGTGTACCCAGACCCTTTGGTCCCCCGGACCTGGGGAGTAGTCACAGGCCACTTCAAGCATCGGAGATCTGAGCAGATGCTACAAAACCTGGCAAATCGTGATGAAGTAAGGGCACAAATCGTGGTCTGGCAGGGGTGGTGCAGCGAGGCCAGAGGACCGTGGTGAACCTCAGCGTCTGTGCAGGATTACGGTGCTGCGTGCTGCCTGACCACGGGCCACTGGTGAACCGCAGCCCAAAGGAAGTTGCCTCTCACAGTCCGGCAAATTTTGCAATCCATATTTAGAGTCTGCGGCACAAAAATCCTCTTCACTTCCTAGCCACCGGCAGCCCAATCCTGTACCTGGGCTCAGTGCTCCTGGAGATCTTCGGGGAACCCAGCAGGTGCCAAACCACCTCGGGAATCCCAAAGCTCAATTCTGTAGCCCCCAGGGCTGAGAAAAGGAAAGTGGTGCTCTCTTTGACCAAGGGGTGGGTCCATTCTCATTCTTTGGGGGGCTTTGTCCATCCCGGTGCTCAGGCCTCCGGTAGACAGAGCCATTACGAAGCAGCAGGAGGGCACTACAGAGAGGGAATATGGTAATTCTTTTGGCTCTTTGGTCTTTCCCTACCCAATGGGTCTTCTCTTAAAGGGGCAGAGGACCTCCAGGCAGGCTTAAAAGGGCAGTTAAAGTTTGAAATTTACCGAGTTCAGCCTTGGAGCAGTGGAGGGCAGTGGGGTGTGTGGTGTATGCACGTATTCATTCTACTATCTCCCTGATGGGGACACGCAGAATTCGATCCAAAGACTTTTGGAGAGACATTAAGTCATTCTGAAACTGAGCAGGACCCCGTGGGGCCCTCCCGGGTACCAAAGCCTTTCTATGTCCCCTGTTTCTTGTTTGTAGGAAAAGGCTTTAGCTTCCTAGACGTTCCCTGAGTTTCAAAGTACAGATTCAAGCAGTTCCTAATTAGGGAAGTAAGGGAATGCAGAAACAAAGGAAAAGCAGTCAAGAAACAAGTGTAGCAATAAAACAAGAGTTCTAGTTCCTCCTCAAGGGATATATATATACATAACAATCTTTGAGTTGTTCTGCAGGAACTAAGGCCTCCACCCAGGTGGAGGATGGTAGCTAATTGCTGAGACCCCAGACTGGTCAGAACCAGAAGATTGATAAAGATTCCTGGAACACCACATTACCTCACCACCAACCAATCAGAAGACAGTCATGCATCCTGCGGCTATCACCCCAAATTAAAAAAATAATAATAAAAACAAAGTTTAAAAAAAAAAAAAACTCCCCTGAAAACCATTGAAGAGTTCGAGCCTTTTGATCATGAGATGCCTGCTCTCTTGGCTTGGCCCCGCAGTAAACCTTTGTCTGCTCCGAATTCCAGCGTTTCGATCTGTTTGGCCTCACTGTGCGTCGGGCACAGGGACTTACATTCAACAACAATTCTGGCTAAACTGTCCTTTCCTCATGTCTGGGGAGAGGCTAGTGTAGTTTTCCTCCCTACAGCCCACTCTGTGTATCAGATTTTGGGAGACCTAAAGGGAGGTCTGGTTCCTGCACACTCTTACAAAGTATACTGCATTATTAGACCTTAGCATTTATTTAACACAACAGACCTAGGAAATCGGTCTTCTAGTCTCCAGTTTTGTAGAATCCCAGACTGGTCTGTCTCAGGCTTGGGGAGGGCTGGGCCATACAAACCTGGGGAAAAACTATCAGAGGTCATAGCCAGGCTCTCCATTGGGAATGGATTCGGGACAAAGTGCTGCAGCAATTTCTATGCCTTCCCCCCGACCCGCCACCCTTCCAGGTTTCGTGTCCCACAGGAGTTTCTGCTAGGAGTTGAAGATCACAGGGCTCTCAGTGTGTCATGAGCATGAGTGGGTACAAGAAGAGCCAGTGACGGGGAGCCAGGCGACCGCGGCACCACGAATGATGGCAAGACAGCCTGTGAGCTGGGCAGCGTGGCCGGGGAACATGGCCCAAGAGCCCGGTGTGCCACGGCACAGAGGCCATAGCAAGCCTCAGCACCACTGCAGAGTGTCACCTCTCACAATCTCCCTGCCGATTGAAGTCACAGATTAGAGGCCTCGTGCCTTCAGTGCATCTTAGCCCAGGTGCCAGCAGGAAGCCCCACCACACCTTTGGGCATCAGGACCCCCTCTATTAGCTCCAGAGGGTAAGCATGTGGGCAAGAAGCACCCAAGTAGCCTGGGGCGGTCTTGGAGTGGCCCCTGCAGGTACCTAATGCCCAGTTCCCCAACCTTGGGGCTTCACTGGTCTCTAGTCTTTCGCCTGTCCCCTCTGCCCCACCTTCCCAATGCCCATCCTCTGGCATTTTCAAACTAGCATGACCAGGTTGGGGGCCAGAAAATGTGGATTTTGCTTGTTGGAAGCTCCAGGGGGAGTTCTTCCCCTTCTTAAAGAAACAGCCGGGAGCAGCCCTAAAGACCACCCACCTGGGGGTGTTTGCTCCTGTTCTCTCCCCTTGCCCCAGGCTGGGGGAGGGGACCTGCAGGGCTCCAGGCTCAGAGCTGGGCAAGTTCCCAGCTGCCTCCTGGGACCAGGGGAGGGGCCTCACTCCATCCGAACCTGCTACTCTGCTGGGACCCCAGGCATCTGGTTGCTGCCTACTCTACAATTTACTGAGATCTCAGGAGTCTTTACTTGGCATTTATTTTATCGAATCCTCAGGACTGTCCCTGGAGGTGTGTCTTCTGTTCTTCTACATTACAGATGCCTAAACCACAGAAGTGAAGGCACTTGACTTCTTGTACTGGCTGTGCTAAAATGGTTGGATTCCGATCTTGTGACTGTCGTCTCAAGGCCTGTGTGCTGCCTGGAAGGCGAAGTTGGGGTCACAGAACCCCCAGCACAGGACCTTGGAGCAAAGACTAGGCTGGGCAGTGTCCAGGAGCAGTGCCGAGACGGTAGGCTTTGGGATCTGAGCCCTGGTTGGAGAAGCCAGCCTGGATGGGAGTATGGCAGGTCTGGAGAGGTTGAATATTCTAATAAGAGTCGCACCCCTAAAGTTATTTATGACTGAAAACTCCACTCAAAGACTGAAGTGCGCCAATAGGATGCAAGGCCTCCCTGGAGAACCCGTAGGAGAATCTGTCATGTGGAAGATGCCAGTAGCCAGGATTTGATGAGTGACAAGCTTAGGGTACCAAACGGCTCCCCACAGACGACTGAGGCAAAGGATCCTGGTGGCAGAAGGGCTGTTCTTTTTCCTGCACAGTCAGAATGCTCCAGCTGCTCTGACGTTCCCTGGAGCCTCATCTCATTTAATTCTCCCCACAGCCCAATCAGGGAACTGTCATAATATTTTAACCTTTAAGACAATTACAGGAATAATTCTTGTTTCTTGGTTTTTTTTTAAAAAACGATAAGAACAAACAACACAAACAAAAACCAAAGGAGGCAGTGGTGTGTGACTCTGAAAAGTACGGTTTCCCAGCCCCCATCCTAAACTCCCTCCCCAGCCAGCCAGAGCTGGGGGGACCCCGGTCCAGCTGGGTTTCTGGTATTCCAGGTGTGATGGGGCTGGGAGGGTGGAAGTGGAGGGAAGAACTTCTCCATAGAGTCCACTGCATCACTGGAGGGTCAGAGGACACACTGGGTTTTAGGGTGCCCCTCCCACTCTCAGAAAGGAGCCAAGAGGAGGGCCAAGGAAGATGCTGGCAGATCAGGGGGCCCCCTCTGTGTCTTTTGAAGGCAGGTAACCCTCTCAGATCAGCCCTGCTGAGAAGGTAGATTTCAGAGAGTCTGGGGGGAAGGGTGAGCCCCGCAATTTTGGGGAGCGGAGGGACATCGCTGGCTTAGGGAGATGTGAGTTCGGAATCGCTTCCTCCCTGCAATCTTCTCCCTCTAGAAATGCAAACAGAGGGATAATTACTTGATGGGCCCTCCTGGGTCTGGAACTAAAGGGGATGGTCCCCTGGGGCCCCAGTTTTTGCCTCACAATGTCCAGGGAGCAGGCTTGCAGGTTCCCTTTTAACCAAGGAGGAACTGAGAGGCGGCCGAGTTGAGTGGAAACCACCCAGCTGAGCAAAGGTACAGAGCCTGGAGGGGGTCCACTCTTCCCTTCCCATCGGCCAGGTGTCTGCGGCTGGACTAGCCCTAGAAAAACAGAGACTCCATTTCTCCTTCCTCCCTGGGCTCACTTCTCACCTCTCCATCTCCCTCACGCTCTCCTCCGCCCCGACCCCAGACCTACCACCTCCCGTGTGTCTTCCCCACCCAGGGAAGGCAGGGCCCCAGAGAGCCCCAGACCCCCATTGCTGCACCCACCCCCATCCCCAGGGTTCTGCTATGGTGGGGAGAGTCGGGAGGAAGCCCCCCACCATCCGCTCTGATTACAGACCCTGGGCGGGAAGCCATGTGCCCGGGAGCCCTCAAGAGACAGGGCCCCAGCTCGGCCTCACAGCTCCCCGTGTGTCTTTGGGGGAAGGCTGGCAGCCATGGGCTGACTGCTCTAGTTCCTCTGGCCAACCATGAGGGAGGGCGCTTGTTGGACACGGACTGTGTGGTATTTCTACGGTGGCCCGAAGCTGGGACTTCTGGGGGTGGCTGGAGGGTGAGGGTGGGGTGCACGGGCTGCAGCGAATGCCAGGCTCCCAGGATCCCCCTTTGGACAGCGAACCCCAGTGGCCCAGGGGACCTGCCAACACCCCTGAAAGGGCTGGAGGGTCTTTAAGTTGTACAGGAGGGGGAAGGGAGGCTGGGCTTCTTGGGGTGTAAGTCGGTGCAGGGGGGGGGAGGATAAGTGGAGCCTGGTAAAGGGCCACGCGTGGGACCCACTCTCCAGGGGCCCCGGACCACATAGCACCAGAACTCTCACACCAGGAGCCTCTTCTGACCTTCTTCAGCTGCAGAGATCTAGACACATCTGCTGTCCAAATGGAATGCCAAGGTCAGGGTCTGTGTCCAGGGGTCAGGGTTGTCCTGGGCAGCAGGAAAGACTCTAGAACACAATCCCTGACCTACCTACAGCTCCGGCCCCACATCCTCTGAAAATAAAAGATGAAGGTAGTAGAGGGAACACTCATTGAGGGCTTTCTAGGTGCAGGATAGGAGGAGCCCTGGGGCAGGTGTCGGAAGGAAAAGCCCCCAGCGGCAGGGTGCCAGTGGATGGGGCACCCCAGGCACCGCTAAGTGGACACCTTCAGCCTGGAACCTGTGCAGGGGGACAGGGTTGGGTCTGGCAGGTGGGCACCACGTGGGGATCACAGGGGTCGCATCCTCTCCCCACCCCATTCATTTCTTGCCTGGGTCAGGGGCTTCCCGGTCCTAGGCCAACACAGCCAGAAGGATGGGGACCACGCCATGCTGACAGCGTCCCATTTCCCGGACAGAATCATCTCCCACTTAGGCCTCTGTGTGTCGCAGGGTCCAGCAGGGAGGCCAGGAAAGAATCACTGGATTGGAGACATCCAAAGCATGGCCAGGATTCATTTCATGAATCACGAGGCTTATTGCATCCAACTAGCACACAGCACAGGTTAGTCGAAGTAGGGAAAGTAGAAAAGGGGGCAATGAATCACTGCACAGAGAAATCCGGGAAGGAGGCGTCTCAGCACAAGCAGTGGCATCTGGTCCAGCAAACGGTCTCCCAACAAGGATGAGTGGGAAGTCGCCTTTTGCTCCGACAGAACCTCTGGAGCGGCCATCTGGAACAGCTCTCGGCCGCGTGGAATTATCAGTTACTCCTTCTGTTCCAGTGAAGTCTTTCCACGGACGTTGCCAAATGAATTCCTTATCTAAAGTAACACTCTTATCACCCTAAGACACCCACAGTCCTAGACCGGACGTTTCAAAACAACGAACACGGAGTTCACGTTGGCCACGGTGACTCCATTTTCAACTCCGTCACGTAGCTGAAATCCTATACGTTTCACGCAAGATGAGTTGGAATCATAACACAAAGGAAATCACATCATAACAGCCTCACGGCAGCGGTGCAGTTTTAATTTACAGTTTACAAACATCATTTATCCTGTGCCCATAAGAAACTTAGACGGTAGGGAAGTTTGTGAGTAAAAAGTGAAAATAGCTGCAAGGCGGAATGTTCCAGGCATAACGGCCGATGGTAACAGATGTTTATTGGTCCATGCCTGGGAAGAAAGGAAGCGAGTTCTGGGACCAGCAAATTCCTTTGGTTTTTCATCTGTCAGAGGCTCTCGGGGACAACCTTAGAGAGCCAGCCACAGGAAAAGTTTCCTTTTCCCACTGAGATACCCTCTGCCAGTAGGGTTCTCTGGGGGCAGATGCCCTATAAGCATTTCAGAGCATTTTCAGGCAAAATTGAACCCAAAAGTGATCTGGATGGAAGATGTGTGGTGTTTCTGGGAACTTCTGTGTCACACGTACACACACTAGCCTCATCCTGACCCTCGGTCACTCACCCTGAGAGCCCCCACTGAGACACTGCCCCAGAAGCAGGGCCCATCCCCTGGGGAACCCACACTTAGCCAGCTATGTGTACCCTAGGCACAGCAGGGCACATGGAACTGTCCAGAGTTCCCAGCCCTGCCATAGAATTCCCGAAGGCAAACAAGGCTCTTCCAAGTCTAACTCTCCAGAAGTTTCCTTCCCACTCGAAGCCTGAAGACCACTTTACCTCCTTCCCAGTTAATCTCATCCAAGAGGACAAGATTTTGTAGCCAAATATTTTTACCCATATTGAGGTACATGTGACATACAATAAACTGAATATATTTAAATTGTGCAAAATAAAGTTGTAACTTGCATACAATCATGAAACCATCAGAAAAATCAAGGTCATGAACATACGCATTCACTGCCCAAAGTTTGTGCATCTGCCTTTGTACAGTAAGCCCCCCAATATGAATGAGTTCTGTTCTCAGAGCGCGTTCGTAAGTCCAATTTTTTCGTAGGTCCAACAAAGTTAGCCTAGGTACCCAACTAACACAATCAGCTGTATAGTACTGTATTGTAATAGGTTTAAAATACTTTTCACAGGAATAATACATAAAAAATAAACAAACACAAAAAATAAAGAAAATATTTTTAATCTTACAGTACAGTACCCTGAAAAGTACCGTAGTCCAGTACAACAGCTGGCATACGGGGGCTGGCATCGAGTGAACAGGCAAGAAGAGTTACTGACTGGAGGAGGGAGAGGAGGTGGGAGACGGTAGAGCTGAAGGATCGTCAACAATAGGAGACGGAGGGCAAGCTGCAGTTTCACTCACGCCTGATGATGATGGCACAGGTTCTGGTTCCTTGCTGGATTCTTTTTTTTTTTTTTTTTTTAATTTTTTTTTTTTAAATTTATTTATTTATTTATTTTTGGCTGTGTTGGGTCTTCGTTTCTGCGCGAGGGCTTTCTCTAGTTGCGGCGAGCGGGGGCCACTCTTCATCGCGGTGCGCGGGCCTCTCACCATCGCGGCCTCTCTTGTTGCGGAGCACAGGCTCCAGACGCGCAGGCTCAGTAATTGTGGCTCACGGGCCCAGTTGCTCCGCGGCATGTGGGATCTTCCCAGACCAGGGCTCGAACCCATGCACCCTGCATTGGCAGGCAGATTCTCAACCACTGCGCCACCAGGGAAGCCCTGGATTCATTTCTATCTACCCTCTTGAAAAAACGATCCAGTGATGTCTGAGTAGTAGTACGTGCGCACCTTTGAAAGTTCGCAACTTGAAGGTTCGTTCGTACCTTTGAAATTTTGCAACTTGAAGGTTCGTTCGTACCTTTGAAAGTTCACAACTTGAAGGTTCGTATGCAGGGTACTTACTGTAATTCCTCCCTGCCACGAACCTCTTCGCCAGGCAAGCACTGACCTGCTTTCTGTCTCTATAGATTAGTTTGCATTTTATAGAGTTCTATAAAGATGGAATCATAGTATGTGCTCTTTTGAGCCTGGCTTCTCTCATTCACCATAATTATTTTGAGACTCATCCATGCTGTTGCCTCTATGAATAGTTTATTCCTTTTTTTTTCTTGCTTAGTAACATTCCATTGGAGGGATATAACACATTTTTTTTTCCCCACAATTTGTTTATCTATTTACCTGTTGACGGACATATGAATTGTTTCCAGTTTGGGGCTATTACAAATAAAGCTACTATGAACATTCATGTGCAAATTTTTTAGTGAACATATGCTTCCATTTCTTGTGGATAATGCATGGGTGGGAGTGGAGTGGCTATGGTGCCTGTCTTTCACTTTTTAAAACAGCCAAGCTGTTTTTGAAAGTGTTTACACCATTTTACATTCACTTTGATGTACTGAAGTTCCAGTTTGTCACTAAAACTTGTTATGATCAGGCTATAATTTTGCCTTTTTAATAGTTCTGTAGTAGTATCTCATTGTGGTTTTAGTTGGCATTCTCCTAATAATAATGATGAACAGATTTTTGTCAAAAATCAGGTCTCCATATACATGTGCTCTGTTTCTAGATTCCCTATTCTGTTCCGTTGATCTATTTTGTCTCTCTCTTTACCAATACCACATTGTTTTAATCACTATAGCTTTATAATGAGCCTTGGAACTAGGTAATGTTAACCTACCAACTTTATTCTTGTTTTTCAGGGCTGCTTTGGCTATTCTAGGTCTTTTACATTACCATATGAATTTTAGAATCAGCTTAGAATGACTTTATCAATTACTATTTTCAAATATCCAACTGGGATTTTGATTGAGAGTGTGTTGATCTATTGATTAATTTGGGGAGAAATAACATCTTAACAACATTGAGTCTTCCAACCCATGAACAAGGTATATCTCTCCAACTATTTACATCTTTAATTTCTCTCAACAGTTTTGTAGTTTTCATCGTACAGGTCTTTCACATCTTTTGTCAGATCCATCCATTAGTGTTTAATATATTTTGATGTTATTGTAAATGGTACTTTCATTTCGATTTCTGATTGTTGCTAGAAAAACAATTGATTTTTTATATTGCTCTTGTACTCTGCAATCTTGCTAAACTTACTTATTAATTCTATTAGCTTTGTATGGATTCCATGAGATTTCTACATAGATGACCATGTCATCTGCACATAGAGTTTTACTTCTTCCTTTCCAATCTGAATGCCTTTTCTTTTTTCTTTCTTCCCTCCCCCTCCCTCCCTTCCTCCTTTCTCTCTCTCCCTCCCTCCCTCTTTCTTTCTTTTCTTTTTCTTTCTTTCTTCTTTCCTTCCTTCCTTTCTTTCTTTCTTTCTTTCTTTCTTTCTTTCTTTCTTTCTTTCTTTCTTTCTTTCTTCCTTTATTTCTTCCTTTCTTTCTCTCTCTCTCTCTTTCTTCCTTTCTTTCTAATAGAGAGGCTACTGGCAAGATTAGGACCCACAATACAATGTTGAGTATAAATGGTGAAAACAGACATCCTTGTTTCTGTCCTCCAGAGGGAAGTATTCAATCTTTCACCATTAAGTACGATATTAGCTGTAGGATTTGTGTAGATGCTCTTTGACATGTTGAGGAAGTTCTCTCCTGTTCCTAGTTTGCTGGGAGTTTTTATCGCAAATGGATGTTAAATTTGATTAAGTGCTTTTTCTGTGCCTATTAAAATGTTCTTATGGTTTTTCTGTTTTTAGTGTGTTAATATGGTGAATTACACTGATTGATTTTCATATGTTAAACAAATCCTGCATTCCTGGAATAAACTCCATTTGGTGGTGAACATATTCCTTTTTATATATTTATTGTTTGATTCAATTTGCTAAAATTTTGCTAAGGATTTTTGCATCTGTGTTAAAAAGGGATATTGGTCTTTAGTTTTCTTTTCTCATAATATCTTTATCTGGTTTTCATGTCAGGTTAATGCTGACCTCATAGAATAAGGTAGGATGTATTACTTCCTTTTGAATTCTCTAAAGAGTTTGTGTAGCACTGATATTACTTCTCCCTTAAATGTTTGGTGGAATTCTGTGGTGAGGCAATCTGGGCCTTGAGTTTTCTCTGTGGGAAAAGTTTTTAACTACAAATTCAATGTCTTTTATATATATATATATATATATATATATATATATATATATATATATATATATATATATATATATATATACACACACACATACACACACACACACGCGCGCGCGCGCAGCTAATTCAGTTATCTATTTCTTCTTGAATGAGCTCTCATAGTTTGTTTCTTACAAAGAATTTTTCCATATCATATAAATTGCAGAATTTATAGGCACAGAGTTGTTCATGAAATTACCTCATTATCCTATTAATACCAGTAGCTGTGTAGTGATGTCACCTCTTTCATTCCTGATATTGGTAATTTGTATTTTCTCCTGGTCAACCTGGCAAGAGGTTTATCAATTTTATTAATCTTCCAAAGAATCAGCTTTTGGTTTCATTGATTTTCTCTATCAATTTTCTGCTGTACGGTTCACTGATTTCTGTTTTGATGTTAATTATTTCTTCTTTTCTCCTTGCTGTGAGTTTAATTTGCCAGGGTTTTTTGAGGGGGGAGGGGTAGTTTATTAATTTATAAATGGAGGCATTGATCTGAGACCTTTTTAATACAGGCATTTGGTGCTATTAATTTCTGCTTGAAAGACAGCCCACAAATTCTGATAAGTTGTATTTTAATTTTCATTCAATTCAAAATACTTTCTACTTTCCCTTTTTATTTCTCTTTGACTCCTGAGTTGTTATAAAATGTGTTATTTAGTTACCAAGTGCTTGGGAATTTCCCAGAGATCTTTCTGTTATTGATTTCTAATTTAATTCCATTGTGGTCAGAGAATATACTCTGTATGACTTGTATCCTTTTAAACATACTGATGCTTGTTTTATGGCCCAGAATCCGATCTATCTTTATAAATGTTCCATGTCCCCTTGAACGGAATGTGTATCTGCGGTGTTGGGTGGAGTGTTCTATAAATGTCAGTTATGTCAAGCTGGCTGTTATAGCAAGTCAAGTCCACTCTAACATACTGATTTTCTGCCTACTACCTTTCTGCCTATTAATTGTTCTATCAATTACTGAGAAAAGGATATTGAAATAGCCAACTCACATTGCAGATTTGGCTATTTCCCCTTGTAGCTCTTAGTCTTTGTTTCACGTATTTTGAAGCTCTGTTATTCGAGGTATAAATGTTTGGGATGGTTCCATCTTCTTGATTCATGACTCCATGATCACTATAAAATGAACGTCTCTTTTAGCCCGGGTGATATTCTTTGCTCTGCATCTACTTGTCTGATATTAATATAACCACCTGAAGTTTCTTCTGTTTAATGACAGCATGTCATATCTTTTTCCATCCTTTTCCGCTTAATAACCTGTCTGTGTCTTTATACTCGAGATGAGTTTGTTGTGAGCAACATTGGGTCTTGCTTGTCTATTAATAGGGATCCTTGGACCACTCACATTTAATATGATTACGGATTTTACTTAAGTTTAAGCCTATCCTCTTACTATTTGCTTTCGATTTCATCTTTGTTCTCTTTTTCCTCTGTTTCAGCATTCTTGGAACTACTCGTTATTTTTATTATTCCAGTTTATCTTCTTTGTGGGCTTCTTAACCATAACTCTTGGTTTTATTCTTTTAGTCATTATTTAGTGTTTACAGTTATCAAGTTAACTTATCACAGTCTGCCTTCACGTAAATGTCACTTCACAGATCGTGTAAGAACCTTCCATCCTAGGCTTCCATTTCTCTAATCCCAACCTCCATGACATTGCTGTCATAAATTTTACTTTTACATATATTTTAAACTCAACAATACTTCGTTAATATTTTTGTTTTAACTGTCAACTATCTTTTAAAACATTTAAGGAATAAAAACCAATCTTGACTATTTACCCACATAGTAATCATTTGGGGTATTTTTTCATTTGTATAGATCCATATTTCGAATCCCATTTTCTTTATGCCCAAATGACTTCTCTGACATTTCTGTAGGTGCAGATCTACTAGTGATGAGTTCTTTCAGCTTCTGTATATCTTGAAAAAGGCTTTATTTCACCTTTGTTCTTTTTTTTTTTTTTAATAAATTTATTCATTTATTTTTGGCTGCATTGGGTCTTCGTTGCCACGCGCAGGCTTTCTCTAGTTGCGGTGAGCGGAGGTTACCCTTCATTGTAGTGCACGGGCTTCTCATTGCAGTGACTTGTCTTTGTTGCAGAGCACGGGCTCTAGGCACACAGGCTTCAGTAGTTGTGGCATGCAGGCTCAGTAGTTGTGACTCGTGGGCTCTAGAGCACAGGCTCAGCAGTCGTGGCACACAGGCTTAGTTGCTCCGCGGCATGTGGGATCTTCCCAGACCAGGGCTCAAACCCATGTCCCCTGAATTGACAGGCGGATTCTTAACCACTGCACCACCAGGGAAGTCCCTCACCTTTGTTCTTGCAAGATATTTTCACCAAGTATATCAGTGAAGGTATTCTAGGTTGACAGTTTTTCCTTTCTTTCAGTACTTCAAAGATTGTTGCTCTATTGGCCTCTTATTTGCATTGTTTCTAATAAGAACTCTGCATTCATCCTATTTTTGTTCCTCTGGACTAACATGTCTTTCTTCTTCTGACTGTGTTTAAGAGGTTTTTCTCTGTATTACTGGTTTTGAGCAATTTGATTATGATGTGCTTTGATACGGTTTTTTTCCTTGTTCCTGTGTGTGGGGTCATTGAGTTCCTTGGATCTGAGGGTTTATTGTTTTCATCAAATTTGGAAAATTTTGGCGGTTAGTTTTTCAAGTATTTTTTCTGCCCCCCACCCCTTTCTTTCAGGGTCTTCAACTACCTGTATATTAGACTGCTTGAAATTGTCCTATGATTCATTGATACTATTTTAATGTTTTGGATTATTTTCTCTGGATGTTTCATTTTGGATAGTTTCTATTATTAAATCTGCAAGTCGTTTATCTTTTATTCTGCAATGTTTAATCTGCTAATAATCTCACCCAGTGTGATTTTCACCTCCCACATTGTAGTTTTCATCTCTAGTAGTTCAATTTGGTTCTTTTCTTTGTATCTTCCATGTCTCTACTTAACCTTTTGAACATATGGGATATAGTTATAATAGCTGTTTCAATGTTCTTTTTTGCTAATTCTAACATCTGTATAAGTTCTGGGACTGTTTCGTTTAATTAATGAGCCTCTTCATTGTGGGCTGTGTATTCTTACCTCTTTGAATGCCTGGTAAACTTTGATTGGATGCCAGACATTATGAATTTTACCCTGTTTGTGTGCTGCGTATCTTTATATTCCTATAAATAGTCTGAGCGTTTAATCAAGTTACTTGGAAACAGTCTCATGCTTTTGGATCTTGTTTTTATAATTTACTAGGCAGGTCTGAAGCGGCATTTAGTCCAAGGCTAATTATTTCCCACTGCTGAGGCCATACCTTCTTGAGAATTCTACTTGATACCCTGTGAATATGAATTTTTCCAGGCCGGTTGGTGGAAATAGACACTATTCCCAGCCTACGTCAGTGCTGGGACTGTTCCTGCTAATCTTTTTGAATGGCTTAAGGGGTTTTTTTTAATTCCTGGATTTGAGCAAGTCGGTTTTCCTGACCTCAGGTAGTTTCCTCCACGTGGGCACTGCTCAATCCTCTGCTGGGTCCTTGGGGGGAACCCCTGCGGGCCTCCAGGGCTTTCTCTCCCTAAGCGTTTCACTCTGACCTAAGCATTCTAGCTGCCTTGGTCTCCCCAGCCCCTCAGTTCCTTCTCCTGGACTCAGGGACCCTCCAGGTGCTGCCTCCCTTTCCATCCCTGCCCCACAGCCTAGAAATCTCCCAAGGGAGTAAGCTGGGGCAATCGGAGGACCCACCTCATTTGGTTCCCAACTTTCAGTGTTGTCCAGTGTCTTGAAAACCCTCGTTTTATATATATATGTTGTCTGGTGTTTTGGGTGGTTTCACATGGGAGTGTAAATCTGTTCCCCATTACTCTCTGTCTTGACCCAAAGTGAAGGTTCAGCAAAATATGGCTGAGATGTGTCCTCACCTCCCCAGGACCCACCCTGCCCAGGATCACAGCTTTGATTATCTAGATTCCATTCAGCCTGACAAGAAGGATAAAACTTGCCAGTGGGGAACGCCCATTGTTTAGCTGTGAAAACAGCCCCCTACTTTCTCCAGAAAAACAAGAAACAATTTAGGCATGGACTAACACACGAAGCTCAGCTCCGCAGAACTGCCAAGGGGTCAGCAGATAGTAATGGTATTTGAGACCAGATGGATGGAAGTCTAGAAATTCTAACGGTACGGGGAAGACGGGGGTTATCAACACTGCGGAGGGAGGGGGCAACCCCCAAAAGAGGTTTTTCCCCAGCGTGGGAGGCAGCCATTCTGCGGGTGAGAACTGATGGCGAGAACGACAGAGAAGCTGTTTCTGCCTTGCAGAGGGACCATTTATACCAACAGCTTTTATCTCTAGCCAGGAAGGGGGACCAGGACTGGGAGAGGGGCAGCGGGTGGGCCAGGGTCCCCGGGAAAATTCCTTTCTGAAGGTCTGTCTTGTTCCTGGGCAGCCCTGAGGCCTGGAACCTCACCCCCCCCACCCCCCATTCTACCCCGCAGGAGCCGGTCAGGACAGAAGAGGCCGCCCAGGGCTGCAGCAGGACAGGCTGGGGCCTCTCACGGCCTGGAGCTGCACTGCCCCAGCCGGACAGCTGCCAGGGTATCAGTTAATCCCCTCAAGAGGCCGGTAAGGGTGGGTTCTTGGCCCCATTTTACAGATTAGGAGCCAGAGTTCCCAAGTTACTCAGCTGACAGACGGGACAAACCAAAGGGTCAGCCTGAAGCTTCCCACGCTCCGGCCGTGAACGTCTCCTTCACTGCCCTTGAGAGTTCAGAACCTCTGCTCCCCAAATTCCCCGGTGGAGTGGCATCCAGGGGTGTCCTGGACCCCAGACCCTCACTCCTGGACCTCTGCAGTGTGTCTGTACGGGGCGGGGCGCTGAAGGACTTTCTGTCTCCCTCCAGACCTTATAAGTAAAACGAAGCCGCGGTTCCCTCCTGGCATCTGAGATGGTTAATGAAAGATTGATCCTGGATCTGGGGCAAGGGTCTGCTCGATCCTAAATAGGTCCTGTGGAGCCCCAGCAGGAGACTCTGTGTCCTGAAGCTGGAGACGTGCAAGTCTAAAATTGGAAGGCTTGGAGGTGGCCTTGACTTTTTCCGGCCTTGGCTCACCCACAGCCCGCCTTCAGCTGGGAAGGATCTGACAGGTGGTCCCGGCCCTTGGGCCCATGTGCCTGGATTCCTGTGCTCTCAGCAGAGGCCCTAAAATAGACCAGGACATGATAGCCCACGTCCACAGCGTCCTATCTCTCTGAGCAGCCGTGGGGTCTCCTCGCGGACTCTCAGGGGCCACCTCCTCCATTTTCCCAAACCTGTGGCAGGTGAGGGCGAATGTGGCCCTGTGTCTCTGCTCCACTGCTGGTTACCTGTGGGTTTGGGGAAAGTCACCCGGGTCCTCCGAGCTGCGTGTTTTTCATTCGTTCACATTTTCTCTGCCCTTCAACCCGTATGGGTCTTGGGGGCTTGTCCTTCTCCCAAGTGCCTTCATTGCCATCTTTCTCATTCCCAAAGCCCCACAGACATCACTCAGTTTCTTCCATCCACCCAGAACACCCAGAATGCTGCTCTGTACAAATTCACCCCACACTCTGAAGGCTGCAATTTACTTCCGTCTAAAGCCGCCGTCCTCTGTTGGATTTTAAGTGTCCCCAGCGGACAGACAGGGGCAGAGCCGAGGACGCCTGCTTCTCCTGGCGGACCTCGTGAATTGTCATCTTAGACTAGGGGCGCGGGGGGTCCCAGCCGGGCCTTCCTCTGGTGGGAGGCAAGGCATGGCCTTTATTGATCGCACATTGCACGTGCGCGTCCTGCCCGATTCTTACAAGAATGGCACAAGAGCTCGCTGTTTCCCAGCGGAAGAAACTGAGGCTCGGAGCTAGGAACCAGCGCTCTCAAGTTCACACGGCCAGCAATGATCAGATGTGACCTTTGTACCCAGTTCCGTCTCCATCCAGATTGCCCGCTCTTCCCCTCCAGGGCCATAGATGCTGCTAATAATGGTTCCTTATTCCCAGCCTGGAGCCACCAGCTGCCGAGATGTTGAACAAGAGCTTCCTGGCGCCGTGTCCCATGTCCCAGGCTATTTTGGGTGTCAGGAATTCATTCACATTTAGCATGTGGCCAGGACCACTGGAGGGCCTCTCTGCAATTGCCAGCACCTCAGCCCACCCCAAGACCCCCTTTCGTTCCCTGGCAGGCGGGGACAGGAAGCTGAGGGTCTTCACCTAAAAAGCCCTGTGCCTGGAGGAAGTCAGGTGGCTCGAAGCCCAGGACCTGTGGACACTCTCTGACCTTCTGTCCACCGCCCGTAACCTCTGGACGGCTCCGGAAGGTTTCTCTAAAGTGGTGGCCTCCTTTAGACCACAGGAGCCGGCCAAGTAGATGATCCTCCGTCTGGGAAGCCTGATGGTTTTCGCTCTGCCCTGATGTGACTCTTTGGGCTCCCGATCAACCCGCGGTTTCTAAGCTGGACCTCGCTGTGCTTGATTTCAGGCTGGGGCAGTGGGGTCTGCGGGGTGGCGGCCTTGGCCTGCGGCGCCGCGAGTGACTACGTGCTGTGTCCACTCAGGCCTCCCTAATGCTTCTCACAACCCAGCAAGGAAGGTCTCCTCTCCCCATCCCACGGCAGAGGGAGGATCCCAGGACCCCCGGGAGATCGGCTATGCCCACAACTTTTCATTCAGACCTGCGTCTCTCTAAAACCCATAGCTTCTCTCTTTGGGGGTTCAGAAATGTCCACCTTTCAAGTACCACACCAAAGCCACCTCCTAGCAGACGGTCTAGGGCAGCACCAACGCGGTGTGCCACGTCTCAAGCTATTTTCAGGCCCTGCTTGGGTTACGGGCATCCGAGCACTTCCAACAGGTGGCGGGACCACCCAAACGTCCCCCTGCTCGAGAGGAGCCGGCGCCGTGGGGAGCCGAGGGGCCGGATGGGAATGCGTGCGTGCCTGGAGTCTGGTTTCAGAGCCGCCTTCCCTGGTTGGACCCACACTATTGTTTTATTAATAACTGGCCGGCACCGGGCCCGACAGAATCACTAGTTGTTGCAGACTTTTCCCAGTTCTTCATCAGAAGCTGAAGGGGGGCACGATGACAGAGGGGGTGCCTTTGAGGGAAGTTTTCTAGGCCCAGTGGTCTCTGGAAGGCTTCTTTTCACGTGGAAAGTCTTTAAAAGCTGCACGATTCTCCTGGAGGGCGGCGGGTTTGGGAATCAAAGCATTTCAGAGATTTGAGGTCAAGGTTTGAAGGGAAGGCCACTCGGCTCCTTGCTCCATTTGGGGGCGTGGGGCAAGGCTCTCCCCTGGGGCAGCCTGGCCCTGAACCTGACGCCTCCCTTCGGACGTCCCTGGCGGCCACAGCATTCTGGACCTGAGCTCGCCTTCCCTGCAGGACCGTCTCCTTTCCAAGCTGCCAGAGCCTGCTGTGCATCCCACCCCTAATAAAAGGAATCTGAGGTCAGCAGCTCTGGGGATCCCTCAGCCTTTAAACGGCTGCCCTCTGGATGCCGGGGGACAGTGGATACCAGGACTGTGGAACATCTCGACTACTCAGGAGGGGGCACCAGCTCCAGGGCAGGTGGCACCATCCTGAGAACCAGGGCAGGCTTCCGGTGAGGGAGGCCCACGTGCGTGGACACTGCGCATCTGTCGTGCCCCTTGTGGGGTGGGATGAGGGCCGTGCCTCCCTTCAAGTGGCTGCCCGACCTGCACAGAACCTGAGCAGGCGGCCTCCCCCAAACCCCCTCCCTCGCCGGCCACAGCTGTCAGAGCGCCAGGCCGGAGGGCGACTTTCATGTACACATACACGGCCGCCAAGGTGCCACTCGCTTCAGCCACGGGTTTTAAAGAGAATCGGGATCTGTTTTATCTTCCAGTAGAGAGGACTTGGCAACTGCTCCTTCCTGGGTCAGAGACCCCCAGAGGGGGCTTGGGGCAGTACTGGAGGGGAAGCCCCCCAGGACAGCAGGATGCTGAGGGGCTGCTGGGAGGCCCTCTCCCTTCTGAGGGCAGGACAGGGCAAGACAGGGTAGCGGCCCAGAGTGATTGGCCAAGGCCTTCAGGCCATATGAAGGCCCCACCTCCAGACGTGCCTGGCTTGGGTTTCCCAGCCTTTGGCGCTGGGAGGCCACACAAAGATGGTATTCATGGTGAGGCCCTAAATTCTCCCCGGAATGAGGCAGGGTTTAAATAAATACATAAGAAAGTTGGATCCTGGGGCCGGACTGGGCTTGCCCTGGGGGGTGGGGGGAGGTGGGTGCTCTTAATGCTAAAAGAAAGAAGGCGCCCCTGCCCCGACACACACAAGTTCATGGAGAATTAGTAAAAATACTTCTTCTGTGTCAATCAATGGGGGACTCCCACGCACCCCCATTCGGGGACTGTCAGGAAGGACCTGTGTTTGTTGATAGCTCTAGTGACCAAGACATTCACTGCCCATATGTTATATGAGGAATTTAATCTTCCTGCAGGCCCTGAGGTAGGTAGGTCCGGGGGTTCTTTCTTCCTACCCTTTCAAAGGGCGGTCGAGGGGGCTGGAGGAGGTGTTGGGGGTGCAGAGGAGAGTGGGCCCCAAGACACGTGAGGTCTGTCCTGTCGGTCAGGTCAGGGAGACAAACAATTAGAAAAGAAGATGCAGAGCTGCCTGCTCCAGAGCCTGGCCTGGGACCCCATTTGAAAGCCCCCTGGCCCTGCATCAGGCGCTCGGGTAAGTGAAACGGGCATCACTAGCTCTGCTTTCTAGGTGAGGAAACTGAGGCAGGGAACATGAGGGACCTGTGCTAAGAAGTGGAAACTAAACATTTCTTCCCAGGGGAAGAAAATTCTTGGGGCGTGTGTGTGCATACAGGGGCGCTGAACCAGCCATCAGAAGACACATGCCGCCTCAGGACCACCCTTCCTAGCCCGCCCGGAGCTAGTAGGATATGATTTCTGAGTGGAGCAGTCCGGGGCAGGGGGCCCCGTGACCCTTTGCTTAAAGCCAAGTGCCTAGTCTTAAAGGGCTGGGAGGATGGCCAGAGAGCAGAGACGCTCGCCCCACGTGGCCACGCAGGAGGCCACGTCACCACGTGTCTGGGGAGAGTGTCCCTCCCCCGGGGTTGGGGCATGCTTTCTGATCAGGTCAGCCAACTAGAGAAACACAGACCTTTCTTCCTGCCTTTTGGTGGGTTCAATTCCCACCAAGGAGCGGGATTGAAAGGAGCTGGCGCACCCCCCCATCCTGCCACGGGGAGCCACCCAGGACGTGCCTCAGAAGTGGGCGTGGCAGCAGAGAGGAAACGTGGGGGAAGCTTTGGTCTCTTTTCTCAGAAAGGTGTCAGCATTCCCTTTGGAAATGGAACTGGTTTGAAGAGACCCCCGCCTCCCCAGACTTCAGGCATGTTTCACCACTTGCAGAGGGTCTTTTAAGAAATTCAGTAAATCACTCAGTGGGGTCAGCTCTGCACGACGTTGATAAATGAGGATGGACAGATGGGTGGCCATGGCCACCCCTGGAGTTAGTACACCACGGAGCGGAGCTGGGTTCCCCGCACAACCTCTGAGGGCCCAGGGGGTGAGAGAGGCAAAGTGCCTCCCTCCAAATCTGATATGAAGTTTAAAAAAATGAAAAAAATTTTTAAATGTATGTGAATTTTGCTTTGTGTGCCATTCTATGGCCTCGCTTGTTCAAATATTTTTGAAAATCACATATTATTATCGGGTGTAGATCGGTACAACGTTTTTAGAGGGAATATTTCAAATGTGCTTCCGTTGAGTTCTGCTGAGATAGTGTTTAGGGCTTCCCCCCACGTCCCCGCACTATTTGTAATTATAAAAGATTGCAGTGACCTCTTTGTCCATCATTAGAGAAATGGCTGGATGACCGTGGTGACATCCATTCAAGGAATACTATTTACTATTCGGTTGATGAACAGGAGGCAGCAGAGCGACGTGTACAGGTCCGGGGAGAGCTGTCAAAAGCTAAGACAAGAGGAAGGCCTGTATGGTTTGGTTGATCCCATCTGTTAAAAAAAAAAAAAAAGTGCACATAGGTACATATTTAGTTAAATGACTGTATATGCCTCAAAATATTCGGAAGCCACAGCGACTAGTTTAACAGTGATTACTTTGGGGGAGCGTACCTTCTTCTGTATTTGAATCTGTTACAACAAGTTAGTTCCACTTCTGCCACATAAAAAGAGAGATGAGAAACACGTTACTTACCTTGGGATAAAATCATAGATCCAAGAAAGTGCCCCCTATCTACCCCGTGGGTTCTGGCCACACGATCATCACTACTGCATCTGCGTGTCTAGGTTGAGAAGTACGCCCCCAGTGTGTGGTCCAGCCGCTGGACGGCTTGGAGGGTCCCCTGCATGCCCACCGTGCTGGACGCAGACTCAGGCCTTTATCTGCCAGCCAAGCTGGGCATCAGAGACACTATCCAGTGCTGGCTTCTGTTTTGACGGGCTGAGCCTTTCCCTCTTTCTGGAAGTGGGTGGATGGCAGGCAGATGTCTCTGAAAGTGCCCCTAGAGGGAGATAATGGACCCCATTGTCTGTGGCTAAGAGGATGCCTGTCCCTGCCCCTTAAGTCTCATTCAGGGATACAAAGGGGCTCAGAACATGACAAAGACACATAGTTGAAGGAAGATTCACTATCTGGTCTCCTCCTCCCTCTGTCTTAAGAAATCCACGTCCAACGACCTCTGATTTTTGCCAAAAAAGCAAGGGGAAATTGCCCCGACACGTTCCCTGGGCAGTGCCACGGGTAGAGGAGGGGGGCTGCCCAGGTCACCAGGATTAGATGGGGGACTGGTACTTTGGGTACCAACGTGGCACCAGGACACAGGGCACTGCAGGGCCGGGTGGCCAAAAAGGATATGGATTCCGTGAGGCTCTGGCCCGGGGCTCGGCAAAGCGCCTGCCACAATGTCGTGGGCACGCCATTGCCTGGGAGCCTGGGGCTGGGGGTGTGCTGGAACCGAAGGCGAGGAGGAAGGGAGAGTGAGAGAGCTGGAACACCTTGCTGTACCCCAAGAGAGGGCAAAAGACGCTGCCATCCACACGTCCCAGATGCTCCCAGGTTTTAGAGGGAAAAGAATTTGATTACAACCAGAACGTGTGAGGAACAAAATAAGCTCGTTGTGGTTGACATGCTGACCGGTCACCTGGCCAGCGCGGAAGGCCCAGGATGGAAGCTCCGGTCGGTTCTTGCAACCGTGAAGGGCAGAGCGGGCTGGGGCTGGAGGTCAGGGGCGAGCCTGGAGGAGCAGAGACTGTCAGTCAGCGTCGGGGAGGAGGGAGCTTCAAGGAGGCCAAAGGGCTGGCGGCATCCGAGGCTGCAGACGCCTCAGATGCAACAAGGGCTGAGGGTGTCCCCCAGAGCGGCCACAGGGTCTGAGAATATTGTTGGGGGAACCAGGGAGCGGCAGCCAGCGGGGGAAGTGCTTGCGGGGGGGCAAACTCCACCTGGGAGAGGACAGCAGCTGGAGGAGCCTGAGTCTTGAAGGAGGGGAGAGTCTCCAGTGTGCTTGCAGGTGAGGGGATGGGGGCTGCACGGGGGGCGGGGAATATGGAGAGAGCAGAAACAAGGTCTGGCGGCATGACGAACACGGAGGCCCCAGGAGACGGGGGTTCCCCCGCACCTGGACCAGCAAGCATGCTGGGGACTGGAAGGGCAGAAGGTGAGGTGTGAGGTTCGTGATTTCGGCGTGGCAGTTCCACCCCGGGGTATAGGGCTGAGGTGGCATGAACTTGAGAAAACCAGGAAACAGTGAGGAGATGGACAGAGAGAAATAAACTCTGCAGTGCAAACACAGGCTGATGCGTCCCATTGTGCAACTGTGGGCCACGCCACATCGGGCAAAGTCTGAATTGTGCAGTGCACAACCTGCCCAACTGTACATGCCAGCCCTTTGCAGGAGCAGGATGTGACACTCACGTGGCTGTGTATTCTCAAGAACAGGACTGTGAGCCAGGCCCCCAAACAGCCAGATGCTGCTGTGTACACAGGAAGGTGGCACAAGATAGCTGAGGAGACAGTAATGTCCACAAGTGGAGCCTTGAAGGAGAAATTTCTCCAGGGAGTGAACAAGGAGCTGCAGGGCTGGTGGACAAGGCAGGGATGTCAGCTGCTCCAGCTGCAGCCAAACAAGGGAGGTGAGAGCAAGGTCCTCCCCAGGGGACCCAGCAACCTCAGGGACAGCAGCAGCGCGAGCTCAAGGCTGGGCACAGTGCTGGGCCCAGCAGTGCCAGCCTCAGCTGGATACATGAGGAGGCTCCATGAGATTAAATGCTTGCCCGAGGGTGGAGCCAGGGTTTGGACCCAGGCGTGGACCGAGGCCAGCATCTTTCTAGACCTCAGGCGGCTCACATGTCCAAGTCCAGCGCCCGGCCGGCATGCAGCCCCTGGTCCTGGGAGGGATGGGGCCTGCCTGAGGTCTCCGACAAGAACAGAGAAATCAAGTCAGTCTTAATTAAGTCGCACACAGGGACCGGGGGTCCGGAGGGGCCGCGCCACCTGCCCACAGCTCTCATTGTGCACAGCTAATCCCGTCCAGGTGTCTGCTGGCAGCCCCTGATCAATTAGTCACTGCGCTTGAAGCTGAGTGTAATTAATTATTCAATTTTGAACTGTTCCAGCTTAATGCGTCTGAAATGACATCATGCATCCTGGGGGTTCTGCAGGCGGGGACAAAAGGCAGACAGGTCTGAACAAAGCCCCCCGTGCACCTGACCAGCTCTGAATGGGCACTAACCCTCCGCCGCCCAGCGCGTCCACCACCTCCCCGCACCGTCGTTCCGAGCAGCCGCCCAGCCCCCCACATGGGGCTGCTGACCCGGCCCAACCCGGGAGCCTCGGCCTCCGGGTCACAGACCCGCAACTTACTATGTGTCCTGTCACCACCCCAGCTCCCCAGCCCCACCAGGGGCCTGGCTCTTGGGCCGCAATCAAGCTCGGGCTGCACTGGGAGCAACTCCTGCCCCCCCACCCCGCCCCCCCATGCCCCAGCTCTGTGCTGTCACCACCACTCCATCCTGGGCAGAGTGGGAAGCCTGGGGCCCCATAGCCCCTGGGGAGACGGATAGGCCCCGTAGCCCCTGGGGAGATGGACGGGCCCCGTGAGGGGGCTGCAGCCTGCTTCCTATCAGAGTTTTCTCTCCTGCATGGGGCCCCCGCCTGCCCCAGAGATGCGGTCAGGGGCTACAAGCAGCGGGCAGGGCTCCCCCCTGGTTGTGTCTTTCAAGGGGAGGTGGTGGGTCCCTTGAGCCACCCTGACCTGCACCACTGAGGCCAGAGAGCGTCCAGGGGGCTCTCCTGCCCTGCCTCCCCCTGTCCTCCGCTGCTGCCGTGGCCCAGGCCCGCCCCCTCTCAGTAGCCCATGCACAGAACTGGCACCCTAGCTCGGGCATCCCCCAAAGTGACAACGGTCTCTCTTGAACAGTCCGGGGCTCCCGATCACCTTGGTCAAGTGCAAACCCTCAGCCCTGGTTGCAAGGCCCCTGTATCACCACCCTGCTCCCCCCTTCCCTCTTTCTCCCATCTTTCTCCTCATGCACCGTTGACACTCTGCTGGTCCCTGAACTTTGGGGCTTAGAATGGCCTTCCCAGGCCCCAGTGCCCCACCTCTGCCTGCCCAGCAACCCCTTATTCTTCCCTCTGTCTTTCCAGGCCGGCAGCAGGCCCTGCCCGACGGCGCCTCTTATCTCAATGCAGACTACGCGTGTGTTTACACGGCAGCTCCAGCTGGGGGTCTGGGGGGCAGCGACCTCTCTCCCTTGGCTGTGTTTTCCGGGCACCCAGCACAGTGCTTAGCACATACTGGACCCTCCAGAAATGTTTGTTGAATTCATGGAGGAAGAAATTATTAAATCGGCCAAATTGAACTCATTATCTCCCCCTTCCTCCCTGCCAACAAGGGAGGCCTCGCGCCCTGCATCTGGGATAATGGTGTCATTATCAGACGCTCAGGCCGCCCAGCTGCAATCCAGGCCGCTTCATCCTCTCCTCTCTTCGCTGCCCAGGGCCGTTGTATTTATCTGGCCTCCCTCAAAAAAGACCCCCAATCCTGCATTTCTCCACCCCCATCCCCCAGCCTAGCTCAGGCCTCATGGTCTCCACCCAGCCTCCACCCTGGGGGCCCTGCCTCCACTGACCCACACCCTCCAAGATGGGCCCCAACTGGGCTTTCTGAAATTCAAACTGGACACGAACTGCTGTGCTTTAAACTGCTCAGATGACCCAGTAACTCCGTTTCTAGGTGTACACCCAGAGCGATGGAAAGCAGGGACTTAATAGATATTTGTAAACCCATGTTTACGTTGTTCACAATAGTCAAAATGTGCAAATGAACCAAGGGTCCATCGATGGACGAATGGATAAGCAAAATGTGATATATACATGCAGTGGAATAGTATTGTCTTAAAAACAAACTCTGATACCTGCTGTAACATGGACAAACTTTGAAGACAATATGCTCAGTGAACTAGGCAGTCACGAAAGGTCAAATTCTGTGGGATTCCATTTACATGAGGTTCCTGGAGGGGTCAGAGTCATAGTGACAGAAAGTAGAAGAGTGGGTGCCAGGGGCTGGGGAAATGGGGGTTGCGTGCCTCATGGGTGTAGAGTTTGAGTGTGGGAAGATGAAAAAGTCCTGGAGATGGTGGCGGTGTGATGATTGCACAACAACGTGAATGTATTTAACGTCACTGAACTGTACACTTCAAAATGGTTAAGATAGCAACTTTTCTGTTATGCATATATAACTACAAATTTTTAAAATCCTAAAAAATAAAGATTTTCTAAATGCTCAGGTGCATCAAATGTCCTCCGAGCTCCCCCCACCAGCCCTGCACAGCCTTCCCTGCCCAGGCTCTACCTTCATCCCAACTCCCTCCACTCTGGGTGCACACCCTTCCCCCTGGGCACCAGTCTGCCCATCAAGCTCTCTGCCTCTGCACAGGTTGCTCCTTGTCTCCCCCAAACCCGCCCACCGCACCCAGTCTGCCTGCTCTGCACCCTCCCAGGGCTGGAACACGTTCTGTCTCCTTCTGCGTCCCCCACAGGCCTGGAAATGCCTGGTAACAACACAACACTCTGTAAATACTGGGTGAACTAGTGACGGGAGGAATGAATGCTTGGGTCTCTAGTGGCTCCCCCCGACCTGCGTGTGGCTTTCCCTGCTGTTATTACTTCCTGCTCCCCAAAACTCACAGCTCCCACCCTGCCAAGTCTCCCAAGAGGAGGAGGCCAGGTGAATCAGAGACAGAAAGCATGGCCCTGTCCAGCTCCTCCGAGCAGCCCGCCATGGCCACGCACTCTGGACAGTGGGACAGTAGCCCTGAGGTTTGGAGGAGCCAGTGGAGACCCCTAGGCCTGGGCCACACGCACCCCAACCGGCAGGTCCCTCATTTCCAGGGTCCCCTGGGGAAGAGCGAGTGTCTTACATCACCCAGAACAGGACTCTCGCGCTGGGCTGCTCCTGCCCCGTGTTCCTGACTTTTCACTCATTTGTTCAGGGTGAGAGCCACTTTGGGGTCAGATGGACAGAGCCTCAGTTTCCCCCTTTGTAAAGTGGGAACTGCACATCCTTTGTGACTGGGGGTGACAGCAACAACAGCAATTGCTACAATTTGCCAGACTCTGTCCCCAGCAAGCACCGCGGAGAGCGCCCGGGCTCCAGCCACAAGGAAGCCCACGCAGCTCGGGGTTCAGTGCAGAGACAGAAAGGAAGCCAGGAGTTCCAGGATTCATTCTTCCTCAAAACCAGTGGCTCCAGCCACAAGGAAGCCCACGCAGCTCGGGGTTCAGTGCAGAGACAGAAAGGAAGCCAGGAGTTCCAGGATTCATTCTTCCTCAAAACCAGTGAAGAGCCACAAGAGGGCCATTTCAGTGGACATTTGGATGCATCAACTCAACACGCATCCACCAGGAGACACGGACTCCGCGTCACTGGAACTAGATGCAGCCTGCGGGGCCGCTGGAGGAGGCAGTCCCACTGCACACACGGGTGAGCGCTCTGCATCCACCCTGAAAGCCACACGACAGGGGCCACGGGGGTGGGAGAGCACAGGGCACGATTCACTTACAGAAGAAACATGCACAAGCAAACTGAGCTGTGGGTTCAATTGATTTATAGTGTCAGACATCGGAATGGCAGTTACTGGCGGGAGGGCGCGGGGGTGTTTGCCACTGGGGAGAGCATGAGAGGGCTTCCGGGGTACAGAAATGTGCCAGGTCTGAGCTGGGCCACACGCTGTGTTCATTCTGTGAAAATGCCTCAGTTGGAGCGTTTATAATATGTGCGTTTTTCGGTGTGTATACTATGCTTTAATAACAAGAAGGGAGAGGAGCTTCATATTAGTTTTGTATTTGAAAGCTCCTAATATGCAAACTGTTGTTACATGCACAATAAACTCTTACTAAATGCTAAAAAAAAAAAAAGAAGAAGGAAGAAAAGAAAAAGGAGGGAAGGAGCGGGGAGGGGAGGGAAGAGAAAACCTAGTCAAACACACATAGACCCCTCTGGAGGGTCTGGCTGAGGCTGAGGGCAGGGGACGCCTTTCCCGAGAGGGGACACTGAAACTTTGCCTGAATCTTGGGGAAGAGCAGGGAGAAGGGGGTGAGCTGCCAGGGAGGCCCAGCTCTCCAGAAGGGGCTGGGGGGCCTTCTACATAGCAGGGTCTTCTTGCTGGAAGCCTCTAAAAAAGTGGGGCTTGCTGATACCATTCGATCCAGCAATCCCAGTCCTGGGCATATATCCAGAGAAAACCATAATTCAGAAAGATATATGCACCCCCAATGTGCTTAGCAGCACTATTCACAATAGCCAAGACAGGGAAGCAACCCAAATGTCCATCAACAGATGAATGGATGAAGAAGATGTGGTACATATATACAATGGAATATTACTCAGCCATAAAAAAGAACAAAATGATGTCATTTGCAGCAACATGGATGGACCTAGAAATTATCATACTGAGTGAAGTAAGTCAGACAGAGAAAGACAAATATTATATGATATCACTTATATGTGGAATCTAAAAAAATAATACAAATGAACTTATTTACAAAACAGAAACAGACTCACATAGAAAACAAACTTATGGTTACCAAAGGGGAAAGTGGGGGGCGGGGGGAGGGATAAATTAGGAGTCTGGGATTAACGTACACACACTACTATATATAAAATAGATAACCAACAAGGACCTACTGTATAACACAGGGAACTCTACTCAATATCTTGTAATAAACTATAATGGAAGAGAATATTAAAAAAAGAATATATATATATTTTTTTTTTTAAATAAATTTATTTATTTATTTATGGCTGCGTTGGGTCTTCGTTGCTGCGCGTGGACTTTCTCTACTTGCCGCAAGTGGAGGCTACTCTTCGTTGCGGTGCACGGGCTTCTCATTGCAGTGGCTTCTCTTATTTCGGAGCACAGGCTCTAAGTGCCCGGGCTTCAGTAGTTGTGGCACACGGGCTCAGTAGTTGTGGCTCACAGGCTCTAGACCGCAGGCTCATTAGTTGTGACGGGCTTAGCTGCTCTGCGGCATGTGGGATCTTCCCAGACCAGGGCTCGAACCCGTGTCCCCTGCATTGGCAGGCGGATTCTTAAACACTGCACCACCAGGGAAGCCCAAAAAAGAATGTATTTATATATATATATATATGTGTATATCTGAATCACTTTACTGTACACCTGAAACTAACACAACACTGTAAATCAACTATATTTCAACAAAAATTTTTTTCTAAGTAAGTGGGGCTTGCTGAGCCCAGAGTCTCTGATTCCCAGCGGGAAGCCGAGAAGGGACCTGGGTAAGGTGGGCGCAGGGCTGACCGTCTGCTCCATTTGGGAGGCAGGGTTGGCGGGTGGACTGCTGGGGCGGCCGGGGTCATCATTCAGAGCAGGCCTCCAGCCCTGGGACTGGCCTTGGGCATGGCCTTGGACCAGCAGTGGCAAAGATCAGGGAAAAATCAGGCCAAGGTTCCAGGCTGAAACATCCTCTCGGCATCAGCGCTGATGGTTCCATGCTCCGAGGGAAGGAACATTTTGGCATGGTCAAGCCTCATTTCCTCCATCTGTGGCGCAGTAGGGATGGGGCTCTGTGCCCGGGACCCCCAGACCTGCAAGCAGGGGGAGCAGGCGTGAGCACAGACCCCACCGCTCGGTGCGGTCCGAGCGCATTTGGGAGGGCCTGGTGCCCGGCGAGCCTGCTCAAGGCAGCCCAGGGTGACGCTGGTCTGGCACTGCTCCCCATGTGGTCATGTCTAATTGCCGTTGCGGCCTGGCTGATTAGCACAGTAACCACCAGCCTCAGGAAGGAGGTGGACTTCAGAGCGCCAGGAATTAAGCCGAGACTTTGCAAGTTCATGCCTTTGCCTGCCCCGGCTAGCAACGTGGGTCCCCGTGGGCAGAGGCGGACCTTATCCAAACTCGGCTCAAATGCCCTCATCTGTTGACCAAACCAGGGTCATGAAAAGGCAAGCAGCCCCCTGGGCTTGGTTCCTGCCCCTGCCATCCCAGCGGGGACCCCGGGACCCCGTTTCCCCCAGAAGCAGTCCGGGAGGGGTAGAACTGCCGCCGCGCTGGGCCAGGCTGCGCCTCACATCCAGGGAACACCAGGTCCCGTGGCTTTCTAAGAAAGGATTTTGGCCAACGCCTGTGGCCACAGCCTGACCACATGGCTTGGCCACAACGAGTCTGTCTGTGTGGGATTCTCCAGGAATCGTTTGTCTCGGAGGATGTGGTCAGAGATGGAGGGAAGAGGTGGAGGGCCTGACTCCAGTGTTCCAAGGATTGGGGCCATGGTTGACAAGTCCAAAGGAAGCGTGGACATTCACACAGGTGGGGGGAAGCCAGAGCTAAGGGGTTTTTTTGTTTGTTTGTTTGTTTCACTTTTTAATGATGAAAAGTGTCCAGTGGCCGCAAAGGTGGAGAGAAGAACAAACCAGCCTCCACAGAGTCTTCACCCAGATTCAATAGCCTGAGTCCACACACTTGGAGGCCAGCTTGGAATCCGGGGCGGGACCAAGATCATCCCCCTCCCCTCACACGCCAACCCATCTGACACAAGTTCTCTCCACCCTGGTCAGCTCTCTTCTAGAAGCTTTCTCTGCACCCCAGGCCCATGTCCTTGGGAAGTCCTCTGTTCAGACAAGACCCACCCCCCCCCGCCACATGCACACAGGGCTCTCTGGAAAGTCCCTCCAAGTCGTCTGAGGTAGTCCCGGAACAGGTGGCACAAAAGAGCCAGAGCTACTTTGGGTACCACGAGACGGCCACACGCCACCTGACGCTGTCAGAGCCCCAGTACCCGTGATAAATGTGCTCGGCTCCGAAATAGCCTTCAAAGCGAGTGCCCCGGGCTGTTCCAAAGCCGGGCTCCTGGGGCTATTGGGTTTCATGATTTCTCTTGCAGCCTTGGTTACGGGTTAGCATGAATCTTCTCACCCCTTAATTATAGTTCTGGCATTCGAAAAACACCAACACCCCTCCCTCCCTTGGTGCCCTCGCCCCATTCCTCCCCACTCCCAAACGCTCCGAGAGCCGCAGATAATCCCCGGGGCCATTTATGACTATCCCCGTCCCTGTCCTCCAGCGTCTGACCCACACTCATCGGCCCAGGCCTCTTAGCTGCCTTACAAGGTAACACTGCCCGCCAGGAGACGCTACTTCGGGAAGAGTCAAGAGGACAGAGAATGTCAGGATCTTTTTTTATGCTCTGAGCCAAGCCATTCCAGGGGCCGCCGAGAACAGACGGGTTCTGTATCTGAGACAACTTGAACACACGCTCTCTTCCCCGGGGAAGGGGTAGAGGGAGGGTGACGGGGGGGCGGGGGGAGGTGGAAAAAGTAAGCCCGTGGCCTCTTTGGCTCAAGTCGGATGGAGCAAATTAAAACATTGAGGAATTTTCCCCTTCCAACTGCAGTTCTGTTGTAGGTCTGATGTCTGTCAACCAAATTAAAATAGATGAAAGCCAGCCTCAACTATGTCTCTGGGTGGAGAGGGGAGGTACGCCTTCGTGCTGGGGACGGGTGACCTCGTTCTGGGCTGCTTCCCTAATTGATCGCATCTCCAGGGTGGAAAACAGATTTGGCATCCAACCCTCCCGTTCCTCCCCACGCCCCAGCCCACGGAGGGAACACAGCAGGAAAGCCAGAGGGAAACTCTGGGGTGACTGAAAGTCCTTTGGAGGCAAAGAAAAAGATTGTGGGAGAAAAAAGTCAAGCCCACCAGAGCAGGGTGTGGGTGTACACAATCCTGGTGTTTTCAGGGACAGTGGGCTTAGCACAGGTCCGAGGGGGCCGGGGGCCTCTGCAGGCCGTACCGGGGGAACAGGGCGATGTGTCCACCACACGGGAGGGGACAGACCTACACTGCCTCGCCCTGCTCCCACCCCCTCCCAGACCCCATGCTGTCAGAGGAAAATGGACAATTTGGCAGTTTTAGATTGGAGAGCGGGAAAGACTCAGGGAAATGGAGGGACGAGTGGAGGCCACCAGAACCGCCGAGCTGGGAAAAGGACACGGTTGGGCAGCCGTCCAGGAGGGAAGAAAGATGGCACTGGGCTGGTACAAAGGGTCCCGGCGGCCAGGACACTGGACAGGGGGCCTCTGAAGTGTCAACCCCTGGCCACTGCTTGAACTCATCAGACTCCAGTGCAAATGGCAGTGAATCTCCAGTGCTGCCTCACCCTCCGGCCTTCCCTGGAGTCCTCAAGAAAATCATGCCGGGAGAGGGGGTGGGCAGGCGCAGTGAGAGAGGCACCCTAAGGGAAGGCTCCAGAGAGCACCCAGCACGGACGGAAACCCCAAAAGAGGCACCGAGACGCCCCACGCCAATATTCTCATGTAGTCCTCTGACAGCCCGCCAGAGGGTTGAAGTTTCCCTGCTTTCACCACAAAGCAGCAGAGAGAGAGGAGCCAAAGTAGCCCCTCCCCTGGGGATGCCCAAGGAGACGCCCTGCACACCCCTCCCCCTGCCCCACGTGCCCCCAAGTCCAAACCCCCAGGGCCTGTCTGGGTGTCCTTCCCTGGGCTGCTGTGAGCACGGTGGGTGGGTGCGGGGAGGTGATCTCCACTCAGGGGAAGACGCGGAACGGTTTCAAGGGGCTCAGGCCTTCCACTCCCAGCTGCCCCCCTGTTTCTTCCCTCCACCCCTGGGCTGGGCCTGCACGTAGGTCATGCCACCTGCCGCTCTTCCCGTGAGGTCACTGGACAGAAATGGTGGCATCTGCTGTCCCCGCACATGGCCGTAACCAGATCAGCCAAGAGCCCCCTGCCCTCCTCCCGGCCCAGCCCCGCCGGCTCCCTAAAATAGCCTTGATGTATGTACGGCATCTTCTGGAGCAGAACCGACCCGATCATGTAAACATTCCCGGCGTCTCACGTATGCATGTCGTTATCAGTAAGGCAGGTGGGGCTCCTGGGGCTCATTCTTGCAGGGGCCCCGGCTCAACGGCACACATGTCGGCCGCGGCTGGGGGCTGAGGTCAGTGCCCGTGTGGGCCTGGGCTTGATGAATGGTCTCTGCTCGTGCTGACATCGGTAATGATAGGATAGGCTTCGGGGCTGGCAGGGGCCCAGCTGCAGGACTCTACCCCAGCCACCTCCTTTTATAGAGAGGGAAACTGAGCCCAGAGAGGGAGCTGCACAGGAAGCTGGGGACCCTGGCAGCCACACACCACATCCACTGGCCCATCTCTAGGCTCAACAGCAAAAGAGGGGGCAGGGAATCAGGGTGCCCTGAAGGCCACCAGGTGGGAAGAAAGCTTTGTGCTCAGCTCGGCCAGATGGGGACGTGCCTTTGGCTCTCGAGAGTGGGCCCCAAAGAGGAAAAGAGGCTCAGCGCACAGGAAATATCCTCGGACAAAGAGCCCTCAGCGTGTCCTCAAGGCCCTGGATGCCCCTCTTGGAGCCCCGCCTGAGACCTGGGCAGCAGGGTTTTGAAACCTGCTCACTGTAAACACTTGGGGCTGGATCCCTCTGTGCTCTGGGGGTGCCCTGCGCAGTGGGGGACGTTGAGCCCCACCCCTGGCCTCTACCCACCACGCGCCATTAGCATCTGGTTGTGACAATCAGAAATGACTCTGGACATTGTCTGACTTCGAGACAATGTCGAGAGATGGGACTGTGCCTGGTGACCGCCCCGGTCCCTGCCTGGTCTGGGAAAGGTGCCCGTGGCTGTCCCCACTCTCCTTCTCCTGTTGCACCACAGGCTCTGAGGTCAAGTCACTTGGCCAGGACAGTGAAGGCTGCGGAAGGTTCTGGCCTTGGCGCTGGGTCCCAAGTGGAGTGGACTTGCTCGCAGCGGGGGAGAGGGAGGGCAGAGGGAATTGGGGGCAGAAAACACATATACGAAGGCAGAGAAACAAAGCGGTGAGGGTAACTCATTGCCCAGGGATCCAGAAGGAGATGTTCCTGGTGGGGACTGAGGAGACGAGAAGGGAGCCCGGGAAGCAGGTTGAGCAAGACGGTCCGCATCCTGCCCAGCTTCTGGGCTCCGCAGGGGGGCCCTGGGGAGCTGGTGCTCCTTGGCTCCCACCTTCAAGTGGGGCTCTCTGACCTGCAGGTGGATCCATCCATGTTTCCTGGATGGGGTCCCCCCAGTGTACCCTCCTCTGGGAAACACCTGTCCATTGGGTCCCTCAGGCCCAAGACTGCCTGGGAGGAGGAGGCCAGGCCAGCCAGGGGCTGGGAGGCTCTGGGCAGTGTGGGGAGGGCCGCAGCCGAGCCTGTGTGAGGAACTAGAAGCCCCCAGTCCCCGTGCCTCCCCCTGCCCACCCCCGGGGGTACCCTCGCTGCGGATGGGCTACGCACCAGGGCCCTGGGGTCCAAGGGGTGCTGGTGGGCCCAGGGGCGCCAGGTGACGGGGTGGGGGAGATGTGATGTGAAGGTTTCCCAGACAGCATTTGGGACGATGTCTCAGCGGCAGCCGCCGCAAAAAGCGGGGAGCAGGGCCAGAGAGCCGAGGGCGGTGCTGGGTCCCAGCCCAGACCAGGCAGCCCAGCGGGCTTCAGTGCGTGCATGCTGCCATCGTGTGGAGGCCCGGCCTTGATGGCCTGGGAGCTGAGGGACACCCCCAGGCCCCCAGTGGGACCCTCTCCTGGCCAGGACGTCTCTGGCCCCAGGTTACGGGCCTAACTGGGCCCAGGTGGCCTTGGCAGAGGAGCTGGCTGGTCTGCCGCATCCCAGGGCCCCAGAGCCCTGCCAGGGGTGGGAGGGCAGGCCAGGGGGTTAAATGGGCAAATCTACCCCAGGGGCTTTCAAAGATGATTGACACTGGGGTGTGGGTGAGGGGAGCGGCCTGGCCTGGAGGCCTGGCCTGGCATGGCAGCCCGTGGACCCTCCCTGCCCTGTTTCCCGGCTCATCCTGGAAGGATGCTCTCCCCAGTGGACACCCTTCCGACCCTCCCAATGGCGCGCCCCTCTCCTCCTACACATCCTGCATCACAGGGAGAGCAGGTTTTGGAGAGGAGAGCCCTTGTGTTGGCCTCAGACCCAGCACGCTGTCTGCACAGCCGCTTCTCCTCAGCAAACCCCTCCTGTGCCCTGGTCCCCTGCCTGGGGCTGCCCCTCACCTCCCACCTCAGTGGCTGCAGCCTCTCTCCGTCCCCCTCCACCATCCACCTCATTAAAAACTATAGCAGTTGGATAAGTCGGGGTCCTGCAGGAAGCAGACGCACACTCAAGGAAGGGGACCATTTAGGAAGGTGTGGGGAGGAATGGGGAAGGTGCAGGCCCCCCACCCGGGGTGTCATCCAGGGGGTGGGCTCCGCCCAGGTCCACAGGGCCAGGAGGGAACCGTTCCAGTGCAGGGCTGCACGGGGTGAACCCTTCAGGGAGGAATAAACGGGTCAACCTCACGAGCCACAGCCCCCCACCCCTGGGTCCAGCACAGAGTGAGGAGGGAGGGGGTGGAGCGGGGCAGGTCCCCTAAAGTGGGTGTAAACCAGCGGGGGCGTCCCCGGGCACACAGCTCTTGGGCTAACATTGCTCTAGCATCCGCAGGCAGGGAGGCTGTGTTGATTTATGCCCTTGAGCAGCCCTTCTCCTCCTCCGGGATGGGCGCTCTGGACAGATCACAGCACAGCAACAGAATATAGACGGGGGCGCTGACCCTCCCCGTGCCGGCTCCCCTCCCTGGCCCTGCCCGCCCGCTCCGTGCCCTGGGGCGGACCCCTGGGCCCTGGGTCGGCTGGGCTCCTGCCGTCTGGTCTGGTTGGGCTCCCGGTGGAGTCACCAGCTGGAGACGGGAGGGCAGAGGAGGAAGCCTGGGATATTCCCTTCCTGCTCCTGGTCTCCCAGCCCCAGCACTCCAGCCTGCGGGGGCCGTGTGTGTGTGAGACCCCTTCTTGCGATCGCAGCCTCTCCAGGTGCTACAATGTCCCCGGCTGGTTACCTTCACACCTTGTGAATCATTCTTCGGTCAGATCTCCTCATCTGAACCACCTGAGAGGGACCGCCTCCCGTCAGGACTCTGGTAACCTGTAAACACACACACACCTGTCCATCACCAAACATTTTCATTCCACTTCCAAAATGTTGGGCTCAACCTTATGCAGTGGCTGCCTTCACACCAGCTCCCGCGTCTGCCCGCTTGTGCCCGCCCAGCCCACCCGTCCTGCAGGGTGGAAACCGCCTCGGGCTCCCACCTCCTACATCCAGGTCCCGCTCAGCTGTCAGCACAGCCCTGAAAACCGTCCATCCGAGCGTGTCACTCCACTGCTTCACCCAGGGATAAAGTCCCCGCCAACTGGCAAGATGCCGCACTACCTGACTTCTCTGACCTGGTTCAACATGGCCCGGTCCCTCTCCCCTCCTCCCGGGCGCAGCATGAGGGGCTGGACGCCTCCTCCCGCGCCCGCCCTGCCCCCCACTCCTGCTCAACCCCTGGCCCTGCTGCCTCCTCCCAGTGGGCCTCCTCCTCGGGGATGTCACTCTTAGGACCTCCTGTTCCTCTCCTTCTGGAAGGTTCTTCTCCTCTCCCTGCTGTCAGGCCCCTCCTGAGCCCCTTGTCCATCCCCTTCCATCTCTCTCACAGAGCTGGGAAGAAAATCCACCCTGGGGGAGCCACGGGGTCTCTGTGAGGGTCCTGGACCCCCCGCTCTGGGGCCACCTGGGCCTTGCCTGTCCAGAGGCATAGAGGGGAATGGAAATATCCTCCCAGGGGAGAATCCAGGGGACTTCCAGAGAAGGTGCTGGATGAGCTCTTCAAGTGGCTGCTTGAGAATTCAGAGACACGTCTGCGGTTTCTCCTGGCAAGCCCAGCCGTGGGTGATTAAAATAAAACGACCTAATAAACACCCCCAGAAGCCTTTGCACACACATTCCTACAGGGATGCTTAAGAAAATTAAGCGCTGAAGTGATTTTTTTTTTCCCCCCAGCAAGAAAGACTGGGCCACTTAATTAAGAGCTATCCTTAATCTTGGACAAACTAGGTCTAATTTCTTCAAATTATTCCACATTTCACTAATTTTGCCGCCCTTTTTACTCAAGAGTGTCTGAGCAGAGGTACTCTGCACAGTTTTAAAAGCCTGGGTGTGAAGACTGTCTCATTTTCCTCTTACGTGAACAGAGCATCTGGGTGCTTGTTATTTGCAGCTGGGAAAGAAACCCTGGCAAGTGGGGCTGGGGGAGCTCAGCCGCCCTACCCCGAACTGAAGCTCACACAGGGGGCTTCGTTAGCACTGGTTGCCGGCTGCCTTGACAAGGAGAGGGACGTGGCATGCACCCAGCATGACGGACAGAGCCTGAGACCTGACGGGTGCATCAGGCAGAAAACACTGGTGGGTCCCAGAAGAAGGGGCACCGCTGGGGGCCGTCCCCGCACACCCCCTCCCCCACCAGCAACTCATTTGGAAATCTCACTTGCACTCCACTTCTGTTCTTTTCAAACACAAAACAAAGCAAAACAAAAACTCTGAAGAAGGAAGAAAGAAGGGACGAACGGTGGCTGGACACCAGCCGTGTGCCGGGCAGCGCGGGATTCAGCTGTAGCCCTGAAATCTGGGCTGACGTGGTCACGGCCCATTGGACAGCTGGGGAAACCGAAGCTGTGAACTTGGGCCCGGGAAGCGGGAAGCGGCTACGGGAGGTGCGTTGGCACAGCTCCAGAGGCCGCGTGCGTCCTGTTCTGCCACGTGTCCGCCCCAGAGAGACGTGGGTCTCCCTCCGTCGGCAGCGCGGGGGCTGGTAGGTGATGCTGAACAGCCCAGCGAGCGGTGTCCGAGCTCCAGGGACCCGTAGCAACATCACTAGGCTTTGCACCCTCGGCGCCGTCCCCTTCCTTCTACCGGCAGCAATTCCACTGTCCTTTTGGGGCTCACCCCCCTTCCAACTGAGTCTTTGGGGCTGGAGCAGCAGAACCCCTCCCCCACTTCGACCAGAGAGCCAGAGAACGCCTCTCCCCTGGCCAGTGTGAGAGTCCAGCCCGGTTCAGCCAGCCACCATCCATCCCCGAGAAACAGGCGCCATCCCTGGACCAGACTTGAGGCTAGAAGGCTCTGTGCCCAGAGTTGCCGAGGGACAAGGGCAGAGACTCTAAGAACAAAGGCACCAAAGGCAAAGAAGTTCTGAAGGAGAGACCACTCCTTCCCCGCCATTCTTGGGCTCTCGGGTACACTAGTCAGTCCATGCCCTTTCTTTGTAGCCCGGCTGTTGGCGTTGAGTTTCCTTCATCAGCAAATGCAAGGGTCCTCACGTTACAAGCCTCAGAGACAAAACAGCCCAAGCCCTCTGCCTGGAACAAGCATCAAGTACAACTGGTTAATTTGGGAAGCGATTCCAGGAAACACCTGTAGGGGGTGGGGACATGAGAGAGAAGGGGAGGATCCCCTATAGGGAGGCTGGATAAGCAGGTTCCCCTGTGGGCAGTGGGGGCTCAGTCCCACTGGCAGATGCCATCGCATCGAATCTGCCTCCGTAGCCCACTGGAGGTACAAGGAGGGCTGCTCTGGGGGGCGTTCATTCCCTAGCACTTCCGGCCTACCCCACGTTCCCCGACAACCAGAAGATGTGTCCGGCAGAGTCGCAGTGTGTGCCGTGGGGAGCCTTGTGGCCAGTGTCCGTGGAAGCGGTGAGCACCAGGGGGTCTGCACAAAACCAGCATCATCAGCTCCACCTCCCCCTTTTATAGGGGACGGAAGGAAGGCCCAGGACAGGGAGGGGACAGGCTCATGGTGACACGGTGTGTGAGAGGCAGCCCTGGGTCCACCTGGCCTCGCAGCTGCTGCCCTAGCACGCGGCATCCTCCTTTCTCTATCCACATCTGCCCACTGGGGACACTGCTAGACTGCAGGCTGCCCGGGCCAGCCACTGCATCTCAACTGCTCGGATCAGTCGGAAAGCTTCAGATGAGTACTTGCTCCATGCTGAGCCCTCGGACTCTGCAGATTGAAACCCCAATCCTAAGGAGCCAAGGGCACGGAAGTTGTCATGAGCGAGGGGTCTAATTTTGCAGGTGACATTAGGGATTCACTGTCAGTAGCAATGAAAGGTCCCACGGGGACAGTATTGTTCAACTTACAACACATTTTTCCATCCATCAGATTTTTAAAAATCTCACAGGGCCCGTGTCCTCCTCTGTAAAAGGAGACAAACGCACCAGAGTCCCTACTCCACAGGGCAAAGGGTTCCTGTGCCCCAGAGTACTTGGTGAACTGGGAAGGGTGTGCCATGCAGGGAGCCAACAGCTGGGACAGCCCCAGACCTACTGTGAGATCAGTCAGGACCCCCTGGCTCACCAGCAAGGGAGATGCAACTGAAACTCGCTTGGGGGCTTCCCTGGTGGCGCAGTGGTTGAGAATCCGCCTGCCAATGCAGGTGGCACGGGTTCGAGCCCTGGTCTGGGAAGATCCCACATGCCGCGGAGCAGCTGGGCCCGTGAGCCACAACTACTGAGCCTGGGCGTCTGGACCCCGTGCTCCGCAGCAAGACAGGCTGCGATAGTGAGAGGCCCGCGCACCGCGATGAAGAGTGGCCCCCACTTGCCGCAACTAGAGAAAGCCCTCGCACAGAAACGAAGACCCAACACAGCAATAAATTAATTAATTAATTATTTTTTTAAAAAAAGTAAAACTAGCTTAGGAAAGAATTTTCAGAATTTACAGAGCTGTGAAATCTAGGGGCTCAAACATGATTTCTTTCCTCCCTCCCTTCCTCCCTCTCTCCCCACTCTTTCTTCTCACCTCTCTTCCTTTCCTGGTCTCCCTCATTTCTTCCTCCTACTATAGACACCTCCTCTGGGAATCCAACACGCGGATTACACCACGTTCACACCTCCAGTAGAAAGGGTCTGTTTCTCCCTGCTTCCGTATACAAACACAAGGGAAGGTCATGGATTGTCCCAGTTTAGGACACGTGCCCACCCCTTGAACCATTTCTGGGGGGTCCCATTCTATGATTGTCCAGGTGGAGAGAGAGCAGAGATTCATGGTTGTCAGCCCCACTAAAACCTCACTGAGCGGTTCCCCAAAGCAAGAATGTTTGGTTGTCATACATCCTCCCAGGAAGCATATTTTCAACTCATAGTACAATATCTGGAACTGGGTACATGCATACAAGTGTTGACTAATAAAAACTGAATGAATATAGAGTTTGGTAAGTGCAATGGGTACAGTGTTATTTTTTAAAAGAACACCCTTATTTCTTTTTGCCTTAGGTACTTGTGAATGTGGGGCTTTGCGACTTTTGTTTTTCCCAGCATTGATAATAAGTCACAGCCTTTACCACTGCAAACTTCAATCTTTCAGAACATGGCACATAGAGCCTGTAAAGATTGATTACCAAGATGGTGGTCTTATGATGGTTTCTTCTAGGATTTCCAGGAAGTTACCCAAAGGTACCTTAGGTTTCTATCCTAGAGTCCAAGTTTGGGTTTTCACCCAACAACAGATGCACAGAGAAAGGGGACTTCCCTGGTGGTCCAGTGGTTAAGACTTCGCCTTCCAATGCGGGGTGTGTGGGTTCGATTCCTGGTCGGGGAGCTAAGATCCCACATGCCTCAAAGCCAAAAAACCAAAACATAAAACAGAAGCAGTATTGTAAGAAACTCAATAAAGACTTTAAAAATGGTCCACATCAAAAAAATCTTTTAAAAAGAAAGATGCATAGAGAAAGCTCACCATTGATGTAGATGCTGGGTACACTGCCCAGATTTACCCTCCACCACCCCAGGACTGGGGCACTCATTCCCCAGCTGCTCAGAGGGTTTTTGGCATACAGCTCTTCCCTGAGTCCTCTCAGGGGGTTGCCTTCATCCAAAGAGACCTGCCATGGGATTTCCCTGGTGGTGCAGTGGTTAAGAACCTACCTGCCGACACAGGGGACACGGGTTCTAGCCCTGGTCCGGGAAGATCCCACATGCCGCGGAGCAACTAAGCCCATGCGCCACAACTACTGAGCCTGCGCTCGAGAGCCCGTGTGCTACAACCACTGAAGCCTGCGCACCTAGAGCCCATGCTCCGCAACAAGAGAAGCCACCACAATGAGAAGCCCGCGCACCGCAACGAAGAGTAGCCCTGCTCGCTGCAACTAGAGAAAGCCCTTGCACAGCAACGAAGACCCAATGCAGCCAAAAATGAAAATAAATAAAATAAATAAATTTATTAAAAAAAAAGAGAGAGACCTGCCTCACCCAAGGTCACATCCCCTCACCAGGCAGGGGCAGCCCATGTATAAATGACCAGTTGGTAAGGAGATAAAAAGGCTTGGCGGGACTCCCCTGGTGGCGCAGTGGTTAAGAATCTGCCAGCCAGTGCAGGGGACATGGCTTCGATCCCTGGTCCGGGAAGATCCCACATGCCGCGGAGCAACTAGGCCCGTGCACCACAACTACTGACCCTGTGCTCTAGAGCCCACGTGCCACAACTACTGAAGCCCATGCGCCTAGAGCCCGTGCTCCGCAACAAGAGAAGCCACCACTTGCTGCAACTAGAGAAAGCCCATGAGCAGCAACGAAAACCCAGTGCAGCCAAAAATAATAAATAAAATTTAAACAAAAAAGGCTTGGCATCCTTCCCCTAACTTGGGACAACTCTTACAAGCTATCTCAGCACCAGGGACCCCTAGGGGATCGACTGAGGTCTTTTCTGTGACTGCATTGCAGCTCGACTTCTTCTGCCACATCCCACTTTTTTCAGCCCCCCCCCCCCCATAGGATGGTCCCAAGGACTCTCCCCAATCGAATCTTCATCTCAGAGACTAAATGCCAGGGAAACTGACCTGCAACAACAGATGGTACCAGGAGTGGTCCAAATATCTCTGAAATGGGATTTTGGAGCTGGCTCAGCCACCAGATGGCTGGCAGTGAGGACTCTATCACTGGTGATAGGGGAGCATTGATAGCCCCTGGCATGAGGCGGAGGTGCAATTAAGACCAGAAGAAAGGAATGCCCAGGAGAGTAAAATACGTCAGGTATCGGAAGAACCAGTCATCCTACTGGTTACGGAATTGGATGGCTGTTGCTGGGGGCAGCTGAAGCACTGGAGGAAGAGAAGAAAAGTCTGAGGGTGGTTAATCACCAATTAATGGATAATTAGGATAACCAGAGGGTCTCCTTAGCACCATACAAATTAGAGACTCTCATCTCTTGCAGCTGGAGGGCAGAAAGAGCCGAGGATCTGGCCCAGGTCTTAATGATAAAGATTGCCAAGCTTTCAAAGAGGCTGAATTCTCCACCTAGGCAGATCCAGTGCGTCGGGGCCGGGGCTGGGGGCTGGAATCACCTGCAAGCTCTCTCACTGACATGTCTGGCACCTGGGCTGGAAAGGTAACCAGCTGGGGGCCAGGAGAGTCTGTGCTCCTTCGTCTTCTCTCTCTGTCTTGATGTGTCTCTCCATGTGATCTGTCCACAAAGAGTAGTAGCTGGATTTCTTACATGATGGCTCAGGGCTCCAGAGCAAGTGTCCCAAGGAGAGAGCGCAAGGTGGAGGCTAGTACAGCCTTTTATGACCGACCCACGGTCTATTAGGGGAAATCTTCCCACTGATAGAGCTTCTGGTGGTGTACCCCGTCATCCACTTTGTATGGAAAGAAGAGAATGCATAAGTATGGAGAGGTTAGGACACCTATGGATTCTTGAGCAGTGACCAATGGTTTGACTGGCTCCTTGGGGACCAAGAAAGAGAACAATTAGAAGATGAGGAAGGAGTAGGTCTGAGGATACGGCAAGTGAGCAGGCTTTGGGAGAAGGCATGATGGAGGAAGACCTCTGGGTTACAAGCGGACACCACCTGAAAGCATCTACAACAGAAGAGGCAAGACATACCCAAGGGGACAAGATGACTGGGCTGGGCTGATGTCAGCCAGCCTCCATGTGGACAGGACACACGGCCAGAGTAGCCATGGGCCCAGCAGCATGGCCTCCCACTGACCGAGGCTGAATGTCCAACCTGCCAGCGACAGAGTCCAACATGGAGCTCCCGATACGACACATCCTTTGAGGAGACCACCAGCCACACGGTGGCAAACTGATTATGTTGGACCCTTCTACCCTGGAAGAGGCAGCCATTCATCTTGGGAATGGACACATCCAGTGTATAAATCAGGCTTCTCCAGAGAAACAGAACCAATAGGATATGTGTATCTACAGAAAGAGTTTTATTATAAGGAATTGGCTCACGTGCACATCCGCATTTTCAATGTGGACCGGCAGGCTTGAGACCTAGGACATCCGATGGGGCAGTTCCAGTCCCACGGCTGGCAGCCTGGAGATCCCGACAATCTGGTGGAGAGAGAAAGTCTGAAGGCAGTCTGCTGGGAATTTCCTCTTGCCCCAGGAACCCATCTTTTCATTCAATTCAAGCCTTCAACTGATTAGATGCGTCCCACCCACATTGGGGAGAACAATCTCCTTCACCTGGAATTTACCTATTTAAATATTGACCTCATCCAAAACACCCTCCAGGTTGACACATAGAATTAAACATCACATCCAGGAAGGGATTTGCCTTTCCTGGCCCCCAAACCTCAGCCAACCCCACCCCACCCCCCAATCCCATCTGAAGGTTTAGAGAGTGTCTGATCCATCAACTCGGGAGCCCACAGGAAATCCTAGCAAAGGAGGTATGGCCAACTGAACACAATCCTATCACAGACCGGGCCATCCAAAAGCTGCCGGACACAGATGGTGGGATGGCGTGTTGAAGGCACAGCTGAGATGCTAGCTTGAAGATGGCTATCCTCCAGGGCACATATTCTCTAAACGGATGACCATTATACGGTGTTCTGCCCCCAGTAGGAAACATATCTGAGTCCAGGAAACAAGGGCAGAAGTAGGAACGGCCCTGCTTCTAATCACTCCCTGTGGCCCATTTGGGGAATTTGTGATCCATCCTACAACTCGGTGCCCTGTGATTATGGAGGTCCTGGTTCTCAAAGGGGGATCCTTCTGCCAGGGACACAGAAAGAGTCCCAATAAACTTTATTTTAACAGCATCATTGCTTCATTAAAATTCACCCATTTAAGTATGCATATCAATGATTTTCAATAAATTTGCTTCGTTGTGCAACCAGAACCGTAATCCAGTTTTAGACCAGCTCCATCATCTCAATAAAATCCTTCACTTCCATTTACAGTTAATTTCCATTGCAACCCACAGCCCAGACCACCACGAATCTACTTTCTGTCTCTATAGATTCACCTTTTCTGAACAATTCATATAAACAAAATTATACAGTAGGTAATCTTTTGTGTCTGGCTTCCTCTGCCTAATACGTTTTTGAAGTTCACCCACATTGTAACATGCATCAGTACTTCATTCCTTTTTATTGATGAATAGTATTCCATTGTACGGATAAGCTGCATTTTGTTTATCCACTCATCAGTTAATGGACATCTGGGGTGTTTCTACTTGTTGGCTGTTAGGTATCAAACTGTTATGAATATTTACATGCCAGTTTTGCGTGGACTTGCGTTTTTATTTCCCTTGGGTAGATACCTAGGTGTGGAATTGTCGGGTCATTTAGTAAATTTATGCTTCACTTTTTAAGAAAAGAAAATGCCAAACCGTTTTCCAAAGTAGCTGTACCATTTTATATTTCTATCAGCCATGGATGAGGGAGCCCATTTCTCTCTCTAACGTTTGTAATTGTCCATCTTTATAATTATAGCCATTCTGGTGTATGTGTGAAGTGGTATCTCATTGTGGTTTTAATTTGCATTTCCCTGATGACTAATGATGTTGAGCATCTTTTCGAGTATTTATTAGCCATTTGTTTATCTTCTTTGGTGAAATGTCTATTCAAAGCTTTTGCCCATTTTTGAATTGAATGTTTGTCTTTTTGTTGGGTTCTCTCTATATTCTGGATACAAGTCCTTTATCAGATATATGATTTGCAAATATTTTCTTTCAATCTACAGCTTGTCTTTTCATTTTCCTAATAATGACTTTGAGGTGCAAAAGTTTTAATTTTGATAAGGTCCAATTTATCAATTTTTTCTTTGTTAGATTGTGCTTTGGATGTTGAATCTAGGAAACCTTTGCCTAACCCAAGGTTATGAAGATATTCTACTACAAGTTCCTCTAAAAGTTTTATAGCTTGAGCACTTAAATTTGTGTCTGCAGCCCCTTTGGAGTTAATTTTTGTGTGTGGTGTGACGATCAAGTTCATCCTTCTGCATGTGGCTATTCAATTGTCCCAGCACTCTTTGTTGAAAAGCTTATCCTTTCTCCACTGAACGGTCTTGGCATCTTTATCAAAAATCAATTGACTGTAAATGTAAGAACTTATCACTGGGCTCTCAGCTCTGTTCCTTTGATCCATACATCCATCCTTATGCTGGTTTAACACTGTCTCAATTACTGAAACCTCATAGCAAATTTTAGAATTGGGTAGTGAAAGTCCTCCCACTTTGTTCTTTTTCAAAATTGTTTTCGCTCTTCTGGATTTTTTCATTTCCATATAAACTTTAAGATCCGCTTGTCAATTGCTATGAAACAGCCTGCTGGGATTTTGATAGGGATGGTGTTGACTCAATAGATCAATTCAGGGAGAATTGCCTTCTTAACAATATTGATTCTTCTAATCCGTGAACATGAAATGTCTCCATTTATTTAGATATTCTCTTATTTCCCTCAGCAATGTTTTGTAGTTTTCAGTACACGTCTCATACCTCTTTTATTAAATTTATCCCTAAGTATTTTATTCTTTTGAATGCTACTAAATGGAATTGTTTTCTTAATTTCATTTTCAGATTGTTTATTGCCAATATATAAAAATGCAAATGATTTGTGTATGTTGATCTTGTACCCTATATCTTAGCTGAATTTGTTTACTATAGTAGAGAGTTCCACACATAAGAACATGTCATATGGAATAAAGACAGTTTTACTTCCTCCTTTTTGATCTGGATGTCTTTTATATATCTGATTGCACTGTCCAAAACTTCCAGTAGAACATTGAATAGAAGTGGTAAGAGAATCTTTACCTTGTTCCTGATCTTAGGGAGAAAGCATTTATTCTTTCACCGTTTACATGTGACCCTACATATAGGAGTTGGGTAGATGCCCTTTATCAGGTTGATGACGTTTCTGTCTATTCCAAGTTTGTTGGGAGTTTTTGTTTTTGTTTTACTTTTATCATGAATGCATGTTGAATTTTGTTAAGTGCTTTTTCCGTATCTATTGAGTTGGTCACATGGGTTTTGCTCCTTATTCTATTAATAGAGTGCATTACGTTCATTGATTTGGGAATGTTAATCCAGCCTTGCATTCCTGAGATAAATCTCATTTCGCCATAGTATGTAATTCTTTTTATATGTTGCTGAATTAACTTTGCTAATATTTTGTTGAAGATTGTTGCATCTATATTCATGAGGGATATTGGTCTGTAATTTAATTTTCTTGTGATGTCTTTGTCTGGCTTTGGTACCAGGGTAATACTGACTTCAAGAATGAGTTGAGAAGTGTTCCTTCCTCCTCTGTTTTCTGGAAAAGTTCATAGAATATTAATGCTATTTCTTCTTTAAACATTTGATAGAATTCACCAGTGAAAGCTGTCTGGGAACTCCTGTGTGGGAAGGTTTTTAATTACTAATATTTTTTTTTTGCTTATTATAGGCATATTCAGATTTTCTATTTTTTCTGGAGTGAATTTTGGTGATTTGTGTCTTTTTAGGAATTTATCCATTTCCTCAGTTGCCTAACTTGTCAGCATAGAGTTGTTCAGAGTATTCCCTTATAATCCTTTTAAACTCTGTAGGATCAGAAGTCATATCCCTGCTGCAGTAATGATTTTTGTGATCTGTGTATTCTCTCTTTTCTTCTTGATCAAATTAGCTAAAGGTTTGCCTATTTGGATGGTCTTTTCAAAGAACCAACTTTTGTTTTCATTGATCTTCTCTATTGTTTACTTCTTTTCTACAATTTTTACTTCCATTCTAATCTTTATCATTTCCTTCTTTCTGCTTGCCTTGGGTTTGGTTTGCTCTTCTTTTTCTAGATTCTTAAGGCAAAACATCAGATCAATGATCTAAGATCTTTCTTTTTCTCTAACACAGGCATTTAAGCTATACCTTCTCCTTTAAGCACCCCTTTGGCTGCATCTGATAGATTTTGATATATTGTGATTTTGTTTTCATTCACTTCAGAATACTTTGGATTTCCCAAATTTCCTTCTGTTGTTTTCTAATTTAATTTCGTTGTGACTGGAGAACATACTTTGTATGAGATCAGCTTTAAAAAATTTACTAAAATGTGTTATGGCCTATCTTCAAGATACCTATTTTCAAGAATATCCCATGTACAATGCAAATAACGTGTATTCTATTATTGCTGGGTAGAGGTTCTATAGATGTCAGGTTAAGCCAATTTTTTTAAATTTAATTTTATTTATTTATTTTTTGACTGCTTTGGGTCTTTGTTGCTGCGTGCAGGCTTTCTCTAGTTACGGTGAGCCCTGGGGGCTACTCTTCGTTGTGGTGCACGGGCTTCTCATTGCGGTGGCTTTTCTTGTTGCAGAGCATGGGCTCTAGGCACACAGGCTTCAGTAGTTGTGGCATACGGGCTCAGTAGTTGTGGCACACGGGCTCAGTAGTTGTGGCTCGCAGGCTCTAGAGCAATAGCTCAGTAGTTGTGGCGCAAGGACTCAGTTGCTCCGCAGCACATGGGATGTTCCTGGACCAGGGATTGAACTTGTGTCCCCTGCATTGGCAGGCTGATTCTTAACCACTGCACCACCAGAAAAGTCCCAGGTTAAGCCAATTGATAGTGTAGTTCAAGGCTTCTATATCCTTGCTGATTTTCTGTCTACTTGTCCTATTAATTATTTTAAAAGGGGTACTGAAATTGTCCACTGTAAGTGTGACATTGTCTACTTCTCTTGGCATATATATCAGCTTTTGTTTCATGTATTTTGAAACTCTGTTATGAGGCACATACAAGTTTAGGATCATTACATCCTCTTGATTAATTGATCCTTTTATCATTATAAAACATCCCTTCTTTGTCTCTACTAACTTTTTTTTTTTTTTGTCTTAAAGGTCTATTTTTCTAATAATGTAGCTACTCCAATTCTCTTATGGTTACTGTTTTCTTGGTACAGGCAGACCTCAGAGATATTGTGGGTTTGGTTCCAGACCACCACAATAAAGTGGATATTACAATAAAGTGAGTCACATGAATTTTTTGGTTTCCCAGTGCATATAAAAATTATGTTTACACTATCCTGTAGTCTGTGAGTATGCAATAGCATTATGTCTTTAAAAATGTACAGGGACTTCCCTGGTGGTCCAGTGGTTGAGACTCCACGCTCCCAATGAAGGGGGCCCCAGTTCGATTCCTGGTCAGGGAGCTTGATCCCACATGCCACAACTAAAAAAAGATACTGCACACTGTAACTGAAGATCCCGCACAAGGCAAACAAACATCCCGTGTGCCGCAACTAAGACCCGGCACAGCCAAATAAGTAAATATTAAAAAAAAAAAAAAAAAAAAAATAACTTCTATTTTAAAAAAAAGTACAAAAAATTATTTTTAAAATTCTTTACTGCTAAAAAATACTAACCATCATCTGAGCCTTCAGTGAGTCATAGGAGTAACATCAGGGATCACTGATCACAGATATAATAATAATAATGAAAAAGTTTGAAGTATTGTGAGAATTACCAAAATGTGACACAAAGACATGAAGTGAGCAAGTGCTGTTAAAAAATGATGCTGATAGACTCTCACAGTTCAGGGTTGCGACAAACTTTCAATCTGTAAAAATCTCAGTATCTGCAAAGTGTGATCAGAGGAAGTGCAATAAAACGAGGTGTGCCTGTATATCTTTTCTGTACTTTTACTTTTAGTCTGTTTCTGTCTGAATCTGAAGTTCATTTACTGTAAAGAGCATAAAATCGGATCCTGGTTGTTATTGTTTTTTAACAGTCTGACAATCTCTGTTTTTTGAGTCTTTATTTATACTGAATGTAATGATTACATTTCTACTGAATGTAATGTATGGTTCAACATACAGCTGCTATTTTGCTATCTGTTTTCTATATGTCTCATGCCTTTTTCATTCAACTATTCCTGTTATTTCATTCTTTCGTGTTAAATGGATATTTCCTATTGTACTATTGTCATTCATTTTTTAAAACAATATTTTAAAAATTATTTTCCTAGTGATTTTTCTGGGGATTACAATATGCATCTTTTTTAAAATTTATTTATTTATTTATTTATTTTTGGCTGCATTGGGTCTTTGCTGTGGCAAGCGGGCTTTCTCTAGCTGCTGCGGTCGGGGGCTACTCTTTGTTTTGGTGCGCAGCCTTCCCATTGCGGTGGCTTCTCTTGTTGTGCAGCACGGGCTCTAGGAGCACAGGCTTCAGTAGTTGCGGTTCACGGGCTTAGTTGCTCTGCAGCATGTGGGATCTTCCCAGACCAGGGATCGAACCCACGTCCCCTGCATTGGCAGTCAGATTCTTAACCACTGCGCCACCAGGGAAGTCCTACAATATGCATCTTAACTTAAAACAATTTATTTAGGATTAATACTAACTAAATTCCAATGGGATATAGAAATTTGGTTCCAGTGTATCTCCCTTCCCTTCCCTTTCCTTTGTGCTAATATTGCCATATAAATATACAACTTTGTATAAGCCCAACCATACAGTTTTATAATTATCATTGTATGCAGTTGTGTTCTACATCAATTAAGAGAAGAAAAGATTTAAAATATATTGATCATTTTTTTTAGATTCTGCATATAAGTGATATCAAACGATATTTCTCTTCTCTGTCTGACTTACTTCACTCATTATGACAATCTCTATGTCAATCCATGTTGCTGCAAATGGCATTATTTCATTCTTTTTAATGGCTGAGTAATATTGCATTGTATATATGTACCACATCTTTTTTTTTTTAACATCTTTATTGGAGTATAATTGCTTTACAATGGTGTGTTAGTTTCTGCTTTATAACAAAGTGAATCAGCTATACATATACATATATCCCCATATCTCTTCCCTCTTGAGTCTCCCTCCCTCCCACCCTCCCTATCCCACCCTTCTAGGTGGTCACAAAGCACCAAGCTGATCTCCCTGATGTACCACATCTTCTTTATCCATTCTTCTGTTGGTGGACATTTAGGTTGCTTCCATGTCTTGGCTATTGTAAACAGTGCTGCAATGAACATTGGGGTGCATGTATCCTTTCAGACCATGTTTTTCTCCGGGTATATGCCCAAGAGTGGGATTGCAGGATCATATGGTAGCTCTATTTTTAGTTCTCAAGGAACCTCCATAATGTTCTCCATAGTGGCTACTCCAATTTACATTCCCACCAACAGTGCAAGAGGGTTCCCTTCTCTCCACACCCTCTCCAGCATTTATTGTTTGTGGATTTTTTAATGTTGGCCATTCTGACTGGTGTGAGGTGATATCTCATTGTAGTTTTGATATGCATTTCTCAACAAACTTATGATTACCGGGGGGAAGGACGGGGCGGAGGGAGGGATAGTTAGGGAGTTTGGGATTGACGTGTACACACTGCTATATTTTAAATGGATAACCAACAAGGACCTACTGTCTAGCACAGGGAACTCTGCTCAATATTCTGTAACAACCTAACTGGGAAAAGAATTTGAAAAAGAATAGATACATGTATATGTATAACTGAATCACTTTGTGGTACACCTGAAACAAACACAACATTGTTAATCAACTATACTCCAATATAAAATTAAAAGTTAAAAAAATACATTGATCATATTTTTAATTTATTTATTTATTTTTGGCTGCACTGGGTCCTGCTGCGCCCAGGCTTTCTCTAGCTGCAGCAAGCAGGGGCTACTCTTCGTGGCAGTGCGTGGGCTTCTCATTGCGGTGGCTTCTCTTGTTGCGGAGCATGAGCTCTAGGTGTGCGGGCTTCAGTAGTTGTGGCACAAGGGCTCAGTAGTTGTGGCTCTCGGGCTCTAGAGCGCAGGCTCAGTAGCTGTGGCGAACGGGTTTAGTAATTCCGCGGCAAGTGGGATCTTCCCAGACCAGGGCTGGAACCCGTGTCCCCTGCATTGGCAGGCGGATTCCTAACCACTGCACCACCAGGGAAGTCCCGATCATACCTTTTATATTTACCTACATAATCACCTTTATGGGTACTCTTTATTTCTTCATGTAGGTTCACGTTACCATCTGGTATCATTTCTTCTTAGCCTGAAGAACATCCTTCAGTATTTTTTATAAGGTAGGTCTGCTAGCAATGAATTCTTTCAGCCTTTGCTTATCTGGGTGTGTCTTTACTTCACTTCACGTTTGAAGGATAATTTTTCTAGATATAGAAAACTCAACTGTTTTTTCTTTTAGCACTTTGACGATGTCATCTTACTGCCTTCTGGTTTCCATTATTTCTAAAGATAATCCGATTGTGGTTTTCTTGTACACGATGAGTCATTTTACTGCTGGTGCTTTCAAGACTTTGTCTTTGATGACGTATATGATAGTCATAACCTTTGACTATGGTACGTGTAGGTGTGAATTTTTTTTGGGTTTATCCTCTGACATTTGTTGAATTTATTGCAGACATATACGGATGGGTTTTTTAAAGCCAAATTTGGGGGAATTTTCAGCTCTTATTTCTTCAGAAAAAATTTCTTTGCCATTCACTGAGGGTCACACAAGATCTTGAAGCTCTGTTCACGGTACACATTCCTTTTTCCTTCTGTTCTTTAGTTTCTATTGCTTTATCTTCAAGTTTGCTGAGTCTTTCTTTTTCCAGTTCAAATCTGCCCTTGAGCCCCTCCAATGAATTTTTCATTTCAGTTATACTTTTCAACTCCAGAATTTCTATCTGGTTCTTTTTTTTTTTTTAATTTATTTAATTTAGTTATTTTATTTTTGGCTGAGTTGCGTCTTCGTTGCTGCACACGGGCCTTCTTTAGTTGTGGCGAGTGTGGGCTACTCTTGGTTGCGGTGCATGGGCTTCTCTTGTTGCGGAGCACAGGCTCTAGGTGCACAGGCTTCAGCAGTTGTGGCTCGCGGGCTCTAGAGCGCAAGCTCAGTAGTTGTGGCATGTGGGCTCAGTAGTTGTGGCTCGTGGGCTCTAGAGCGCAGGCTCAGTAGTTGTGGTGCATGGGCTTAGTTGCTCCACGGCATGTGGGATCTTCCCAGACCAGGGATCAAACCCATGTCTCCTACATTGGCAGGCGGATTCTCAACCACTGCGCCACCAGGGAAGTCCCCACCATACAAAGATATTACATTAAACTTGACTATATTCCCCATGCTGTACATTTCATCCCCATGACTCATTTATTTTGTAACTGGAACTTTGTACCTGTTGATTTCCCTCACCTATTTCATTCATCCTCTGCCCCTCCTCCCCTCTAGCAACCACCTGTTTGTCCTCTGTATTTGTGACTCTATTTCTGTTTTGTTTGTTCATTTGTTTTTTAGATTCCAATTATAAATGATATCATACAGCACTTGTCTTTTTCTGTCTGACTTATTTCACTAGGCATAATACCCTCTAGGTCCACCCATGTCGTCACAAAAAGCAAGATTTCATTCTTTTTTTTATAGCTGAGTAATCCATTCATCTGTCGACAGGCACTTATGTTGCTTCCATATCTTAGCTATTGTGAGTAATACTGCAATGAACATTGGGGTGCGTATATCTTTTCTAATTAGTGTTTTCATTTTCTTTGGGAAAATAACCAGAAGTGGAATTTCTGGAGCATATGGTAGTTCTATTTTGTTTTTTAATTTTATTGAAATATAGTTGATTTACAATGTTCTGTTCGTTTCAGGTGTGCAGCAAAGTGATTCAGTTATACATATACATCTATTCTCTTTTAGATTCTTTTCCATTACAGTTTATTACAAGATATTGAGTATAGTTCCCTGTGCTATACAGTAGGTCCTTGTTGGTTATCTGTGGTTCTTTTTTTTGAGTTTTTGAGGAACCTCCATACTGTTCTCCATAGTGGCTGCACCAATTTACATTCCCACCAACAGGGTAAGAGAGTTCTCTTTTCTCCACATCCTTGCCAAGCTTGTTATTTGTTGGCTTTTTGATAATAGCCATTCTGACAGGTGTGAGGTGATATCTCATTATAGTTTTCATTTGCATTTCCCTGGTGATTAGAGATGTTGAACATCTTTTCATGTGCCTGTTGGCCATCCGTATGTCTTCTTTGGAGAAATTTCTATTCAGGTCCTCTGCCTAATTTTTAATCAGCTTGGTTGTTATTTTATGTTGAGTTGTATGAGTTCTTTGTGTATTTTGGCTATTAACCCCTTATTGGATGTATCGTTTGCAAATATCTCCACTCATTCAGTAGGTTGCCTTTTTGTTTTGTTGATAGTTTCCTTCACTGTGTAATTCTTTAAAAAACAGTTTCCTTTAGATCTTTGAACATATTCATAATAGCTGGTTTTAGGTCTTTGCCTACCAAGTCCAACACCTAGGCTCCCTCAGAGACAACTTCTACCAACTGCTTCTTTCCTGTGTGTGACTGCGTATTTCTCTTTGTATGTTTCACAATTTTTGTTAGAAACTAGACATTTTGGATAATTTATTATAAGAAAGCTGGATCCTGATTTGCCTCCCCCAGGGGTTGTTGCTGAATTTATTTGTTTGTTTAGTAAATAGCCTGGATGAATTATTTAGAGACTGTCTCCCCTCCAGTGTATAAACACTAATATCTATGCTTTTTTTAAAAAAATGTTCTTGGCTTCATTGTTAACCTGGCTTCCTATAAGTTGATTTGGGTAAGCATAGCTTCATAGTCAGCCAACAGCTGGTTGTAGGTTTTGCTTAAACACCCTGAGCCAGTAAGGTTTCCCCACTCTTGTTGTGGTCAGGCACACATTCAAAGCCCAGGCAATTTACAAGCCTGTCCTGGCTTTCCCTGCCTGCTTGTGCACGGTCAGCCAGAGCCAAGTAGATAACCAGACCCTCTCCCATCTTTCCTGAACACATACATGTGCACAGCCTTCCAGATCCCCAGGAATGTGGGGGGCCTTAACAAAACCCCCTATGGCTATCCCATCCCCCAGATCTGTTAAAATTTTGGCTGATCTGCCGCTTTTCTGAATCAGTATTACAGCCCTGGGCAGCTGTGATATTGGCCTTTCTTGATTGTTTTCTGGAGAGACAGCAATTGCTTTTGACAGTGCCCCCAGAGATGGGGCTTTTCTCTGGAGCTCCAAATTAAATCAACGCTATCCAACAGCAGCAAGACTGCTGGTTTTTATGCTGCCACATCCATTTGGGGAGATGGGAGCAGCCCCATGTTATAGTGGCATGGATCCCATCATTGTCAACCAAGGTTAAGTAGCTTTCCTTGAATAATCGTCTTTCAATTTGTTACATGTCTTTGGTTAATTTCCAGAGTTTCTGAAATGGTTGTTTTTGACAATATCGTCCAAACTTCTCATTGCTTCTCAAGAGACAGGATTTGCTAAGGTCCTCCTTCTACTACTGCCCTCACTAAGCTTCAAATTCAGTTGCTGCCCAGTCATGTCCAGCTCTTTATGCACAGAGACCAGTGAACAAGGAAAAGAGCCACCATCTGGCAGGAGAAATTGACGTTGATTATCAGGAGGAGATGGGGTTTCAGTGAAATGATGAGAACAGGAAGGAAGAGACTTGGCACCCAGGTTATTTTCTGGGCCCTCTAAGAACACCTCTGCCTGGTTTGGTGGTAAATGGACCAGTACAGAACCATGGCCTGAGCAGTGCACGGTGACCAAGGTTTCAGATCCCACGGGGCTGAGGGTTGGGTACTGCTACCTGTGGGCCACCTAGACCATGACAGGTACTACATACCTGGAATGATGAGAGGAATCTAGACTGGGTGGGAAAAGTTGAAGACACTGACTATCATGCGTGGCCTCAAGATCAGCTGCAGTTGCAGGGGGAGAAAGTTCATCCCATAATGTTCCTCTTGTGAGGTTTTCCTGGGGAAATGAGGTCCTAAGTCCTGGAGGAGTTGCTCTCAGAAACTGTTACATGAAGCAAGTGGGATCCAGGGGCACCGGGGCTGGACTGTATTGGCTGCTCTCGGGGGCTGGGAGGGTCGTAGCCGACAGCTCTCGACTGAGTCCCACCTCCTACTTCTACCATTGCCCTTGGCTGCAGAGGACCTCCTTGCCCAAGGTCAGAGCCCTTTTTCTGGGGCAATCCACATCCAATGACTGCTCAATACGGAAGTATAAAGACCTAGCTCCCTTCCTCCAATGTGGGACAACTCTTTTTTTTTTTTTTTTTTTTGGTCCACACGGCTTTTGGGATCCTGGTTCCTGGACCAGAGATCGAACCCGTGCCCCAGCAATGAAAGAGTCCTAACCACTGGACCGCCAGGGAAGTCCCAATGTGGGACATCTCTGAAGGGCCATCCCAGCTCCCAAACCCCACACATGATTATCTGAGTCCTTTGCGGTTACCCCACGCCACGATCCACACCTGGTCCCTTGTTCCCCAACCCCCCAGCCGCCCACCACGGGTGCTGATCTTAAGAATGTTTCTCAACAAAGCTCTCGTACAGGAATCTCCACTTAGAGTATATTTCCAGGGGAATCCAACCTGCAACAATTGGTATTTCACTCTTGATTTAATCATACACAATTAAGCCCAGCATTTATCATGAATCAATTCTCCCTTCTCCTTTCTCCTCGCAGCTGGTAGGGAGAGAGGGGTGGCGAAAAACAAAACAAAACAAAACAAAAGCCTAAAAGACAGATGATAAAAACGAGGGCAACTATTCTATGAACGGGTAACTGAACCGTTTTTGGACATCAATGTCTAAAATGATGAAAAATCGTGATTGCATAAAACTGGGACCTCTAGGGACTTCTTTGACAATAACCTCTATGAGGCCTGAGCTGGAAATAACTTCAGACTGTGGATTGAGCGGGGTACAATCCTACGCACCGGGCACTGCCCTTAGAGGGGTCTGGAACACACGGGCCAACTAAATGAAGGTAAAAAACTCTTTCACATGTGTTTTGTTGCACTGGTCTCCTCCGATGCCCACTCCAAGAGGGGGTTCGGAGCACAGAGAAGTCGAGAGGCGTGGCTTGGGTGCTGTATTAGTCAGGGTTCGATCCTAGGAGTTGAACAACTCCGAGGGAGGGGGCAGAGAGAGAGGGGGCTCTGACCTTGCACAGCTGGGGGAGCTAGTAAGCAGGCTCTGCAGAGTCTGTTGTCTTTGCTGGAGTTTGAAGAACGCAGGGCAGGCAGTCAGGAAGATAAGAGGAATGTGAGGGGGGTCGGGGATCAAGAGCAAGCTGGAATCCATAAGCAGAGCTGGAACCCCACAAGGATAAACAGACCGAGGTCAGTCCTCCTTGCCTGTGAAGCTGCTGATATGAGCATCATGCAGAATCCCAGACCTTCCCCATGGAGCTAAACACACACGTCCGGCCAGGACTTGGGGACGTGCCTCTTCTTAAATCCCATAACTTAAATACTGAGATAGAACGTTAATGACTTTTGCTACATCTTAGGCTAAATGAAACAGAGATGAGAGAATGGGAGAAAACAAGAATATCGGGCATATAGATACATAGACATATTCAAAATAAGGAAGAACTATTCGTAATTCCTACAGTCATTCCTAGAACTGGCTCCACCGTTGTAGCTGGTATTGATATTTATAACTATCTTCTTCCCACGCCCATTTCATATTCCCTTTGCCTTTAGCAAGCCTCTCAGCTACTCACGGTTCTTTGCCTTGCAGAGTGGCCCGAGCATTTATTCGTGAAGAGTCTTGGCTATTGGTGGTTCTGCATGAATTAGGTCATTAAAGTTTTCCATTGATTTTAATCATAGGACCTGGGAGTAATAAGAAGCCCCTAGGAGACTTTCTGCATTCCAGACATACCCCTCCTTCCCCCCAGCGTGTAGTGGCAACCCAATTCCTCCCCGATAGTCAGCATCAATCGCCCCAGCCAGTACAGTAACCCCCTTCTTTGCTTGTTGATTCAGTGCCATAGGGAATTCAAGTGGCCAGATGGCGGTCTCAACACCCGCTCAATAGGATCATTGTTGTGTCAATGATGGAAGCATTCGGTAGATCCATGGATGCTCGTTTTGGCAGAAGCGTTGAGGGCAGGAAAGGCAAATGCATATCCAGAGTCAATATCTGTTCCAGTAAGAACAAAGTGCTCCCCCCTTCCCTGATGGAAGGTGTCCTATGTAATCAATCTGTGCCCAGGTAGCTAGATGACCCCTTGGGGAATGATGCTGTATCAGGACTCAGTGCTGATCTCTGCTGTTGACAAATTGAGCCCTCGGCAGTGGCTAGAGATGACTTGCCTTGGAGAGTGGAAGTAAAGGATGCTGAGACCATGCACAACTTCCGTCCCTTCCGACATGGCTGCTTTGTTCCTGAGCCTCTGGGACAAGGACAATGTGGCTGAGAAAGAAAACTGTCCAATATCCACAAAACAGGCCACCCCAGCTACTTGGTTAGTGAAATCTCCCTCTACTGAGGCCAGTCTTTGAAGACCTTGGTGACCATTCCCACGAGGCACAAATATCTTCATGCTCTGTGCCGATTTGGAGGGGTCTATCCACTGATTTCTTCCAATTCTCTGACCACCCAGCCAAACCATTAGCCATAGTCCATCAATCAATACAGACCCGTATCTCTGGCCGTCTCTCCTTCTAGACAAAATGAAAAATCGAAATTCTGCCCATTGGTAGGAGTTCCACTCATCACTGGCCTTCAGGGCTGTCCCAGGGTAGGGCTATAGTTCTGTAGCTGTCCAGGTTGGGATGGTACCTTTATATCATGCAGAGCCATCTATAAACCAGGATGGAGATTTTTCTTCCTCACTTAGCTGGAAGTTTATGGGAACTCCCCATTTATGGGAGCGCCATAAATACAGACTGACAGAGAGAAGGTGATGTAGCAAAGGACAGCGGCCGTGGGTATCTGAGTCACTTCCCCATACGACTCACTTTTGCCTTAAGGTCTTGCTTGAAACTGAACTTATAGACACCACTTCTATTTGATGATGGAGTGCTGCTGTGTGGGCCTGAATAAGGCTTAGAGGGTCAGAATACATCTGGTCCACAATGGGTAGCTTGGTTGCCCCTGGTCAAGAGTTCAATCTCTGTGAAAGCCCAGCAGCAAATAAAAAATTGTTTCTCAGCTACTCTCAAATGGAGAGCAGTTACCCACAGAGGATAGCAGGAACTGGCTCCAATATTCCAATGGTCTGCACTGTGGTTCACTTAGGAGGGGTTGCTAAAGGCTCCAAACAGCATCTTCTCTGCCACTGACACTTCCAGCACCACTGGACCCGCTGTATCTTGTGACCCCAAAGGCAGAGCAGCTTGGATGGCAGCCCAGGCTCTTGTTGTGGGCCCCACTCAAAACCAGCAGATTTTCAGGTCTTTCAATAAAGGTGTCAGAATGGATATATGTTGCCTCCAAAATCCAAAGAGTTTCACTAGAAGTTGTGTTCCTTTCATATTGATAGGAGGCAGCAGATGAAGCAACTTATCCTTCACCTTGGAAAGAATATATCAACATGCCCCCAAATCATTGAACATCTAGAATTTTCACCAAGGTGGAGGACCCCTGAATTTTTGTGGGATTTATTTCCCACCCTCTGGCATGCAGGCATTTTACCTGCATTTTGTCCTGCTCACCAGGTCCAATCAGTGGAATAGCATCAATGTGATGAATCAACAAGGTGTCCTGGGAAGGGAAAGACAAACAAAATCCCTGGGGAGTAGATTATGAAAGGGCTGGAGAACTGACATGCCCCGAGGAAGGACGGTGGTAATGTATTGCTGGCCTTGCCAGCTGGTTGGTGGTTTTACTAATAGGTATAAAGAAAGAAGCGTGCACTAGCACACCGGCTACATCCCAGGTGTCAGCAGGCAATGTGTGGATTTGCTCCAGCAATGAAACCACAAGCTAGAAAAGCAGCCGCAAATCGGAATCACCACCTGATTCGTTTATAATAATTTACTGTCATTCTCCAAGATCCCATCTATTTCTTCTCAGACCAAATAGGGAGGTTGAATGAGAATATTGTAGGAATCACCACCCGGCATCTTTCACATCTTTTACGGTGGCACTGATCTCAGCAATCCCTCCAAGAATACAGTATTAATTTTGGTGTATGATTTTCATAGAAAGAAGCAGTTCTAGCGGCTTCCACTTGGCCTTTCCTACCATCATAGCCCCCACTCCATGGATCAGAGAATCAATGTGGGTCTTCTGACTGTTGTTGAGCATGTCTATTCCAATTATGAATTCCAGATGGGGAGATGACCACAGGGAGAGTTCAGGGACCCACCAGGCCCACTATGAGACAGACCTGAATAAAGCTTCACTAATCACTTGACTTCCAAAAGCCCCTACTCTGACTGGTGGACCACAGTGGTGCTTTGGGTCCACAGGAATTAGTATTAATTCAGAGCCAGTGTCCAGGAATCCCTGAAAAGTCTAAGATACAAATGAAGGGCTTTTGCAGCAACATGGATGGACCTAGAGTTGATCATACTAAGTGAAGTAAGTCAGACAGAGAAAGACACATACCATACGATATCGCTGATATGTGGAATCTAATTTTTTTAAAAAGGTTACAAATGAACTTATTTACCAAAGAGAAACAGACTCATAGATCTCAAAATCAAACTTATGGTTACCAAAGGGAAAGTTGGGGGGGAGGTGATAGATTAGGAGGTTGGGATTAACATATACACACTACTATATGTAAAATAGATAACTAACAAGGACCTACTGTATAATAGCACAGGGAACTCTACTCAGTACTCTGTAATAACCTATATGGGAAAAGAAACTGAAAAAGAATGGATATATATATATATATATATATATATATATATATATATATATATATAACTGAATCACTTTGCTGTATACCTGAAACTAACACATTATAAATCAACTATGCTCCAATAAAAGGAGTGCAGTACCTTAGCCTTAAGAATAGTTAGGTATTGTTATGATTGATGATAATAATGACAGCAAACGGTCCTGACTCCATTCTTCTCTACAACTTGGCAGAGTGACATCTGGGGATGCCACTAGGTAGGGGGGCCGGGGGTCAGGGGGAGGCCTCACAGGCAGAGTGAGTTATTTCATAGTCGGAGAGTAGGTGGACCGGGAGGTAAGCAGAGTTGCTCCACGCTGAAATGACAAAGGCTGGAAGCTCATTCTACTCAAGATTCTTCCTGATGAACTTTAGGAATGACAGACTGAGATTGCCTGTCTCCCAGAAACTCCAAGCGCAGCACATTTACTAATACTAAGAAAATTGGGAATAAATCATTTTAAAAAATAGAAGAAAGGATCAGGTAGCAGAAAGAGAATTGGCATAAATATTTGGAGATCTTGATGCTGGGTTTAGCTCAACCACTTTCTAGCCCGATGATCTTGGGCACATGTTTTGCCTTCTTTGAGCCTGAGTTTCATTATCTGTAGCACTAGAAGATAATATTATCTACCTCTTGGGTTGTTGAGTGAATTACAGAAGATGATGCTGTACTAAGCACACATTATCAAAAAGACAAGAGATAACAAGTGCTGGTGAGGATGTGGAGAAAAGGGGACACTTGTGCACTGCGGGTGGGAATGTAAATGGGTGCAGCCACTATGGAAAACCACCTGGAGGTTTCTCAAAAAATTAAAAATAGAACTACTACATGATCCAGCAATCCCATGTCTGGGTATCTATCCGAAGGAAATGAAATCACCCTCTGAAAGAGATATCTGGCCCCCTAGGTTCATTGCATGATTATGTACAGCGGCCAACACATGGAAACAACCTGAGTCCATCAGTGAATGAATGGATAAAGAAAATGTATACATATACACACACATACACACACACACACGATGGAATATTATTCAGCCATAAAAAGAAGTAAATCCTCCCTTTCGTGAAAACATAGATGAATCTGAAGGGCGTTAGGCTAAGTGAAATAAGAGAAAGACAGATACTGTATGACTTGTATATGTGAAACCTAAAAAACCTGACCTCATAGAAACAGAGATTTGGTTGGTGGTTGCCAGGGGCTGGGGTGGGTGGGAGAGATGAGGAGATATTGGCCAAAGGGGACACACTTCCAATTATAAGATGAATAAGTTCTGGGGATCTAACACACGAATGGTGACTATAGTTAACAATACTGTATTGTATATTTGCGATTTGCTAAAAGACTAGATCTTAAATGTTCCCACTACAACAACAACCAAAAATGGTAATTAGGTGAGGAGAAGGATGTGTTAACTAACCCTACTGTGGTCATCATTTTGCAATATATACGTGTATCAAATTTATCATGTTGTACACCTTAAACTTACACACTGTCATGTGTCAGTTATATCTCAGCAAAGCTGGGGGGTGTGGAATAAGTTACTTCACACAATGTTAACTGCGTAGACTTAGTCATGGGCTATTCGTGTTATTTCCTTTCCTGCCCTACCATCTTAGGCCGGGGTTTCTAAACTTGGGCATCGTTAATATTTGGGGCCGAATAATTCTTGTTGTGGAGGCTATCTTGAGCTTTGTAGACTTAGTTTAGCAGCGTCTCTGGTCTTTACCCATTAGGTGACAGCAGCGCCCACCCAGTTTTGACAAAGAAAAATGTCTCCAGACATTACTGAATGTCTCCTGAGGGGCAAAGTTGAAAAACTTCAGGCTAGTTATTCTTTTGGTCTCTTTCCACATTTGTAAATAAGGAGGTGAGGCTGGAGATTAGATTCTTTCAAAGCTATCACTCATGCGTGCATTTCTTTATTCCCCTATTCAGAAAACCAATATTATGTGTCTGCTTCATGCAAGACACACTATTTTTACTTTTATGGCTTTCGGTTTTAATATCGGATGGTGCATCTTGCCCCTTCACTATTTTTTAAATTATTCTTACCACTTCACTTTTTAAAAGATAAATCTTAAAATCATATTGTCTAATGATCTAATGCCAATAAATAACATTAAACTTATAAATTAATCTTGGGGATAATTAGTATGCTTATAATATTGGACTTAACTACTCAGACCAGTGTATATATATATATAATATATATATATATATACACACACACACACACACACACACACACATATATATATATACTTTTTTTTTTTTTTTTGGCTGCATGGTGCAGCTTGTGGGACCTTAGTTCTCTGACCAGGGATCAAACCCGGGCCCTCAGCAGTGAAAGCACAGAGTCCTAACCACTGGACCACCAGGGAATTTCCCCCAGTATATGTTTTTAACAGGATGTTATTGGTATATAGGCTTTTATAGATGTAGAGTGTGTGTACGATCTTGCTAATGTCTCGTGTTATCTTCGGGTCATTCTCCTGAGTTTTTGTGGTAGACAATGATGTCATCTTTAATAAACATTTAATCTCCTTTCTATGTTTTACTTTTTCTTGTTTTATTACATTGGCTAGAAGTTCTGGAATAATAGCGGCACTAATTGTTCCCCTTACCTGCTTGCTATGGACTGAATTATGTCCCCTTCCTCTGCAAATTCCTATATTGAAGCTCTAACCCCCCAAAATAATGGTATGTGGAGTTGGGGCCTTTGGGTGGTAATTAGGTCATGAGGGTCCTCATGATGGGATTAGTGGCCTCCTAAGAAGACACCAAAGAGTTGGGTCTTGCTCTTCTTTCTCTGTCTCTTTCTCTCTCTCTCTCTCAGTCTCTGTCTCTCTCTCCCTTTCTCTCCCATGTGAGGATACAGCAAGAACATGGCCATCTGCAAGCCTTCACCAGAACCCTATCATGCTGACACCCTGATCTCTTCCCAGTCCCAGAACCGTGAGAAATAAACGATAAATGTCTGTTGTTTAAAGCACCAGGTCTATGGTATTTATGGTATTTTGTTCTGGTGGCCAGAGCTGACTGAGACACTGCTCCTTTGCAGATGAGGAAGTAGACATATAGATAGTAGGTGGCCCGAGGGACAGAGCCAAGTGTAAAGCCAGGCCCCTCTGACCCGAAAGCCAGGGCCTCTTCCTGCTGTACAAAACACAGCGTTACCTGCCCTTGGGTTCTCCTGATCAGTAGGATACCGAACATTGATTAAGATAGAATTTCTTAATGACATTGAGGAGATATGCATGTTTTCCTAGTTTGCTTAATTTTTTTTTAAATCAGAGATGTATTTTATCAAATTCCCTCTGGCATCTACTGAACTGTTTATTTATTTTTTGTCTTTTGGCCTATATTTTGGGTTGAAATTTGATCCACTCTTAGCTTGCATCTTGGCCACGGTCACAGTGCAGCAGAGTCTGGAGCCGCGCATGCTTCTCAGCAGGGCACAGCCCTCAGTGGTTCCGAATTAGCTGGGAACTTCCTCCCCCAACCTGGGGCCTGGGGCTGGCCTTCCCCCTCCTTCCTCCTCTGAGCTCCACGAGGTTCTCGGGTGAGTGATATGCAGTCCAAAGCTTTCTTCTTCAGCAGTAGGAGAGAGTCACTAAAGAGAAGAAAGCCCCAGGGCCGGAGATCACAAGTGTGTTATCATCTGTAGTTGGCTTAGCGGACATTCCCCAGACCCAGGGGCCAGAGGGTCGTGGAACCTGAAGCCACCCAGGCCGCTCAGCGCTGGGAGCCTGGACTGGGCCCAGAGAGCCCACTTCCTCCCTCTCCTTCGGGAAGCCCCCATCCATTGGCTCCCTCCGTGTGCAGCTCCTGTTTATTCCTCCGCTTGGAGTCTACTGGGTATTTTCATTGGCCTGCTCCCCGAGCTCTGGGTACCCTGCAAGGGCCCCTCATGGCAACAATCCCTCCTGATGCACCGGCCTCACCCCTACGCGCCCCACCACTGAGCCTTCCCCATCTTTGGGTCCTCATGGCCGGCACCACCCCGCGCTGAGCCCACGCCTCACACACTGCAGCAGCCCAGCCCCTTCCCTCCAGGGCACCCCAGCCCCCCCTCACCCCTGCTGACCCAGCCCATCAGCCACCGCTGCCCCGTGGGAGGGGGCAGGTCCCGCAGGCTGGTTGGCTTCTCCTCCCAGGTCACCTGCCTGACCCTCGACTTGACTAACAGCCACCCCAGTTATCTGTCATGGTTGTCTCCCTCCTGGTCACTCCGGGGCTCACTGTCTAGGAGCGCATTTATTAAAACGAAATTAGACTCGCTTTCCCAGCAAATGCTCTACTTGATCATGAGTTTTTAAAAAACATTTGCCTGTTTTGATTTGTTATTGTATTAAAGATTTTGTTTCTCTACTTAGGATGGTTAACTTGGTCAGGTTTTAGCACTGGGGTTCTCCTAGCTTTGAAAAAAGAATCGAAATATCTTTATCTTTTTTTTTTTTTTTTTTTTTTTGCTCTGGGACTGTGTCTAGCCTGGACCTCCCCTGTTCCATCAAAGGGTCAAATGTTCTGCACCCCAAGTCAGGTAACAGAGCTGGGCCACTTTGGGGTCTTCTCCCGGCATTATTCCTGCTGGCCATATTTAGGCATTGTGATCATTAATATAAAATTCTTTTCATAGAAGTTTCCATGTTGATAACCTCAGCTTTGCCATCCTATTTTTTTTTATAGTTTTTGGAACAGCATCCACCCCTGAGGTTGTATCGCCCTGGCCACCCCTCTGCGTGTTCCTGCACTGATGAGACACCCACTACCCACCTTCCCAGCTAAGTGGGGGGTGGCCAGACAGGAGACCGGAGCAGCATGGAGGGAAGAGGTGGGTCCGAGAGGGGACGACTCTCAGGGGGCCTGGGGCCTGGAGGGGCAGCTGGGTAGACAGTGGCGGTGACCTGGCAGAGGACAGCCCCAGAGAGGACGTGGAAAGGAGACCCCACCCCAGGGCTGGCAGGTCAGCAAGGATAAAGGACTTGACTGAGGCTCCTTTGCCCTCGGTGGGGACTCTGGCTGACCCTTCTCGGGTGGACACTCCATGCGTGGTTTTACTGAGCTGAGTGGACATGCTTGTGGCCAGAAGAGAGGCAGGTCCCTCCGGTCATGAGCAGGGCCCAAGTCAGGAGTATACACAGGGTCCATATACCTGCTGTGCCAACGATGAAAAGATTCCAAGTCCCCCTAATTTAGTATCAAACAAAATCTGTTCTACTCCCTCACCTGGGCAATCCCACTTTCCCTAAATCCCAGAAGGCCGGAGGTCAGCGTGGAATTCTCAGACGCCCTGCAGTTCTGGTCTGGAATCTGATACCTGGGGGGAGCTGATCCCCGGCTCTGCTTCGAGGGTCCTCAAGTGCTCCCATGTGGAACCCCTCACCCCTCACCCTCACGCCCCAGCTCCATCCCCACCATCCACTAACAGCCACCCATTGGAGACAGAGGAAAGAGGCCCTGCAGGCCCTGGAGGTGGGACCAATGGGCAGGAAATGCCTGTGCTCCCAGCCCCAGAGTGTGGTCTGGGAGGCCTGTGGCCTCCTCTGCTGCATGGGAAGGACTGGACCGGGTCAGAGCAAGGCCCTCCAAAGTGTGGGCCCCTGACCCTTCTCGCCCAGGTCAAAGACCACCAGCAGGGAGGGACGTGTGTGTAGCCCGGCGCGTACAACAAACCAAAGCAACACATGAGGTAGCCCTTGGTTTTTGTTTATTTTTTCAATAAACAAAAATTTTTTTGCATGTCTGGTTGCAGAGACAGGAAAGCTAAAAAGAGCTCATCATCGACATGTTTGAAATTTTTTGGTCACAAGATCATAACGCCCGCTCCTCTCTCAGTTTGGGGACCGAATTGGTGATCATGTCTCCGACGGCTGTCTTTAAGCTTCCCCGTTATTGGCGTAAACTACACACTACTCCAAACACACCGAGGTGCGGATGGGCAGTCAAGGATCCCAACACTCTCAGCAGAATCTGGTTACCCCACAGAGGATGGAATGGACCATTTCTGCGTGACGTGAAGACCGTGGCGAGGCTGCTGACCCAGTTCTGATCTCGCGGGATGTGTGCGGTGGGCGCGTGGAATTTGGGTGGGGAGGCCTCATCAAGTGCCGGTAAGAGAGAATTTGTCACGTGGGCAAGTGAGATGGTCAGGCTGTAAGGGAGGCGTCTGGTCAGGACTCTCCGCTCCCACGTTAATCTACCTGCACTGTGCTAGGCTCCCTGGGGACCCCTGTGCGTCCGCACCGCTCCCAGGCGGCCCCGCATCCCGCGTGTCCTCAGCTCCCTGCGCACCGCCTTGCACTCAGCAGGTGCTTAGAAATGCTTCCTGATCAAATGGATGACGGACGAACGGATGAACCGATGAGGACTTGGCCAAGGATAGACAGAGGGGGGTCTTTTCCTTGTCGTCAGGGGACGTGGCTCTTCTCTACAGCACGGAGACCGAAAGCGTGAAGTAGAGAGTTTGATCATTGCGTCCCATGTTAGAATTGGGCGTTGGGGGGAAACTGAATATCAGAACCGTCAGCAGACTCGATCAGGGTCTCACGCGAGAGAGGCCGGGCGGGGTGCCAGACACCCGCCCAACCGTGCCAACAGTTCTTTTTTTTGTCTTTTTAAAATTTTATTTCTTAAAACAAACTCAAGATGAGATGAGATGGTGACTCCAATGACCTGGAAGGGGGGAAGGAGGAAGGGGTTGGGGTGAGGGTTATCGGAGACTGGGGGTGGGCGCCAGGGAGGGGAGGGCAGGGGGGTGGCAAAGGGAGCTGGGAATCGGGAGGGGGCCTGGCAGTGGTGACAAGGGTGGCGAGTGAGGGTGACAGGGTTTGGGGATTGAGGGTGAACTGAGGGGAGGAGGGTGGAGAAGGGTGGGGAGCTAAAAGATAGGGGTTTGGGGTGATGGCGGGAGGGGGTCACCTGGGGGGGGGGGCGACGGGACTGTGGGGTGCAGGGGGGATCAGGGACAAGGTGACGAGGGTGGAGGGGGGCTTGGGGGCTGGGGATGATAAAGGGCCTGGAGTGATGGGGACAATGTCTTGGGTGAGACATCGGGAGCTTGGGGGAGATGAGGGTCGGGCTCTGAATCAGGATGACAAGGGACTTGGGACGGTAAACCGGTGGCTGAGGGAGATGAGGTCGGTGGTCATGTGATGGCGGTGACGCGTGTGGGTGAGTGTGGGTGATCTGAATGACCGAGATGACGTAGGTGATGATGGCTTAGCAAGGTAACACGGCAGGTAATAATACTCCATAAAGCTAAGAATATAGATTCCTATCCAAATAATTTAAGAAGCAAAATATTCCTGACTGGTACCCAAGGGCTGTTTAGCTGCCCAACTCCAAGAGCTGGAAAGCTAAACAGAGCTCTGTCCCATTTCCTTCTATTTTTTTGCAAAAAAGATAGATGCTCTGTTTTTAAAAAAAAAAGTCAAAATTTATCATTCAGAAGCTGGCTAGATCTTTGGGGATCTGAGGGTTATTAATTCAGCAACACAAATGAAATCCGTGCTGTGTAGGCCAGGTCTGGTACCACTGTGGCCACAGAACTAGAAAATGCCCCACAAGCGACAATTTCCACTGAACCCTGTGAAAACCTTGGTGAGGGTTGTGCTGCTGCTCAGATTCGCCAGGGGCACTTGTGGTTCAAGGTGCATTTAAATTCCCGGGGGACGCCTCTAACCTACAGGGTAGGAGGCAGGTATACAGTTGCTGGGCCTCTGGGGAGGTGGGTAGATAGGCAGGTGGCGGAGGCACTGCCGAAGGGGCAGCCCCTGACCGCACGTTGTGACTCAAAGGGGGCGATCGTTTCCACATGGGCAGTGGGCCAGGAGGCTCCCCACTTTGAGAAACGCAGTTAAAACCCATTGCAATACGTCAAGTGTACATCCAGGATAGGCCAAAACCTTCGGATCCCAGGATGAGACTTAGTCTTCATCAGATCCTAATTTTTTAGGCTCAGGGACTGTTTTGGTTCATCACCCCCTCGTTCCTAATTCAGAGTTTGAGAGCAAGAGAGGGCCTTGGTGGTCACTGGGTTCAAGCCCCTGCCCGGAAAGGGGCTGAAAGGGCAGCCCGGGGTGAGAAGGGGACTCGCCAAGGATCACACAAGCGAGTTAGCGGCAGGGCTGGGATCAGGTCCCGGCCTCCGCCAGCAGCCAACCCGGGGCTCTCTCTGCCTGACACACGGCCGCTGCACTCTGCCGAATCTCAACTCAATCGGAAAGACTGAAGGGCTTGCGGTGTTGATGTGAGTGCGAGTCGGAAGTGGCGTGTGAGAATTAACGAACGAAAGAGATTTTAGCCCTTTTCACAGTGGCTGGTCGTGCGCAGCACTCGTAACGGTTTCACGAGGACCCTGTGGCCGAGACCCCTCGGAGAGGGACGTCGGCACAGAGCCCTGGTTCTGTTGCCATGTTTTTTTTTGGTCTTTTTGATTTTAGGTTTAGAGTTTAGAATAACATACTTATTTCTCTTACTCATTTAAAGATGAAATTCTTATTATTATTATCATTATTTTTTTTTTATCATGCATTAAGAATAGAGAGGATTCTGGCATTGCGTTTGTCACACTGCAACACAAAGGTAATAGAGGGAAGCATAGCGTTCACCAGATTTGACACAAAGGAGAGCAAACTCCACCACAAAGATGAGAACAGACCGCATATAGTGAGCTCTGCGGGACCCCGAGAACAGAGAGGGGCCGGTGGGAACGCTGCTTAGATCTCCTCGTCGCCAGCCTCCTTGCTGAAGGTGGTCATGTCGATCTTCTCGGGGAAGATGATGTTGACGGCCAGGTCCTCCCCGCTGTTGTAGTGAAGCAGCAGGTTCTTCTTCTTGCGCAGCATGTGGTTGTAACGCAGGTTGGACACCCAGGCCTCGCACTTGTTGAGGAAGACGATGCCCATGGTGCCCAGGACCACCAGACTGGTGAGCACGCCCAGGATGGTGAAGCAGATGGCCTGACCCTCGGAGAGGAGCGGGGTGCTCTTGTTGAGCTCCTTCATGGACACCTTCAGGATGCGGTGCTCGGGCTGCGGCACCGGCAGCTCGTGCACCCCGGGGGTCAGGCGGTAGGTCAGCCCGTAACCACTGGGCAGACGGGTGACCTGCTGGGGGCCCGCCGCGCGCTTCCGGCCGCAGATGGGACCCGTGAACTCGGGCTTGCACAGACACCCGAACCTCACCTGGGAGTGCTGCAGGCAGGTGCCCCCGTTGAGGCACGGCTCGTTGGCGCAGGTGGACACCGGGCGGCTGCAGGTCTTGTCCATGAAGCCGGCGGGGCAGCGGCAGCGGAAGTCGCCCCCGATGTCGGTGCAGATGCCCTGGTTCTCGCACGGGTTGGGCGTGCAGCTGTTGGTCACGATCTCGCAGAAATTGCCTGAGAAGCCAGGGGGGCACAGGCAGGAGGCATGGGAGGCCCGGCCCTCATCGTCCACGCAGCTGCCTCCGTGCTGGCAGGGTGAACTGCAACACAACAGGGGGACACGGTAAAGGGCCCTCGGGCACTGCGCTAGGACAGTGGCGCCGGGAATGGGGACGGACGCTCCGCTCCCCCTCGTGCCACGTGGCAAACCTCCTGGGGCCCAACAAGAGGGCAGGTGCTCAGAACGCACGAGGTGAGGGAGTGAGAGCCAGCCAGGGGGGCCCCGGGGAGCGCCGGGCACCGTGACCCCCGCCTGCGAGGGGCTCCGGGGCCGTCCGAGGTGGGAGGGCCCCCCCGAGTGGGGTGTGCGCCTCACCCCCATCATGCTGCCAGCCTGGAACACGCCTGACCTCCCGAGTCAGGATGCCCATCTCCTCTCCCACCTCTTAGGTCATCTCTCCGACCAGAGGCCTGACGGTTAGTCACTGCACAGGTGGGGAAACTGAGGCTGAGAGAGGCAAAGTTAGCGACACCCCAGGGCTGCAGCCAGCCCCTGCCCTCAGCTCCGTCCCCAAGCCGCGGAGGCCGAGCAAAGCAGGGCATCCCTCAGTGCCTCCCACCTCCACCATCCCCAACCCCTCATTATTATTTTTATTTTTATGTTCAGCGGAGTGAGCCTGCGGGCTATTGTACAGGAAACCCTTGGGGACTCTCAGAGTGAAAGAAATACGCGCTCTGTCTGCACCGGCTGGAGCGGTGTCTGTGCCCGCCTGTTTAATAGTGGCCCATTCACCCAAGTGCAGCTTGCAGACCGAAGCTGTTTGCTCAAAGCAGAGCGCACAGAGCATTTAATGTAAGTGCTTTTAAACGAGCAGACCCTTTGTCATCTGATAAATGCCGAAACTCCAGGGAAGAAAGGGGCTCCGAGCACAAGAAATCAGCATTGCTGCTTCAGGGATGAGGGCGGCATAGGAGCCGGGGCTCTGAAGGAATTTCAAGGACCCTGGGCTCTATTTTGACAGACTGGCTCCAGTCTGTTAGAGAGAAAAGCAAAATATTTTACAGGTCTCGCTCCGTATTTCCCCTTCCCGCCAGGAAGCAGAAACGGAGTTCGGTGGTCACCCCTCTCCTCTGAGCCCGCCCAGGATACTGATCTTGAGATGCGGCAAGAATGCTGGTTCCTGGTCCTTGCGGCCCGGGGCTCTCTGCCCTACCCCTGGAATGCCTTTACGCTTTGGTTTCCTCACGGGACGGGGGCGCCCCTACCCGCAGCTACTGGCCCAGGCCTGGAGTCTACTTTGAATTCTCGCCTCTCTCGAGATCTCTCCTGGTCTCCGTTTAAGCCCCCTCAGAGGGTGGGACTGGCTCCGTGCACTGAGCAGATAAGGGCCGGAAATGGCTGAGCTGCTGGGAAGCCCGCTCAGAGGCACCAGAGAGGCCAGGGGCCGTTCCATCTGCTATGCGCACTGCCCAGAGCCCCAGAGCCCCCTCCCGACGAGGGGAGCTGAGGGCCGAACACCCCACCTCCCCCGGCCCCGTGCGGGCTGCAGCCCCCTCTCCCCACCTCCTAAGACATCCCAGAAAACCCAAAAGCAGAGCCCACCAGCTCCCCCAAACCCGCCCCTAAAACACGGTGAGCGGGGTTTCACAAACAGCCTCGGGCGCTGCCGAACTCTGATCTCTTGTTATGTTGCCTTTAGAAAATTATGCAGCTCGAGCTCTGGTTCACAGTCCCAATCTACTCTCATTCACACACATCAGGACTTGGGAACGTCAGGGGAATATGAAATCGCCTTCAGGATTGTTTGAAAAAATTACGGAAATGACACAGTCCCCCATAAATACCCTGATCCAGGGCGGCCCCCCATGGGGTGCAGGATGAGCACTTACTTGGTCTTTTGTCAGGCGACAGGTCCGACTGGGTTAGGCTGAAAGGGTCTTTAGGGGGTGTGAAACAGGAATCTAAAGCGGCATTTATCAGAGCACACATAGCCCGGAGAGAATACTTACCCATTCATCACGCAGGGCCCGTCCTTTTTCTGACAGTCCTTTCCTGAGAATCCAGGGGCGCAGGAGCACTCGTACTGGCCGTTATCGAGGTTCACACAGGTTCCGTTGTTGGCACAGGGGGTCGAGGTGCAAGCCCGAACGTCTGTGGGGAGAGACAACCAGGGAGATGAGGGGGACACAGACGCTGGAAGGAGAGCATCCTGGGTGGGGGGCAGGAAGAGACCCCTCCGTCTGGTCGAGGGGGACCCCGTGTGAGCTGCCGTAATGTCTCTGCTTGTGTCCACTGCCAAGGGTCACCCAGCGGGGTCCTGAGGAAGAGGGTGTAGCGACCCCCAGAACCCTGATATAAGTAAACAGCTCAGGGAGCTCAAGGGTCACAGAGACAGAAAGTCACGGCCGCTCACTAATAGTCAACAGGCCAGCTGTGCCCTTTTGCTGGCACCAGGTCACCTCTTCGGTCCAGCCACATTGACCTTCACCGCAGACCCCTTCCCTCCCCCAAAAACCGAGCCGAGCTGAGCTTCCCTAACGGCTGCCTCCCAGACCAGTTCCTTGTGATTGAAGGGGGTCCTTGCCGCTCAGGGGGCCAGTGCGGCCCAACCGCTAGCAGCGTCAGCTGCCCTTCACCCTCTTCCATCAGAGAGGAGCAGGGGGGAAATGAGATGGTAAAGCCCCCTGTCGGGAATCAAGAGACCTGATTTAACCGCAGCACCGCCTCCACCTCTCGGTGGTCTCTCTGAACTAAGGGGGTCCACGATAAAAAGGCTGCATCTTCTGAAGGCAACGAAATGAGAACTATTGCGTGCTCGCCTGTCAGCACGGGTTTCCATGAACACTGGTGCATTTCCACCACCGTTTTACACCTCCCGTCACGCACACTTCATTATTCTATTTGGGGCTCAGCAAGGCAGGGATGGGCTGAACAAAGGGGCCTGGGTCAGGGGCTCTCTGACAGTGGAGACCCCAGCCCCCAGGCCTGGCCAGGGAGAGACCCTTTCTGTGCCCATCTCCAGCCGGCTGCCGAGTTCAGCTCCCTCCACCCCCCACCGCCCCGACTCTGTGCCTCACTTTCGCCACTTAGAAAAGGGGGGGCTCTCCCTGGCCCATCTCTGAGAGCCCCTTCAGCTTTGGTTTTCTACCACCCGAGCTGCCGCATCGGCCAAACAGAAAGCCAGGGCCAACCAGAGATGCAGCGAGTGAAGGCAGCCTTGGGTGCGGGTCCCCGGGGCTGAGGCCACACACGTGCAGATTTATTCCCTCTTTTCAAGAACCTCGCACCCTCATGGAGTAGAGATGGCAATCAATCAGTAAGGAAAAGCCTGCACGCCAAGCTGATGGCTTATCCAGAGCACACGAGGCGTTCCTTGGGAGCCCGGCTTGGTGCGAGGGAACATAAAGAGGATTTATCATTACGGGAAGGCGCCAGGCGTTAGCACGCAGCGCCTCCGTGGCAAGCTCCTAATTCCCTGCTCCAGGCTCTCCTGTCAATGGGAATCTTAAATTTAAGCTGAAGAGGTGGCGACCACCCTACTCCTCTCCCACGGTGTCAAGCCTCGTGGGCCGGGGATCAGCCCACCTTCTCCTCTCCTGGGCCTCCGACCCCAAAGTCGGGTGGATTAAGCCGCCAGCAGGAGAAGGCTGCCGGGGGTCTCTGCCTGCCGGGGCAGCAGCTGTGGCGAGGACAGCCTCAGAGACGTGTGAAAAGGGAGAGGGCCGGCGACTATCCCGAGGGCTGTTTCCTCTGGACCCAGCCGTCCCAAGCTTTTGTCGACCCAGTGGGGAAGGGACCTTTTGTCTGGAGAACTCCATGGGGGACGTCCTGGATTAGATATCAGAAAGGGTGGGCTCCAGGCTAAAAGCCCTGATCCCAAATGGTGGCTTTTCTGGGACCCCTTGGGTCCCCAAAACAGCTCAGAGGTACTTCAAGGGTGCAGAGCCCAAGCTCTGTGGGCCAGAGCGTGAGTCAGCTGTGGGGAAAAGCCTGCATCATATTGGCGGGGGAGACTTTAAAGACCCGAGACAACGTGATGGGGGATTTTGAAAGCCCACTGCCTTGGCTACGCAGGGCAGGGGTGGTAACAACATGCTCTTAGGTTTTTCTTAAGGGAAGGGTGTTAGAAACAGCCTCAGGTGAGAATGAACCCATTTCTGGGGCGGAGGGAGGGGTTTTGTAGCTGGCTGTTCTCCCAACATCTTAGGTGTCCTGAGCAGACCCCTTTGCTTCCCGAAGCCTCAGTTTCCCTACTGGTACCACTCATCTTTACTGACGTTGCTGTCGGGACCAAGGGACAGAGACCCCGCGGCAGCTGCCTACACTGCTGGGAGTTTTCTCGAGGACCTTAGCTTGCCTGGGCTTCAGGGCAGGTTCTGCCAAATGAGAGTGGGCTCAGATGAACATTTTGCAGCCTGAAGATGCAGCGACAGCCAACTCTCAATTGCTCAGGGTAATGGAGGGCAAAGATTGCATAAATTAATAAAATCAACAGATTAACACCAATCTGCACTTTAGCTACTTCTCATCCTTTCCCGACCCCCCAGCTCCCCCTACACTTGACCTCTTCCAGCACAGCCCACGGCCCTGTCCCAGTGGCCCTGACTCAGCTCCCGCTGCCCCCAGCACTCAGCACCCAGCACCCCTCCCCACGTCTGCCTGCTTGCTTGTTGCAGCATCCTGAACAGCCTGGCGGGTGAATTTCATGGAGTCTTGGCTCTGCGACCCCCTGAGTCCTTTCCCCTCTCAGAGCTTCAGTGCCCCGAACAGATTTCTCGAGTCTGTGGTCCCCACCCTCTCAGCTTCGTGTGGCGTGTTTGTGACTCTTTATTCAACTGGCAGCCCCCCTGCCCCAGTGCCTTCCCTGGCGCTGGGTGCTGGCAACGCAGAGGGGAGCAAAATTAAGTCCCTACCTGTGAGGAGGCTCCCAGCACCAGCAGGAAGTGTATAAACAGATCATTACCATACAGAGCGCTGGGTGTGTTGGGCTAAGGCAAGAGGAGGAGGGGCGACAGCCACGGGGCTGGGAGGAGGTGGCAGGGGGCAGGGGGCCGGGGGTGGGCGGGGCAGGTGCCAACCTAGGTCGCAGAGGTGTCCATCCCAGCCGTCCTTGCAAATGCACTGCCAGGGCTCCACACAGAGTCCATTAACACAGCCGGGAAAGGTCACGCATTGGTCACACAGGGGACCCTGCCAGCCAGGCTGGCACCTGCGGGGGTTGGGGGAGAAAGGTGGGGACGTATGAGGGGGGGCAGGGATGGAGAAGGGGCTCCGGTTGCTTTCTGTGGAACCAAGAGCCCTTGCGGGTCTCTGCCCAGTGCCAGGCCAGTGGGTCCCAGGAAACCAATACCAGTCACCTGAACGGAAAAGCTTAAACAGGAGATCAGCTGGGGAGCAGGCAGAGGGGTCCCTGAGAGCCAGAGGAAGAGCTGCGTTTTGCCGCAGTGGCCTGCAGTGGTCTCACCTGCAAGAGGCTCTCCCGCCACCCACCCCTCTGAGAAAGCCGTCCTGTCCCCGCCACCGCCCCCAGCATCCCCCGCCTCCCGGTCCTCTTCTCTCCCTCACCCCCCGTCACTGGTTTCCTGCGGGGGCGAGGAAGCTGTTTGCCGCAGTCCAGGGGCCAAGCCCTCCCCATTTTTTCTGCCTGACGCCATGACTCTCCAGAATTCTGCCCTGACCCTCCAACACGCTGCCTCTGGGGAGCCGCTCCATTACCTGCAGACATTGTCGTCCTCGCAGAATCCATTTTGGGGGTGGCAGGCCGGGAAGCATTCAGCTCCTGGGGCACAAGAAAGGTTACACCATTCACCCCACGAGGCCCTACAGGCTGTGGCAGAGGCCACGACGGCCTCCCAGGAGGCAGCCTCCGACCCTCTGTGGCCCTACCCACTGGGCACACAGTAGGCACTTCATCCCAACCCACTTAGGAGAAAAATCTCTGCATGTCCCTGGCTATGGAGTGACCACAGCCCACTGCCTAGCTCCTAGGACCAGGTCAGACACCCAGTGTCCCTCAAAGAAATGACAGACGCCAAATCCTGAAGGCAGGAACGGGGAGACAGTGAACGGAAAGATTTTGACCCCTGGGCACTCGGCCAAACCCTCACTTTTGCAAAGTGAGCTAAAGGCGAGGGGCGGCGGGGCCAGATTTTGAGGTATTCCGCTCTGGGGAAGCCCAGACAGGTTCACCTGGAGGGCTCACAGGTAAGGAGTCTGGAGTTTTTAAAGGTTAATCCCAGTTAAGCCAGGCACCCAGCTCAAACTCCCAATTTTCCCCACACCAGACTCTTCAAATTACAAAGACGAACAAGGGTTTTGCGGAAAAGACCGTAATTCTGACACTATTTAGAGATTCTGACACTTTAATAGGCACATACTGTGTGCAGTGATTGTTAACTCTCGCTAGCTTTTCAGACAGCCACCCCCCGTCACCACTGGTACAGTGGGCTGGGGGACCCTGCGGGAAGGGGGCAACTCTCTCGCTGTCAGAGACATATGGCCGCCACAGACAGGAGTGTCGCAGCCCCTCACCTAGACAAACGCCACGCAGGAGGGGCTCGGGCTGGGCTTCCAGCTGGGAATTTGAGGCGACGACGGCAAAGTTACCCCCCCCACAGGCCTGTTCCCGAACGCACACGCAGGGACCCCCCAAAGTTGAACCCCAGAGCATTTTCACAGAGAGCTCTCCAGCATCACCTCGTTTCTCCATACCTCCTCTCTGCACACCGACACCCTGCGAGCGCCACTTCTGCGGGGCGGGAAGGGGCCAGGGTCCCACAGTTCCTCCGCCCCCGGGGACCCCAGGGCCGGGCTTGGCATGCGAGGGTGGCGGGGAGGACCAGGCAGGCGCGGCGCGGGGCTTAGGGTTAGGCGGGACGGGCGGGAGTCGGGGCGCATGGGACGGGGCGCGCGGGGCACGGGCGGCCGGGGGGGCGTCGCAGGCTTCCCCAGAGGGGACGCGAGCCAGGCCGCCGGGGGGCTCACCATGGGCACTGCGGCCGAAGGCCAGCAGGAGCAAGAGGACGGGCAGGAGGGCTGCGGTCGCGGTCATCGCGGGGCGGCCGGGGTCGCGGTCCCGGGAGCGGCGCGGGCGCGGGTCCGGCTCCGGGCGCCGCGCTGGGCTTCTGGTTGCGGACGCGGAAGGGGGCGCGGGCGCGCGGCGAGGGGAAAGCCAGGGCTGCACCGGGCTGCGCGCTGCGCTCTCCGCTGCCGCCGCCGAGCTGCCGCCGCCGCCGCGCGCGCCGCCCTTTTCGTACCGCCGCCCCCCCGCGGCCCCCGCCCCCCGCCCCCGCCTTCGCGCCCACGGGGCCGGCGCCGGCCAGTCCCGGTGACCCCCGCCCCTCGCGGGGCCGCCCCCCACCACTGCGGCGTCCCGGAAACCGGCTCGCGCACGCGGGGCACTCTTGGCTAGACGGGCACAGGTACCCCGCGCGCCTTTGGCACACGTTCCCCCCACAGGACGGCACACGGGCGCGCACACACGGGCCCGCTTAGGACAAGTCGCATGAGCCAAACACGGGCTGGGCCGCAGACCCCAGGAAGACGCGAGGATACGCTCGGAATACAGAAACACGCACAGAAACACCAAAACACTTATCGCCAAGGTCCCCAGCACGCATGCCATGGCTCATGCACCCAGAAAAACCCAAACGCACACTCTAGAGACGGGGAAAACGCACACTATCGCACACGCACCGGGAAAAACACTTATGAGAAGCCTTAGGCACCCACACTCGTAGCCATAAAGACGCAGGGAAATGCAGACACACTCGTAGCAGCACACAAGGCAACCCCGACACACCCTACGGCACAAACACACTGCAACACGCGCGCACGTCCTAGAAATAGTCGGGAGCGCCACAGGCTCAGTCATAGGCACGCCGAGAGGCTGAGGACATACAGTTATGAAACCCTGGGCATCCGTCAACATGTGCCCCGCCGTCCACACAGAGGCATGTGCACAGCCACGTGCACACCTGAACATGCGAATACCCTTGTAAACATACAGACACCCGGGCACATGTTCAATCACATACACCCACACACACGCAGTCAGGCCCTAGGCCTGCCGGAAGGCTCTCACACATCTGATATTCAGACACACACGTACCCAGTCCCCGAAACTCACAAATCTCAGGCTCGTGGTTACACGCTTATCCAAACACGCATATACGGTCACCCAGCGCACACGGGCACGCACACACACACACACACACACAGGCCCCAACACATCCATCTTTGTCCGCAGTGACACATGTGGGCAAGCTCACAAGTGTGCTCACACTGACGAGCACAGTTGCACACCCGGCACTCAGCACATATTCCAGAACCACCGGGAGGCTTCTGGCCCCGGGTCTCAGGAAAGTGCGGCTGCGGGATGGTGACCCTGTCAGAGACCCTCCCCCTCCAAAAAACTCCTGGTAGAAGCCCCCAGCCTGAACTTAGAGCCCCACAGTCTGCTGGGCTGTCACCCCTCACCCCTGTCCCTATCAGGGAGGTTCAGGGAAAGGGGGAAGGACCCGGTAGGCGGTGGCAGGTGGCAGAAAGGGATCAAAGGTGCTTAACCTCTGGGGAGGGTACCAGGAGGTCCTGACGGCAGAAGGATCTTTCGTGTATGCTTCATTTGCATTGATTAGTTTGCATACAGATGCCACGGGGTGGGGGGGGGGGGGAGTGGGCGCCCACCCATTTCTTGGCCTACCCTTCCCACAGCGCTGGGGTGGGGGGTGATCTCCGCCACTATGAACCTGGGCTGGGAGGCCTTGGCCTTTGGGCCATCTCACAGGGCCCTGGCAGGTTTGAGGACAGACTTGCTGTCCTTGGGATGGGTTTGGGAAGTCAGGCTAGGGGGAGCCCGCACTTCCCACCCTGCTGGCCATGAGGCCCTAAGTCTGCAACCCAGAAGCAGGACCTGCTCTGGGTGGACTCTTGGAGGCTGGAGGGAAGCCCCCCAACCCCCTCGTGGACGGCGCCTCTTCCCTGTCCTTATCTGACGAAGACCCAGAAGCGGGGTCTGGGTGCATTGGGAACGGCTTTGGTGACAGGCTGGAGGGCAGTGGTCACGCAGTAGCCGCCCCCGACCAGCTCCCCACCCCACGCGCCTGCCTTTCCGTTACCCCATTCTCTTCCACAAACTCTTTCCTCAAGTGGAGAAACTGAGTCCAGAGATGGAAGGCCTTTTGCCCAAGTCCTCTGGGCTACGGTGGGAGTGGCTGGAGGTCCAACTGTCCACTGCACGGAGATCGCACGGCTTCTCTGACCCCCCTCCCTCCGAGGACCCTGACCTCAGCCTCCAAAATTATCCTAGGCAGCGGGCAGATAGGGAGGGCTGCGTTCCCAGCCAGACGCTAAGGAGGAGTGGGGGATATCAGGACCGAGCGGCCTGAGGTGAGGGCCCACCCCCGTCCTCCAGACCAAGTCACGAGGTGCCCCGTGGGGACTGCACGGAGCACCAAGGACCCCCCTCCCCCCGCAGCCACGGAGTGTGCCCCATCTAGACCCCTCCCTTCCCTACCTGGGTCCCTTCCCACCGCTGCCCTCCCCAGTTTTGGAAAGGGAGGGAGGCCTCGGGAGGGCAGTCTCCCTCAAGGGCTTCCAAGCCTAAATGTCACGAGCTTAGGCTGAAAGGGCACTCCCTTGGCCAGTTGGTACCTTCTCGTTAATCCCAGCTCCATCCCCTGCCTGCTGAGCACCGGTCACTTCCACTCAGAGCCCAGTTTCCTTGTCTATAAACAGGGATGCCACACCCGTCCCCCAAAGGAACTCGGGTTTTCCTAAGTAGAAAACCACAGTACTTACAAGGCCTGGCCCCTTCCTGCCCTTCCTCCAAGAGCTGCCAGCGGGCCTCCGCCCCAGGTGGCCAGAGAGAGCTGGCGGAGGGAGGCAGGGTCCTAAGGATGGAGCCCTCTACCAGAGCCCCCTGCAGGGCCGCTGCAGGGAGAGGGGTTCCTGCCTGCCGGTGTCTATAAGCCTAGAGCTTTCTGTTGGTTTGCTCTAGTCTCAATAAAGCGTTCGTAAATTCAGGAGACCTGAGATTTCTTTTCAGCAAGCAGACACTGAGAAAGGGTAGCTGAGAAGCCATGGGGAGGGAGGTTGGTGACTATCACAGGCTTCAAGGCTGCACAAAAAGAACGAAAATGCCAGTCGGGTCCCTTGGGGAGAAGTCGACTCCGTCTGCTGTTTGCAAGCAGGCCCTGGGGGCTGAGGAGCACAGGGCGGCCCCTCCTCTATCTGTGCATCCCTCCCCTCCCCTCCCCCACTCCCTCCCCTCCCTCCTCCCCTCCCCTCACTCCCCTCCTCTCTGAAGTACAGGCCTCTGAGATCACAGAAGAGGCAAATAGCCCCCTCCCTTGGGAAATGCTTGACCCACCGGTCATCACAGCCTGGCGTGGCAGGCGGTCTACACAGGTAGCAGGGATTAGACCTGCCAACCGAGCTGAACTCTATCCTTCTGCTAAGCCGAGTTGGCTCTGCCTGCTACTCCCCACCTCCCCAGAAAGCCAGTGGTCCTCTGGTAAGCAGGAACAGAGTCTGGGCTTCAGTCTCCCAGGGGCAGGAAGGAAGCTGGTGATGGGTGAAAGTTTTCTAAGGAAGCAAAGAGATGTTATCTCCAGCCCTTTTCCACGCCCCCTCCTCCTCTCCCCCTCCCCCCTCTCCAAACACTAACATGGCCCCCAGACTGCACCAGACCACTTTGCCCTTGATTAAAGACAGAATCACTGATCAGGGAAGCCCAGCAGGGTCCAGCTGGAGGGGCCTCAGAGACCAGCTAATCCTGGGCGTGCACAGCAGGGGCAAGGCAGGCGGGGCATCCAGCTCTGCACCCCGACTGGTCCAGTCCTAGTGGGGCATTGTACAGTTGGGGAAACTGAGGCCCGATGAAGACTCACAGGAGCCTTTGTTCCCTCTTCCCCTCTGCCCCACCAAACGCTGTGCATTCTCCATCCTCCCTCCAGGAAAGGACACAGCTGCTTGGCCCTGCCTGAGATGCAGCTCTTCCCAAAGGGACGGCTCCTGTAACTAGGCAAGCCCAGTGCCCAAAATTCAGGGCACCTGGTTAGAGCCCTAGAGCTGCAATATCCTAGAGACAGTGGGGCAGTGGTCTCTCCGCCACCAGGCCACAGGCTAGGGGTTTACAGGCAAACCGGGGCTGCCTTCCTGCCTCCCCCTGACGCCCCCGCACCCCCCACCCCGCGTCAGGGACTTAAATTCGGTTTTAGCCAAATCTCATCGGGGCCTCCTCACAGCTGGGCTGGGTCAGGATTGCAAGGCCCACTTCACAGATGAGCACATTGAGGCTTGAAGACCCCGAGACAGGTGTGCAGCTAATGAGGCGCGGGGCTGGGATTCCCATCCGAGTCTATGGGGATTCCAAGCTCTGGGCTCTCTGCTCAGCCAACCACGGGGTGAGAGAGCGCAGGGCAGGGAGGACAAGCGGGAAGACCCCGAGCGCAGCCCCAGGACCCTGCTCTCCCCTCCCTGGGTGAGGGCGCAGCCCAGCCACCTTGGAGGCTTTGAGGGCTTCTCGCAGACACCAAAGAGCCACACAGCTGCCGCGATTCCGTTTCTTTTCCAAAGCTAAAGGTCATCTTTGGAGAGAGAAATTATCTTTTCTTCTCTGCCAAGGGGAGGGGGCTTGGGGGCGGAGGATGGAGAGAAATGAGAGACACACCCGGGTACATTTGGGCCCGAGAACACGATGGTTTGGTTTCAAGTTCAATCAGAGAGAAGCCTCTTCAGGCTGAAGTGGCACTGCGTTCAGCCGAGGAGAGGCACACGCTCAGCTCCCGGCCTCGTGCGCGGGGCCTGGAGAGGCGCGTGACAGCGCCAGGCCCACTGCGGGGCTCTCCGTGGGGCTGCGGGGGAGCACAGAGCCGGCCCGTTTCCCCGAGCCCCCCTGCGCAGGCCTGCACGTGACACAGGGGAGGGAGCACGACTCCCCCAGGCCCCGCCAGAAGCTCCAGGGAGGGAAGAATACAAGCGGCGCCTTGGTCTGGGTCCATATTTAGTGTTGACCTATGCCGGGTCGCACCTCTCCCCTGAGCAGAGCCAATTTCTCATCATGGATGGTAGGATTCAAAAATAGATTTTTCTCGCTTCCTTTCTCGCCGTTGGAATCGACATGGATGTCAAGTTCACAAGTCTAATTGTCTACGTCATCAATCAAATTATCCTCTTAAAGGGCGCCACTGAGTCACGCTGTGCGCGTGGGGGGTTCTTGGGGTCCCCAGAAGGGTTAATGACAGCTCCCCACCCCACCCCCATACTCTATAGGTAAGCTCACCCCCGCCCAGGAGGGAAGAAATCAAGACCAGAGGAAAAAGGAGTCTTTTCATCACTTAGCCTGTTGATGCAGGCTTTGGCAAAAAGTACAGTAATTCTTCATTCATCAGAAATTCCCAGAAGTTAATTTTGCGTAAAACAGAGGCGTACCTCTTTAAATGTAGTCATTTATCCATTCAGCATTGGCTGAGCTCCTACTGTGTACCTGGGGCTCTGCTGGGGGTGGAGTGTATACAATGATAGACCCCAAGGTGGTCCCTCACCGCCAAGAGTTGAAGGGGCAGGGGAGACCGAGGGTTTAGAGGCCTCTGACCTGCAAGGGTGTGCGTCCTGGGAGAGCCACGCACACGCGGGGAAGGGGGTTGAGCTCTTCTCTCATGGGGGGGAGGAGGGTGAGAGGATGCACAATTCTGCGGGGTGTGCCATTATGGGAGGACCTCTGGGTGTGCACGCGCGTGCTGGCTAAGAGTGTGGGTTGTTCATTGTGACTGGGACAGGGTTAGGCTGGAGAGAGACCACTACAGAACTTTCAGCATTTTGGATATAAATCCTTCTGACCTATTCTTGAATGTTCTTCAGCCTCCCCTACCCTGGCAAACAGTCCAGGGAACACAAACCCCCCTTTTCTCATACCAGGGTCGACCCAAGAACAAGAAACAAGAAACCCAGGAACAAGAAAAGGACTCCCGCCTTTTCTTGCCCAGACTTGTGCCAAGTCTTGGGAACTGAGCTGAGCCGCCCCCAGTGGTCCCTGCTGTGCCCGCCCACACACCTTCCCAGGAGGGTCCAGCCTGGAGCGCCCTTCACAGGCACTGACAAAGCGCCTGGTGATCAACTGAGTGTAAACAGGGGACCTCCTTTAGCCTCAGAAGAAAACGTCTTCTCAAGCCCTGAGCCCCTAGAAGGAGGACCCCCATCCTGGCCCCAGTTTAGGAGTTTGGGGGGGCGATTATGGCAGAATCACAGCCTCTTTCCATCTCCAAGAGTCCGGGCGTAGGAAAAAGAGGCTGTGCGTCGTGGCTCGGCCTGCCACACCTGTCAAGTTTAAGGATGTGAACACACCCAGCTCTCGAGGAATTTAAGATGGTCCCGTACTATATTTATTCTCTTATTTGTAAGAAAGCATTAGCATTTGCATTCAATTATATTCAAAGAATGTTTTTGGTGTCCTTCTGCATCCCAGGCGTTAGGGATCTCTGGCAAAAGAAAGACACTGCCCTGTGCCCAAGCAGGGCCCTGGGACAGCCAGGCGGGAGGTCAGGGCATCACCTATTTGTCCTCTCTCCCCTCCTCCTCCGCGGCCTTCCCCACCACCTGCCCGGTCCTCCCAGCTCTTGCCCCCTCCCCGCCTCCAACCCACCCAGGATGGGAAACCAGTGAGCCTGTGGCCTCCCCTCAGCCGCCCCCCCCAGCAGCACCATCCACCCCAAGCACATCTCCCCGCCTGGTGTTAATGGATTTTGCACGTGTGCCTGACCTCAGCAGGACCAGAAGCGCCTTGCTCAGCCTTGCACCCCGCAGCCGGCGGCCTGCAGGGCTACCCACGGGGTGTTTGTGGATTAAGTGAGTTAATGAATAAATGAATGAGGCACCAAGTGTTCTCAGGGGTAACCGTAGGCCCCTCGCAAAGATCCTGCGTCCTAGCAACTGGCCTGGGCCGTGGCCCTGTCCAGCCAGCACCTTCTGGCCACCCCTGATCGCTGTGTTCTAGGGGGTGCTGACCCCCTCAAACTGGGCTTCCTGAAGGGCGGCCCCCAAGGTTGCAGTGATAACCTCACCTTGTTCCCTCCCCACCAGGACCCCCCAGTTCTTTTACTAAGAATGTAGAATGTGGGGAGCAGCTGCAGTGAAACCTCAGCCGGGGCTCCCATTGTCACCTGCCCCCCTGCCCACTTCCCCCAGCGCCTGGCTCCTGTGTGCCGCTCTCCACAAGCCTGTTCCTATGGTGACACTCCGCGCCTCACAGGCCCTACCTAGCTGCCTGCAGCCAAGCTCCAGCTAGGGATGGGGGGCAGGGGACACCCAGCCTGAGCTGGCCCAGCTCGCCCCACCCAACACACATGGGGTTTCTTGCTATCCCCAAACTGAAGGATGGTCTTCTAAGATGAGCCTTAATTTGATACCTGCACAGAAGTGTCTGTTCCTCCTCCCTCTCCACCTGTAGGGGCTCCCCTATTAGCCATAGAGCTTGAGGCTGGGGCCCAGAGAGGCTGAGCCATGCTCCCAAGGTCACACAGCCAGGTATTGACTGAACAGGACCAGAATGTTGGTGCCTGGTGCCCCGCCAGGATGACTCTAAAAGTTGATTGTAAAAAGTGTTTTGAGGAACCTCCAGGTTCCCTTGTGTAAAGGGGTGCATCTGAAATCTGACCAGAAAGCCCACAGACTCAAAACAGAGAAGAAATCATGTCATGAGAATAGGGTTCTAGCCGGGACGAATTTAGGGAAACAAGACTGGTTCCAGGGACGGCCGCACTCTCTCCCCACCATCATTCTCTTTCCTTCCTTCTCCCTGCCCTGCCTCTGGCCTGCCCAGCCATCTGCATGATGGGGTCCAGCTCTCTCTGGCTTTTTTACTCCAAAGCTGGTGCCCGGGTGGGAGACCCACTGCCTTGGAGCATCTGCCCTCAAGGACTCTCTGAAATGCTCATCTCCATTTGTCTTCCCCAGGCCTCCTTGAAGGCCACCTCCATCCTGCAGTTACCATCTCCCTCGGCCTTACCTGTCCAGGAGCACACAGACCCCAAGTCCTGGGGGCTGTACCTCCCCAAAGGCTCTCCCATCGACTCCCATACCCCCATCCTAGCTGCCACCACCCTGGTCCAAGCTCCCAGCCTCTCTTACCAAGGCTTGCATCAGTCACCAGTCCTCCAAACTCCAACTCCCCAGGGTTTGTAGGGAGGGAGAGAGGGAGGACTCCCGCCTTTTAGAAACCCATTTTAGCTCCTCCAGGGCTGCACACTCAGAATTAGGCGCACAGTAGGTTCTCATTAAGAGTTTGTGGAATTGAATTGCACCATCTTATCAAGGCATAGATGAGGATGCATCTGGCAGGGATGGTGGACACCTTGGGGATCGGAAATGGTCTTTTAAAACCATTTTAAAAGGGAGCCCCTCTTCCCTGCAAAGATTTGCCTCCATCCCGTAGACGAGTTTCTTTTCAGCACCTTTTTCCTGCCTCTCTCCAATGAGCCAATTATTTCTGATTGTATTTTACTTAATTCTGCCTTCCCTCCATGAGCGGAGGGCAACAGCCTTCGCCAGCCACGCCAGCAAAGGGGCCCCGATTGATCCATGCACACCGTGCAGGGGCCCCCGCTGGTTCATTCTCACCCTGGCCGTGTTGGGTTTTTTTCCCTGCTAACTAGAGAAGATACGAGGAACAATCCTGCATTTGTTGTTTTCTGAGTATTTTCTCTGCATAAGAGGGGGTGACAGAAGGGAAAGGGCACGGAGGGCGGGTGGTGAGCGTGTGGGTGGTGGGTGAGCTTGGGAAGCTGGTTCGGGCCCCCTGGGACGCTCTTTATTCCCTGTGAGGCTATAACCCCTCCGTGGAAGAGTTGTGCAGGGAAGGGAGGCTCTGGATGGAAACCCCCACTGGGTCCCCAATAGGTGCTCAGGGCCCCATCCTGCCCTGCCTCTGAAATGATGGTGCTAATGATGGCGGCAAAGGTCAGTTGCCATCCGGGTTCCTTGCACGCTGCCTTCCAGGCCCACGTGCCCTGAGGTCTTGCCGTTTCCTGATCCAGCACCTGGATCCATCCCTGGGGATCTGGGCCCAGCCTCGTCCTTCCCCGCTTGGCAGCTTGAGTTAACAAGGAGATACAAACCGGAGGGCTGGGGAGGGCTGCAGGATTCGGGCAGGGTCCCAGCAGGAAACAGATGGTGCATACAAGATGGTAGATTCAGCGAGAGTTTAATAAAGGGCTATTTACAGAGATGTGGGCAGGGTGCGAGGAAACTGGAGGGGTAACAGCAGGCCCAGTCACCCCGTGGGCCTAGGGGCTTAGGGGGCGCACTGTCACCTGAGCTGGAAGCCCAGAGAGCTTGGTGGAGAGGGTGGGGCTTGAGCCGAGTGGTCCAGGATGACCCCTTCCATCCACTGACGTGCTGAGGCCCTGGGGTCTCACCCAGCTGGGAGCAGAGGCCTGGAGCCACTGACGTAGAAGTTCAGGTGGGCCTCCAGGTGCACAGAGCAGGGGCAGAAGGACAAAAGGAAAAGAGCCCTCACAACCGGGGGCATGGCCGAGCCCAACTGCCTCCTTCCCAGTCAGGGAAACTGAGGCTGGAGAAGCCTCTCTGGGGCAGAGCTGGGATTTGAACCCAGGTCTCTTGGCTGGAATCCTGGCCCTCGCTGCTCTGGGGTGTGTACCGGCTTGGAGCAGTGCCCAGATGATGGCCTTCTGTGCCGGGAGGATCGCAGTGGGCCATGAATTCGGGGAGGACCCGAAACACCACGTGAGCTGAGCCACGCGCTGGGCCGGGGGCAAGGAGGGCTGAAGTCAGCAAGAGCCCCGCGTTGGCAGAGTCGCGGCTTGGGGCCAGGTGTCAGGATTCGGGTAGGGCCAAGGTGATCTTGGGCAAAGTCGTTCCCCTCTCAGGCCTCAGTCTTCCCACTTGACGTTCCCCAGCTCTGACTTCTCACCTGTGCACATACGCTGCTGCCTGGGTGGATGGAGGAGCCGTGGACCAGGTTGGGGGAGGTGGGAGGGGAAGGGGACAGTCCCTGTGGACTGAGCTGAGCTGCGAGTTTGAGCTGCAAGCACGGCAGCTCCAGGAGGGAGCCCGGGGCTGGGAGCTGCAGACCGTGGTGATGGAAAGTGGAGGGGTGACCCATGGAGAAGGGGAGTCAAGAGATTCAGTGGGGAACGGAGCCCCGTGACACAGCAGCCTTTCAGCAACGGGGAAGGAGAGGAGTTCACAAAGGAAACAGAGGAAGCTGCCAAAAGGCAGGCGGGGACCAGAGACAGGCTTCCTCTCATCCAGTTACCCCATTCCCCCTCCTGGCTCCGAATTTCCAGCTCCTTTCACACATTCCATCCCCCCTCCTTGACACCCATAAACAGTCTCAAATCCCTCATCTTTGTAAATACAGAGGAATCCCCAATGCCAAGAGAGACAAGCAAGTGAGGAAGGGGGTGGCCACTGGTTCCCAATGAGGCAGGGACATCAATTAAGACCAAGGTGGAGAGGTAGCCACTGGGACGGGTTAGGTGGTGCCTCTGGGGCAGGATGGGGCAGGCTGCAGAGGGCGTGAGTAGGAGGTGAGGCATTGGAGGCCATAAACCATAGCTGTGAGCGGGAAGAAAGAGAGGGTGAGATGGGAAAAGGCTTCACTTTGCAAAAGGTTGTGTGTGTGTGTGTGTGTGTGTGTGTGTGTCTGCATTTGAAGATGGGAGAAACTAGAGGGTGTTTACAGGCAGAGAGGCTGCAGATGTGGAGTGAGGGCGTAATTGATTAATTGAATGAGAACGCGGTCTCTCCCCTCTGCGAGTTCCTGGTCTGGTAGGGAGAGGAGGATTTGAACTGACACCTCCACTAATGGGAGACTCGCCGTAATTAAATTACCGTGTCCGGCCGCCACCGTCTGGGCCATAGTAAGCGCTCCATGATTTCCCTCCCAGCGATACACCATGGGTAAAGAGAAAGCGCTCGACGACTGTCTTTACAGGTGGAGCGTCTGCGTTAATTGCGCTTTTAACTTTCAAAGTGGTTTCACATGGATTTTATTTACTCCCCAGAACCCGGTGTTTGTCACGTTCAGCTTTAGATGCCTGTGAGCCACTTCGTGTAGTGCGAGGTTGGGGGGGGGGACGGCTGATTCTCCTTTGTGCCCCAGCCATGTAGGAAGAGTCCAAGGCATGTTTGTTGAGCGAATACATGATGGATGGATGGATGGATGGATGGATGGGTTGGTGGATGGATGGATGAATGACGAATGGATTGATGGATGGTCTGATGGATGTCACTGTGGAGTGTCCAATAGGAAAATTCTCTCTCTTGTCACGTGGGTAAACTGAGGCCTGGTGACCAGGGCATGTGGCAGAGTGCCCATCTTTGGAGGCATTAATGCATGACAAATGATGACAATTTAGTTCAGGCCAAGAGTCAGTCATCCGTTGCCCCCAGAGGAGTCCTGGACACCCTCCTCCTCTTCACTCCCTCTGAAAGGTGGTGGTGCTGGTGGCTTTAGGCTCTGTGTCCCCCCATCCATGGACCTGTTGACTCCTCAGGGAGGCCCACGCAAGACAGGGCCTACTCCTGGGGAGGGTACTGAGGGCTTCGCCACAGGGCTTCTTCCCGATACTGTCACTGCCCCTGAGCCTGTGCTGAAGGCCAATGCCTCATCCTGGACTCCAAGGCCTGTCCGTGAGCAGGACACACCGAGCACCCACCTCTTTGACCCTGAGCCCTGGCTCATGCTGGGCTGTTCCTGAAACGTCCACCCCGTGCCCGCCCCTCGGGGCTGCCCCTCGGGGCCACCTCTTCTGGGGGGCTTTCCGTGAACACCCAGCCAGGCTCCTTGCGCTTGTGCTGACCTGAGGCTTCTGTGCAGGCTGCAAATGTCCGGGAGGGGAGGGGAGGGGTGCAGCAGGGTGGGGGCCGCACGGAGCCCCTGCCCACGCCTCCTCGGCACCCAGGGGCGCAGGGCTGCTCTCCCGCTTGCGCTCAGCATGCACAAGCAGGGCTGGCACAGCTGCAGTGGCCGCCCCGTCTCCCTCCAGCTGGGCGACACGCAGGACGTGGGCAGGGATTCCCCCGGGAGTCGCTGCTCCGGCTTCCTCGCGCTCGGGGCGCCTGTCTCGGCGGCTCCCTCGGCCTGCACAGCCCTGTCACCAGTATTTTTAACTTGGCACGGCTTTTAATAAACCCTCCGTGTGTGGGGAGCGGTAAATGATTTGAGAACTTGACTAATTAAAACACGGCTCTGGGGCTGCCGAGGGAAGCCTCTGTGGTTGGTTCCAGCCCCGGGAGAGCCGTGCCCTCCCGGGGCGGCTCCACTCTGCAAACACAGGGCGCAGTGCACCCAGGCCCCAGAAGCCCGGGGCCAAGGAGCCAACAGGCCCCCCGGGGGTGGGCGCTGTATGTGCTACAGCAGGGGGCCCCCACTGCACACACCTTCCTGCAGCCCGGCTCCATCTCAGAGCCCGCCACCTCCTCCAGGCAGCCCCCTCACAGATGCACATCGCTCTCCCAGGGTCAGGCCAGAAGTGGGTCTGTCCCCGTCCGTCTCCCCAGGGGCAGTGGCTCACAGCTCCGTGGCCAGTTGCTCAGCTCCTGACCGCCACACTCCTTTACTCTACCATCGTCGTAGGCCCGGGGGGAGTCAGCCGGCCAGCTCGCCACCGGGCAGCCTACCATCTTTCCTCTGAGCTCGGCCGCCTTGGCGGCCCTGTGCAGATCCTGCTGGACCTGTCCGTGCTCTGCTCCCCACGGGATGTGGGGAGGCATCCCTCCTTCTCCTGCTTTCCCGCCACCTCCCGACCTCCTGGGCCTCCAGGTCACAGCACCTGGCCCTTTCCTGCTCCTAGTCCTGCCAGGGAGATGGACACTCGGGGACAGGAGGTTCCCTGGCTGCTGGGGGTGCCCCCGAAGGACAAGAGTGCCCCTCCCCGCTGTGGGAGTCTGTGGGGGAGGAGTGTCCCACAGAGGCAAACAGTAGGCGCTCAATAAATGTCAGGGAGACCCGGGCTGGTTTTGCAGAAAACCAGAGGCGGCGATCACCCTCTATATGTGACCTCAGGGATCACCCCCCCAACCCAGAAAGTATCTACCTGCCCCCCGGACTGATGACCACCCCACCCTGCACTTCCCAAGTTAGCAGGTGGAATGCCAGCACCCAGTCCCACCCACCAGTGCCCGACTGGTGCCTTGGAACGGGGCTCTGGATCCCCACCAACCTCAGTGGCCACATCCATAAGATGGGGCTAAGGACCCCTGCCCCGAGGGCCCGTCTCGGGCTCCGGCGAGGCCATGGGGCTGGGCTTGGAGGGGGAGCTGGGAGCAGAGCGCCTGGACCAGGTTATCACCTCTCCCACTAATTGTTGTTATTACAATAATTAGGAATGTGCCCGCTGACCTTTGGGGTAACTGAGCCTCTCTCAAGGGCGGGAGAGCCTTCCTGACAGGCGCCCCCCCTCCTCAGAGCCTGGCCACCTGCTTGGGGGCGGCCAGGCGATGACTGGCCAGTGGGCCGGCCTGCGGGCACCCCGAGCCCCCAGTGGTCACGGAGCTTCCCCGGTTGTGCACGCCGCTTAGTTCTGCCTGCGATGGGGAACAGTCTGAACAAAGCGCTTGGCCCAGTTCCCGGCTTCCACATCTGCCCGCCTCCGCCCCAGCCCCCCTCGCTTGTCAAGACAGAAGCTGGCAGGGAGGGGTTTGCAAACATGAATCGTGGCATTTATTCGTATGTTCCCTGGCCCCGACTTTGTAGAAACATCTGCGGGTGACTCTTCCTCGAGAGAAGGGAAGCTGCTGGGTTTTTTCTCCGAGCCTTGCCGGGAAAGAGGCTAAACCGGAGTGCTGGAAAGCTGAGCGTGTAATCAAGACGGGCACATTTCTCGGGGTATGTAGTTACCAATTAATTAGCAAGTCTGAAGACCGTGACCAAGGGGCCCAGCGAGGCGGCCCAGATGCCACTGCGTTCCTTCACATGGTCCCCAGGCCCGGGGGGCAGGGGCGGCAGGCTGCGGACAGGCCACCAGGAGTCCACGGGCTGGCGGGGAGCAGGCCATGCAGACACAAGGGTGTACTGGGCCAGAGCAGCGCAGAGAGCCGTCACCGCGCCTCTGCCCAGGCCTCAGTTTCCCCCTCCATACCGGGGGGATGGTCATGACAAAACCCAAAGACCGTCTGGACCCTGGTCCCCACTCCTGTCCCACAGTGCGGCCCAGTTCGAACACCTTTGTCACGCCTCCCTCCTTCCCTTTCACCTGAGGCAGACGAGGCCGGCAGTGAGGGTCTGTCTCCCAGCCCTCTGTCCCCTGCCGGGGCCAGCCTTCCTGTCCTGATGTCATAGCCGAGCGGACTGCCGCCTGCTCCCTGCTTCCCACGCCCCCACGAGGTCCCCCCTCTGGGCCTCAGTTCACGCTCATCCCTCCACCTGGGTTTCCTTCCTCAACCCTGTCACTGGTCAAAACACAAGCCCATCTTGCAGGCGCCGGTCTGGGGGAGACGCAGCACAAACACCAGCCTCACCGGCTCTCCACGGGCCCCTGGGGAAGGGCGGCCCGGCATGTTCACCTCACAAAGCAGCAACTCTGGGCCCAGAGTCACAAGTGCCAGATCTGCGCCTTCTCCCGGGGACCCCAGAGTGGCTGAACGGGGACCTCTCGTACAGGTCTCGACCGGGTGAGTCTTCCTCCGGCGAAGCCCCGGGAGCAAGCTCCCGGTTACTGGAGGAAGCTGGAATTTCGTAAAGGGAGGGCAGGGTTGTAGAGAAGAGCACCGACAGACAGACTGAGAGACTGTGGGATCTGGGCGAGCAGCTTACACCCCTCTGAGCCTCCGAGTCCTGACCCGCAAGATGGAAACGACATTAGGACCAACGACCTAGGTCTGCTGTGCCCAAAGGAAGTGCCTGGGGAAAGCTGGTCACCAGTGGCGCCTAGAGGAGGAGGGAGAGGAGGGCACATCTGGCCCAGAGCCCCCAGAAGGGCACAGCCCGGAGCTGGATGGAGAGCCCAGGGCTGGGCCAAGCCGGGACCCTCTCCCACCAGCAGAGCTACCAGAGTGCCTGGGTGGCCCAGGCAGGCCTGAGAGACTTTGGAAGGCTTCCCAGTGGAAGTGACCTTGGGGATGGGCCTTGAAGGGTACCAATGAGTTTGCCAGATGCAGGGGAGGGGGAGGCCTTCCCCGCAGCGGGACAAACTTGTGCCAGGGAAGGCCAGGGCACCGCCGTGCCCAGCTATTTTGGGAGCCTCGTCCGTCAGTCAGAGACCCAGAGGCAGGTGCCCCGAATTAGAAGTCGGAGTAACTTCTGGGCCTTGCCCCCAACTCTCGCTCCCTTGCAGGGCGGGCCCCTCCTCCCCCCGCCAAAGGCCTGAGCTCCCAGGGCCCTGCTTTTCAGCCAAGAAAGGGGGAAAACATGACTGGAGAAGGCCTGCCTTTGCCTGACCATCGGCCATGGCTGGGGGGCAATCCAGGAGGTGGTGAGGGCCTGGAAGTTTCCAGAAGGCTTGGCTCTCCTCCCTGCACGTCTCGCTGGCCACTGCCAGCATCCCCCTGGAGGTCACCACAACTGCCCTGCCCTGGCCAGCACCCCGCTCTCGGCGAGCCCGCGGCGCCCCCTGCTGGAGGAGGAGGGGGCCGGGGCGAGGGGGTTGCTTGCCCTCCCTGCCAGCCGCCCCGTTTCTCTCACTGGTGTGTGTATATTTCCTAAAAGGGTGGTCTGTGTGGCAAAAAGATAAGAGGGAAGCCATTATTAATGAAAACAGGTGAGGGGAAGATATTCATTATCATTTTCAGCCTAATGAAGCCTGTTGAAGGCTCTCCCTGGAGTGATAAATCCCTCCCGGGCCCGAGTTCTCCCAGCCATGGAGCCACAGGCATGTCATAACTCATGTCACAGGAGTCACACGGCTTCTCTCGAATTTCCTCAATGCGGCCCGCTCGGGAGGACGGAGCGCACGGCTGATAACAAATTTTGGAAACACAGAATTTCACACCTCATTGCGCAAGCATTAAGATGACAATGCATTGGATTATTTTCTCCCAGTCGCCCATCCCTATCGGCCTTGGCGGTGGTGGAGACGGTGGAGGCTGGGCGGAGGCGGGGGGGGGGACTCCCATGGGCCCCTGTGGATGCCGGGGGGCGGGATTGGAGGGCGACAGACCCAGCCAGGGGTGACCCCGAGGCCCGGGACGGGGACAGTGACAAGGGAGGTCTTTGTCTCACGGGTCACGGAGTTTGGCGATTGTGTGCAGCGGGAAGGCGCCCCGGGGCCCCGCGGAGCTGTTCCCCCCCTGCCAGGCCCCCGTGGAGGCCCAGGCCTTCCAGTTACTGATCCTGACGTCCGTTCCCAGCAAGCTCAGCCAGGTGGCTAGATGTTCTCACCCCTCCTGGGAGCACGCACAGACAGCTGCGTTAGACAAAACCCAGACTGCAGGGCCTGGTCAATAAAACTTCCCATCAGGCCGCGCAAAGCCCAGCCAAATGGCTCCCTTGGCGTCATGACGACCTCAGGTCTGGCCACACTGGCTGGAGGGGCACACAGGAGGGGTGCCCAGGTCGGTCCCAGCAGTCAGCAGATGTGTGGGAGGACAGAGAGGGGAGAAGCCAGGGGCCACCCCAAAGTGGGGGACAGGGATGCAGGAGGGGAGGAGGGAGAGAGGAGCCCACTGCCCGGCCTGGGTTCCACCCTGCCCGCCCCCAAAGTGAGAAGGATTTCTCCACCCTTGTCCAGCCGCCGCCCCCCCCACCCCTCCCCCACCCCCGGTGACATGTCCCAGATCTCTGAACTTCTCTGCACAGAAGCGGGAGCATATTTCCAGCCTATTTCCCAGCATGCAGGGATTTGGGGTGCACAGTGGTCACTTGATGCCCCACAGGGCTCCCTTGAATAGAATAAGGAGAGAGATGTTTCTAGGCCCCCCCAGCCCTGTTGCTCTCAGGCCCTCAGCTGTCGCCGGCAGGGAGGACAGACATTCCACATTCCGGGAAGGAGCCAGCTGGGAGGGGTAAGAGGCAGGGTAGGGACAGTCTCCCAGCCTAGGGCAGGTGGAGCCACCCAGAGGCTTCGGCCAGTAACTGACGCGCGCTCTACCTCAGGGAGGCTCCAGACCAGGTGACCAGGTGAGGGCAGAGAGGCCTGGGCCCTGCCAGGGGCACTCCCAGCTCCCACAGACCCTGCCGCGTCCTCGGGCTGTGCCCCACGTGCCCATAGCACTCGGAAGCAGCCCCAGTGGTGGCAGTCACCTCCGGTTCCACTGGCTGCCCCCGTGGCCCGAAGCTCTGTGAGGGCAGGAAGGATGAATCCAGACACCTCTTGACTCCCTGTGTACCTGCAAAATGGACAGGACAAGACGCCTTGCGGGTGTGGGGATCAAGACATCTTTTAATGGGCTTTGAAGACGGTGTAGGAGTTTTAAAATGAAAGTAACTTGGAGTTGTTTTTCTTTCTGAAAGGAATATATGCTGCTTAAAGACAATTTTAGAAAAGGCTGAAAATCAAGAAGAAAAAAAACGCATGGTTTCTCTACACAGAAAACATTGACACTGAAGCATTTCCTTCCAGTCTTTTTTCTGTTCATTTCCTCTTAGGCTGGTTTCGCATGCCAGGAATCTGACTTCATCTGTAATCTTGTTTCTTGATGGTTCCCATACAGAAATATTTCCCTCTGTTTATACAAATTCAACAGAGAGAAAGTATCCATGGCTACATAATAGTTCATTGTGTGGTTTGCAGCACAGTTGGCTGGTAATTTTTTATCGGAGACGTTTAGGATTGAACATTTTACCATTGATTAGTAGAGGCAGTTCTGTCACGGTGTCATTGTACTTAATGGTACTCTCATACTTCAGATGAATTCCTTTCAAAAGTAGAATCTCTGTATCTAAGATGATAGAAATCTTTTAAAGGAAAACAATAGGGCTTTTTTCGGGGTTGGTGCAATATGTATTCATTTTAGAAAACTTAGAAGATAGAGATGATTATAAAGAGGAAGACACAAGACACCAGGAGCCTTGTCAATATTTATACATTTAGGACCCAGATGTGAGTGTGTGTGAGTGTGTGTGTGTGTGCCAGTGCATGCACACTCTCATGGAGAGGGGAGACACTCTCAAGCTTTGTCAGACAACATGTTACGTGAGATGCGTCCCACGGCTTCACAGGGTCTGGAAGGCCCCCAGCTGCCCTCTGGGTGCCCACAGGAAGTGCCACCATCACCCGGGAAGCTGGAGGTGAGCTTGGCCCAGCTCGGCCATCCCCGTGTCTCCATCACCCCCTCATCACCTTCATGGGCCCACGAGGTGAGCTCCCATTGCTCTGGCTGGAAAGCACGGAGGCATCCTGACGGCCCTCCTCTCACACCCACATCCAAGCCATCAGCAAGTCCTGCTGGTTTTATTTTCAAAATATGTCCAGAATCCAGTCACTTCTTACCCTCTCTGTGCCACCACCCACCTGAGCCTCCAGCATCTGTCGCCTGCATCACAGCAACGGACCACCAACTTCTCCCCTGCAGGGCAAGCCTGTGAAAGCCAGAGCACCTCGGGGGGCATTCACCAGGGCCCCATGTGATCTGGCTCTTCCCCCACCTGCCCCCAAGCCCCCACCTGTCACCTGACAGACCTTCTCTCCTCCCTCTCTTGTCTCCAGCCGCACCGGCGCCCCTGCTGGTGCTCGGACACCAGCCTAAGCCCCTACTCCCGGGCCCTTGCACAGGCTCGTTCTGCCTAGTGTACTTTACCCGATCGCCACGCGGCTCACTCCTTTACTTCTTCCAGGTCTTGGTCAGATTTACCCTCTCAGTGATCTGTCAACTTCCTTGCTTTATTGTTTTCCAATCACTTTTCGTTTATCAAGTGATTTGCTCATTTATTTAGCACATTACCGCCAGCAAAGCTTCATAGCTCATCAGATACCCACAGCCATCCCATCGGCAGGCAGGGCAGGGATTTGTTCCCACTTCCCGGGAAGGAGGAAGGAACCCACCAGGTGCGAAGTCCCTCCCTCTCTTGGTCTCCATTTTACATCAGAGGAAAGAGATCCCCACCCCGCGCTCCCTCTGTCTGTTCTCCCAGTACCCCGGGGAATTCCGGAAAGCTGGGGTAGCCACGTCTCGATCAGCTCTGCAAACAATATTTTGAAGTCTCCTCCTCCCCGCTCCGCAGGGAGGGTGCCAGGGACTTTGTGCACACCTGAGCCCCAGGACCGGCAGAAGGCTGGCCTGCACCTCGGGTGCCCTGGGGTCTCAGCCCAGCCCCCTGAGACAGATTCAACCCACCATGTCGGTTCGCCCTGTGGTGAGGAAAGCCCAGCCGTGGACACGGGCCCCCTGAAATCCACTCAGATCAACCACTTGCATCTCACCACAGGCCGGCCTCTGCAGCCCGAGTCTGCTTGAGGGTGCTCGGCTCTTGCGCTGCGGTCAGTGCCCACGTGGGGTGAATCTGCTCTGCTGGATCAAGAGTGACGCTGCTTCCAGCTGGCACTGCCTGCCCTCCAGCTCCCGCACACCTGGGCTGCAGGTAGGACGTGTGCTCGGCAGCCGGCTCCCGCGTCCCTTGGCACTGCACGGTGGCGTCAGAAGGGGCCACCAGAGGGCTGCCGGGGGGCATCAGCTCAGGTCTGGAATTCCATGTCCCCCCCCCGACCCTGGGCCCCTCCCCGTGGTGGAGTCAGGCTCCAGAAAACTGCCAGGATCCTCCTTCCCTCGGAGACCCACGCTGACTCCCTCCCCCACTGTCAACCCTACACCAGACTCACAGCTTGATGTTGGCGCCTCCCCAGTGCCGCCCACACCCAACACTTACTGCAGACTCAACGAGTGCCAGGCTCACCTGCATCGTCCCCTTTCGTCTTACAACCGCCCTGCCTCACAGCAGGTCCCCATGTGTCCAGGGGCGCAAAGGCTCAGAGAGGTTAAGGGCCTCTCTCCAGGACACACAGACCAGTCAGTGGGGCAGAGGCCCCTCCCTTCAAAGTCACCCTGCTTTGGGGGGTGGGGGTGGACAGCCCAGCCTCATCAAACACCTGCCTGAGAGGCCAAATCCCCAGGGTCTTCAGGAGCTGCCGCCCACTCCTCCCCAGCCTCCTCCTCGGCCTCCACCCCAGCCTCCACCCCAGCCTCCCCTGGGCTCTTTTCGCAGTTGTGGCACTGAGAGAAATCGACCCAGAAATAAGCAAACAGGACGCCAAGCCCCAGCGCAGAGCTGGTGAGGGCAGGGGCTGGGTTGGGGCAGTTCTGAGGTTCCTGCCGACTTGGCTTTGTGCCCTCAGAGCACAGATTCCTCGTCTGTAAACCGGGCAGCTCGCCACTTTCGTCACCCGAGGTTCTGAGAAAGCTGCTGGATTGTGCCGGCCCCACCCTTGTGAGTGACTCACGATTGCAGAGACCAGATCCCTGAGGCCGGGGCCGCTGAAGTCCCTCCATGGTCAACATGGGCCCAAATGGACAGACAGGCGGCCTTTATCAGCTCCTCCCAGACACCTGGTCCTGCCACCGCCCAGCTCTGGGGAAGAGGGCTGCAGAGGGAAGGCCTGAGACTGCAGCCTTGTTCCAGGTGGCCCGCACGGGGCTCCCTACAGCACCCGTCTGGCCCCTTACAGCAGCCCTCCTTGTTCGGGGCCTTGGTGGCCTCGGGGGCCATGTTGATCTTGGAAGGCTCACAGGCACTCACAGGGCTCCAAGAGAGGTGTTCCACGGCCGCTTTATGGAAATTATTTTATGGTCCATGTAGGTGTTGGGCAACTCCCATCCTGCAAATATTTCCAGGCTAAAAATACTGTGGTCACGCTCCACGGTGGAGAACTTTGGGGCCCAGTGTAACAGTACAGATCTCAGGCCACGAGCTCAGGCACACAAGAAGGATAACTTTATTTTTCTACAACTCAGCCCTTCTGAGGACCCACCCTGTGGGTGGCAAAACCAGCCCTCAGGTCAGCACCACCCCCCTCATCCCACATCCCATTCCCAAGGTTGGGAACTTCGGTTGGGGGAGGGGGCTGACAGAATGAGCAGCTCTGGGCCGGGGGGACAAGATCTTAAAAACCCATGACATACCTGCCCCCAGCTCTCCTTCCACCTCTACAAGTGAACCTCCAAAGTCTATTTTGAAACTCAAAAGTCAAGAATGAACTTCTGAACAGTACAATAGTCCCTCAAAAACCTAAACATAGAATTACCATATGATCTAGTAATTCCACTTCTGAGTATATACCCAAAAGAACTGAAAGCAGGGACTTGAAGAAAAGATATTTTTCCACCCCTGTTCACAGCAGCATTGTTTACAATAGCCAAAAGGTAGAAGCACCCAATGGCCTTTGATGGACGAATGGATAAACAAGATGTAGTCTATATGGGGCTTCCCTGGTGGTGCAGTGGTGAAGGATCTACCTGCCAATGCAGGGGACACAGGTTCGAGCCCTGGTCCGGGAAGATCCCACATGCCACTGAGCAACTAAGCCCGTGCGCCACAACTACTGAGCCTGCGCTCTAGAGCCCGTGAGCCACAACTACTGAGCCCACGTGCCACAACTACTGAGCCTGCGTGCCACAACTACTGAAGCCCTAGAGCTGTGCGCCTAGAGCCCATGCTCTGCAACAAGAGAAGCCACTGCAATGAGATGCCCACGCACCACAACGAAGAGTAGCCCCAGCTCGCCGCAGCTAGAGAAAACCTGCACACAGCGACAAAGACCCACCGCAGCCAAAAATAAATAAAACAAAATAAATAAATTTTTAAAAAAAGATGTCGTCTATCTACACAATGGAAGATTATTCAGCCTTAAAAAGGAATGAAATTCTGACATGTGCTACAACCTTGAGGACATTATTCTAACTGAAGGAAGCCAGGCACAAAAAGATAAATATTATATGATTCCACTTCAACGAAGTCCCTAGAATAGTCAAATTCATAGAGACAGAAAGTAGAATGGTGGTTGCCAGGGGCTGTGGGGGGTGGAGTTAGTGTTTAATGGGGACAACAGGGCTTCTGGTTGGGAGGATGACAAAGTTCTGGAAGTGGGTAATTGTGATGGTTGTATAACACCTGAAAGTACTTAATGCCGCTGAATAGTACACTTTAAAATGGTCAAGATAGTAAAGTTTATGTTATGTATATTTCACTACAATAAAAAAAATCACACACACACACACACACACACACAAATTCACTTCTTTCTTCCCCCTTTTCTACTGTATCGTCCAGTGTCTGAGCTGTGAATGCAGAAGTCCCTAGGACAGAGGCGCTCAACCAGGCGAATTTGTCCCCCTTCTGGGGACCTTTGGCACTGCCTAGAGGCATTTTTGTCTGTCATAACTGGGAGTGGGGAAGAACGCTACTGGCGTCCAGCGGGCAGAGGCCGCGGATGCTGCGAAACGCACAGGGCAGCCCCACGGCAAGTGATGAGCCAGCCCCAGATGTCAAGGGAACCAAGGCTGAGAAATCCTGCTTTGGGGCAAGGACCAGAGATAGCTAAAAACAAAACATTAATGCTTCAGAAATACCTAGATTCTCTCCCCCTCTGTGTCCTGCTGAAGAAACGAAATATGTTCTATGGAAAAAAATCATATTCTTATTTTCTGCACCAGCTAGCCTCCCTGGCCCGACTCGGGGGGAGAGGGGCACACGGTGTTCTTGCGGGGTCTCTGTGACCCTTGCCCAGTGGTCTGTGAGCCCCATGGGTCAGGACCTGTCTGTCTTCGTCCTTACTCTAGGCCCCTCCCCAAAACACACCTAAGTAGTGCCTGGCCCACAGTGAACCCTCAGCAGTACTGATGCCAGAAGAAAACCTCCAGTGTCAGCCCATCATTATCCATGGAGTGAGGCCAATGAGGGGCACCGTATCCTAGGTTCAGGGAGCATAGCTGGGGCCCATCACAGCCCAGTGACCATCAAAGAGAGAAACAGGAATTAGCCGTCACCTGAAAAGTACTTCTCCCTCACCCCCATCCTTCTCATATGAGGTACGTGTGGAGCTCAAGTTGTTCCTTGCAAGAGCAATCTGTGTAAAAGAAATTTATGAGGACCTTGTTGACCCACTTAACTGGGAGGTCTGTGGAAAGATGATGGATGTCAGGCATGGCTGGATCCAGGAGCAAGAGAAATGTCACTGGGACTCTATCTTTATCCCATCACCTTTCCTTTCTGCTCAGCCCTGCTCTCCCTTGGGTCCTGGCCTCATTCCTTCTTGAAACAGATGGCCACCTCCGGGAAGTCCTGGAAGATAGACGGGACAGCCTCCTCCCACTTACACTGTCACCATAGCGCACAGTCTCCCCCGCACCCCCCCGCCCCGCACAACCACGCATCTCTCTCCTCACCCACTCTGATGAGCCTCTCAAGTCACACCCTCACCCCTGCAGGCAAGGTGGGGCTCCATGATGAGCAGGGAGAGCTTCCCAAGGGAAAAAACAATGGTAAACAAAAATGGACCATCTGTCCCCTCCCCCAGGCCAGATTTGGCCAGCCCAGCAGAGAGAGGGGGTCCAGCCTGAGGCTTTTTGTCCCAAGCAGCGCTGTGGCCCTACACCATTGTCCAGCCCTAGCCCTCTCTCTGCTGGTATCTCACACTCCCCATGAGCCCCTCTTCCCTCTGGCTACATGGAAGCTTGGTGCCCACCCTGTGTCCTGACCGTGGAGGTCTGCACAGCTCACACTGCCTTCTGAGTTCCCACTCCTTCCCCCCCCACCACCCAGTTTCCCTGCCTCCCTCTAAGTGAAATTGCTGTGTGGGTGTCATTGCTTCCTAAGCCACTTTAAAGCCGTCTGGAACAGAGTGAGGGGAAGAATAAAACAAGGCCATCAATGGTGACACAGATGTGACAGCTGCATTTTCCCTCAACTCTTAGGGTATCAGCACAGTAGAAAGCCTGAGTGGTCCTGGCGTTTGGGGGCTGACAGTCTGCAAGGGGCTCCTGCAGGCACATGGGCTGAGGGCATCTCCCAGGGGACCTCTGACAGGGCCAAGGACTGCTTGAAGGACATGTTTAGTCCACGAGCCTAAGGTCCCCGGGGATCTCAGCGAAGACTGAATTAAGGAGACCCGTGGCCCCAGGTTTCCCACTTCAAACCAGCACAAAGCCCCGTTGCCCGGTTCCTGTAGGGAATCCGAGTCCCCCGGCCCGCCCACTGTCCTCCCTGCCCCACATCCACCTGCCTTCACCGGGCAGTCACCAACTGTGTAATCTTCGGTAAGTGTATCTGTTTCCCGTGGCTACCGCGACAAATTGCCACAAACCTGGCGGCTAAAAACAGCAGATATGTATTCCCTCACAGTTCCGGAGGCCAGAAGTCCAACATCAAGGTGTCGCAGGGCCTCGCTCCATCCAGAGGCTCCAGGGGAGGATCCTTCCTGGCCTCTTCCGGCTTCTGGCGGCTCCTGGCATTCCTTGGCTTGTGGCTGCATCACTCCAATCTCTGTCTCCTCCTCTGTGTCTCTCGTCTGTGGGTCTCCTATAAGGACAGTGGAGAGACCAAATGCACAGAGAAACAATAGCCAGACCGTACATGGAAACAGAACTCCGACCCGCAGCCTGCAGCCACCTGCCCGGGGAAGCCAAGCCTCCCCTACAGTAAACAGCCCAGGAAGCCAGCCTGCAGGAGGTCAGACCTGCAGGAGGCAGGAGCAACGACACTGTAACAATCGGCCCCAAATGGCCGGGTCTTGATCAATAAATCACCACTGCCCTAATTTTTGTCCCCGCTTCCAATTTGGGACCCAACAGAGAGAGCAAAGTACGCCCCCTAACGGGTCACCTAGGAGCCCCTCCTCCAGCGAGCTGCTCCCACCGTCCCAGACCGGCAGCCCCGTTGGGTCAGGAGCCTGCCTTTCCCGCCGTGAAGTTCCCCTTCCGCCGGCCCGTGAGGCTCCCCAGTCGTAAGCAGGGGTGCTGACTCCCCGGCTCGAGCGGCTCCGAAAGAACAGCCTTTGCTTCTCCCATCTGGTTGGTCTCCTTTATTCCCACGCTTGCCATTGGATTTAGGCCCCCCCGATAATCTCATCTCGAGATCCTGGACTTCATTACATCCGCAAAGACCCTTTCCCCAAATGAGGCCACAGTCACAGGTTCTCAGGTTTCGGACGTGGACACAGCTTTCGGGGGAGGCCCCATTCAAGCCACACAGGAGGAAACTCAGCCACTCCCCTGCCTCCGCTTCCGTGGGCATAAGTGGCAGATGATGACAGGACCGGCCCAGCGTGGTTGCCCGAATGTGTCCTTGCAAAGCCCGCAGAACAGGACCTGGCAGGGGGTACAGTGTACACCGAGAGTCCGTCTCGTTATTCAGAGTGGAGAGGAAAGCCTCCAACAGTGAAGATACAAAAACAAATTAGGAGGGCTCGGGGTTTCTTTTCGGTGATGGAAATGTTCTAAAATTAGATTCCGGCGATGGTTGTACAACTCTGCAAATTTACTAAACACTATTGAATTATGCACTTAAAATGGTAATTGTTATGATACATAAATTCTGTCTCAATAAAGCTGTTAAAAAAACAAAGTAGGCCTCCGGAGTCTGGAAAGGCTCTCTGTGTGATCCTAGGTTCTCCGAACTTCCGCAGCCCAGCAGGGAGAGAGAAGCACAGCCCGGCCCCTGGGCAGAAGGGTGTGCAGGACGGGGCTGAGGACGTACCTTCCAGAATGTCCCTCACGCCAAGGCTCTGGGGGAAGAAGGTCATGACACTTTGCTCTTCTAAGGGGCTGAGTCACAACCACAGCAAAACTGGTGCCGTCCTGCTTTTCCACGTCACCCAGCCATGTGCTCTGGTGAAGGCCGGAGGGATTGGAGAGCTCGGTGCTCCTGTGGGACCGGGGACCGGGCTTTCGATATCAAGTGACGCTGTAGCTCTGGCCAGTCAGCCATCTGGGACTGGGAACCAGTCTCGTCACATCCTGCATGTGTCTACACAGCTCATGTTGTTTCTGAAAGACGAGTTTGTCATTTGGGGACCCCATGCCTTTTGGACTTGGGGTTCCCCCCAAGCCCCTGGCTCCCACACGCCCCCCTCCCCATTCTCACCCCAGCTGCCCCCATCCCAGCTCTGCCACTGAGTGGCTGGGTGGCCTTGGGCGAGTTGCATTATCTGTGCCTCATTTTCCCAAGTAGGAAATGGGGGAATCTTTCAGAGTCCAAGGAGCCCCACCTTCACTGGACCTTTCTCCAACAGGCAGCCCCTGCTGCTGTTGCTGGCGGGGGCTTCGCCCACCCAGGAAGGAGCCTGAAGTGCCCCTGCCCCCAGGACTGACTGTGGACGCCCTGGCGTCGCTACGCTGCTGAGCCCCAGGCGGCGGGGCTCCCATCTTCAGCCCCCAACCTGCATCAGCCCCTGGGACTCACACACACATTCCTGCTGAGGGTCAGTCCTCTGCCCCTGCCAGTGAGACACATCAACGACAGACACAGGAGAACCGACAAGATGGGATTTGGAGATTCTCTAAACAGCTTTGGTTTACCTTTCAAAGTGCACTCTTGTTTGTTTGTTTGTTTGTTTTTAATTAATTCTTATGGGAGTAGAGTTGATTTACAACGTTGTGTTAGTTTCTGCTGTACAGCAAAGTGAATCAGTTATACATATACATATATCCACTCTTTTTAAGATTCTATTCCCATATAGGTCATTACAGAGTACTGAGTAGAGTTCCCTGTGCTATACAGTAGGTCCTTATTAGTTATCTATTTTATATATAGTAGTGTGTATATGTCAATCCCAATCTCCCAATTTATCCCTCCCCCCCTTTCCCCCCTGGTAACCATAAGTTGGTTTTCTACATCTGTGACTCTATTTCTGCTTTGTAAATAGCTTCATTTGTACCATTTTTTAGATTCCACGTACAAGCGATATCATGTGATATTTGTCTTTCTCTGTCTGACTTACTTCACTCAGTATGACAATCTCTAGGTCCATCCATGTTGCTGCAAATGGCATTATTCCATTCTTTTTTATGGCTGAGTAATATTCCATTATGTATATATACCACATCTTCTTTACCCATTTCTCCAGCAATGGACATTTAGGTTGCTTCCATGTCTTGCCTATTGCAAACAGTGCTGCTATGAACATTGTGGTACATGTATCTTTTTGAATTATAAAGTGCACTAAGTCTTAAATGGTGTTTCAACTGGGAACAAGGATCATGGATTAAAAATGGAATGCGAAGGGAAAGGTTGAAAGCAGGGAAAATATGATGCATATGATGAGGATATTCAAACTTACGTGGCCACGACCCCCTCTCCACGGCGACCCCGAAGCCATCACTCTCCAGTCCCATGCAGGTAGGGCGAGTCATTGAACCTCTCAGGGCCTCAGTTTTCTCATCTGTAGAATGGGGATGATGAGGAATAGCCCCCAAACTAATACACACGCAAGCGTGCTCGTAGCAGCACTCTTCACAGTAGCCAAAAGGTGGAAACAACCCAAATTTCCATTGAGAGATGAATGGATTAACAAAATGTGGCCTATCTGTTCAACGGACTATTCCTCAGCCATAAGAAGGAATGAAGTTCTGGTACAGTCTACAGCATGGATGGGACTTGAAAACATGTTAAGTGAAAGAAGCCAGGCACAAAAGACCACATATTGTATGATTTCAATTGTATGAAATGTCCAGAATAGGCAAATCCATGGAGACAGAGAGTAGATGGGTGGTTGTCAGGGGCTGGAAGCAGGGGAAACAGGGACTGATGGATTAATGGGTATGGGGTCTCCTTTGGGGTGATAAAAACGTTCTGGAGCTGGGTAGAGACAATGGTGCACAACATTGTGAATGTACTAAATGCCATTGAATTATTCATTTTCAAAGTGCTCAGTTTATGTTATGTGAATTTCACCTCAATAAAAAAGAAACGGTCCCCAGCTGATGGGATGCTGGGAAGAACTAGATGAATTTCTCCCTACGTGGCGCCGGGAAGGAGCCTGTACACAGTCGGTGCCCGCTAAGCGCTAGCTCTTCCCAGAGCCGCCCTTCCAAACACAACCAAGTCCACAGTCAGCCGCAGCCGCCTGAACGCAGAGGGTGTTCTTGGACGCTGGGTTAAAAGCATCCAATAAATGAACCCAGTACTTGGTAAAACCTGGGTAGTTTCTTGAATAAGAAACTGCAAGAAACCAGCCCCTGGCAGTGATATTTACAAGCCGGTCATGCACGCTGGAAAGGAGTAGCTCAGAGGGTCTTGCTACTAAACAGCGCCTGACTCCGCTCAGCCCAGCGGAAAGCGCCGTCCCAGCACAGTCACTCGGCAGATCAAAGACCCACCACCGCAGCCTTCAAGGTCATTCCCACAATCTCCCGGGCATGGCGACGCAGGGGGAGACAGTGCAACACAGGAACTTGCCGATAAGCCCTGAACATCAGACACCGCTGATGTGTCAGTAAGAGGTGGCCGAAGCTGGAAAAGGTGCCCCGGTTAATGCCACCTAACTCTCCACTAACCAGTCCAGGCGTGACATCACTCTGGTTCTTGATGTGGGGTGAAAGTGGTGCTGGTGATTTGGGCCCTTCTCTTTGACCTCTGGATGCTAGGTTTGCGGCTGTGTTTACGAAGACGTGTTGATGTGAGAGACGCTTGATGGTAAAATAACTAGGGACGGAACTGTCAAGAACGAGAGCTTTTTAAGGGAGTACAGATGGCATTGGACTAACCCTCACCTTGGCCTTGCTCCCCTGAATCTATCAACAGCCACACTGTTGGGAAGGGTGGGCGGGTGACCAGTTTTACCAACTGTCAGACTTTAGAACCCTCATCTTTTAGAAGAATCTGGAGAGAAACTGCCCACAGCGTTGAAAGTTGCTCTGTGTTCCAGATGTGAGCTGGTGGGTCACGGGGCCCCCTCACTCTCTAACTCAGGGTCAAACGGTTATTTTTATTTAGAGAGTGAAGGGAAAAGTGCTATAAAACAAAGGACAAAAATATGGATAAGATGAACGAATTCACCGTTCATCTTAATGATAAAGAGTGACTCACAAAGCCAGTGGACATGGAGGCCAGTTTTTCAAGGCTGAATACTCTTGTTCGACAATTTAACTTCCTCCAGGACACACTTTTTTTTTTTTTTTTTTGGTATTCGGTTTGGAGAACTTTGGGTGACAGAAGAGGTGAGCTGTGGCTAGGGACACAATTTCAGTCTCCTGGCCATAATGGAAAAATCGAGTCTCGGAACAATTATGTTCGAAGTTTTTCTGGTCACCTTCTGGGCAGATGTGCCTGGGATTGAGGGCAGATCCGGCGATCCCACCGGGCCGAGGCTGGCGGCAGTTACGTTATTTATCCCCGCTTCATTCTGCAGAAGCTTTAGGAGGGCTTAGGAAGTGACACCAGAGCAGCCGGATAAATTAGAAGTGGGCGAGAAAGATGAGGCAACGGAAAACAAAGTCAGAGGCGGGTGAGTGTGGGCCACAGGGTGTCTGCGTCAGCCTCTACCCTGCACCCCGCCAGGGCGGCTTAGCTCTGCGCCTCCCCCCAGACGGAACAAAGGAGGGGCTTCGTTTTCCTGCCTGCATCTCAGCCCACCCCCTCCTCCTCGTGGCCCACAGGCCTCCAGGGTCACTCTCTCATCGCGCCACCTGCTTCCTGGAGCCCTGTGTCTGGGTGGCAACAGGAGTGAGGGCAGGGCGGCGTCTAAGTTCTCCCAGAGTCCCCAGTGCTCGGGGTTCACTTTATGTTTAATGAGTGAATGAATGAATGGGTGGATGAACAAATGAATGAACACAGATGGCTGAGAGAATTCGCTTCTCCCCATCATCGGGCCAAAGGGCAAGCTGAGAAGAAGAGCTTCTGTCCCTGCCCCAGCACCACTGGTCACCATCCCCCTTGTCAGAGGTGTGTGGGGACCATTTCAGCCTGTACACTCACATCACAAACAGCTTTGGGTCATCTCCCAGGGTCTGAACCCCTGCTCTGTCACTCACCAGCTGTGTGACCTTGGCCAGGTTACTAAACCTCTCTGTGCCCCCATCTCTCCATCTGTAAAATGCGGATAATAGCGGCACCTTCCTTGGCAGCATTCGGGAGTTTGTATCCATGCAGAGGTGCCTGGACGGGTGCCTGGAGTGTGGTAAGCCTGAGGTCTGGGTTGATTTGCATTTTTATTATTATGACTTTGAGCCAGGCCTGTGGGGGGAGGCAGAGATGAATGGGAGTTCCCTCCCATCCTTAGCCCCGCATTCCAGGCCCACCACCATCAGCCACATGTGTTCCTGGCCTCGTTTCCCATATGTGCCCCAGACATGCACTGTCAAAGCACTGGGACAGTGTGGGGCTGGGGGCAGCGGCTGGTGACGGGATCGTTGTGGTGACTGCCGCTCTCTGGGTCCTGCCTGTTCCATCGCCTGGACACCCCCCAGCTCCCCTCTGTGTGCCTGGACCAGGTGGTTTCCCGGCCCGGATGCCCCTTTCCTGGGACATCACAGCATGGCCACCAGTCACGTGGATGCTAAGGAAGCCTGCTGCGCCCTCCATCAGAGACACCCATGTGAGGCTGAGTGTGAGAACTGAGACGCTGAGCCTCCAAGGGGCAGAGGAGACAGGAGGGAAGGAGGGGATGGGAGGAGGGGGTCAGGAGGAGGAGGCTGGGGGGCAGGAACAAAGCCGCAGGCGGAGCAGGAGAGGCGGGGCAGCGGCAGAGGGGAGCCTCCCGCAGGGCCTGGCCCGGTGCTCTGCATGCGGCTGCAGGCGCTGAGTAAATGTTTGTTAAGCGGATCGAACTGAATTGTATCAACAGAGAACGCAACGCACACCGCCTGGAAGCTTCCAGGCTCGCTGCACATGCCCCGAGGCCACGTTGTACTCCTGCTCGTCTTAATGGGGTTTGTCGAATGCATAAGTGGTACCTCATTACCCCAGCAGCACCGGCACTGGGCCACACGGATGCCCGCTCCAACCCGCAAGCTGCAGCCCTGCCCTCGCCCGCCTGCTGCCAGGGGAGGGGTGGGTTCGCAGGCTGGATGGACAGTGGCCAAGAAGCAGCGGTGGCCTGGGAGTCCAGAGGAGGGGGCAGAGGAAAGGGGGGGCAGGGCAGTGGGTGGGGAGGCACCCAGGGTCCCCAGGTTTCCATCTGGACCAGGCGGTGGGCGCTGATGCTATTGGAGCAGGTTGGGAGAGAAGGAGATTTTATTTTATTTTATTTTATTGATTTATTTTTTAACATCTTTATTGGAGTATAGTTGCTTTACAATGGTGTGACGGTTTCTGCTGTATAACAAAGTGAATCAGCTATACTTATACATACGTCCTCATATCTCCTCCCTCTTGCGTCTCCCTCCCACCCTCCCTATCGCACCCCTCTAGGTGGTCACAAAGCACTGAACTGATCTCCCTGTGCTATGCAGCTGCTTCCCACTAGCTATCTATTTTACATTTGGTAGTGTATATATGTCCATGCCACTCTCTCACTTCGTCCCAGCTTACCCTTCCCCCTCCCCATGTCCTCAAGTCCATTCTCTATGTCTGCGTCTTTATTCCTGTCCTGCCCCTAGGTTCTTCAGAACCTTTTTTGTTTTCTTTTTAGATTGATTCCATATATGTGTGTTAGCATACGGTATTTGTTTTTCTCTTTCTGACTTACTTCACTCTGTATGACAGACTCTAGGTCCAGCCACCTCACCACAAATAACTCAATTTCATTTCTTTTTATGGCTGAGTAATATTCCATTGTATATATGTGCCACATCTTCTTTATCCATTCATCTGTCGATGGACACTTAGGTTGCTTCCATGTCCTGGCTATTGTAAATAGAGCTGCAGTGAACATTGTGGTACATGACTCTTTCTGAATTATGGTTTTCTCAGGGTATATGCCCTGTAGTGGGATTGCTGGGTCGTATGGTAGTTCTATGTTTAGTTTTTTAAGGAACCTCCATACTGTGAGAGAAGGAGATTTTAATTGTGAGTTGAGGTTTCCCAGGGAGAGCCGGGAGGAGGGAGTATCCAGAGGGACCAGCGGTCAGAAGGGGAATAGTTGAATAGAAGGTTCCAGAAGGGAATCATGGGGCGGGGGCTGATGTAGCCAGGGCATGGAGAGTGGGTGGCTGACTGAGCCAGTGTCCACACCATGCATGACGAGGGGTAGACGCAGCAGATGGGACAGGTCAGATGGGGGCCAGCATCCGACTCATCAGGCGGGAAAGGATGTCACCACAGCGAAAGAGCCATGACCAGAAGTCTCCAAATGGAGCCGAGAGCTTGATTCCCTGATGAGGGGGCAGGGGGCAGCCCTCTGGAGAGAGAGTCAAGTTCCATTCATTCACTCATTCATTCATTCATTCCCTGCGTACTTCCTGAGCGCCCACAGTGTTCCAGGGCAGGGACCACACGGAAACCCCCGCCACTCCCTTCCACTCTGTGGCTCTTACATTCCCCTGGTGGCGTCTGGGGTTAGCGGAAAGTGCTCAGGGAGAGGTACAATTTCAGACAAGGTGACGAGGGAAGCCTCACTTCTGGGTACAGACCCAGGAAGAGCATCTAGACAGGGGGCCGGAAGTGCAAAGGCACTGGGGTAGGAGTGTGGCCGGGTGTTTGGGGTGGTTGCAGTGCAGTGAGGCGGGTGGAGAGTAACAGGTCAGGCCAGGGAGGCACAGGCACTTTGCAGGGCTTCAGAGAGACGTGGGTAACCCAGGAGCCTTTGGTGAGCTTTGGGCAGAGGAAAGGCTCCTGCGGTTTACACGTGCAAAGGATTCCTCCAGCTGTCAGGCTGAGATCGGGGGAGGGGCACGGGCAGAAGCAGGGAGACCAGGTAGGATCTCCCACCGTCATCCTGGTGCTGTGGGCAGGCAGCTTGGGCCCGGAAACACGGCTGGAATCTGGCTGGTCTCGGAAGGCAGGACCCGGAGGGCTTCCCAATGAGCTGGAAGTGGGATGTAAGAGTCAGAGAAGAGTCCCAGAGGGACCCTCCATCTCCAGCCTGAGCCGCTGGAAGAACCCGAGATGGGTCTGGCTGCACTTGGACGTGGCTGGTTTACGATGCCCATTAGACATCCTGGTGGAGATATAGAGTGGGCCTTGGGATAGCAGCGTCTGGGGTTCAGTGGGGAGGTCCCAGCTGCAGATATAAATTCAGGACTCGTCAGCGAGGGAATGGGATTTATGGCCACATGCAGAATGAGATCACCAAGAGTGAACCCAGACGCTTGTCCCCAAATCTCCTCCTTGGTTAACTGCAGCTCCTGTGAGTGAGACCATTTCTGGGTTGCTCGGCACCCTTGGCCCCAGCCCGGCGCCCAGCAGGGGTTGAGCAGGCCCCCAGCCCTGGCTGATGTGATGAATGACTCACTCCAGAGACAAATGCACCAGGAATTAATTGGGTCCGAGCTGGCTGCAGAACATCAAGGCTAGACTCCTTGCCTTGTGCCCTCTCGCGCCTCTCTTTCCAGTGGACCCAAACAGCCTTTATTAGCTTAACCGACACTAAGGCAAAAAGATCCCTATGAGAAGCATGATTATAGAGTTCAAGGAATTGATTGCTTCTTCTGGTGGAGTTGTCTAAGTTAATGAATTTTAAGCAGATCTGTTTTTGAAAGGATGCATTTGACTCCATCCCTACGGTGACCATATTTCCCAAACCCAGGGCCAGAGACACTGCCTGACACACGGGCTGATGGACAGCCAAAGGACACGACAGAGTATTTGCAGTCGAGGCTGTCTCACCTCCGTCCCTCATTTATTCCTTCTGCATTCCGGGCAGGATATTAAGAACTCACAGGCTTCTCTTATCTCCAAGCATGTCCACACTTGTAATGGGTTAACTTCAGTAAACCTATTTGGGAAGGTGTTATCTCTGGCTTGTGTTTCGGTGGAGGGGAGGAGGTGGCGGGGTGGGGGGGCTCTAGGAAAGTAATATGCTAGTTTGACTAAGTTTTTCAATTTTCTGCTCATCCTTGTGCTGCCAAAGAAAAAAGGGCTGCCCAGGGAAGGTGAGGTGGCTGCAGAAGAGGCTGGCGCTGCAAAGCGGGTGAGCCTGCCCGGGCCGGGTGCCAGTTCCAAATCTGCCACTTCATAATCATCACAGCGAGCCTTGACGGAGCCCTTAAAAGGGGCCAGAACCACGCCAAGAGTCTTCCATGAGCCACCTAGTCAAGACGTCCCGAATTCCTTCCTGGGAAACAGGGACCATGTTATCACTGCTTTGCAGACAAAACAGCTTCACTTCAGAGAGGCAGAGCCGCTTGTCCAAAGACACACAGCGAGTAAGAAAAAACAAACATCACCGCAAACCTTTATCAAGTGCCTCCTCTGTGCCTGTCCCAAGTGCTCAGCCCACCCATCCCTTCACTCAGCCCTGGAGGAAGTGTGTGACTGTGAACCCTGAAAGGGCTAAGAAGTGCAAAGAGTAAGAATCACATGATAATCAGCGGTCAGTAGGATTCCCATGTGCAGGTGAGGACGTGGAGGAGGGAATGTTTGACAAGCCTTCCCAAAGTCATGGAGCAAACAGAGGGCATCGCACTCAGTGGCCTGAGAGCCCAGGGTCCAGAGAATTCATGCTCTGACCTCTTCGGTCTCTGTGCCTCCCCATTCTGAGGTCAGACAGAAGGGCGTCGGAGGAGATGGCAGCTGTCACTCTCCCCAGGGCTGCCCCATCTGTGCTACAGATGGACAGTACACCTAGATAGTGTGTCTGATGAAGGAAGCCAGGGAGGGGAGGCAGGTGGCCCACTGGGTGTGGGCAATTCAAGGTAGGGGGTCAGGGTCCTAAAGATGAGGTGCTCAACCCAGACTCTCAGGAGTCCCTTGACCACTCTTTCTCTCATCTCCTCCCTAATGAATGCCAGGGTTCCACTGGGTCCGCCTTGGAGGCGTGTCTTGAATTTGACCATGTCATTGCCTCCTCTGCCACCGCCCAGGCCCAGCCAACTTCTGCTCTCAACCTCCACTCCTCAGTCACCTCCTCCAGGGCCTTCCTGCTTCCTGCAGTGTGTTCAGGTCTGATTTCTCACACCCCACCTGCCATAGGACAAAGATAAAAGTCATCCCTCAGCTCCAAAGGTCCAGCCCCCGTCCCCCTCTCTAGTTCAAGGAGGTGACCTAAACTGGGAAGACAGACTGCAGCCGACAGCCTAGGTTGTAATCCCACCTTCTGCACATAGAAGCTGTGTGACCTCAGGTGAATTACCTAACCTCTCTGTGCCTCTTGGCTACCCATCAGTAAAATGGGAGGATAATACCCCCTCCTACCCTAAGCCCCGCACACGTGGGGAAATGCACGCCCTCTTTGCAGCCCACCCGCCCCCAGGAGGAGTCGTGTTGGACAGGTGGACGTGCTAGAGCCCCATCCTGGTTCTGCAGGCCTGGGCCTCATCCCCATCCCACAAAATGCACATTTTGTGCGGCGGTGCTTCCTCTGGAGATTTATCCTCATTATACACTGTTCCTGGCATCCTGGGGAGGTTAAGTAACTCGCCGAGGCCACAAAGCAGGTGGGAGCTAAGCCGAGACTCCGAGTCTCACCCGCGCCCACTGAAGGTGAGCCAACAAAAGACATTTCTATTACCATAAACAGAGGCTGTGGCAGAGCCGCCTTCCCAACAGAAGGAAAGGTCTAGAACGAGGAATAAAATCTCCATCGCTTAGTTTTTAAGATTCACTGAACCTTCCCACTTGCAGCAAAAACAGCTTACTTTCAAATTAGTCAATCAGAGTGTGAGTCATTTCTTTGCAGGCGCCCGTGCAGGGAATACTAATGCGGGCCGCCCTGAGGGTGGGGCCCTGCACAGGCTCACGGGGACCTTGCAGAAGCAGGGGAGGGGGCACCTGCAGCGATTAGCACCCCACCAGGGACGCAGCCTGCATCCCCACGTGTCCTCAGGGCCCCGGGGAAGCAACACCAGGTCACTCTCCCCGCCGTTCCTCTCCAGCCACTGGGCCTCTCCTTCCAGGGTGATTAATCCCCGCCCCCACCCCCCGCCCCCCCCACCCCCCGAGCCGGGGAGGCAGGAGGACGCCCACGCTGACAGGAGGAAAGGGAGAGGGCCGGAGCCATGGCCCTGCCACAAGCCCCAGAGATCTCGGTTCTGCTTTCTGCTGGGAAGGGGAGGTAGGCATCAGGGAGTGAGTCAGACAGAGGCCCGCATTGTCACGAGGGGCCGTGGGGAGAATGGCCTGGTGGGCCGCACCCTCGCCCACCCCCAAGCCTTGCAGAGGCACCTCTAAGCTCACACATCCATATGGTCATCCATTCATTCGTTCATTCATTCACTCATTCACGGCCATCTACTCATCCGTCCTTCACTTGCGTTCCTGCTGCTCGGAACTAAACCCATTTAGACTGGGGTGGAGGTGGGGGTCACAAGGACAGAGGATGAGGAGTTCTATGCGGGTGGTGGTCAGGGAAGGCTTCCTGGAGGAGAGGACAGGTGAGCTGAGCTTCCCGAGGGATACAGGTAGCCAGGCAGTGGAGGGTAGGGTGGGGTGGGGGACGCGAAGGCCTGAATGTTTGGACCACAGGAGGAGCCGCCGGTGCAGCCAGAGGGGGGCGGGGCCGAGTCAAGAGGGCCGTGGACTCAGGCTGAACCCCGAGGCCGCTGGGTCCCGGGAGCTGTGGGCAGGGCAGCGGCATGGTCAGCGTGGAGGTCTAGGCCGCTTGCCCAGGCTCAGAGTGGACGTGAGACCTGAGCTTGGTGGCCACCTGGGAGGTGGTCTAGGTGGGAGGAATGTGGCCTCAACTGGGGCCGTGGCTGCGTGGCTGCGAGAGGCAGATGGTCAAGGGCACCCTGGAGACCGAGTTGATGGTGCCGTGCCATTCAGAACAGGGGGCCGGGACATCTCCAGGTGTCCTCAGGGCTCCCAGCCTGGAGAGGGGCCAGTGGAGCCAGAAATGTTGTTCCTGGGGAGTTCCTGGAACTACTCACTGAGGCAGCGATGGGAGCTGGCCATGCCGAGGTCACTGGAGGCCACAGGAAAATCTCTCCACCTGACGGTGCCTGCCTGAGAGAGACCCTTCATTCCTCACGTTTGACAGTGAGCTTAGGCAGGTCTGCAGCTGACAGGCCCTGAACGATTCCGTGTCCCAGCCTCACCTCCTGCTTTGCAGTCCCGAAACGCACGGCTGCCTCTGCCCCCTCCCCGGAGACCATGCTCACAGCGAGTCGGGGGGGTGCCATGGGGATCCCTCCCAGGGCCCCCCAGGGAGGGTGCAGAGCAGCAGAGAGAACTTCCCGAGTCTCACTCCCTCACTCCCCATCCTCGGCAGCCTCTGGGGAGCAGCCCACACAGAGGTCACTTCCATTTCTCCCTCGGGGCTAATCAGTCTCCCTTAGAATTAAAAAGGTCTCGAATGTCAGATGGAGGAAGGAGGCCCCAGAGAGCACCTACCTGAACCCTCACCCCCACCCCATGCTCCAGGACCCAGGGTGATGACTGGTTCAAGGCATCCTGGGAGAGAGGAGGGCACCTGGGACCCCAGGACCGGGAGGAGGTGGCTTCCAGTGGGGACAGTCAACCCACCCGTCCCGGCAAGGAGCTTGCAGGCCTGGAGAGGGCAGCTGGGGGCGGGCGAGGAGATGCCTTTAGCACGGGTTGGGCGGATAGTAGGTGTAGTCAGTTGGGGGTGAACCCCGCACCCCAGAGGTGAGCCCCAGGCCCCTCCAGCTGGCCACCGCCTGCTCCCACCCTCCCCTCCCCACATGCCTGATGGGGCCGTGGCAGCGGTGAGGGTGTGCTGACGTAGAAGGGGGGCAGCAGGGTTTGGTCCCCTTGAGGCTCTGGGAGGTCCTAGGGGGGATCAGAGGAGATCTGGCAGGGGGGGGAGGTATGAGGCAACCCCACAAGTCTGAGCACAGATGGCGGGCAGCTTTCTTGGTTTTTCACCTTAAAAAAAAGTTACGAGCATTAAGCACGAAAGTCAATGTTGACAAGAGGGAGAAGCACCGGCCTGACCCCACCCCCTCTGTTCCGCTGTGCTCGGCTGCCTTGTCTGCTCTCTGCCCACCGCAGTCAAAGGCAAGACCACGGTTGCTCTCTGCTTTTTCATTTTGTCATGTTTCATCAGCCGTCTCCATTTTCTAGTCTAAAAAGTGTGCACACACACACACGCACACGCACACGCACACAGGTCTAATCCCTGAAGTTTCCACTCTGGAGTAGTGAAACTGACATATTTTAACTGTAGTGCAACCAACCCAAGTAACATACTCTGGAGGAAAACCTTCCCACGGCAGGGTCACCAGGGGGCTTGGGCACTGCCCGGGTCTGATTTGGAAGAGCCACTAACTTCTGCTTCCCTATGGCTCGTTACCAGCTTGGTTATCCCCCTGCCATTGGAAGTAAAGGTCTATGTCTGTTTTTCAGAGTCTGACTCACATTGCAGTGAACATCTTCATGCAAATGCCTTTTTGCTTTTCTTGGGTGGTTTTCTTTTCTTTTTCTTTTTTTAAATTGAAATATAATTGATTTACAATATTGTGTTCGTTTCAGGTGTACAGCAAAGTGATTCAGTATTTTTGCAGATTATATTCCATTATAGGTTATTACAAGACAATGGCTACAATTCCCTATGCTATACAGTAAATCCTTGTTGCTCATCTATTTTATATATAGTAGTTTGTATCTGTTAATCCCATACCCCTAATTTGTCCCTCCCTGCTTTGGTAACCACAGTTTATTTTCTATGTCTGTGAGTCTATTTCTGTTTTGCATATACATGCATATGTATTGTTTTTTACATTCCACATATAAGTGATATATAGTATTTATCTTTCTCTGTTTGACTTATTTCACTAAGCGTAATATCCTCTAGGTCCGTCCACGTTGCTGCAATTGGCAGTTTTTCTTTTTTTTTGTGGCTGAGTAATATTCCATTGTGTGTGTGTGTGTGTGTGTGTGTGTGTAAAACACATCCTCTTTATCCAATCGTCTGTTGATGGGCACTCGGGCTGCTTTCATGTCTTGGCTACTGTAAATAGTGCTGCTGTGAACACTGGGGTACATATATCTTTTCAAATTAGTGTTTTTGTTTTTTCCGGATATATACCCAGGAGTGGGATTGCTGGATCATATGGTAGTTCTAGTTTTCATTTTTTAAGGAACCTCCATATCGTTTTCCATAGAGGGTGTGCCAATTTACAGTCCTACCAACAGCGTACGAGGGTTTCTTAAGGGGGTTTTCTTAGGAGCACATTTCCAGAAGTAGGATTGCTGGACTACTGGGCCTCAACACATTTATAACTCTTTGTACGTATTTTCACATGCGCCTCTAAAGGGGCCATGTCATTTTCACATCCCCCCGTGCCCTTGGGACGAGTTTGTCTCTGGGATTGTAATTAAAGGTATATACAGTTGACCCTTAAACAACACAGGTTTGAACTGCGCAGGTCCACTTATATGCAGATTTTTTTCAATAGTAAATACTATTACTACATGATCTGAGGTTGGTCAAATCCTCAGATGCAGAACCTTGGATATGGAGAAACCACGGATACGAAGGGGCCACTATAGGTCATATGCAGATTTTGGACGGAGCGCTGGCGCCCATAACTCTCGCGTTGTTCAAGGGTTGACTGCATTTGGCTAATTCAGTAGATGCAAAATAATCTGATGTGAATCTCAGTAATACCACTTCCCCAGAAAATAGATAGCAGAGGTATTTTTCTCCCTTTTTCTCTGGTACACTATTTTCATAGTTATTTCGAATAGATAGAACCACATAAAATTGCTTAGATTCTATCATCTCTGCCCTACAGAGAAGACAATTTTATACATTTCATCCCAAAACTAAAGATTTGAGTGCAAGCTGCAACGGGCTATCAAGAGAGCAAGGACCAAATGGCCATTTCTTCTTCCTCCCTGGCAAGAGATCCTGAGGTGACTTTTCGATATAACATTCAATTTTAGGAAATTAATTCCATCCTCTGGCTTGCTTGTTCTCTAAAGGCTGGTGTCAGCTGAGCAGGGAGACAGCGGAGGTCTCTGAAGCATCTGATATTGCAGGGGCCGACAAGGCTGCACGACTCTGGTCCATCCAATAATTGTCTGGTTTTCTCTGACCCAGGCTAGGTGGGCGGCTGTCAGAGAGCTTTGTGCGGTTTTCCAGCTGGAAGGGTGTCGCCGAGATCCCTACCTTCTGCAGTGTCTTCCCAAGCCGGGCTCATCCGGCCTCTTCCCGGGAGCTCTGGGCTAGATGCCAGGAGATCCGGGCTTAATTCTCAGACCGTTCCCTAAGGAGGTGGCTTTTACCGGCAAGCATGAAGGGAGGGGGAAAAAGAGAAAAGAAAAATGACGTGCGGGCTGGTGACGCAAGCAGCCCCGCTCTCCAGACTGTGAGGCAGACTGGCTTAATAAACGCTTCATGAAATACAAATCTTGATTTTTTTCTCAGTTGTGGTACAATATACAAATCATAAAACTTGCCATCTTAACCATTTTTACGTGTATGCTTCAGTGGCTTTCCGTACGTTCACATGGCTGTGCAACCATCCCCACCATCCATCCCACAATGTTTTTGATTTTTTTTTAATTTTTTATTTATTTATTTGTTTATTTATTTTATTTTTGACTGTGTTGGGTCTTCGTTTCTGTGCGAGGGCTTTCTCTAGTTGCGGCAAGTGGGGGCCACTCTTCATCACGGTGCGCGGGCCTCTCACTATCGCGGCCTCTCTTGTTGCGGAGCACAGGCTCCAGACGCGCAGGCTCAGTAGTTGTGGCGCACGGGCCCAGTTGCTCCGCGGCATGTGGGATCTTCCCAGACCAGGGCTCGAACCCGTGTCCCCTGCATCGGCAGGCAGATTCTCAACCACTGCGCCACCAGGGAAGCCCCATCCCACGATGTTTTCATCTACCCAACCTGGAATTCCGTCCCCATCAAACAATAACTCCCCGTCCTCCCCCTCCCCCAGCCCCTGGAAGCCACCTTTACACTTCCTGTCTCTAGGAACTTGCCTGCTCTATGTGCGTCATGTAAGCGGAATCGTACAACGTTGGTCCTTTTGTGTCTGGCTCATTTCACTGGGCACCATGTCCTCGAGGTTCATCCACGTTGTAGCCTGCGTGGGAATTTCCTTCCTTTCTAAGGTTGAAAATATTCCATTGTATGGAGGGACCACGTTTCGTTGATCTGTTCATACGTCGGTGGACATTGAGTTGCTTCACTTTTTGGCTGTTGTGAATATTGCTGCTGTGAACACAGGGGTACAAACACGAACCAGGTTATAAAAACATGTCTCAGTTGGGAGCAGAGTTGAGCCTCTCACGCACACTGACCCCTCTCTTTGACCCTGGAGAGAGGTTTCCAGAGGAGAAACTGAGGCACGGTGGGCAGTGACATGCAGAGAGGGCAGGAGGTGGGCCTGGCTCCCTCCCTCTGGGCTGGCTGTGCCCGGGTCCCGTAGGCCTGTCTTTAAGGTCAGCCGCAGGAAGACCCTTGCTTGGGACAAGACCCCCCAGAAGTCCTGGCAGTAGGCAACACACTACAGACCCTCCCACCAAGATTCAGGGGACATGGGCCTCCAGTCCTGCTTTCCCATACCCAGAGTCCCCATTTACAGATGGGGACACTGAGGCCGGTGACCCTCCTGGAGGCCGGGTCGGCCCCCCATTGGCCACTCTGTAGGTGGGAGAGGAGGAACGTGGCCGCCAGCCTCTCGGGCGTATTGAGCGTGGGGACAGCTGCCGAGAGACTCAGGTAATTGACGTTTCCTCTGACCTCCGGCACTTTTAATTGGATTGAACACGCACTTAGAGAAGGTCCAGATCCGCGTGCACCAAGGGGCGGGCCCGTAAATCAGGCTCCCAGAGAGGTCTCCTGCACCGGGGACGCTGAATCCCCACCTGGAGCTACGGGGTGACCACCGAGGGGCACTGACCACCTCCCGCAGGTGCAGGGAAACCTGCGGGCGGGTCTTCACCACGCCCGGGAAGCATGTGGCTGCTCTCCCATCCTGCGGAGGGAGGACGGTGTCCCCCCTCCACGGCCCCAGCTGCCTCCCAGGAGCTGATCCAGGTCCTTTGGAGACTCGAGCCCCTCACCGGAGAGTCCCTGGCAGGGGAGGGAGGGACAGGAAAAGGGGCCCGGGTGAACCTTCCACCCCCAGCTGCTCACCCGAGCGCCAGGGTCCCAGGGTGAGGTGCTCCCCCTTCACAGAGCGGCTCACACCCCCTGTGGCCTCCACCCTCACAAGGATGCCCATGAGCCCAGAGTGCTAAGTCTGATGGATGCCCCTCATGGCTCCTGTCGTTGCCGTCCCCCGACCCCAGCCCCTGCAGCTGCTCATTCCCTCCTGTTAAAACAGTCTTCTCTTGGCTTTGGGACCCACCCGGGTCTCCTCCTGCTTCTTTGGAAACCCTTCCAGACTTTCCTCAAGGGTCAGCCTGGATGCCCAGCCCTCTCTCTGTGACACGCCCCCCCAAGACTATCCTCCCCCAGCATTTACACCCCACCTGTGTGCCCGAGAATCCCAGACCCCGTCTGCTGCTCAAGCCTGAGCTCGCCCCCGGGGGCCCACCTGCCTCGTGGACCCTGCCGCCACCAAGCACCCCAGAATCACACACCTAGCACCTGTGGCTCAGGATCCCATCTCCTGGGATCAGGGGCCAAAGCAGAAAGTGCTTGCCAGCCTCCACTTAACCCAGCTCCCTCATCCCGCAGGTCCAGGTCATCTCTAGTCTCCAGAATTCTGCCTCTGCAGCCTCCCTGCAGCCCACCCACTCCCCTGTCTTCCCGCCTGTCTGGTCTCCCATGCCCAGCTCCAGCCCCTCCCACAAGGAGCTCCCCAATGACTCCCAGGACCGTGCTCAGCCTTCGGGACCCCTAGCATCTGCCCTGCCTCCCTTCTCTCCTGGACACCCCATCCCTTGTTTGGAGGACATCAAGGCAGACACATGTCCCTTCCTCCGAGGTCCCCAGGCACAGGAGCCCCTCTGGGATAAGGACATGTCATTGTCTCCGCATTCCTATGGAGGGAGGGGAAGGGCATTCTGGGCAGAAGGAACAGCACATGCAAAGGCCTGTGCTCAGCAGGAGGAGAGCACAGGGGTGGGTTACAGGCAGCTCAGGGCAGTGGGCCAAGAGCTCGAGGTGGGAGGCCATGGGGGTGGAGGGGCAGGGTGGCCGGCAAGGAGGACCTCCTTGAGCCGCTTAGTGGGGCAGCCTTTATCTGGAGGGCCACAGCAGACACGTCCGGGTCCGAGGCCTCAGGGAAAGATCCCGAGTACAGGCAGGAGGCGGCCTCTGGCCAAGATCACTGGTGCCCGGCCTCAGTGCCTCCGCTCCACAAGGCTCCCGGCCAAGGTTGTTCAGGCCACTGTGGACTTTTTTACGAGGCTGGAGGTTTGTAAAAATTATTAGTTGGTGGAAACTCAAGGGCTGCCGGCCAGCCCTCTGCGGCGGTGGCGGCAGCCTGCCCGTAGGACACCCGCACGGCCTCTGGTGGGGCAGGGGCAGGGGCAGGGGCAGGGATGGGGAGGGGGAGGGGGAGGGGAGGGGGCCCAGGGGGGCCCCAGGCTGCAGCTTCCCACTGTGGAATGTTCTCTGCTGGGACAGAGCCCGAGGCCATAGCCCCACACCCACTGCTTCCCCAGGACCACTGGGAGCCTCAGGTCAGGGACCAGGCTGGTGGCAATGCAGGAAGGCAGCCATTCCCGAACAGCGTGGCCCTTACCACCTACCATGGAGGCGCTGCCCTGGCTCGTGGACACGGGTTCGAATCCCAGATCTGCTACGGGGCTGGTGAAAGTAACAGTGAGACTCAGCGGACACCCACGGGCTCCGGGCTCTGAGCTGGGCCATTCCGTGAGCTAAGTCTTTTGTCGACAGTCCTGGAAGGAGGCGCCATCATCACCCCCATGTCAGGTCACTGCCCCCCTCGGCAAGGAGAACACAGCCGAGTGGCACAAGAGAGACGCCTCCGTCCCTTGCGTCGGCACCTGGTGCACATTAGCGCCCAGCGAACGCGAGTTGCCTTTCCTTTCCCACCAGAAACCCTCCTGGAGCTGGCCGGTGCCTCTCCACACTTGCCGGGAGTTCCCTCAGCAGAAAGGAATGTGCAGGCCCAGCGATCTCAGAAACACCCAGAGTTTGCAGAATGAGCTGGACGAGGTCAACTGTGCAGGACCTTGGCCCCCAACCCCCTGGGCGCTGCTGATTCCCTGGAACAGTTAGCAGGACACGGGGCCCGGGTCCCCTCCTGCCCTGCGCTCACCCCTCCACGCGTAATCATGACCATCTGAAGGCCATGGGCCTCACCTTCTCTGGCTTAGCTGGGAGGTTCTCAGGAAGTGAGGGCGGGAGGACGGAGGAAGGAGGGAGGGAGGGAAGGGTGGATGGAGGCCCTTCTCTCTGTCTAGATGAAGGAACCGTGTCCTGAGAGGACAGGCAGGAGGTCTGGTTCTTCCCCCAGCCCTGCTGATGGTGCACTGTGTAACTTCGAGCAGGCTCCTTCTTCTCTGGGCCTCAGTTTCCCCAAGGTGCACATGTTGTCCTGCTGCTTCATTCATTATCACCATCAGAATGACCAGCCCCACTCTGTGCAAGACTCAACAGTATGATGGGTCAGAAAAAGACACCTAGGGTTTAATTAATAGGAGCATGGTCTTCACAGCTAGGGAGGTGAGAGTCTGCTGCAGACTATAGCTGGGGCACTAACGCTCAGTTCTGGGAGATGACAAATGACTCCTGTTCAGAGGAAGGCACTGAAGTGCATCATGCAAGGAGCAGATAAAAGAAGCTTTGAGACTTGGTCTGGAGGAAAGAGGTCAGGAGGTTCAGGTTGCCACCTCCAGATGCACTGGGGCCCAAGAGCAGTTCTAGAAAGCTCTTTCCTAATGATGAGAACTCCTCCATGAAGGAATTGGCTCCCAATGAGGTAGTGAGCTCTCCATCCCTGGAGGCAAGCAAATCTGTGTGTGGGATTCTGGGATTCTGTGTGTGCCCTGCGATCTGGTCTGCAGAGGCTCTGATCCTCAGGGGGTCTGGAGGGAGTGATTTGGCCCTTCGGCCTTGTGGTTCATGAGGCCTGTGCTGTTCCTGGCCATGCAAGTGCCTGGTACACATCAGAGATGCTTTAAGGGGTCACATAGGTTTCTACAAACACCACATTCTTAGTTTCTAAGCAGAGAAGACAGAGGAGGGGCCTGTGCACAGTCTGCCGAGGCCCCAGCTTCTTTTTCTTGCCTCAGCTCTGCCAGCTCCTAAGGCCCAGTGCAAGATCCTGACCACCAGACTCACCCACCGCATTCCAGCTTCAGCCCCTTCCTGCCCTGAGGCCCCACTTGCAATGCCATCTCCACTCACCCCCCTCCTGAGTGGCCTGAGCTCTTCCGTGACCCTCAGAGCCCTCCCCCAGCCCCTCTTTGTTGGCATGTGGGTTTGCCAGGGTGTGGCTACCGCCTCCAGGACCCCATGGATGGGCAGGAGGACTCCACCCCCATTTACAGATGGGATGCCTGAGGTCCAGGGCGCAGCACCCTACCAGGGACCACGTGGCAAGGCTGGGCCAGAGAGACCCAGGGCCCCACTGGCCTGGGCCCCCAGCCCGGCGCCCCTGCTCCCCTGGCCCCCGTCCCCGCCCAGCTGCTGGGGCCTAATCCAGGCCTGTGGGAAGTGGACCAGGGCGAGGAGGCGGATGGGGACGGAAGGCCCCCGATGCCGCTGGGATGCCTTGATATCACAGATGCGGCTCTGGGCTCCTGCCTCGGGATTTTGACGAACTTGCTAAATTGCAATTCTCCGTGGCACAGGGGAGCTGGGCCCAGGCCAGGCCTGCATTATCCTCAGCAGCTGCAGCTATGGAGAGCCAAGGGGTGGAGGCCTGGCCGGGCAGGGGGCTCAGGGGCTGCAGGACCTCCAGACCTTGCACCCAGGGGCCCAGCAACTCGAGGGAGGGGTACCATTCCGGGGAGGTGCTGACCTGAACCACAAGGAAGAGACGGGCCCCAGACCCAGCTCAGGGAAGGCACAGCCAAGGAAGGATTTCCGTCCAGAAAATAAACTTTCCCAGCATTCTTAGACCAGAGTGCAGTGAGGGAGTGCTGTGCACACAACTTTGTGGGGAGCAGGCTAGGCCCCGACAGAGGAGGGGGTGGTTCTCATCCACAGTCACGTGGCGAACGAAGAAGTGGGTGCTGGGATTTGATCCAGGTCCTCCCAGGCGAGGGCTACACCCACGTGCTCTGGCCTGGGCTGTCTAGAAACACGTTTCCCTAAGCTGGACATGCATCTCCCTGACATTGCCTCTACTTCTAGGGCAAGGGGAGTCCCCCTCAAACGGCAAGCCAAGAAGGGGTCCGAGCATGAGATTCCAGATCCAAGAAAAGGGCAGGACTGTGCTGTGCCCCCCAGGGCCCCCCAGCGCGGGCTCTGTGCTGAAGGACAAAGGCCGCAAACCTGAATCCTGGGGCGGGGGCGGGGCACGGCTCATCAACCCAGTGGCCGCCCCGGTGAGGCCGACCCCATGGACATCACTGGGCTGATGGGCCCTCAGGAGAGCTACTCTCCCGAAAAAAGCAAAGGTGCCATCCCCCATAATGGGGCCACTCGAGGGTCAGTGAGCACAGACGTGGACCCCGCTGGTCTGCAGGTCTGCAGGGGGGAAGTCTTCTGGGTCGGGGTCTTTACCACCCCCCACCCCCAGTGAAGCAGCAGATGTTTTTAGCACAGCAGCCTCCAGCAGAATTCTGTGCTCCAGACAATAAATTTCCACACACGTACACAGAGAGCAGCGTCTCTGCTTCCGGCTGCCTCGCCTCCTGGAATAGCTGCCTTTTAATTACATGGAAAGGTCACCAGAAAAAAAAAGAAAGAAACAAAAGCCAGAGTCCCTAGAAACTTCCCCTCCAGTGCCCAGAACTTTGCAACAAAGTAGCTGAGAGACAAGGGGAGGGCAGAGGCCGGAGCCCCTTGGGGCAGGGGATGCAGGTGCCTGGGCCCCTGAACCCTCTACTCCTAAAGTGGGTTGACAGGTCGTGGAGACTGTGGGCTCTGTTCTTTTTTTTTTTTAATTATTCGCTTTATTTATTTATAAATTTATTTATTTATTTATTTATTTATTTATGGCTGTGTTGGGTCTTCGTTTCTGTGCAAGGGCTCTCTCCAGTTGCGGCAAGCGGGGGCCACTCTTCATCGCGGTGCGCGGGCCTCTCACTGTCGCGGCCTCTCTTGTTGCGGAGCACAGGCTCCAGACGCGCAGGCTCAGCAATTGTGGCTCACGGGCCCAGTCGCTCTGCGGCATGTGGGATCTTCCCAGACCAGGGCTCGAACCCGCGTCCCCTGCACTGGCAGGCAGACTCCCAACCACTGCGCCACCAGGGAAGCCCTTGGGCTCTGTTCTTCAACCACTGGGCGCTACCTCGGGTGGGCCTTGGGCTAGGCACTGGGGACAGTAAGCAAAACAGCCCCAGCGCCATGGGGCTGATGGTCTACTGGTGGGAGTGGGGGAGGGGGGCAACACATGTGAACCAATCAATCATGTGACTCTGGCATCTCAGCAGTGGTAAGTGCTGCAGGCCTGGAGTAGGCGAGCTGGCTCAGTCCGAGAAACTAAGGAGGCCTTCCTGAAGGAAGTGGCACTGGATCTTGGAGGAAGAGTGGGCAGTAATCATGGAAAGCAAGAAGTCTTTTTTCTTCAAAGAGGGAGTCGGGCACGCAAGATGGAAAGCACCAGAAAAAAAAGCAACCTGCATTCCGAACCAGCTGGACCAGGGGCGGTCTGGCCTCCACGCTTTTGCTTAAGCTGTCACCCCTGACCCAGAAAGCCTTTCCAGGACAGAGCCGTCACAAACCTTAGGTGTGTCCCTGCCTTTCTAAGCCACAGAGAACCACAGCTGGAGGGGAGCTTCCTCCTCCAGGGGCTCCACCGGATGCCCCGGAAACCCCAGGGACCCTCAGCTTTTCCTCAAGCCGCCAGTGGTGTCTCTACATCTTAGGAATGTGGAGGCTGGGGTGAGGGGGGTCCCCTCCATGGCTTCTGGCATTGACCCTGCATGCCCGAGGGGCTCCTGAGGTGTGCATGGAACAGACGGTCGATCTTGCTAGGTTCGGGGGGCACAGATCTATAATGATTTTAGGTGTGTAAACTATTCTCCTTTCTCCCCTCGTAAATTGGATTTACTGGTCAAATGGACAACATTTTCATGATCAGTTCAGCCCCACACCTGAGACAAGTCGCTTACCTCAAAATACGTATTAAAAGTACAATGAGTGATCTCCATAGTGTAAAAACAACCCAAAGCAAACAGCTAGGCACAGAGCCGTGGGAAAAAAACCACTGCAGAATATTCACCCCGGTGATCTGCCTCCGGGTGGGGACTCACGGGGATTTTAATTTTCTTCTTTGTACTCATACACTTCCCACTGATTCCGCAGTGAGCTGATTCCTCTTGTAATCAGACAAAAAAAAAAGATACAATTTTTAATAAAAGTATGATGCATCCATGTTACTAATTGCGGTTTTGAATTGTTCAAAGCCCCCGATGGGCCCCTCCCGTTCCCACCATGGAAGTGGCAGCTCTCCTGGCCGCCCTATTTCTAGGCAGGCGTTTGTGGCCCCGGCTGCACACACACCGGCAGGGCATCTGGTCTCCTGCTCTGTTCACTTAACATTAACGATAAGCATCTCTTTCCACGAAGACTTCATAATTACGGTGGTTAAGGGCTGCGGCATCTTTCTGCCGGCGGCCCGGAGCCTCGCTTTAAATTCGGCGGCGGGGGGAGCAGCAACCTACACAGCTATTAGGGGCCAGTGATTGATGTTTTAGTCCGTGCTGCTAGCTCGGCTGCACCCCCCCCCCCCGGGAGAGCACACACCCCAGGGAGAGCGTGTCGGCCTTGTTAATCCTGTGTACCTGTCTGGCCTGGGGAATGGCTGTGTCCCTGTGCCCAGGAAAACAGCCCGGAGCTGGCCTTCCCGCCACCCCTGCAGCCCCCCAAATGCAGGGGGGCGACCCAGAGCCTGGCCAGGGGTTCCTGGCCCAAGCGCCCCTGGTTGCTCACTTTCAGACCCATTTTTCTCCCTGATGGTCAAAGTCCTCTCAGCCTTGAGCTGTTCCATGTCTCAAGCTGGGGTTCCTGTTTTCCCCTAGCTGGTTTATGGGGTACCCTCACAGCACCCCGTCACGTCAGGACCCGTCAGTCCCCTGTGCATATAGATATGGCCACCGCCTATCTGATCTGCCTCTTACCCATTTCCCTACTAAGCGGATGGCAGGCTGGGCCTTGCGCAAGGGCCCCCGGCCCTGGAACAGAGCCGCCCACAGGGGAGAAGCCAGGAGGAGGCAAGAGTTTTCCTTCTTTCCCCCAGATCTCACTTCCCCTCCCATTTTTTCCCCATCTTGGAAAGAGGCACCAGCATCCATCCGGTGGCCAAGCTCATTGACCCTCTTCTGACAGCGCCCCTCCCCCCACCCCCCATCACTGCCTGTTTCGGTCCTGAGCCTGCAGCATGCCCGCCTCATCAATGCCCCCTGCATCCTTCCCTCTCCCTCCACCAGGACTGGCCCGCAGCCTGCCTGCCCCCTCCTCTCTGCACTCGGGGGAAGCTTATTAAAATGCCAATCTGCTCCTGCCCCACTTAAAAAGAAATAGCTTAACCTTGCCCTTGGGACAAAGGCCAAGCCCCTCACCACATCGGCACTGCCCACCCTCTGCCCCCTCCCTTCCCAGTCTCCAGGGCAGACATCCAGACTCCCCAGTTCCTCCTGTTGGGAGTGACCCCTCCCCCCAAGCCTCTGCGGGACAAAGCTCACTTTTTCTGGAGTCTCAGTGGAGACGCCCCATGCCTCCTCCAGGCTGTCCTAACTGCCTCCCCCAAGGCTGGAGCAGGGACCCCTTCTCTGACCGCTGCATCTTCTTCATCAGAGTACCATCATTCACTTCTATTGAATGGCTGTGTTGTTTCTATTGACGGGACCACCTGCCCCACCAGCACAGCAGAGTCAGTTACCTCTACCAGGGGCCCAGCACCCAGACGGGTCCTGGGAGGCTAGAGAGGGAGGGGGAGCGGAGGAAGGAAAGAAGGAAGGAAGGGAGGAAGGAAGGAAGGGGATTGGAAATGAGCTATGTACTGAAGATGGCTTGTACTGGCTCGCAAGAACCCACTGCTAAATTTTCAAGAGCTTTTGTGAGTTGGTGGTTGTACATCTGGCAGTTTGAAACTAGCCATGGTGGGAGTATTTATACCAGGGAAATTGGCAAATGCTACACATCAGGGCTCTTTATTCCCCAGAGAACCAGCCTCCTGGCTCACCACCAACTGAATTCCCAGTTTTGCCCACACTATCCCCAATTTCAACTAAGACTTACGGACTCCCAGGATGGAAAAGTATCATCCCATGCATTCAGGCACCTCACGTAGTCCTTCAAACACTATCTGATCACCTCCCCAAGTCAGTTCCATACTGGGCCCCAGGGTTCAGGAGCTTACAGTCTGATGGGGGTGTTACACGTGTATATGGCAACAGGGTAAAATGCTCTGAGCAAGGGACGGCCCAGGTCAGGGGTGGGGGCATGGAGGGGGCAGTGGTCAGTCCTGAGTCACCTCCTGAGGGCGCCTAGGAGGGGACCTGCCATGTTTAGAACATGAATCAGTGATTTAAATTTCTACAATGTGTTCAGATTTCCTCTGTGGGCCAGTACCTGGGCTTATAAATTAGGAATGATCTTGGAGGCATGTTACAGCAAACCCAGCTAACGTCGACTACAACAAATGAGGCTTTTTTTCTCACTTAGCAAGAAGCCTGGAGGCAGGCGGTGCTGGTGTTAGTTCCACAGCTCAGGGAGGCCCTCGTGGACCCCAGGCTCTTTCTGTCCCCCTCCCCATCACTCTTAGCTTACAGTCTTTTGTCACAAGGTGACAACTTTGGTTCCCACCTCTGAGCCTGCAGGAGGGAGTGGGGAGGGGCAGGTGAGCCTGTCCGCTGTTATTAGGGGTCTTAGCTGGGGCCTACTCTGTCTGCTGGGAGCTCCTGGAGAGAGGCCGAGCTGCTTCTGAGCCCCCAGCCCAGCCCCGGGCAGGCACAGAGCAGGTGCACTGCATGTGCACGTGAGCCGTGAGCGGAGCCAACAGCAGAACAGCACGGAGGTCTCTGCAGAGCCGACAGAGGGGCTGGCAGGACGGCCCATGGCTGCTTCTCAGCCCGGGGAGCGAGATAATGCCACGTCCCCATCTATCTGCTACCTAATGAGCTACAGCGTGGGCTGCCCAAGCCGCTACCTGGCAGTTGGCCGGGAGCCTGCAGAAGCCCCATTAACCTTTTCAGCTCTTTCAAAGAGCACATTTACCAAGGGATGAGGGATCTCTGCTCCAGATGGGCCAGCCCAGGACCAAGGCTAGAGAATCCATCTCTGTTAGAGGCAGAGCGGCACCGGGCAATTATGGAGGCCGGTGCCTGGAGCACAGCGTGGGCCGGTGGGCCCACCCCGAGCCTCCACGCCCTCGCCAGTAAAAAGGCGGTGATGAGAACGATGATACCTTAAGGATCCGTCAGGTTCTCAACGGCCGACGTCAGAATCCACTCTCGCTAATTTAATCAGGAGGGGTTTGTGAGGGGAGATTAGAAGTCTCGAGGAATCTCAAGGCGATGAAGCCTGATTCCTCCCTCCGGGAAACAAAACAGCAAAGAGATATGAAAGAACAGCTCTTTGGGGTTCGCAGAAGCAGACCAGAGACAAGCCATTTATTTGGGGGGCTACGGCAGGACTTACTGGGTCGGGGAAGGAGGCAGGGAGGCCAGGAGCCAGCACGGGGTTGGGCGGGGGGGTGCTCCCCCTACAGCCAGCACCGCGGGCCCTCGCTGGAGAGGACGCATCTCAGCATCCTGCCTACGGGTACCCCGGGGTCAGTGACTGGTTGAGGGCTGCTCCCAGCAGGCGGGGGAAAGTCTCTGGCACTTGGAGTCGCCCTGTGCACGGGGAAAGCTCAGGTGAAGCACTGCCGGTGATTCCAGTGGGGAGTCAGGCCAGAGGGCAGGGAAAGCCTACGTGCAGGGAGGGCTATGGCAGCCCTGACCCCCACTGTCATAGCAGGACCCCTCTGCCGCCACCTCTCTCCACACGGCACCTGTGACACTTGCCCCCAGGTGCACTAGAAAGTCATTTTCTCCTGTCACCTGCCTTTCCCTTCCCTGTCCTGTGCAGGGACATCTTCAGGTCCCATATACGACCTTAACCACAGGACCAAGGTTTCTATAGAGAAGAGAAACACTGCTTTAGCTTTCCAGGCTCTACAGCACAAGAAGGCAAGGGCAGGTGGTAGACGGAATGGTGCTGGGTGAAGAGATCTGTGGTGTCTACTGCACCCACCTCACGGCCTTTGCACATGCTGTTCACTCTACCTGAGTGCTTTTCCCAATCTTCATGTGTCTGGGTGTCTCCTTGTCTTTTGGGCTCTGCTTGGTTATCACCTCCTCAAAGAGGCTGTCATGATGATCACTCTCTCTCGTTTTACCTCTCTCTGGTCACCATCTGCTATATCATCCTGTTTTATTTTCCCCAAAGCCTTCATCCCCTCATTCCCTGGAATGATCTCTTTTGTTTACGTTTTTATGCTCTCTCTCCCCTTCCAGAACAGAAGCTCTAGGAGAGCCAGATCCTTACCTCTCTTGTTCATCGCTGTGCACTCAGTGCCTATAACCATGCTGGGCACACAGTAGGACCTCAGTAATATTTGGGAGTGCATTGTGGATGGCCCTGCCTGTCAGGCCGTTGTGGCTTTCTCACCATAATGCGCATTAATAGCCTAGTATGGTGCCTGGCAAATGGTAGGCGCTCAACAAAATGTCAACTCAGAAAAGGGTGATATTAGTATCATTGTCTTGTCCAGCCCCTCCATTTTCTGGGTAAGGTGACTGCAGCCCAGAGAGGGGCAGGACCACACAGAAGGTCACGCAGCGCGCCCTGGCCAAGAGAACCTGGGCCTCCTCCACCACAGCCCCCTCTGTTTCTACTTTGCCTGCTGCAGTTCAGGCCCTGGGAGAGTCAGTCTGGCGGCTTTGAAATAATAGAGGGGAAAGTTACAGCTCTCCTATTTCCCAAGAAAAATTAATTCCACTGCCAGGCATTTGTCCCCAAAGCTTCGGAAGCTGGGGATCAAATCATGGCCCTGTCTTTGTAGCTGTCGTGCTTCAATGTTTCAGAGGCGGGTTCCCAGGTAAAATATTGCAGTCCAGAGGCCCTGCCCCCAGCAGCACCTGGAGTAATCTCGCTCTGCACAATACAAATGGGATACAATGTCGCCCGTCCGTGTTTTAAATGAGAAAGTTAGAAAAACAAAATGCAGAGGTAGGAAGCGGTTCTGATTACAGGGAGCTCAAAGTAATTGCCTTCCCGCAGAAAGCCAGGACGGCTCCACCACCGTGGGGGGGGGAAGGGGGGAGGGGCTGCCTCCCCCCCCCCCTCATCCATCATCCCTTCATGGGGACTTTGAATATTAAGTAAAGTTTTATTTATGGTTCTTCTTGCAGGCTTATGACTCTCAAGTGAGGCAGGGATAATAACAAACCGTCTCACACAAAAGTTAGGCTATAAAAAAATAATTAAGGAAAATTTTCCCCGCAGTCCAGGCGGCTGGGAAGCTGAGTCCTTCTGCAAACATACTCGCGTGGCCTTCGTAATGAAAGCAAATTGCTTCTGGGCTGGAAGCGGCGGGTGCAGCGGGCAATGGAGAGCCAGTCTGGTTCTCTCGTTCCAGCCGCCCTCTCAGAGATGGGCCCCGGGGGAGGTCGCGGACAGCACCCCTGAGGAGAGGCCCACCTCTGGGTCCTGCCCACCTCCGCCCCCTATGAGCCAGCCGGAGAATGCCAGGAAGCCGGGAGATTGATTTTTTCTTTGCGAAAGATGCACTTGTAACAGATGGCAATAGAATCGCAGGCTGTTTGTTGGCAAATGTCAGCCTGTTTCAATCGGCCCCAAATTGCAGGGTGAGAAATCTGAGTTGGGGGCAGATAAGAGCGATCAGGTTGGGACCAAGTAGCCCAAGAGCGGCTCAGGATGCCAGGTGCTGGGGGAGCCCCGGGGCGGGGGCAGATTTGGGCTCAGGACCAAACACCGGTGTTGCAGGACGGCCAGGTGGCCCGGCAGAGGTTTGCCACCATCTCTGGAAGAGAATGGCATTCCTGATTCTAAGTGGGTGGCTGCTCCCACCTCAGTAACAACTGCCACCACTTCCAGTGCCCCTGCTCTGTGCAGGGTACTGGGTTGAGTATTTTGCCCGAGTTACTGTGAGTAATCCTCACAATGACCCTCTAGAGTCATCACTATCTTCATGCTGCAGATGAGGAAACTAAAGCTGAAGGGTAGCTCAGTAAGTGCCGAGAAACAGAGAACTCTCTGGGCTCTGCAGGAAAAGGCAGTGGCTTACATCAGCAGCCAGGAACCATTTCTCTAGATTTCTCAGCCTTGGAAACAGGTTGCTAAACAGAAACACTGCATTTTCCCCCTAGTTTGTCTCTTTCCTTGCTGGATATCAGTCAATCTCCTGACATCAGCCAGGATCTCTGTGTGGGTATTCACACACCTAAGCATTTCTAAATCTTTATTTCATAAATGATATTGAACATCTACTTCTGTGTATTGGGCACATGAATTAAGGCAATAAATATTTACCAACGGACAGCCCTATGCTTGGCAAGGCGGACACAATGGGAGCAAGACATAGTACGCTATGAAAAATGGCAGTGAAAGTGGGATGTGGAACAGGGTTACAGGCAGAGGGAACAGCATATGCAAAGATCCTGAGGCTTGAAGAAGTGTTTTCCCCCAGTTGTTCCTATTTCACTGTGTATCAGCCAGCATTCAGCATGCTACTTTTGCAACAGTATGTGGTGTATGTGGTGTATGTCCAGGGGGCGGAGGGGGGTTGCACAGTCATGTATTCAACTGATATTTATTAAGCCCCACTCTATGCCAGGCACTGTGCCAGGTAGGGGGATGCAGCAATGAACACATGGGCAGTGCTTCTAGCCAGCCCTCCTGAAGCCCTCAGTAGTCCTCCCAGAAAGAGGCTGCGTTCCCAAAGCTCCAGGGCTGTAGGTCTGGCTTCCTTCTTACCCTAACACGCAGTTTCCTGTGTCTGAAAGCTCTTTTCCACCTTGTCTGACCATCAGAGTCCTCTTGCCCCATCAGGAACCAACTCCAATATCACCTCCTCCAGGAAGACTTCCACCAATTACCCGGCCCAAGTACTTGCTCCTCCTCTGTCTGCTCCATCTGGATAAGATGTTTTATGGTTTCCTCACCTGGGACTGTAGGGTGAACCTGAGTTTGTCAGGTAGAAAAAGAGGAATAGGGGGTTGTAGCAGGGATGTAGCTTGTGCGAGGCAAGGACGTGGTCTTATCACTGCAATTGCTTCAACGCCGCACAGCGCCTGGCACCTGGTAGGTCTTAAATAATTATTGCTAGGGATGGGGTATATGCATGAAAGAAGACTCCAGGAAGACACAGCCCCCCAGGCCCTTTGCTTTGCAGCAAGGACTGCAAAGATGCTCTTTGCTGGAAAAGATGCTCTTTCACTTGCGACTTTGCAACAGGCTTGGACCTCCTTAAAGAAAAAGCCATTAAAACAGACGCAGCCATGGAGGCCACAGCCAGGCCAGTGCAGCCCATGACGTATGGCCAGTTTATGAGACAGACTGAGATTCCAGGAACCAGGCACAGACAGGACGCCTGTGTGGAATGACAAGCTGGCTGAGACCAGTGGTCCCGTGTTCGATATCCAGCTCGTCTCTCCCTCCTCACCTCAGGCCCAAGTAAAGTGCTGGGGCACAGCCAGACCCCCCAGCAAGGCCGCCTCCTCCCCCGGCCACTGCATTCCCTGACGCATGAGGGGGGGCGGGGACCGCGCTGTCCATGGCTCTAACACGCAGGCCCATTGCTCCCAGGGCATGGCCTGGGCCTGTGTATAGGAGGGAGAAACAGAGAGGGGCGGGCCTCCCCCTCCCAAGCCTGATTCTAGCACTTTCCTTCATGCTCACCCATTGCCCCTGCTCCTGTTCTGTCTTGGTCCGTGATCCCCTCCCTTTCCCGTCAATCCCCCCACTACGCTGAGCAGTGCTTTCTGCACACCTTGCCAGAGCGTCTATCCTAGAGGCCAGGGGTCACCACTCCCCCCAGCCCCCTGACCCAGGCCCTGCGTGAGACTCCTGGCCCGGACCCACTGAGGATGAGGCCCAGGCATGGACACAACTGGCCAGGTGGTCAGGGCAGGCCAAATGGGCCATGGGAAGATCCGGCCACGGCTGCCCTGGGTCCCGTGGGCCAAGAGGCCCCCTCCATGAGAGCCCAGCTGCCTGGCATTGCCACGGGGAGAGTTTTTTCAAGATGAGACCAGGCATCGGGGTTCAGGGGACAAGAGAGCACTAATCCCCACGTCCGCCCAGCCAGGGAACATTTGATCTGTTGGCGAGGAGCACGGGTATGCTTCCTGCTTCCCGACGCTCCATCTGTGCCCGTGGCGAATGGATGTGCCTCGCGGAAGGCCTGGAAAATGTGGTCCTGGGCCTGGTCGCCTCCTGGAACGTGAGTGGGTGACTGGGGACATTTCAGGCAGGGTGCCCGGCCATCCCTCCTTAACAACTGTGCGGACATCCGTGTCCAGCCCAGACCCAGAGGGCCAACCCCACCCTCTCTACAGCCCGGGGAGGCTGCCTGCGGTGAAAAGCTAAGTCTGGTGACTTCAAACCTTTTCACTTTAGAACATAATTCTTCAAACACACTCTCACACACATGCCCCAAATGCACAAAACAGATCAAAGTGGCCCAGGTAGGCTGGGGCCACGCAGGTGAGGGGGGCGATGCAGAGCCCTGGGTGGGTGCTGGGGACCAGGGTTCCTGCCACCATCCTTGGGTGCGCGGCCGAGTCTCTCTGAGCCCTCAGTTCCCTTGCCTGAGAAATGGGGTGACATCTTCCTCCTGCTAGAGGTGATATCCTGGGTCACACACACATCCCCTTCTCTGGTGAAACTCAGGCGTGACTGTGTCCTTGGCCTCCCTGGGCGCACATTTGTCATTTGTCAAATGGAGAGCCTCAAACACTACCCACCGGAGCTGTGCCGTTCAGACCCACAATGGTGGTTACCGTCTGTGTAGGCTGCAGGGAGAGAGGGGGCCGTGAGCCAGGAAGAGGTGGGGCCGGGTTGGGGGTGAAGGAGTGGGCTTGGGAGGTGTCCCCTCAGACCCCGTGAGACCCAGGCCAGACCGTTAGCGGTTGGCACATTGGCTTACTCCCCGAGTTCTTCCCTGAGGAGAACAACCTCAGGGTTGTTCAATCCTGAGGAGATTCAACCCAAGGAGGAGTTCAGTCTCATATACCCACGGCCAGAATGCTGATGGGGGCCACTCTGACCTTGGGCTCTTTTTCTCCATCAATAACGTTAGGAGGATGCCAGCCTGTCTGACCTCAGAATCCATCACTCAGCAATGCCCGCCTAGTGGCTGCTGACCTTCGCTCTGAAAACCTCTGAGACAACAGGACCATCTTGAAGAGGGAGAAAGACATAGGCCTCTCCGTGGCAGAACATGCTGGGCAGCATTCTGGTCCCTGGACGGGGATCCATGGGCTCCTTGGGCACCGCACATTGCTCCCGAGCCTTGGGTACCCCTTGCACAATGGGAATCCTTGGTCCCCAGGAGAAGGGAGGGGGAGGGGCTGGGAGAGTGGAAAGTGGGCGCCTCAGCCAGGCTGGTCTTATCACATTCATCCTGCCTCCACCAGCTCTGCCCATCTTGACACAGCTGAGCACCCGTGTCACTAAAGCACTTGTATTTACAGTCATTTATAAAATTGACGGTCCACACCCATTGCCCCCAGTCCCCCTGGGCATCAGAATCACCTGGGCAGTTTGTTCCAAAGATGGAGGCAGGGCCCCTCCTGCCTCTCCTGAATCAGAATGTCTGGGGCTGGAGTAGGGGAACTGGACTTTTTAAAAGTTTTCCAGGTGTGATTCCTCTACAGCCACTGGGAAGACCCACATTAGGATCCATGTCTACACTCCACCAGAAACATCTGGGGAAGTATAACAGGGAACACACAGGCATTAGAATCAGAGGGTCCTGGACAAGCCACACACACGTCCTCCCCGGGAGACTAGGTAAGTCCCCTCTCTGGACCTTGGTCCCTCCACCTTTGAGAGCCAGACCAAGCAGCACCCTCTCTGCGATGGAACCATTCTGTCTTTCTCCCGCCCTCCCTCTGTTCCCATCACCACCACCTCGCACCCCGTCTGCACCAGATGCATCTGCTAGCTCACTTCATTCTCACTGCAACCAAAGCAGATGCCGTGGGTCATTATGCCCACTTTCCTGGTCAGTAAACTGAGACTTACAGAGTTGAAACCTGGCAGAGTTGCAACTCTGCTCCCCAGACTCTGAAGCTGGGCATGTCTAGACCGTGTTAGGCCCTTGAAGCAAGGTCCCTGGACCTCACCCACCCTCCTTGCTCCCCTCTCTTCCTCCCACGAACAGTTGTTCAAGGTCCCCCTTGTGCCAGGCATTGTCCTCGGTGCCAGGGGTGCGAAGACAAATCGGACGCAGCCTGCCAGGAAGACAGATGCTGGAGCAAATGCTCGCAGGACAGGGTGACACAAGTCAGAACAGAAGTGCATTCAGGATATGATTCAGACGACAGGGCCGCGAGGAGGGAGAGGGCACAGCTCCAATGGTGTGTGTGAGGGGGGGAATGGGAGATGCCACAAGAAAGACACAAAGGCTCAGGCGGGAAGCAGGGGCTGCTAAAAGCCCAAAGGACAATACAAAAGCCTCAGGCCTGATCTTTGCTCATCTCGGTTTGTTGAAACCCATAACCTCATGACTCCGCCAGCCCCGCATCTGTTTATGCGCTCATTGGAATCCTCACTGACAATATATTTGTTTAATTTCCAGCAAGAGGGGGAAGATTTGTCAGGGTCAGGGATACGTCTTGCATAAAACATTTTGATTAAACTCTGTTGGCCAGAGAATTACTTTCCCCATCATACTCAGAGAAAGCTGGTTGTTTCCTAATTGGAGTCACTGCCTCGCCGGCGTGTTCGCCATTTACCGTGCGTTCTCTGCCAGATGTTGCTGGATGTAAATTCCTCCCCCGAAGAGAACCCGGGGAGTCTTGGGAGAGGTGTTAACTGGCGCGAGCCACGGGAGACCGCTGTGCACTCGGCTGGAGGAGAGCCGGCATCCTACAGGGAGGCTGGGAAGCGGACGTCCTTGTCTACAGTGGCCGGGAGGGAGTAATTAAAAAACATGGGGCTGGCAGAGTGTCTCAGCCCCATCAACCGTCTGATAGGTGTGGAGGCCCCACTCAGAGCTGGTAACGGCATGTCTGCCAGTGGAGCCCCAGATGCTGGGGCTCTTGTGCTAGGCTGCTGAGAGCTGAGGCCATCCTTGGCCTTGAAGGAGGGGCTGTCAGAGGGGCATGGCTAGGAGCGAGCATGCCGGAGGCCTCACTCAGTCTTGGATGCAGAGAAATCTCTGGGCAGGCGCAGTAAGGAGCTGTGTGCCTCCCAAGAGGGTTTCCGGTGGGGGCAGACTTTGCCTGTGTCCTGAGTGGAATGGAGAGCAGGACGGGGCAGCGGGGGGAGGACACAGAATGAAAAGACGGGAGACCAGGGAGCTACTTCCTACTCCACACCTACTGTGCACCAGCCCTTCACACGCTCCATGTCCTGTAAGCCTCACCACAGTCCTGCTAAGTAGGGGTTATTATGCCCATTTTTCAGATGTGGACACTGAGGCTCCAAGAAGTAAATTAGCTCCTCTGGAGTCACACGGGCAGAAAGTGGAAGTGCAGGGATCTGGGCCCAGACCCCAGGCTGTGTACATGGAGCCTGGCCCAATGTGGACAGTAAAAACTTCAGGAAAGCGGAGAAGGGGGTGCTTACCAGATGACCCTCCGTGTGTGTTCCACGGGCCTGCCCGTGGGACTGCAGAGGCAGGCTGGACTCACTACACGATGGAGGGGCACAGACCCCTCCATCGTCCCCTTCCATGTTCATGGCAGGCATTGCTCATCAATCACAGCATTCTTCCACACGGAATTCTGGCACTGCCTCAGCACCCTCCTCAAACCAGGCCTCCAGGTAGCCAGCACCAATAGTCAGGGTTGGCCGATGGTATGGGCTGGGGTTTGCCATCCCAGGCTAGTTCTTTGATTTTAAGTTCCCAGGTTCTGGGCCTGCACTGTCCAGTATGGTAGCCACTAGCCACACTAGCTACCGAGTGCCTGAACTGTGTAGAGTGCATAAAGGAGACGCGTTCTAAGTACGAAGGAGATGCTAGATTTCAAAGATGTAGCGCAGCAAAAAAAGTGTAAAATATCTCATTAACAATTTTTATGTTGACTGCGTGTCAGGATGATAATATTTTGGATACGCTGAGTTAAAGGAAATATATTAGTAAAATTAATTTCACCTTTCTTTTACCTTTTTAAAAATGGGGCTCATTATTCTTTTTTTTTTAAACATCTTTATTAGAGTATAATTGCTTTACAATGGTGTGTCAGTTTCTGCTTTATAACAAAGTGAATCAGTTACACATAGACATATGTCCCCATATCTCTTCCCTCTTGCATCTCCCTCCCTCCCACCCTCCCTATCCCACCCCTCTAGGTGGTCACAAAGCACGGGTCTGATCTCCCTGTGCTATGCGGCTGCTTCCCACTAGCTATCTATTTTACGTTTGGTAGTGTATATATGTCCATGCCACTCTCTCACTTTGTCCCAGCTTACCCTTCCCCCTCCCCGTATCCTCAAGTCCATTCTCTAATAGGTCTGCATCTTTATTCCCGTCTTGTGTGGCTCATTATTCTGTTGGACAGCGCTGGTCCAGGGCTTAGGCTGCTGTGAAGAGCACCCCTGGTGGCTGGGAAAGGGAAGTTCACCCCATCGAGGACCTGTCTTAACTAGCTGTGACCCGGGGCAAGTTAATATTGAACGGCACTGCACCTCAGTTTCCTCATCTGTGAAATGGGGATAATAGCAGTTATTATCTCATAAAATTGCGATTGAGGAATAGATAATTAATGCATGTAAAGTATATAGAAGAGAGCCCCACACGGCAGTAAGTGCTAAGCGAGGACTGGCTCTATTTTTAACAACTTGTTGACTGGGAAGTGAAGCCCAGGCCCTTTTCTCTCCTGGGCCTCCTGACTTTGGCCCAACACCAGAGTGGCCTCCATTCTTTGCAGGAGTGATGGAAGAGATAGGCAAGCCCAGCCAGCCCCCAGCAGGAAGAGAACAGCTTCCTGTAGTGTACCCCTCCCCAAAGACTACCCCATCAGGGCAAAGGTGTGAATGGAGCCACTTCCTGTGTCACACCGGCAAAGCTCCCTGTGACCCCTCCCCATTTGGGTTCCTGCCTGCCAGAGCCCTGAGCTCACAAACCATGAGCCCCAGTTCTAATCTTTGATGGCCTCAAAGCAGCACCCCCCATTTCTTTGGCTGTTTCCCACCCCCATCTCACTACACAGATGGTGACACTGTCACTTCCAGGGCAGCTGCTTAGCTCAGTTCCAATTCCCACAGAGCCCTGGAATTTGTTAAAAGCAATAGTAGCTGAATTATTAGAGGAATGCAAATCAGAACTACAGTGAGGCATCACTTCACACCGGTCAGAACGGCCATGATCAAAAAGTCTACAAATAGTAAATGCTGGAGAGGGTGTGGAGAAAAGGGAACCCTCCTACACTGTTGGTGGGAATGTAAATGGATACAGCCACTATGGAGAACAGTATGGAGGTTCCTTAAAAATCTAAAAATAGAGTTACTATATAATCCAACAATCCCACTCCTGGGCATGTATCCAGAAAAGATGAAAACTCTAATTCGAAAAGGTACATGCACCCCACTATTCATAGCAGCACTATTTACAATAGCCAAGACATGGAAGCAACCTAAATGTCCATCAACAGAGAATGGATAAAGAAGGTGTGATACACACACACACACACACACACATATATATATAACTGAATATTACTTGGCCATAAAAAAGAATGAAATATTGTCATTTGCAGCAACATGGGTGGACCTAGAGATTATCATACTAAGTAAGTTAGACAGAGAAAGACAACTATTATATGTAGAATCTAAAAATGACACAAATGAACTTATTTACAAGACAGAGACAGACTCAACAGACATAGAAAACAAACTTATGGTTACCAAAGGGGAAGGTGGGGGAGGAATAAATTAGTTGTTTGGGATTAGCAGATACACACTACTATATATAAAATAAATAGGGCTTCCCTGGTGGTGCAGTGGTTAAGAACCCACCTGCCAATGCAGGGGACACGGGTTCGAGCCCTGGTCCGGGAAGATCCCACATGCCGCGGAGCAACTAAGCCCGTGTGCCACAACTACTGAACCTGCACTCTAGAGCCCGCGAGCCACAATTACTGAGCCCGCATGCCACAACTGCTGAAGCCCTTGAGCCTAGAGCCCGTGCTCTGCAACAAAGAGAAGACACCACAACGAGAAGCCCGTGTACCACAGCGAAGAGTAGCTCCCACTTGCCACAGCTAGAGAAAGCCCGTGTGCTGCAATGAAGACCCAACGCAGCCAAAAATAAACGTAAATAAAATAAATAAATTTTTTAAAAATTAAAAAAAATAAAATAAATATACAGCAAGGTCCTACTGTATAGCACAGGGAACTATATTCAGTATCTTGTTTAAAACATAATGGAAAAGAATATGAAAAAAAAGATGTGGTATACATAAACAATGGAATATTACTCAGCCATGAAAAAGAATGAAATATTGCCATTTGCAGCAACACAGACGGACCTAGAAAGTATCATACTGAGTGAAATAAGTCAGACAGAGAAAGACAAATATTATATGCTATCACTTTCATATGGAATCTAAAATATAATACAAATGAACTTATTTACAAAACAAAAACAGACTCACAGACATAGAAAACAAAGTTATGGTTACCAAAGGGGAAAGTGGGGGGAGGGAGGGATAAATTAGGAGTTTGGGATTAACAGGTACACACCAATATATATAAAATAGATAAGCAACAAGGATTTACTGTATAGCTCAGGGACCTGTATTCAATGTCTTGTAATAACTTATAATGGAAAAGAACCGGGAAAATATATATATATATGTATAACCGAATCACTTTGCTGTAAACCTGAAACTAATACAAAATTGTAAATCAACTATACTTCAATTAAAAAAAAAACAAACCCGTAGTAGCTGTGGCTTTTCAGATATAAAGCAAGAGTGGCTAGTTTTGAAGTTTCTGAAAAACTTAGAAAATACACACAGCATAAAAGAGAAAAAAAAAGTCTTCTGTAATTCCACCAATAAGAGACAGCGGCTGGTTACTACCTTCCTAAGTTCCCTTCTAGAGCAGCTCTCCAATAGAGATATAAATCAAGCCACAAATGCAAGCCACATGGGTAATTTAAAATTTTCTAGTGACCACGTTTAAAAAAGGAGAACCGGGTGAAATTAATTTTAACAATATATTTTATTTAACCCAATGTATCCAAAATATTATCATCTCAACACATAATATAAAAAATGATTAATGAGATAGTTCCCATTCTTCAAAAGGACCGAGTCTTTGAAATCCAGGGTGTTGTTTACATTCACAGCACATCTCAATTTGGATCAACCACATTTCAAGTGCTCAATAGCCCCATGAGGTCTGTGGCTACTGTACTGGACCACGAGGGTCTAGAGGGTTTTTTTAAGCAAATGGGCGTGGACAAGTTTGACAACATTGGACTGGCACGGCCTGGAGAGTTTGGGACCCTGCTGGGCCGCACTTGACCCTGAGCAGCCTTGCAATCACAAAATCCCTTCCTCCCTCGGGGCAGGCTGTTCCAGGCGCCCCGCACAGAACACACATAAGCTTTCCCAAGAGCTCCACGCATCATTCCAGATACATCGGATGCCAACGAAGGAAAAGGCCAGATGGCTCCACAGTACTTTGGCCCACGATGGGGGACCAGGCCCCCTGGGGTCCTCCAAGATTAAAAAACATGGAGTCCTCAGAATTCCTCCATCATCCTCGTTAGCACTGCTGCCGCCCCGTTGTCCACACTTTCTGAAGTTTCCTCGGTTTTGTACTCTAGGGAGAAGCTCCAAGACGCCTAGTACTTCAGGCTTGACATCCTGCCAACTTGGGCTCCGCGCGATGGGCTCCCCGTACTTTCTGAACTGCAAGTCTCCCAAGATGAAAGACTGCAAAAGAAGATAAAAATAGTCCCAAGGAAAGGGACTGCTTCAGCTGGCCCAGTTTGCAGAATCCCTGTTTCATCTCGGATGTGAATAATTCATCCCTTCTAAAGCACTGCTGTTAAGTTAGAAACATCGTTATTGCATCTTCTTTGATGCGGCCCTTAAAAAAAAATCATAAACACCCAGCACATTAGGAGGAGAACCCGAAGAACACCACGTAGAGTCATTTCCTCAGGCAGAAAGTAGCACCCATGATCCGCTGTGACCAGCTTGTTCCCCAAGTCCACATATCAAAGCTGCCTTTGGTTCCCTCACTGGCCCACGAGGGGGTACAACCTTGTTTGCTTTGGAAGGTTTGCCGAGGTGGCCCCGGGGAAGGGAAACAGCCTGGACTAGGAGGCTGGCAACCCGAGAAACTGCTTCAACTCCACCACCAGCACGCTGGGCCGGGCACCTCCCCTCTGGGCCTCCAGTTCTCAATTTCCTCAAAAAGACGAGCCCAAGTGTATCTCTGGAGTGAGGTTGACTGAGTGTGTGTTCTTGGAGAAGCTGAAGGACGCCTCGTGGAGCTCTGGGACATTAATAATGCTATGAATAATAGCTGCCACCCCACCACCTTTAATTGAGCACTTACTATGTGACCGGCCACCCACACTGAGAGCTTTAGACGCATTATCTCACTTAATCCTGCAAGTCTATAAGGAGGTACTCTTATTATACTCATTTTCCAGATGAGAAAACTGAGATATGGGGGAGGGTGAGTCATTTGCTGGGCTCTCTGCCCTGTCCTGTCCTTCTCCATCTCTCAGGAGATGCCCTGATGGTGACGGCCACTCCACTCTGATTTCTGATAGTCTTTGAATCTCAGGTAGATCCCAGGGCATATAGGTCTGCAAGGAGGCCACTGAGCTGGGTGACAGAGGCTAAGGGACATCCTGAAGCCAGCCATTTCCTACAAAGCCAAGCTGCCCCTCCCCATGCAGGCTGCTGGGCCTCTGCTCAAATAGCAGACTCAGGTGCAGGACGGCTGTGGGTGGCGGCCTGCGGCATGCCCTTTGGGGCAGAGGCTCTCCCGCCTCACCCCGCGGTGCCCTCTGGCTCTCCCAGGTCACCAAGCCTGGATTTCTGGGACGGGAGTGCCGAGGCAGGACGCGAACCTGCTCACACCCGCAGACCCACACCTGGGCCATCACGGGCTCCTCAGCCGAGGCGGTCTTAACACCCCATCCCCATGACAGCTGATGGGTTCCAGATTTTCTGTTTTACTTTTTCAGGAAAACGGAGCCCACAGCTTTGGTCTGGCTCCCCCCATGGAAAATCCACCCTGCCGTCTGGCCGGCGTTGCTGCAGGCTGCCTGGGTACTCCTGGCCTCGGGAACCTCCCCACCCGTACAGCAGAGCCTGGTCGGGGGAGGCCCGGCTGGAGGCGGCTTGGAAGGGCCAGGGGGGGGAAGCGAGCAGCGTGGCCCCCAGCTGCAGCCCAGGCCTGCCCCGCAGTGGAGGCTGGGCCCAGCTCCGCCCCGTGGGAAGGCGATGGAGACTTCTCCAATCCACAGCGCAGGATGAGCTCACTTCCGCTCCCTGTGGGAGGGGAGCAGAGGGGCATTGTGTCTCCTTATATGGAGCCCAGGGCCTGGTGCTGGGGCCCCAGGCCCTGGAACACCTGTCTTGGCCACACTCCCCCCTTCCCGAGCCCCCTGTCTTCTTCTGAAGGTGGGTCAGCCCTTCCTGCCTTGGCCCTCGGATGGGCCAGCAGCTCTATGTGTGGGTCTCTCTTGCTGTCCTGACGCTGTGTGGGTCCCATGTCCCAGTGTCCACGCCGCAGCAGCCCCGAGCTCTCTAGGGGCATTTGGTGGCTCCAAACGACTTCCCCTACCTTGGCCTCAGTGTATCCCCCAACACCCCACACACACCCCAGAAGCCCCTGCGGCGGACAGAGCAGCCCCCTGACAGGCGGGGGGACTGAGGATAAGACTGAGCGACCTGACCCCCCAGCCGGCAGGTGTGCTCCAGAGACAGCTAATGCTCCTGGGAACTCCCTTCAGAACCATCCATCAAGCTCCATCCCCCAGGGCTTCGGGCTTTGCTTCAAGCAGGGTCCCCCGGAGGGTGGTCTGGGTGAATCTGCAGGCACCACCCCCTGCCCAGGCCCAGGGGCGCTGCCCCCACCCAGTCCGCAGCCGCTAAGCTTGGACGGAGGAGGGTGGGCTCCATCACGCCCATGTCTGCAGGCCCCGCACGGCTGCCCGGTTGGCCCGCGCTGGGATAGGTCTGCAGCCGAGACAGAAAAAACAGAGGAAATCCATGACGTCTGGGCTCAGCTCAGGGGGCCCTGCCCCGCTTCTGCTCGGTCCCCAGGCCTGGGAAGGGGCACATAGGCTGGCTGGGGTGCAGGGGCTCCGGAGGAAGTCACCTGGGCTGGAGGGGAGGGAGGCTGAGGCAGACCCCCTGCTCCTGAGCTGCTGGCCAGGGACGAAGGCCTTCTGCTGAAGCTGCTGAGAGGGAGGGGGGAGGAAGGAGGGGGGAGTGGAGGAAGAAAGGGGGAGGGGAGGCTGGAAGGAGAGAGGAGGAGGGAAGGGAGGAGGGAGAGGAGGAGAAAGGGGCTGGGAGGAAACCTCCGACGGCAGCAGCCGTGTCTGAGCAGAGGCTGGCCAGCTCACAAGCAGCGCGGTGCCTCTGACCTCTTCTCCCCCGTGACAGCGACTTCCTCTTTGGCCTAGGGCTCCCCCCTCTCTCTTTACCTGAGCCACGTCACAAATGGAATCTCTGTCACCCCCAGCCAGACCCTCCGGCAGCCCCCATGGTCCCAACTCCTCCCACCAGGGACCGGGGCCCAGCCTGGTGCGACCTCACCGGCCCTCCCTCCGGCTCCTTCCCAACCCTCCCCCACCCCGGCCACACCGGACCCCTGACTGTCTGCGGGGAGCCAGCAGAGCCCCAGGTGCTGGGGGGCTCCTGCTGTCTTCTCCTGCTGGAAGGTTTTCCCACTTACTGCGACCCGTCTTACTTACTGACCCGTCTCAGTGGCCGTCTTGGGCTCCCCTCCATCCCCCCTGGCTTGTCCACGGCAGCCCCCCTCTGCCTTGTCCAGGCCCTACCCTCTACTGGGCTGCACTGTCACAAGTCAGCCTGCGCCCCAGACGGGGGCTTCTTGGGGCAGTGACAACCCCAGTGACTTTTTTGGAGCTTCTCTGGGCCCAGCATAGGATACGGTACGTGTTTGTTGAATAAATAAGTGACCTAGAAAGGGGGTAGCTTGCCCTTTCACACCCAGAGCAGAAATATTAACCCCCTTCAAGGGCCATTTTGCCCCAAATGCCACCAGCGCTGTCCTCCGGCACACCTCACCTCCCACCGCCCCCACCAAGTGTCCACCTTGAAGGCAGCCTCACTCCGGACAAAGTGGAACCCCGAAGTCAACAAGGGGCTCATAGACCCTTGGCTCCTGGCTCCTCACCAGCCCACAGCTCCAAGCTGCCCCAGCTCCCCTGCCCTGCGCTGGCACAGGGCCACCTGAGCTGGACCTACCTGAGCTCCTGAGAGCGTGGCCTTCTCCAGCAATGGGCTCCGCGTCCCCCAGCCTCCCCGCGGTCGCCTTCCCTGACCCTCGGAAGTGAGCTGCTCTTCTTCACCTCCCGGTAAGGAGCCCCTGTGTTCCCCTCGGCTGGTTTCACTACTTCACAGGACATCGCCCCAAAATCTTCAGGGTGGGGTCCACTTTTCCATGAAATACATCATTCCTCTCTCCTGGGGTCCTCTCTCCTCACTTTTGTGGCGACGAGGGCTGCCTTTGTCGTAAAATAATTTAGGACGCTTTCATCTTTCCCACATCCCGTTTGCCTTTCTCCTTGACGCAGGTTGTTCAAGTCTATTCCCTCCGACTGACTTCCATGTCACAAAACTCCATTAAGCTTCTATCTGCCTGGGGGAGCCGTGCCTTCAGGAACCCGGGAAGGGAGGGAGTTTCTTGACAGTGAACAGAAGAAATATGTAAATGGGCACAGAACTCAGAGGCTGTCTCGTCCCCCCAAATCCGCCCACCCCGCCTCCGAGAGCATCTCTGCATCACTCTGCTCCCGGTGCTGGGAAGGCACTGTGGAGGCAAGCAGGGCAAAACCATTTCGAAAGCCTTATCTGAATCTTTGGTTCATTCCAGAGGCAAAGAAACTCATTCACAGAAAACTGGGTGCCTTACAGGGAGCTGCTCTGGCAGCAAGAGCACTGGAGAAAGAGTCCAAGATGTGGGTTTGAGTCAATGCCAGGGCTACTTTGTCCCGGCAGGAGGACCTGGCGGTGTTGACATCTGTGACATTTGTCTGACTTTTTTGGGATTTCTCTTCTCCTTCTGAATATTCACCCTTGACCTGACTTTGAGGGACCCCCAAATTATATAAGTTGAGATGCCACCAAGACTGGACCCGCCTAGATCTGAGCTGTGATGTGTCCCCGCTGTGTGGCCTCGGGTCACATGCCTCAGTTTCTCACCTGTCCCTCCTCCAGAGCACCCTGAGGTCTGAGTTACATCACAAAAACATACTTCGTGTTCCAATGGACCGTTAACTGTTTCTAAATGAGTTCAGCACCATGGATTTGAATTCCCGCAAGAACACGCTGAGGTTGGCGGTCTCCCATTTCACCAACCAACCATCAGGGGCATCGACAGCTCAACTGGGACGAGAGCTCAGTCTGCAGCTGGAGCCCCGAGGCTCAGGACAACCAGCCCCCTGCTGTTTCAAAGTAGCCAGTGGACCTACATTTCCGTTCCCACGAGGCAGCTGCTCTCCTCCAAGACTCCAGTTGGGGAAGGAAAAAGGCCCCATCTTCTTTCACTGCCCCCAAACTGAGGGGAATTCATCCCTGAGCTGGCTGCTCACAGATACACTCACCTTTCATCCTCCCAGCAGCCCTCACAAAAGCCCCATTTCATAGACGAGGAAACTGAGGCTCTGAGAGGTGAAGTAACTTTCCCAGGGTCACACAGCAGGTAAGGTCTGGTCTGTCTAGCAGCAAAGCTCTTTCTCAGTGACACGGCACATGCCACCATCTGTATGGCCTGTGGTCACCCTCCCCCCCTTTTGCCTGCTCTGTCTCCCACTAAAGGCTGTCTTGCTGCTGGACGCAGAGGGCTGGGGTGGGTGACCTAGATTCTGCTTCTGTCCTTCCTTACTCTGCCCCTGCCACCAGATAGGCGGAGGACCTTCTCCTCCTAGCTGGTGGAGACAGGGGTTCTGCACCTGTGAGGCAGGAAACTACCCGGGCAGGGTGAGGGACCACCCTCTGGACTCCCAGAGGGCATGACCCGCTGGCATAGGGCTCCACCATGGCTCTCTGCCTTATCTGCACCCTCAGTTGTGGTCCTTGCCCAAGGCCAGGCTCCACACGGGTTCTTCTGAGGCCGCATCCCATCCCCCACCATCCCGACCCCTGCCCAGCAACCCGGCACCCAGGTGAGCAGCGGGACGATGGGAAGTTTCCAGAAGCGCTGGGTGGGGGCAGACGCTCCTGCTCCCCAAAAGGTCACCATCCAGTGGATTCAATATTTTTCAGCCAGGGAGGCATCCTATATGTGTTTCTTAAAAATAAAAGGAAGAACGTCCGAAGGCTTGTTTCCTTCCTGGAGCCACTGGCAGCTCATGGCTCATTTCTCCCGTCTCCTCCGGCTATAATTAAGCTCGCAATACGGAGCGTTTCTGCCTGCTCAGCTCCAGTCCCAGAACAATATTTCAACCCACGGTTAAATGAGGTGGATAAATAAAGACGCCCTGGACTCCTGCGAGGATGACAATCCTCCCCGCCCCCGTCACCGTGCTCTGCGGACCCCAGGAACACCCTGTTGCCTTGGACACTGTGACAGTGGCCTCGAGATGGACAGAGGCTGCAGGGCCTCCTCAGTGGGGAGGCCGTTGAAGTGCCCGACCTCTCTCAGGGCCTCAGTTTTTCTATCTGTAATATGGGGGAGCAGACAAGTCCCTCTGGGCTCAGCCCTGCCGGCTTGAGCCTCCACATCCTGACTCAGAGTCAGACTTGCAGAGGTCCACCTGGGAATCTGCATTCCCCTGGGGCCCCAGGTACCCTCTCCATGGGACCATCTGTAGGGGGCCGGCTGCCTAGAGACCTGGGGAGGAGGGCCAGTTTCAGGATGACCCTAGGGCCCCTCTCTCCGCCTGACCTGACCCCAGACCAGAGGACAAAGCCCCGTGGTGGAAGGCCAGCCCCAGGCCAGCAAGTGCTGCAGTGCCCTTGGGCCACAAGGGGGCAGAGGCACCCAGGCACAGCACCTGCCTCTGCTCCAGCGAGCCGGGTCGGGCACCACCCGGACGCGTCTGTCCGTCCTGGTCTGCAGAGGGGACCAGGCGCTGGGCGGGGGCCGACCTCTCCCCTGCAGCCTGGATGGCCCTCGGACCTCTGCCCCAGCCTCTTCTGGAAAGCTCTTTAAAACTCAGCCAGATCCCCTGCGTCCGAATCCTGGCTGAGGGCCCAGGGATGGGAATTTCACACCGGGCCCCGCTCCCACTTCTGATGCGCACCAAGTTTAATTACCACCAATTCTGATCCAATCCTCAGTCGCCCCATTTCACAAGTGGGGAAACTGAGGCCCAGAGAGGGCAGGGGTTTGAGCGAAGACCCTCCCCAGCCAAGCAGCACTCCCAGCATTGGGCGACTTTGCTTCTTGTTGTGGTGCGAAACGCTGCTGAGAATTTCTTAATTCCCTTTCGCAAAAAGACAGGTTGTGCTTTGTGCAGAAATCGTTATTCAAAAATTACAGACTCTGCTTGTTTCTATGGAAACATTTTTCACCTTATGCAAATGAGGCAAGAGGCATGAAAACAACGCCTTCCCTCTCTGCCCCCCTTCTTTCTTTTTGGAACCTTGAAAAGCAGTGGCTGAAAGTTTAGTCCTGGGCAGAGCGGGTGCGAGGTGGCCCCTGACCCTTCCGGAGCCCTGGCTCCGGGATGCTCGGCCTTGGCGCCCCCAGGCAGGCAGGGCTCAGAGCCTTCCGGCCAGTTACTCCCACTCTGATCATTAGCGAGCAGAGGCTGGCAAAGTTCTCTTCAAGGTGTTCCCCAGCCCTTTGAAGGGGAGCCCGCTGCCCACAGAGAACCCCACGGGAAGCCCACCCAAAACAGAGCCTGGGGGTGGCACCCCACTTTTGGTCATCTTCCACCCTCACCTGCTTCGAGCACCTGTTGTTTGCCCGGCCCAGACTGGCATTCCTTTGAGGGGCTTTTCCTCTGCACCCCTCCTGCACCCAGCTCTGCCACCAGGAGGAGAATGGTTGGGGATCCCCGAGGCCAGGGGTGGGGATGGCAGGTATATCTTTCCTCCTGTGTTGATTCAAGCCCCAGCGCCAGTACCTCCCGACTGTGTGGCCTTGGGCCAGTGTCTTTGCCTCTGTGAGGCTCACTTCCGCTTAGAATGGGGGTGATTGCACCCATCTTGCAGGGTTGTGGTGAGGGTGAAATGAAAGCACACAGTGGGGTCTCAATCCATAGGAACCCCAAGTTGCTCCTTGGGAAGGGGGAGCCAGGATGAGCACAGACCTCTGGGGGCGGGGTGTACTGCGTGGGGCGAGGACACCCCAGGAAGAATCCCCACCCCCGCCCCCGCCACTGTCCAGAGCCGCTCCTGACAGAGGCGGCCACCAGGAGGCAGTGTCCCACAGGGCAGGGGCACCAAGTTTGGAGCCCAGAGACCTGGGTTCAAGTTCCGACTCAGAGGTGTCCTCACCGTGTGATCTGGAGATCACTGAGCCTCAGTTTCCCCATCCTCTCCCCAGCCACCCCAAGGGCTGTGTGGGGACCAGACGACAGAAGTATGTAAGAGGTAGGCGGGTGAGGGTCAGTGAACATGGCGGGTCCGAGGCCAGACATGACTGTCCATCCTGAGTATCAGCCACTACTTCATGGCCACGACCCAACTGTACACTCTCTCGCTCTGGAGCCCCTGAGGACACTCTGCTTTTCTTCCTCTGCTGGCTTCTCCCCAACCCCCTCTCCTAACAAGGCAAGCCTGGAGCTGCTCTGGCAGGTGCTAAACACTATTCTGTGTGGTCCACGTATATCACTTATGTAAGTAAGCAGGTATGTAAGCCCAGTGCATGGGTACTGTTATTCTCCCACTTTACAGGTGAGAAAACTGAGGCACAGACAGGCTGAGCAACTTGCTCGAGGTCACACAGCTAGGGAGTGGGAGATGGGATTAGAAACAGCAAATCCAACTGCAGAGGCCTAACAATTGACCACCATGCTATCCTGATTCCGTCTGCATTTGGGAGTTGCATCAGTTTCCTGGTGCTGTCATAACAAAATACCACCAACTGAGTGGCTTCAACAACAGAAATGTATTGTCTCAGTTCCGGCGGCCGGAAGTCCAAGGTCAAGGTGTCGGCAGGGTTGGTTCCTTCTGAGGCCAAGGGAGGATTATCCTGGGCCTGTCCCCTCGACTTGTAGACGGCCATCTTTGTGTTCACATGGCCATCTCCTTCTACATGTGCCTCTGTGTCCAAATTTCCACTTTTAAGGACACCAATCATATTAGATTAGGGGTCACGCTGATGCCTTCTCTTGAACGTAGTACCTCTGTAAAGACTCTGTCTCCAAATAAGATCGCAGTCGGAGGCACGGGGGGTTAGGACGCCAACATATGAATTTGTGCGGGAACACAGTTCAACCCAAACAGGAGTTAAGAGACCGTCTGAGGTACGGGACCCAGGGGTTCAAGGAAGGACAAGGATGGTGAATGGGGACTTTTCTCTCCTCTCAGAGTAAGACCTTAACCCCCAAAGTGCAGGCAATTAGCCTGAGGGCCCCCATTTTCTAAAGAAGCCCCCCCGAAGCAGCCCAGTGGGACTAGCACGGGGGGTTGGGTGGGGGAGACAGAGCCGCTCTCCTCACCCTTCGACCAGGCCTGCAAAGTCTGCGGGCAGAGAGCACAGCCGCTTCCTGTCTGTATCCCACTGAATTCAGCGGTCTGTTACACCAGCTATTAGAACATTATTTAGAAGAATAGAAGAAAACCAATAGGAAAAACGAAAAATCGTATTATAGTGAACAAAACTCAGGAATCGGGGCAAAGGGAGAAATGAGTGATGTCTCAGTTGTCTGAGGGGCCCTCGCTGGATTCTGTGTGTGCCGGTTATCACCTTACTGCCTTTCAGCTCCAAAGCCACCTTGATGCCTCTCCTAGTGAAGGACGAGGAGCCCCTGAGACTTTCCGGGCTGCTGGCACAGCACTGAGCTTTGTCCCAGAAGGCCCTGGAGTCCATGCAGGAGGAAGAGATTTCATTCCTGGTTCTGGTGGGTGGCGGAGCAGGTCCTGTAGCGCGCCCGGCTTCCCCGCATCGGCCCCTACCGGGTGGTTTGGTCATGGACCACTTCTCCATGGACAGCTTTCCCCACACCCCAGAGGGCAGATTTCCAGCAAGTTCCCTGCGGTGGATTTCCAGCTTCTGCCAGCCTGGCACCACAGTGGCCCCTTCGCCGTTCAGTAAAATATAACTACTCCTCCCATAATAATATCTAGAGCTCAGTCCAGGGGCGGGCGGCATCTTCTTTGGGTGCTGTCTCAGCCCTAAGAGCAGTGGCTGCTCCTTGTATCTGCTATTCTTCAGAGTTCTCTTTACTTCTAACCAGCCAGTCTCTCATTATTCCAATCCTGTTATAGGTAACAATCCCGGAGGATAGACTTTTCTTGTTCAAATTAATGTGTAGAGACTTCCCTGGTGGTGCAGTCATTAAGAATCTGCCTTCCAATGCAGGCGACACAGGTTCGATCCCTGATCAAGGAACTAAGATCCCACTTGCAAGGGGCAACTAAGCCCGAGTGCTGCAACTACTGAGCCCGCCCGCTCTGGAGCCCACGCGCCACAACTAGAGAGAAGCCCAGGCACCGCAATGAAAGATCCCGCGTGCTGCAACTAAGACCTGGCGCAGACAAATAAAATTAATTAATTAATTAAAAAAAACAATAACAAATTAATGTGTAGTTTCTGTCTCCTGGACCCTGACTGATACAAAACTGGTAGCAGGAGTGGTCCCAGGTGGTAGATGAGAGGTGGGGATGGGACTGGTCATGCCTCTGGGCTTGCACACAGCGCTGACATTCCTACCTACAGGAAGCGGTGTGTCAGTAATCCGTATACGCAGCGATATCACCGTTAATCAAACCATCACCTGTTGTCGATTTCAATGAAGGGGTTCAGGCCTGAGGAGCCCGAGTAGATGTTGAACTTGACCCTTACAGCAGTCATGGTGGCTATGAGGATTCGGGTGAGCTCTGGATTCTCTCGAGGGCACCTGAGAACTTACAAGGAGAAAATGACAGGCTGAGCCCCGTTAGCTCTCAGCTCAAGTCACAGACTGGGAACCAGCCAGCCTCCATGACAGCTCTAAAGGAAGCTCAAATTTCTTTTAGCTGCAAGCCTGATATTGCTGGAAATCAAATACAAAATTTAATTGTGCAGGTTGCTGAAATACAACAACTGAATTCATAGTCTCAAAAAATTTCTCATGACACAGGTAGGGCATTGATTAGCAGAGGACAGGATCCTGAACCTTGGAATGGGGACATCGGATTGGATCCAAACGAAACTGTTGGCCTTGAACCCCCAAATCACGCTGAGCCACCCCTGCCAGGGGAAGTAGCTTTCCTTTTTGTGTCTGAAGAGACTAGCCTCCCTCTGCCTGGAAATTCTGTGAAAGCTCACCTAGGGCCCTGAAAAGGGATACATCCCCCTCTCCAGACCCATCACAGCCCCGCCCTGTTGCCACTAGACACATAACTAGGTCCCTTTTCAATAGACTCCAGGAGCACAGGTACACACTTTGACCATCAAAAGCTTAACCAGCAGAAGAATTGTGAGGCTTTGCTAGTATATACTGGCAGAAACCTGGGAAACCAGTGTGGGAATGGATTCTAAGGGGATTGGACCAAAAAAGGAGGAATATAACATTAGATCAGGCCACATAAGATGGGCATAGCTGCACTTACTAGAGACTCTGAATTTAATGTGTTAGCTTATGTAACTATGTATTAATTATATAACCAATTACCACAGACTTAGAGACTCAAAACAATACATTTTTATTATCTCACAGTCTTCATGGGTCAGAAACCTGGACATGGCTTAGCTGGGTCCTCTGCTGCAAGGCTTCTCCCAGAGCTATAATCCAGGTGTTGGGCAGGACTGCAGTGTCCTGCCCTTTCACCCGAAAGCTTGGCTTGGGAAGGATCCGCTTCCAAGCTCACACGGTTGGTGACAGAATTCCGTTCCCTGCAGGCCTCAGTGACCAGCTGGCTGTTGTCCTCATGAACCTCTTCAACGTGGTCACTTTACCCAAGCCTGCAAGCTGAGGAGGCACAGACTGAAGTCCCAGTCTTGTGTAAGCTAATCACGGAAGTGACAGCCTACTGTCATAGTCTATTGGTTTGAAGTTTGATACAGGCTCCCCCATCCTTAAGGAGAGGGAATCACACAGAAGCATGAATACCAAGAGGCGGGGGTCCCTGGGAGCCGTCTTAGAGTCTGCCCACCACCGGCCCAAAGCGGCTCTGACAGCTTATTTGGTTGGTTGACCAGAACTTGGCCTCAATGGTGGCCCACAGCTAATGAGGTTGAGATGCCAGGGCTTCCTCAGGATGATGTGGAGGACAGAATGCAAGCTCAAGTGAGTAGGATGGTTGGATTGGATCTAGAATGTGAAACCTGCTGATTGAGAAGATTAAAGGGGTGTAGCTGATCCTGTGCCTGGCCCTGGGAAGGGAGTCAGAGATGTTTAATCAAAGCAGCCGCCATAAAACCCAGTAAGATAGGCAGGGCAGGAAGTTCTCCTAAATCCATTTAACAGAACAAGACCAAGGCTCAGAGAAGTGAAGCAACGTGCTCAGGGTCACACATCACACGGGTGGTTCAGACTCCAGGTTGAGTGCCATACTTCCCCACCTCTCCGCACCTCCTGTTGGGGGGTAGAGGGACCGAGGCAGAGCACACAGCACCCCTGCTAGTGCAGATGAGGCCTCAGACCCAGATCACCCAGCAAGGGGGAGCACGTGCCTCTCAGGCTCAGGTTGGTGTGACCGGGAATGACCAAGCGCTGGGCCGGACTGGCAGGGAGGGGGCAGCCAAGCTCTTGCTGGCCAAGAGGGACGCAGAACTAGAAAAATCATTACAGGTAGATGAATTATTCACAGCATCGTCGACCTCCTCAGGCCCCGGACAGCCGGGAGCTCGCTGAATAACCCAGCGCATCTTATTACCCACGTGTAATGGCCTCTTTTCCTCTGTCTCAGAAGAAAGCGATTCAACACCATCAAATATGAATGCGGGGCAGCTGATACAGTGGCCACTCACACACTGGCTCTCCAGTGCTGCCCTAGAGGTCAGGGATGTCGCCAGCCTGGGGTCCAGAGACTCGACCGGGAAGGGCCCGGGTAGCCGTGCCCTCCCTCCAGAGCCTGAGAAGAGAGTCCTCACACACGGCGGCAGCCTCCACCCCGTCCATGATCTCAGGTGCGCCAGAAATGCCGTGCTTTGCTTTCCTAAAACAGAGATTAATGTTAATTTTGCACATCATTCCCAATCCCAGTGGGCTTGAGGTCCTCCGGGGGGGCGTCTCTGCCCCAGAGCTCCCCTGGGGCTAAGGATTAGGAGGCGCCTTGGGGTCTGTATTAGTGTCCCGTGGCCGCTGTAACAGATTGCCACAAACGGGGAGGCTTGAAACAACAGACATTTATTCTCTCAAAGTTCTGGAGGCCAGAAGTCTGAGATCAAGGTGTCGGAAGGGTTGCACGCCCTCTGAGGCTCCGGGCAAACACCCTTCTGGCCTCTTCAGCTTCTGGTGGCCATCACTATCCCCTCTTTACAGGTGAGGAAACTGACCGGCAGAGGGAAGGGGGCTGCCTGGGGTTCCTGCAGCAGCTCCAGTGAACGACAGAGATGGCAGTCCCCACCGACCAGGCTAGAAGCAGAGGTGCAGGGCAGCCCACACACCCACCAGGCAGTGGCAGGGCCGGCACGTCCACCAAATCACCAACTCCAGAACCCAAGCTCTTCACACCTGGCCCGCCAGGGCTGGACGGGACCCCAGGCCTCCCACTGCATCCCGACGCGGGAAGCTTCCGCAGCAGGATCGTGGCTTGTTTTCTCTTTAAGTGGTGACTCATGTTCTGGAGAAACCATATTGCAAGAACAGTACATTATCTGGGGCCCACACGGCAAGAGCGTATTTATCAGGACAGCCCAGGATCGACGGAGCACCATGCCTGAGGGATTGGCATCTCCATAATTCCCACTTCCCCGCAGCCGGGACCCTAAGAGCAGACAGCGGGGAGGCTCTTGGAGCTGCCGAAGCCGCCACCTGCCCCTGGAGCAAGCGATGGGGCATGAAAGCATAGCCCGGCCGCCCGCAGACCGGCATCCCCTTCACCCCAGAGCATCAGTGTGGTGAACAGGACCCCACAGGGCGGGGAACAGCCTTCCACCTTGGGGTCTCCATCGGGTGATTTTAGCCACAGTCTGTCGCGAGCCATTATCCATTTTACCTATTTGTTCAACATTCATTCCTTTATTTAACAAAGTTTGCTGGGTGCCTGTATGGGGCAATCGTCCCTCCAGATACTGACAACGCAGACGTGGATGAGACAGACCAGGTCTAGTGGGCGAGACAGAACCTAACAAATCATCACACGATTCGCTAGTTAATGACACTGCGATGAGGTACAAGGAGCAGGGGAAGCCCACCCAGGGCGCTCACCGGTGATGCCAATAGTTCAGCTTCTCTGTGCACCGGTGCCAAGCCGAATCTCAGAGACAGCGTTTTGGGTGAAGTAGAAAAGAATAGCTTTATTGCTTTGCCAGGCAGAGGGGGCCACCGTGGGCTCCTGCCCTCGAAAACTATGTGTCCCAGCCTGGGAGGATTTGATGAGGAGTTTAATAGCAATAGTTCAAGGGTGGGGTTGCTGATAAGATTAGGGGGTGTGCAGGGTCTCAGGTGGCCGGGTCTCCTAGTCTTGATGAGCTTCTCTGGTCCCTTTAATCTCGCCTCCGGTGGTTTCTTAGCTGCTCCTCCCTTGATTAGCAACTGTTCGAACCTGCCCTTTGGAACTCAGGGGAGGTCATGGAGGCTGGAGTCTTGCCTACAAGAAATGGGGGGCAAAAAGGCTTCCATGCCCAGCAGCCCCATGGGATCCTCCTCGGTTTCACCAGGGAGGCCCCAGAAGGCTTCTTGGAGGCGGAAACCCCTAGAAAGAGGGCGACCAAGGAGAGGAGGAGATGCTGGGTGAGCAAGCAGCATCAGATGGAAAGGAGCCTTTCCGTTTTCACTCCAGTGTCAGTGAGGCCCTGACACTGCCCTCCCTGGGTGTGTTTGCTCTAGGACTCTGCCCCCAGGCTCTGCCCAAGGCCCCGGGACACACAGAGGCCTTGCCATAAGGGAAAGGCAGACATTTCTGGACCATCTCCTGATGCACCCCCTTCTCCCTTCCTCTCTTACCTGCCCCTCCTGCCACACAGCTTGGCCATGAGGATTCTTGCTTTAGGAGGGAAGTGGGGACCACTGAGAACAAGGGCGTCCCTGGGACTGGCAGAGGGGGCCTCTGACACACAGAACTTCCCACCTGGCTGGGAGTGGAAGCTGGAAGCCAGTGGGGTGGGGGGAGCAGTGAGGGTCTCCTGAAACCCATAGGGAATTCCAGGAATGTAGCCAGAGCCCTGGAAGCTGCCCAAGGAGCCACTGGGTGGGTCTACAAACGGCAGAGGGAAATGTCTCAGGTAACCCTGCCTGTCACCCCTCCCCCAGACCCTGCAATGTCCCCTTGCCACTCTGCCCACCCATCCTCCACCCCGAAGCCAGGGGAGCTGCTCCAAACCCAATCCCAGACTTCCAGTTTCTGGTCTAGCACAGAAGCAGCTTGGAAGCTACCACTCAGTGCTAACAACAAGTAAAAAACTGAACAAGCTGAAAAATCAACAACTCTTGTTAGATTTGTGAAAGAAGCGAGGCCACGGGGCAAACTGGTGCCCCCGCATCAGAGGCACCAACAGCTGAGCGCAGAGAACCACGGCTCCAGAGGCAGAAAGCTGCACGGGAACCAGGGCCAGGGAAGGGAACCCGAACGGAAACTGACGAGTTGCTGGAGGCTCAGTGTAGACGAGGCTGAGAGTTGAAACTCCAGAGGGGGCCCAGTGCCAGAGGGGTCCTCACCTGTTTGTGAACTTTACCTCCAGGACCCCAATCTGCTCTCACAAGTGAATATTGGAGGGAAAACCCCCTTGTGCTTCCAGCAGGGGAGGAGGAAAGGAACCACTGTGAAATACGCCAGGATATCCTGTTCTTAACAAGGCCAGCCCTCCTAATCTATCAGATTTAATCTATTAGTTTAACCTAATCAGAGCCTAATCTCCCTGGGTTTTATCAGAGCCTAACAGACGTGAGAAAGGGGAAACACCCAACTCCAAGCCACTCTAGCCATCCCTCCCCACCTATGGGGGTGGGAAGGGATGAGAAACATTCATGAAGTTCACAGTCCTGTAAGCACAGGTTCACTACAGGACTGAGACCTAGAACTCTTCCCCTCCCCCCACCTCACCACTGCATTACTAAAGGCCTATATCCAGAAGTTTCTTTTACCCAGTACCTCATGTCCGGCTATCAAGAAAAAATTACAAGGCATACTAAAAGGCAAAAAACATAGTTTGAAGAGACAGAGCAAGCATCAGAACCAGATTTGAATATGGCAGGGAGGTTAGAAATATCAGACCAGGAATTTAAGACAGCCATGATTAATATGCTTGAGCTCTAATGGATAAAGTCAGCGGCATGCAAGAACAGAGGTGTGGTGTAAGCAGAGAGATGGAAATCCTGAGAAAGAACCCAAAAGAAATGCTACAGATCAAACACACTGGAAGGGAAATGCAGAATGTCTTTGAGGGACTTATTAGTAGACTGGACACGGCTGAGGAACGAATCTCTGAGCTTGAGAATATCTCAACAGAAACCTCCAAAATTGAAAAGCCAAGAGAACAAAGACTGAAAAAAATAGAACAGAATATACGAGGGCTGCAGGACAGCTACAAAGGTATAACATATGTGTAATTGGGAATTCCAGCAGGAGAAGAGAGAAAGGAACAGAAGAAATATTTGAAACAATAACGGCAGAGAATTTCCCCAATTAATGTCAGACACCAAGTCAGAGATCCAGGAAGCTCAGAGAACACCAAACAAGATAAATGCCCCAAATAAACTATACCTAAGCATTTCATTTTCAAACTTCAGAAGAGCAAAGATAAAGAGAAAAAAAATTCTGAAAGAAGCCAGAGGGGAAAAAAGCACATTATCTATAGAAGAGCAAAGATAAGAATTACTTTCAGCTCCTCGAGAGTGGAGTGAAATATTTAAAGTGCTGAGAGAGAAGCCCCACAAATTTAGAATTCTGTACCCTGTGAAATTACCCTTCAAAAGTGAAGGGGAAATAAAGACTTTCTCAGACAAACAAAAATTGAGGGAATTTGTGGCTAGTAGACCTGCCATTCAAGAAATGTTCAAAGCAGTTCTTTACAGAGAAAGAAAATAATATGGGTCAGAAACATGGATTAACATAAACAAAGGAAGAGCATAGGGGAAGAAATAAAGTAAAGAAAGTGAAGGTAAAATAAAACCTTTATTTTTTTTATTCTTAACCTTGAACTAACAGATAACGATTTGTTCAAAATAATCATACCAACAATGTATTTGACTATATACATAATATATATGCTTATGAATGTTTATGTATAAGTGAAATGAATGACAGCAATGATACAAAGTATAGGAGGGAGGAATTAGGATTATTTTGTTATTATAAGGGATTTGTACAACCCATGAAGTGAGACAGTGTTATTTGAAAGTGGATCGGAGTAGCTGTAAATGTATATTGCAAACTCTAGGGCAACCACTAAAAACAAGCAATATAACTGATAGGGTGAGAAAGGAGAGAAAAGGGAATTATATAAAATGCTCAGTTAAAACCACAAAAGGCAGATTTGCAACAACATGGATGAACCTTGAGAACAACATGCTAAGTGAAATAAGTCAGACAAAGACAAATACTGTATGATCTCACTTACATGTGGAATCTAAAATAGTTGAAATCATAGACACAGAGAGTAAAATGGTGGTTGCCAGAGGCTGGGGCGTGGAGGTGCTGGTCAAAGGATACAAGCTTTCAGGTATAAGGCGATTAAGTTCAGGGGGTCTAATGTACAGCATACAGCATGGTGACCATCGTTAACAATACTGTATTATATATTGAAAGTTCTCACCACACACACACATACACACAAAAAGGTAACTATGTGAGGTGACGGATGTGTTAACTACCTTTATTGTGGTGATCATTTCACAATATATACGTATATCAAATCATCATGTTTTACACCTTAAATTTATATAATTTCTTTCTGTCAATTATACCTCAATAAAGCTGGGGGAAAAGAGACGAGTTACTCCAACACAAAAATCTCCAAATATCAAGGACTTGATAAATATTTATTTCTTACTCAAAAAAAAAAAACCCACAAAAAGGCAGAAAAAGTGAAAGAAAAATGTAGTAACAAAGAACCATTGTAACAAATACAAAACATTAACAAGTGTGGTAGATATTAAGCCAACTATATCACTAATCGCTTTGAATGTCAATAGTCTAAGTGCACCAATTAAAAGATTGGTAGAGTGTATCAAAAAACAGGAGTCAACTATATGTTGTCTAAAAGAAACTCACTTTAAATATAAATACACAAATAGATTAAAAGTAAATGGATGGAAAAACTAAACCATGCTAACACTAATCAAAAGAAAGCAGGAGGGCGGGAGATGCAAGAGGGAAGAGATATGGGAACATATGTATATGTATAACTGATTCACTTTGTTATAAAGCAGAAACTAACACACCATTGTAAAGCAATTATACTCCAATAAAGATGTTTAAAAAAAAAAAAAGAAAGCAGGAATAGCTAATTAATTTCAGAGCAGACTTCAAAGCAAAGAGTTTTATCAGGGATAAAGAAGGGTGTTACAAAGTGATAAATGTCCAATTTTCCAAAAGGGCATAACCCTTAATGTGTGTGCATCTAACAACAGAGCATCACAATATATGAGGCAAAAACGAATAGAATTTCAAAGAGAAATAGATGAATCCACTATCATGGTTGGAGACTTCAACACCCCTCTATCAGAAATGGACAGATCCAGCAGGTGGAAAATCAGTAAGGACATAGTTGAACTCAGCAACACCATCAATCAACTGGATAAAATTGACATCTATAGACTACTTCATCCAACAAGAGCAGATTATACACTCTTCCCAAGCTCACACAGAACATGCACCATGATAGACCACTTCTGGGCATGAAACATACCTTAACAAATTCTAAAGAATAGAAATCATACAATGTCTGCTCTCAGACCACAGTGGATTAAACTAGAAATCAATAACAAAAAGAATACCGGAGAATCCCAAAACACTTAGAGATTAAACAACATACTTCTAAATTACACATGGGTCAAAAGAGAAATTGCAAGAGAAATTTAAAAATACAGTTGACCATTGAACAACATGTGTTTGAACTGCACAAGTCCACTTAAATGTGGATTTTTTTCAATAAATACATACTACAGTACTACACAATCTTTGGTTGGTTGAATCTGTGGATGTGGAACAGCGATATGGAGGGCCAACTGCAAAGTTACATGCAGATCTCCACCTGTGAGGGGATCAGTACCCCTAACCCCTGCATTGTTCAAGGGTCAACTCTATCTTGAACTAAATGAGAATGAAAACATAACCTATCAAAATGTGTAGGATGCAGCAAAAGCAGTACTTAAAGGGATATTTATAGCACTGAGTGCATCTATTAGAAAAGAAGGAAGATCTAAAATCAATCATCTAATCTACCTCAAGAAACTGGAAAAAGATCAAATTAAAATGAACGTAAGCAGAAGAAAAGAAATAGTAAGAATTAGAGCAGAAATCCATAAAATTGAAAACAAGAACTCAGTAGAGAAAATCAACAAAATCCAAACCTGTTCTTTTGAAAAGATCAATAAAATCAATAAGCCTCTAGCCAGGCTAACTAAGAAAGAAGACTCAAATTACTAATATTAAAAATGAAAGGGGGAACACCACTACAGATCCCATGGACATTAAAATGAATATTATGAACTATGAATCAAGGAATTCTATGCCCACAAATATGATATCCTACATGAAATGGACCAATTCCTTGAAAGACACAATCTGCCAAAACTCACACAAAAAGAAACAGACAATCTTAAAAGGACTACATCTATTAAAGATTACTGAGTCAATAATTAATAACGTTCCAATACAGAAAGCACCAGATCGAGATGGGTTCACTGGTGAATTCCACAAAACATTTAAGGAAGAAATTATACAAATTCTTTACAATCTCTTGCAGAGGAAATACTTCCTAACTCATTCTGTGAGGCTGACATTACCCTAATACCAAAGCCAGACAAAGAGATTACAAGAAAAGAAAACTACAGACCAATATCTCTCGTAAACATATATGCAAAAATCCTCGACAAAATATTAGCAAACCAAATCCAACAGTGCATAAAAAGAATTATAGACCACAACCAAGTGGAATTTATCCCAGGTAAGCAACGCTGTTTCAACATTTGAAAATCAATTAATGTAATCAATCACATCAACAGGCTAAAGAAAAATCACATGATCAATTCACAGATGCAGAAGAATCACTTGATACAATCCAAAACCCATTTATCATTAAAAAAATTAACAAACTAGGAATAGTTTACTGCTGAATGTTGAAACTCTTTTTCAACATTGTATTGGAAGTTCTAGCTAATGTAATAAGACAAGAAAATGAAATAAAAGGTACACTGATTGGGAAGGAAGAAATAAAACCACCTTTTTCAACATGATTGTCCATGTGAAAAATCCAGAAGAATTGACCAAAAACAAACAAACAAACAACAACAACAAAAAAAACCTCCTAGAACAAGTGATCATGTATATCAAGGTTGCAAGATACAGTACAAGATTCATATAGGCATTCTTTGGAGATATTGTGGGTTTGGTTGCAGACCACCAAAATAAAGCAAATATCATAAAAAAGCAAGTCACACAATTTTTTTGGTTTCTCAATTAATATAAAAGTTATGTTTACACTGTACTGTAGTCTATTAAGTGTGCAATAGCATTATGTCTAAAAAACAATGTACATACCTTACTTTAGAAATATTTTATTGCTAAAAAATGCTAACCAACATCTGAGCCTTCTGTGAGTAGTAGTAGTAACATCAAAAATCACAGATCACCATAACAAATATAATAATAATGAAAAAGTTTGAACTATTTTGAGAATTACCAAAGTGTGACACAGAGACACTAAGTGAGCAAATGCTGTTGGGAAAATGGTGTCAACAGACTTGATCGATGCAGGGTTGCCACAGACTTTCAATTTGAAAAAAATGCAATGTCTGTGAAGCACTATAAAGAGAAGAACAATGAAATGAGGTGTGCCTGTGTACAAAAATCACTTGGTTTTTTATATTCCAGCAATGAACAAGTGGAATTTGAAACAAAAAGCACAAAACCATTTATATTAGCACTCCCAAGAATGAAATATAAACCTAACAAAATAAGCACAAGTCTTACATAAGGAAACCCTGATGAAAAATATTTTTTTTTTTTAAATCCTAAATAAAAGGAGAGATATTTCACGTTCATGGGTAGAAAAACTCAACGTTGTCAAGATGTCAGTTCTTCCCAACTTGATCTATAGACTCAATGCAATTCCAAAAAGTCAAAATCCCAGCAAGTCATTTTGTGGACATCAACAAAGTGATTGTAAAGTTTATGGGAGCTCCCTGGTGGTCCAGTGGTTAGGACTTGGAGTTTTCACTGCCATGGACCTGGGTTCAATCCCTGGTCGGGGAACTAAAATCCTGTAAGCCGTGTGGCACAGCCAAAAAATAAATACATACATAAATAAAGTTTACATAAGAGGGAAAAGACTCAGAATAGCCAACACAACACAGAAGAAGAACAAAGTTAGAGGACTTGCATTACTCAAATTCAAAACATACATACTGAAATCTACAATAATCAAGACAGTGTGTTATCAGTGAAAGAACAGGCAAACAGACCAATGAAACAGAATAGAGAGCCCAGAAATAGACCCTTTATATAAATATAGTCAATTGACCGTTGACAAAGGAGGAAAAGCAATACAATAGGGAAAAGATAGTCTCTTCAACAAATGGTGCTGGAACAACTGGACATCCGCAAGCAAAAAAATGAATCTAGACACAGACTTTACACCCTTCACAAAAATTAATTCCTAATGGATCACAGACGTAAATGTAAAATGCAAAGCTGTAAGACTTCTAGATGATAACATAAGAGAGCATCTAGATGTCTTGGGTTTGGTGATGACTTTTTAGACATCAAAGGCATGATCCATGAAAGAAAAAACGGATAAACTGGGCTTCACTAAAATTTAAAAGTTCTGCTCTGTGAAAGACACTGCCAAGAGAATGAAAAGACAAGCCACAGACCGGGAGAAAATATTTACAAAAGACATACCTGATAAAGGACTGTTATACAAAATATAAAAAGAACTCTTAAAATTCAATAACAAGAAAGCAAACAATCCAATTAAAAAATGGGCCTAGGGACTTCTCTGGTGGCGCAGTGGTTAAGAATCCGCCTGCCAATGCAGGGGACTCGGGTTCGAGCCCTGGTCCGGGAAGATCCCACATGCCACGGAACAATTAAGCCCGTGCGCCACAACTACTGAGCCAGCACGTCACAACTACTGAAGCCCGTGCACCTAGAGCCCATGCTCTGCAACAAGAGAAGCCACTGCAATGAGAAGCCCGCGCACCACAACGAAGAGTAGCCCCCGCTCGCCACAACTAGAGAAAGCCCATGCACAGCAATGAAGACCCAACACGGCCAAAAATAAATAAATAAATAAATTTATTTTAAAAAAACCCCAAGAAAACAGCGAGATACCACTGTAATAACACGCCTATCAGAATGGCCAAAACCTGGAACACGGACAACATCGAATGCTGGTGAGGATGTGGAACAACAGGAACTCTCATTCACTGCCGGTGAGACTGCAAAGTGGTACAGCCGCTTCGGAAGACAGTTTGTTAATTTCTTACAAAACTACAGGTACTCTTACCATATGATCTGGAGATCACCCTCCTTTGTACTTACCCACATGAGTTGAAAACGTATGTCTACACAAAAACCTGCACTTCGATGTTTATGGAAGCTTTACTCATAATTGGCAAAACTTGGAAGCAACCAAGCTGTCCTTCAGTAGGTGAATGGGTAAATAAACTGTGATCCATCCAGACAATGGAATATTACTCAGCACAGAAAGAAGTGAGCTATCAAGCCATAAAAAAACATGGAGGAACCTTCAATGGATATTACTAAGTGAAAGAAGCCAGCCTGAAAAGGCTGTAGACTGCATGATTCCAACTATACGACACTCTGGAAAAGGTAATACTGTGGAGACAGTAAAACGTTCACTGGTTGCCAGGGGTTAGAAGGGAGGGAGGGATGAATAGGCAGACAACAGTGGACTTTTAGGGCAGTGGAAATACTCTGTATAATACCATAATGACAGATACATGTCATTACACATTTGTCCAAATCCATAAAATGAACAACGTCAAGAGTGAACACCAATGTAAACTGTGGACTTTGGAGGAAAATGTGACAGTTTTATACGTCTCAACTTGACTGAGCTAAGGGATGCCCAGAGAACTGGTAAAACATTATTTCTGGTTGTTTCCAGAAGAGATTAGCATTTGAGTCAGGAGACAGAGTAAAGAGGACAGCCCTGAAACCCGGAAAGGAAAGCAACCAGCCCGTTTTTCTGCTCTGCCGAGATGGGGAAAGTGAGAGTTGCAGCCTTGGCTGTTGGAGCCCAGGGAAATTGGGCTCAGGGGACTCTGGGCATCCCCGCCCAGGCTGCATCTGCCCCGCCCAAGGCACTGGTTGGGGGGGGGCACAGGCTGTGAGCCCCAAGACCTGGGCGTGTCCCTTCAGCTCTCTGAGTCTCAGTGTCCTTCTCTCGATGGACCCCCTGGACAGGGCCACCCTGTGGCCACCTGTCCCCACAGCTCCCTGCCTCTGTCTCACCCTTGGATATGAGCACCGGATCAGCTGTCAGCAGGCCTGGCACATGGTGAATGAATGAATGAATGAATGAACGAATGAATAGCAGTGGGAATACTGACTTGTGGGGAGTCATAAGAACTAAGTGAGAGAGCCCACGGACAGCCCCACATTGCACACAGCAGGTGCATAATTGATGTCAGCCCCTCCCTGTTCCTTTCTCCTCGTACCTCTCACACGTGTCCCAGAACTCTGAGCTCGGCATTCAAGGCCTGACCCTCGTAGCCTCGGTCCACCACTCCTCCTGGCCACTCCCTGTCCAGCCACCCCCCAGGGCGACATCGCCGGGGAATCGGCCCCAGCCTCGGTTCCCAGATGCTGCTCTCCACACCCCACGGCAGCAGGAGAAAATGGAAATGGCTGGGTGCGGAAGTCAGCGACAGGAAGCTTAAGGTGCTTTGTAAGAATCCTGTGGAAGCCCCCAACACCCTGGTCCAGACCCCGGCTCCTGCCACTGGCCACACCCCACACACCCCTCTTCTCGTCTGCCCAGGGGGCGGCTTGCCAGGCAGAGGACATGCTTTTCCTACACTGTCTGGCAAGACTTCCCCCTAACATGGGGCCGCGGTCGGTCCCCTTTGGGCCCAGAGCCCGTGGAGACCCCGCGTGTGACACGTGGACTCCCGGGCAAGGAAACTGAGGCTCCAAGGTGGAATGACTCGCCCCGTCTCACTGCTGAACAAGGTGGCTGGGCACGTGGGTTTCCCAGTTGCATGGACCTGGGTTTAAAGCTGACCCCCCCTGCCTCAGTTTTCTCACCTGTAACCTGGGAGTAAGGACGCCTTCCTCTTGGGCGACAGTGAGCACTGACTGAGATCATCTTTCCTCCATTCGGTTGGCATTTATTGAGCATCTACTGTATGCCAGGTGCTGTTCCTGAAGCGTGGGATACATCGATGAACAAAACAGAGGGAATAAACTTGCCCTCGTGGAATTTACATTCTAGTCAGGGGAGGTAGAAAATAAACAAATCAGAAAACCTTACAATGCCAGGTGGTAGTAAATGCTTTGAAGAAAAATACAACGACTAGAAGGAGAAGGGGGGAACATTGCCAATCTATGTCCCTTACCCGTCGTCAGGAAAGGTCTCTTTGAGAAAATGGGGTTTGACAAGGGGCTTGAAGGAGGAGAGGCCATGAGCCATGTAGCTACTAAGGAAAGAGTCTTAAGACAGAGGGAACAGCCAGTGCAAAGGTCCTGAGGCAGGAGCACAATTATGTGTATAGGAAGAGCAAGGAGGTGAGGGCAGTGGGACAGAGCAGGGGAGAGGGCAAGGTGTGCAGGTCAGAGGAACAGCAGGATAACAGGGGCCTGCAGGACACGTGAGGGCCTGGGGAGGTGGCCCCACTGCAGGGTTTTGAGCAGTCGTATTGGATAAGAGACTGCAGGGGCAAAGGCAGGAGGACAAAGGAGACTCGAAGGGGAGATGACGGCTGGGACACGGTGGGCATCTAGGAGGTGGGAGAGGCGGTCAGATTCTGGATATTATCTAGAACCGTGCTGTCCGATATGGTAGCCACTAGCCCTAGGTGGCTATTTAAGTTAATTAAAATTAAAGGAAAACGAAATCAGTTCCTTGGTCACACTGGTCACACATCAACTGGTCAGTAGCCACGCAGCAGAGCACAGACAGTATCCTTCCTCGTGGAAAGTTCTACTGGGCAGTGCTGCCCTAGGATACAGAGCGCCAAGAGAGCAACCTGCCTCCTGGACGCAGGGTGTGAGGGAACAGAGGAGGCAAGAATGGCCCCAGGGGCTTTCCTGGTGGCGCAGTGGTTGAGAATCTGCCTGCCAATGCAGGGGACACGGGTTCAAGCCCTGGTTTGGGAAGATCCCACATGCCGCGGAGCAACTAGGCCCGTGAGCCACAATTACTGAGCCTGCGCGTCTGGAGCCTGTGCTCCGCAACAGGAGAGGCCGCGATAGTGAGAGGCCCGCGCACCGCGATGAAGAGTGGCCCCCGCTTGCCGCAGCTAGAGAAAGCCCTCGCACAGAAACGAAGACCCAACACAACCAAAAATAAATAAATAAATAAGCCTACATACACACACACACACACACACACACACAAAAGAATGGCCCCAGGGTTACACAGCGCCCAGCACACACAGCGAGCTTGCTATTGTCACCCTTATTATGATCGTCATTCACTCATCCCTACACATGTTCGGACAGGGATGCCCTCAGTAGAACACTTTTCCGTACTCTCCAGCCTCAGGGTCCTAGAAGTCCCCCTGCAAATACTCGGGAGGTGAAGCCACCATTTCCCTACCCCACTCCCATAGCCTCTTTGAAGGCAGCAGGCCATCCTTGAGTTCACGACTCCCCGGCCCAGAGAACACGTGCTGGGCCGGGGAGCTGCCGCTGGGTCCCCTCTGGTCCAGGTTCGGGCAAGTCACCTCCCCTCTCCCGGCCTCGGTTTCCCCACTGTGGAATGATGGGCTTGTCACACTCCGGACCTGCCCGGGACAGAGCCCCAGCTCGGGGGCTGCAGTGGGGGAGGGGGTCTCTGGGCGAGGAGGCGGGGACAGAGGTGATGAGGGATGATTTAGCGCGAGGACGCTCACAGCCCCGGCTGAATCGTCTGCACCTTCAGAAGCCAAGAGGCCAGTTGCGGCCCTTCGTAATCGTGAGCTGCGAAGTACAGGCTCCGTCACTCAGGCGCCGGCAGAACAAGGAACCCACTCTCTGAAACAAGTGACTCTCCGGTGCCTCCTGACTCTTCCCCAAATAAGCCGGCTCGCTCTGTTTCCTGATGAGCTACCGACCAAGGGGCCAGCGGAGGAGGACTCCCTGCCGCAGACGCCCTGTGCTGGGGCCAAGGTTTCCGCGCGCGCGGGCAGGGCCCATAACCCCAGAGTCTTCTGCTCTACGGAAGGGCAGCTAATGGCAGCGTGAACTGGGCCAGGGGAGGAGGGGCAGGGGGAGGAGGGGCAGGGGGAGGAGGGGCAGGGGGAGGAGGGGCAGGGGGAGGAGCAGCGGGCCCACACCTGGCTGAGGCTGGATCACTCGTTGCATCAGCGTCCAGGCTGCGGGGAAGAGCTGGCTGCTCTCCCTGCAAATGACATGAAAGCGTGTCTCTAACAGACCACCCTGCGCATCCCAACTGCTCTGTCTGAGGGTTTGGTTTGGGGCCGGCAGTGGGACAGTCCCAAACCCTGCAGGCAACGCCTGTGAGATCCGCCGAGATCCTCGCCCCCCAGCGCTGGCTTCCCAACGCCTTTGCCAGGTTCACCTAACAACAGGCGTTGGAAGGTCAAGGTCACCGGCTCTGCCTTGCCCTTTTCTGCTTCTTCCCAGGGACATCTCTCGACCCCAACCTGGCCCTTGGTAAAGTCCTCACACCAAAAATTCAGAACAGGAGTCCAAACTGACAGCATGGAAACAAGGAGAGAGGCATTCTTTGACACATCAAGATGTAAGTGCGTCAGTTTATAAACCAAAAAAGCGCCTGGTTTGGGAGGTGTCTCTGCCCCTTTTTGACCCTCAGTCAGCAAGGAGGCAAGGACACACCCCAAGTTTATAAAGCACGTTCCTGCCGAGCACTGGGGTTCAACCCGCCGGACCAGAGCACTTGACTGTGGGAATGGAAGAAGTGTGGTTTATTTCTCGATTCACAGGAAAAAGGTTAAGTTAGAGTTTTCTCAATATAACATCCCCCAACCCCATTAATTGTTCTCTGGCCTCCAACACCTGCTGCCCTGGGAAGGCGGACCTCGGAAGGCTCCCAGGAAGCAAAGGCCAGCGAGTTCCGCTTGTAAAAGAAGCCCGGGATGGCCTCTCCTCCTGGCTCTGGCAGATGGAGACCCAACCTCTCTCTGCAGGCTGGAGTGGGCAGTGGGGTGGAAGGAAGTGTATCAGTAGTTCATGGCGGGCTCCTGGGCTGTCTGTCCCGTGGCCAGCTCACTGGTCCGCTGTGATCCTTGCCCCCCAGCGCTGGCTTCCCAACACCTTTGCCAAGTTCAGAGCAGCAGCCCGGCCACTGAGACGCCAGCCCTGGGCAAGAGTCAGCCTGCCTGGGTGGGCTCTTCCAGCAAGGCTTGGACACGGCTGAGTCCAGCTGCAGGGGCTGCCTCATGAGGAGCCGTCCTGGGCAGGTGGGCAGGATCAGAGCGTGGTCCCCAGGGGAAACGGGCTCGAGAGTACCACTCACCTGCTAAGCTTTCTCGTCTAAACTCCACGCATCTTATGCCCTCGCTGCCTGAGAAGTACGCTATCCGCAGCCTGCCGGACCTGCGGGAGGGGAGGCAAATGGACACGGAGGCCAGGAACACAGGCACTGGAGCCTGCATGTCCTGGGTTGGGATCTAGGCTCTACTGCTTCCTAGCTGGGAAGCCTTGAGTAAGCCAGTTACCCTCTCTGAGCCCTGTTTCCTCATCCGCGAAACAGGGATCACGACACCCACCAGGGTCCCTGGGAGGGTTCAATCACACAGTAAGGAAAGACCCTCGCACCAAAGGCACATCAGAAAAGACACCAAAAAGCATATATAATAACGTACTGAACTGTCAAGAGTAAAACAGACCCATGTGCTCATCACCAGATTCTGAGTCTAAACATCCTTGGGGGGACTCAGAATGGATATAAGGACCAGAGAGTGGAGGGTGCCGGGGGCTTGGGCCTCTGATGACTGGGGTCCATATTTGAGGTGGCCCTTTAGGTCAGTGGGACCAATGAGAGGCAGAGTACGGGAAAGGGGGGCGGGGTCCAGGAACTTTTCTCCATTGTGCGGTCTGGAGCCCAGCCTCCGTCCAGGGGCTGGGTCCTCCTTGGCTGACTGTCGCTACGTTCCCTGTTTGGTGATAACCTTTACCTTTCTCTTTCTTCCAGGTAGGAGGGTGTGGGCATTCCCTTCATGGCTCAGTAGAGCCTTGATTCTGAAGGGTCTGGGGATATTTCAAGCACACCCTCTGCGGCCGGCAGGTACTGACAGCTGGCCATGCCACCTCTTCTCCACAACTCCTCCCCCAAATCAGGAGCACAGTGAGTGGGCCACAGTGGAGAACTCCGACAGCATCCCGGGAGACAACAGGCAGAAAGCCTCGGACTTTGCTTCTTTTCTCTCTGCACACCTGCTGTGTGACTCTGAGCAGGTTGGCCGGCCTCTCCGAGCCTCCACTCCTCATTCCTACAATGGGGGTGACAATACCTATTGCACAGTGACCCGGAGGCCAATTCAGCTAAAATTCAAATAAGATGGGGCTAAGCATTGGCTGTAGGGCTGCTATGGACTGAATGTTTGTGTGTCCCCAAAATTCACTTGTTGAAGCCCTAATGCCCCACGTGATGGTATTTGGAGGTAGGGGATCTTGGGGAGGTGATTAGGTTTACATAAGGTCGAGGTCGTGAGGATAGAGGTCCCAGGATGGGATCGGTGCCCTTCTAAGAAGAGACCAGAGAATTCATTCTCCCCACCCCCAGCCCGACTCCCCATCCCCAGCACCATGTGAGGTACAGAAAGAAGGCAGACATCTGCAAGAGAGCCTCCACAAGGGACCAGATCAACCAGCACCTGGATCTTGGACTTCTCAGCCTCCATCACCGTGAGAAATATTTGTTGTGTAAGCCACCCCGTCCGTGCTATTTTGTTATAGCAGCCCGAGCTGACTAGGACAGAAATTAGTGCTGAGAGGTCAGGTGCTGCTGTAACAGACACTGAAAAATGCAGAAGCAGCTTTGGAACCAGGTAATGGGAAAAGGCTGGAAGAGTTTTGAGATGCATGCTAGAAAAAGCTGATATTGCGAGCAGACAGTGAAAGGTGATTCTGTTAAGACCTCAGAAAGAGAAGAGGAGAGCTGTAGAGAAAGCCTCCATCTCCTGGAAAACACACAGATAATCATGAACAGAACGTTGGTAGAACTGTGAAGGTTAAGGGGGACTCTGAGGATGGAAATGGGGAACGTGTTATTAAACAAGGGAGAAAAGTTGATCCTGTGACACAGTGGCAAAGAACTTGCCTGAATTATGTCCGTGTTCTAGTGTTTCGTGGAAGGCAGAACTTGCAGGGGATGAAACTGGCTATTGAACTGAGGAGATTTCTAAGCAGAGTGGTTCCTCCCGACTGCTTACTGTAAAATGAGAGGAGACAGAAGTGAATTGAAGAAGGAATTATTAAGCAAAAAGGAGCCAGAACTTAAAGATCTAGAAAATTCTCAGCCTATTCCATATTGCACAAAACGAGAAAGCGTGTTGGGAAGAGAGTCCTGAGGGCGTGGCTGACTAGCCCTTAGTGCAGGCGTGAATCACGCACCTAACCAGCCACCCCAGTTTGAACCGAAGGGGATGGAGATGGGACAGAATGAAGGAAAGCTGTGGACTACTTAGATTCTATAGGACAGGACAGTAAAGCTGTTCAGCTGCAAATGCGCACTATTCTTCAAGAAAAGAGGAAGGGGAATTGGAAGAAGGTAGTCAAAAGGCACCAACTTCCTGTCGCAAGATAAATAAGTACTAGGGACGTAATGTAGTACATGACGCCTATACTTAGCACTGCTGTATGATATACAGGGACGTTGTTAAGAGAGTTGACCCTAAGAGTTCTCATGGCGAGGAAAAAAACTTTTTTCTTTTTATTGTATCTGTATCAGATGATGGACGTTAACTAAATCTAGTGTGGTAATCATTTCAAAATATACATTAATCAAACCATCATGCTGTACACCTTAAACATATACAGTGATGTATATCAATTATTTCTCAATAAATAAAACTGGGGGGATAAAAGAAAAGAGGAGAATGGTCCCCAAGGTGATTCAGAGACCATCAAGGCCACCACCTAGGTTTCAACCGGCCAGGTGGTCTCCAACAAAAGCCATGGGTGCAGGGCTGTCAGGAGCTATGGGGGTACCACCCCCTCCCGGCAGAGCTGTTGTTTCAGCCACCCAGACTATGGTAATTGTTATAGCAGCTCAAGCAGACTAAAACAAGGGCCAAGCAATCAGGGTCCAAGAAAAAGGAATTCAGAATCAGCCAAGGTGGGGGCAGACAATGACCCATATGTAAGTCAAAGGTGCAGGTTCAGAAGCCAGACCTCCTGGACTTGACTCTCTTCTCCATCATTCACTCACTGCTGTGTGACCCTGGGCAAATTATCAACCCCTCTGTGCCTCAGTTACCATATTAGAAAAATGGAAATAATAATGGCACCCAGCCTGCTAGGGCTGCACGTCAGGGTCTTAGCAGGCACCTCGCCCATTACCTTATAAATGGCCAGCAGTATGCCTGTCACCACCACTACCATCCCAGCCTTGGAGCGTCTATGGTTCATTATGATTGTGTCACTGGGGCCCCTGGGTGTGAAGTATCATAAACTTAGGGTCAGTGACAAGCTCTTTGTTCTGGGATCCCGGATCCTGACACCTCAGGTTGTGTCAAGAGGTGAAAGCTAAGAGATTCAGCTGGCAAAGAAACAACTTATTCCTTCCACAGACAGCAAAAGTGAGAGTAGCCGATGGCGTCAGCTCCCCTTGACCGTCATACAGGGGAACAGGAAAACAAACGGGGCAATGACCTCAACATGGCTAGTGGGCACCCTGCTAAGGACGAGCCTTTTTATGGCCTGCAGCTGTACCCTTTGGAGGAGGGGTAAAAGCTTGTAGACCCCCTCGGAACCTGGGAAGGGATAAGACAGAGTTTCATGTCTCTCGCCAGCCGCCCTGACAGGTGGGGCGGGAAATGGGAAACAGCCTCGTGGCAGCTCCTCGCAAGCCCCCAAGCCTCCTGTTCCAGGAGGACAACAGGACGTCCCGCCAGGCTTTAGATCAGCTGTGGTCGGGCCTTGTATACATGGCCTCCGTGGAGTTGTACGGAGTTGCCAGAGTGCCAGGGTGGAGCCATTCCCCTACAACTAGATGGAGGTCAGCCTTAAGGAGGAGATGGCCTAAGTAGGCCTTGAAAGATGGGTTAGATCAGAAGAGGCCAAGCCTCAGGAACAGTGTCCTGGGTGGCAGCTACAGCTGGAGCAAAGCCAAGGAGACCGGAAACGAGAGGGTTTCCTGGGAAGTACGGGTGTTCGAGTTTGGCTGCTTCAACGGATTTGAACATGCGTAGTTTGGAGACGGGGGCATCTGGAAAGGAGGCATTGGGATGCGGTGCTGCATCAGGCTGCAGGGTTTCAAAGTCTAGTAGGGGAGGCTGTACCAGAAACGCAGGCACCAAGCGCCCAGGACGCCAGTGCTCAGACAGAGAGCAGCCCAGGGCACGGGGCAGAGGGCGTGAAAGAAAATCAAGTGCCTTAATTTTCTAAAATTCAGACGAGTTTAGGGTTTCCATTTGAGGTCTCCCTTTTCCTGGGAGGGGTGGAGCGAGTTGCAGCTGGCCCCCAATGTTGTCTGATGCACCTGATGTGGAGGGTCAGGGGAAGAGGTGACCTACAGGCGCAGCCTTAGCGAGAGCTGGGTTGGGCCGGATCAGGGAAGGCAGGGGCTGCTGACAGGCCCCATGAGCAAGGCCCAGGCCCCGGGTCCCCGGTCAGCCTTCTTGCTAATCACAGGCCCCATGAGCAAGGCCCAGGCCCCGGGTCCCCGGTCAGCCTTCTTGCTAATCACAGGCCCCATGAGCAAGGCCCAGGCCCCGGGTCCCCGGTCAGCCTTCTTGCTAATCAGGGTTGCCATCCATGTCGACGCCACAGGTTAAACCGACCCCAAGACGCATCGACTGAGGATTCCTCTCATTAAAGTCATTCCTGAAAGAAACCGCCCTGATCTCTGGCCCTCCCAGAATGTCTCTGCTCCTGCGTTCTTGAAAAGGCCTTTGGCCAAAAGCAATACAAACCAACCTGAAATCGAACGTTTCCCCACCTGGGCGGCCGCCTCGCAGCCTCACGGCACTCGTGCCAACCTGCCGTCAATACAGACACACACCGCAGCAACTCTGAGGACCCCGCACCCCACCCCACCCCACCCCACCCCCGCGGCAGCAGCTAATCAATTCCCTGGTCCCTCCTCGCCAGCTCTGGAAGGCAGGCAGTCATTTATTCCGTCAGCTGCACATCAGCCTTTCTGGTTTGGTTTTTCTTGATCAGCGTGAAGGCAAACTTTAAAATGCATGAGAATCCTTCAAACAGAAACCCCGGCCCTGCCCTCCACTGCAGTGCAGGCTGGAGGCAGGCGGGGCAGGAAAGGGGAGGGGGCAGCAAGCGGGGGAGGCTTCAGAGGAAGGGCAGCCTCAGGATGGGCTCACAGCCTTAGTTTGGGTTTTTAAGAATCGGTTGTTCAGTAGCCCCTGCCTGCCTGCTCCTGCCATCCCGCATTCCAGCTTCACCCCTCCCGGGCGAGGGAGTCCTCACGATCCCCAGTAACGCACGTGGGCCCTAAAGTGAGGACAACAGCTCCTTCCTCACCTCGCTGGTACAAGGGTCCTGGCGCGGCTCTTTGAAGTGTGGGGTCAGAGCCTCTGGCCGCTGAAGAGACGCGGAATTGCATTCAGCTGCCACCATGGAGTAGAGACAATTGTGACCCACACCGGGGCTCGTGGACGGCTGGTTGCCTGTCACATCCAGCAGGGTCTGCAGGCTGGGAGGTGGGGACTGATGGGGCAGCGGCAGGATGTCTGGGGGCCCCAGGCTCCTTGCTGGATGTCAGGGTGTGACCTCTGTCCCTGAGGTCACCTCCTCATTCCTGCAGGACCCAGGACAGCCAAACACGCCGGCCAGGGAGGGAGTGGGCCAGCCTCCTCCCCTCCTCCCTTCGGCCTTGGGGTCTGGCTTCCCCTGCACCTCGGACCCTCTCTGCACACTGGCCCTCTGGGCAAGGTCTGGGCCAGACCCCCTCTCTGCTTCTCCGCTCCACGCTTGAGAACTGGAATCTGATTGGTCCTGCCCATCTTTGCATGCCCCGCCCTGCCATGCGGATTGGCTGCCCTCCAGGCGAGCGTCTGTCCTAGACCAATCAGCTGGGGCCGTGGGTGGGGCACGTGGCCTTCCTGGGGCCGCCCCCCGGGGAGGCTGGGGCGTGGTCCACATAATCGGGCCTCAGCCGCAACTGGTGCGAGTGGGGTGGGCAGGAGACCCTTGTTGAGTGGGTGCAAATGGTGGTCCGTGCTCATGTAGGCCCGCAGAGCAGGGCAGTGGTTGAGGAAGTGGGGAGTGTTGCCAGGCAGCGTGGCCTGGGAAAGGTACTCCACCTTTTTGCATCTCTCTTTTCTTCTCTGTAAAATGGGGTGATGATGGCTCCATCTCATCAGGTTTGAAGTACAGAATGAATGAGGAAATTCACATAATTGGGCCTGAGTATAGTGACAGCTCAGTAAATACTGGCTGCTTCTTCGTATCGTCACCATTATTACTGGGAAGACCGGCGTGGCATCTGACCCATCTTCAGTGGTCTCCCAGGACCCTCCTAGCTCTTAATCCCTGAGCCACTTTGCTCAGTCTCCTCTGCGCTTTGCCAAATAAAGGATCTGAGAGGAGCTGGGGCCAGGGTGCTGGGTGGGGGGGAGGAGAGTGAAAAGCTGTGATTATCGCTTGCTCGCTGGCTCAGCAGAAGAGAAAGCGTATGCCCAGCCCACCTAGCAATTACCCACAATGATGATGGTGATGGAGCCAGATGCGGCACCGTGGGGGAGGGGGCTGGGAGGGGGAGGGATGAGCTAATTCTCCTCCTTTGGAGAGGGTGCTGGAGGAGGGGGGTCATTGGGGAAGATGCCTGGGCCTTTATTCCCTTGCCCGACCCCTGCAGAATCCCAGTGCTCTTAGAATGAAGTCAGAGAGAAGACCAAACACCCCAGCAGCCCTCCAAGGCCCCACCTAGACTGGTCCTTGCCCTCTCTGAGGCTCTGCCATACCCTCCACACTCCTGTGCTCTAGCCACCCTGGCTTTCTGCCAAGCTTATTTCTGACTCAGGGTGTTTGCAAGGGCTGTTCCCCTGCCTGGAATGCTGTTCCCTCTGCCCTTTGCCCGGCTAACTGACTCCTACTTTGGGTTCCTGCTTAACCGTCACTATCTAAGTCACCATATATATATAGGCCCTCCCTGACCCCAATCCGAAGGAGGTCCCCGCTGTAGGGTTTCTTAGTGCATAGCCTGGGGCCCCTGCAGCCTGCTGTGATATTCCCCAAATCCCCATTAGGTTCACGCTCAGGAACACCCCCAGGTGGTGACTGGCTTTGGAACACCCTTTCTGGCAGGGAGGTGGGCTTGAGCTGGAGGGTTTTGGGACCTGCTGTGGCCTTCCCACCATCACTGTCGGCCCAGCCGCAGCTCCACGATCTGACTTCCAGCAGCCAACCGCCGCCAGCCAAAGGGCAAAATTTTACTAACGAGGATCCTTTTTATGCTGCCGAGTTCATGTCTGAGCTAATTAATTTCCAGGTTCCACATGAACTCAAGAGCTAAAAATTAGCACTTGCCGAAAGCCACTCTCCTGAATTACAGGGGGGGCCTGGAAGGCCAGAGGCACTGACGGCTCCTGGCACGGGTGCACCAGCAGAGGCTGCTTCCTCTTCCACCCCTTCCCTGGCTGGCCTTTACCCCTGGCTCCGGGCAGCGGGGAGGGTACAGCGTGAGGCCACAGACACCTCCAGCATCCATCTGGGCCCAGACGCCTGGGTTCATGGAGCCCTTGGTCGGGCCCTGGAGGTGCCCCGCCTTAGCGCTGACTCTGCCCCTCTGCCGGCTGCAGCTCACCCTTGAAGTAGACTAGGGGCTCCCTGGAGGAAGGGGCCAGGTCAGACCCATTCCTGGTCCCAGAGGCATCTAAAATAGTCTTGTTTAATGAGTTTCCCCTGCCTCCTGGACGTAGCGGAAACTTCTGCCAAACTTGGACGAAGCCCAGAGACTCGCTTCTCCTCCTGGCTGGGCCTCCTGTGAGCACTGTGACAGGAGTCCTGGGTCTCACTGTAAAATGGTGCCACTGTCCCCTGGGCCGTGAGTAACTGTGACCGTGGTGACAGTGGTCACTTACTAATGTTTGATGGCATTGAATGAGCTGAACACAACCCTGTGACCTCCCAAAGCCCACACGGCCAGAGAAAGCTGGAGAAACCCTTTCCTTGGAGCAAACTGAGTCTGGACCTGGGGGCCAGACGGGATTTGGGTTCACAGGAGCCTTGCAAAGTGCCCGGCTTTGGGGTCTCACGGGCCTGGGAGCAAATCCCAGCTTCCCTTTCTGACTCCAATATCTCACAGGTCCCTCTGTAAACAAGAAGGGCCCAAATCCCTCATCTAGACCCTCAAGGCCAGATGCCCTTTAGGATTTAGAATTTCTTAGATTCAGAGAGTCATCAAGTACACATACCAACTATTGTCTGACGCCCCAGCAGGGCCTGGGGGAGCACCCCGGAGTCAAATGTCAATATCTCCACACTGAAATGAGTGCATATTCCCCCCTCGTCCTCGATAAAGACCACGGGGCCTCTGGTCAGTTGGGGCCAGGCTACGCGGCTGAGTTTAGGAATACAGTTTCAGTTTTCAAGCTTGGTGGGTTCAGGAGTGGGGGGAGAGCTGCTGGGGGGCTTAAAGACGATGATTGAGTGCTTGGCAGTAGGCCTGGCCCCAGAGCGGCTCCTGCAATTGCCACCGGTCCTCTGGAAGCAATTACAAACACGGTGGCATTTGCAGCTGCCAGTAAACTTGACCCTGCCGCCATCCCGCAGATGGAGGTGGCTTAAGGGGGACACAGGGTAGCAGAATTTTGGAAGGCTTTATTAGCACCCAGAGCTCAATCAGCCTTGGAAGTCACCCTGCCCTTTCTGGACTCAGAGTCCTTTTCACAGAGGTGACATGAGCCAAACATCATAGCAGTCTCCTTCCAGGAAGGGCAGAAGAGACACAACTTCCCCATTTGTTTTTCCTCGCCCCAGGGTGGAGACAGCCTCGTGGATCCCCAGCTTCGAGCCTGCAGTGCCCCAAAAGCTCCGGGCAGGCATCCGCACTCTGTAGTAATTGAGACCTCTCCCAGTGGCAGCTCCTGCTTCCCCCCAGACCCCAGGGTGCGTGAGGGGGGCAGGAGGCGGTCTCCTGTTTTAGAAATACAGAAACACCAAGTGAAACCCGAGAGTCGTTAAAAAAGGAACAATCCATTAAAAAGGATTATAGGCAGGATCCACATGGCTGATCAGTGCCCCATTCACGGCCCCGGAGCCCATTTCTGTGTCTGTACATCCTTCAGAAAAGCGAGGGGGGCGGCTCTGGCTTCTGAATGAAGGCCTCATTCATGTCACCACCCGCCCCCCTCCCCGGGAGCCTGGCCGCTGAGTCCAGCACGTGCTGAGCTGGCGGGGCACAAGCGGGCACACATGCTAAACTCCTCTCTGTTTGCACAACTGGGCTCTTGTCTTTCTTCTGAACAGTGTTATTTTAGGAAAGGTTCCCAAACAAATTAGGCTTTCTAAAAGCCCACCCTCCCAAAGGGGCCTTGGTTTTTAGCTCAAACGCTGCTAATTCTGGTTCCACCCCAGGGACCCAAATCTTTAAGGCTCCGCCCTCAAGATTTTAAAGGAGTTTAAAAAGGAGTGTTCCTGGGTTTCCCTGGTGGCGCAGTGGGTAAAATCCGCCTGCCAATGCAGGGGGCACGGGTTCGAGCCCTGGTCCGGGAAGAGCCCACGTGCCGCGGAGCAACTAAGCCCGTGCGCCACAACTACTGAGCCTGAGCTCTAGAGCCCGCGAGCCACAACTACTGAGCCCGCGAGCCACAACTACTGAGCCCGCGTGCCACAACTACTGAAGCCTGCACGCCTAGAGCCCGTGCTCCGCAACAAGAGAAGCCAGCGCAATGAGAAGCCCGCGCACCGCAATGAGTAGAGTAGCTCCCAATCGCCGCAACTAGAGAAAGCCCACGCGCAACAACACAGACCCAATGCAGCCAAAAATAAATTAATTAAATAAATAAATAATTTTTTTAAAAAAGGGGTGTTCCTTTAGGGAGCCCCAGCACCCCTCCCATTGCATACCTGCTCTTGGAAAGCCCTGCCCGGACCAGCCTGCCAGTTTCCCTGCAAAACTGCAGCTTCCCACCCTCCCTGGCTCCCTCCCTCACACACCTAGGGCAATCAGACTTCCCTTCTCCAGTTTGCCTAGAGCTTACAGATCTTCCCAGTTGCTTTGACCAATGGGCGATGGGAACCTGTGGACAGTTTTTTCTCCCTTCCATCCCCCAGACGTATGTTCAAGACAATTGTTTTCAGGCGGCCTCTCTGAAGTCATCCCAGGAGAGAGAACAAAGGCTGGGCTTCCTCCAAGCTGTACCAGCACAGCGATGCGCCCCCCAACGTATGCACCCCCATTCTCGCACTCTGACATTCTGGGAATATACTATATGTATTACCTATATATACTCCTATATATAATATAATATAGGCACTGCCGATTCCCCAAAAGAAAAGAGCCCCGGAATAACTTGTTCTGAAGCAAAGCCAAGTTTCCTACCTCTTGCTACCTGCTACCTGGACAGTCTTTGTTGGGTCTTGGAAGGGGGAGTTGAGGGACTAATACCTATAGGGTTTGGGGGTCTGGGCTTGGGTGATTTTAAGACAACCCTTTCAGTGCAGGGGTTGGCAAAGGTTGTTTTGTTTTGTTTTCCCTCAGGATTTTTTTTAAACTATAAAACTACACATAACATGAAATTTACCATCTTAACCATTTCTAAGTGGCATTAAGTACATTCATATGGTTGGGCAGCCATCACCACCATCTGTCCCCAGAACTCATTTCTTTTTTTTAATATTTATTTTATTTATTTATTTATCTGGCTGCGCTGGGTCTTAGTTGTGGCACACGGGATCTTTGTTGCCGTGCGTGGGATCTTAGTTGTGGCATGTGGGATCTAGTTCCCTGACCAGTGATCGATCCCCAGCCTCCTGCATTGGGAGCGCGGAGTCTTAACCACTGGACCTCCAGGGAAGTCCCCAGAACCCTTTTCATCTTCCCCAACTGAAACTGTGTCCTTATTAAACACTAACCCCCGCCCTCCCCCAAGCCCCTGGCAACCACCATTCTGCTTTCTGTGTCTATGAATCTGACTCCTCTGAGTACCTCATCTAAGTGGAATCATACAGTATTTGTCCTTTTGTGCTGCCTTATTTCACTTAGAATAATGTCCTCAAGGTTCATGCATGTTGTAGCCTGCGTCAATTTTTCCTTCCTTTTTAGAGGCTGAATAATATTCCATCATATGAATGTACCACATCTTGTTTATATATATCCATCGATGGACACTTGGGCTGCTTCCACCCCTCGGCTATTGTGAATAATGCTGCTGTGAACAAGCGTGTACAAATATCTATTTGATTCCCTGCTTTCAATTCTTTTGCGTATATAGCCAGTAATGGAATTGCTGGATTTGGTAATGCTATGTTTAACTTTTGGAGGAAACTTGGTCACGGTTTTGCTATAACAGCTTAGGATGGGTGGACACAGTGAGGGGAGGGTCTGAAAGTGGGTCTTGATGAGTAAACAGTGGATCCATAAACGAGCAGCCCTCCCCCCTTTGAGGCATCCACTGACCCGAGAAGGAAACGTGGGTCCATATGGGCAGCCGCTGTCCTGTGAAGGGGGTGGGTTGAGCGACCCACTGTGTGGATAACTTGATGTTCACACGTCATCCTGTGGTTGACAGACTCGCCGCTGATCCTGAGATCACACCTCCTGGTGTTCACGCCTCCGAGTGTGGGCGGGACCCTGACTTGCTTATAAACAGAAGGCAGCAGCAAAGGGAGTGTGGAAAGCACACGAGGAAGTTATTCACTGACTTCGTCTTATCTTCCTGGGCAAGAACGTCCTAGAGCAGCCCCTCCTGTGGACGTGGTGGTCTTAAGTCCTGGTCCCAAGGGATGTGCTGCGTGGATGCTGGCAGGTGGGTTCTCATCCATCACCTCCCCCATGCCAACGAGAGACGCTGTCCTGCCCCGAACCTACCCCGCCTCAGCCCATATCAGGACCAAGGCTTCTGCATGGCCAGGAACCAGGGACCGAGCTGGCCTGGGGCCACCCTGGGCGGCCGGGGCTCACTTCCCTTCTCCTCCCCTACTGCCAAGAGCGGCAGATTCTTCTTTCCAAAACCGCCACACGACCTTCCTGCTACTGCAGCACTCTCCCCACTCGACCCTCGCTTTTGGGGCATGGATGGTGGTGATGGTTGCCCAACCCTGTGAACTTAGTTAATCCCACTGAACTGAACACCTGAAGACGGTTAAGATGGTAAATTTTATGTTGCAGAGACGCTTCCCCTGACTGCAGTCTCCAGGTCCAAATAGAGGGCCAGGAGTGACCGCTCCCCCTACACCCGCCCACGATTGATTTGCCTGTTGACTTATGTCTGTCTTCCCTACGAACGTGTGAGGGCGGGGGTGCTTCTTCATGGCGATGTCCCCAGGCGCCACATCAGAGCCTGGCACACAGTAGGTGTACAGAGAACCGCTACTGAATGAACGAACGGGGGCGTGACGCACAGGCCCCACGGATGATGGCAGGGAATCATCCGGTGGGGGGGTGGGGAGCAGAGCTGAGCCTGGGGTAGGGGCATCCCTTCCCGAGACAGGATGAAGGGCTGGGGTGGGGATGGACACAGTCTGCCTTGGTTTCCCCTGTCTCTCCGGCATGTTAGTAACAAGTGTCCCAGTTTGAACGTAAAGTACAGGGTTACTGACCTGGTGACCTCAGTCTACCTCAGACTCACCATGGAAAACCAGGGGGAGGGACGGGACCCAAGAGAAAGCTCGGTCTGGGTGCTGAGATCCCAGAAGAGATGAAGGAGCTCATTGAAGCCTTTCCCCGAGAGATCCTTCTAGAAACTTCTTCTCCTTGAGACAACCACCGTCGTGACTTGAAGGCAACCGAGGTGGGGGCTTCCCGGGCACGTGCCCAGAGGCGTCAGCGCCTGCCCTGCTCTCCATGGCACAGCTGGCCGCTGTGATGATGGTGATAGTGGGGAACAGGGGCGGGCACGGCCCCCTCCCATGCCAGGCCTCCCGACTGTCAGCGCAGGGGAGAGGGTCTCTTCCCGGAGCTCTGGCTGCCTCCTGCGTGGGGTGCACTTCACCCGCAGACTCAGAACCTCCGGGGACATGTTCCTCCCGTTCGCGCCACCAGAGCCTCTGAGATGACTCAAGCTCAACCCTATTTTTCCACAGCTGGAGCCGTGGCGATTCCCCACCGGAAAAATACCTGGGCCACACCCAAAAGGCGGAACAGGTAGTTCAACTCCAGGAGGGGAGGGTGGGTAGGCAGGGGGTCCGCCCCCGGGCCTGATGGGACCCCCTCACCTACAGTGTCAGGAGCCAGGGCTCACGGCCACTGAGGGGCTCGCGAGCAGCCTGGGATGCTCAGGAAGTCCACCTGGGACCGAGGATCGTGAGGAGGGGCCTCTGGGGCCTTGGCTGGGGCCTCCTATTCTCCTCAGTCACTGACGACCTCCCACATTTCTCTACCCTCCCTCCATCCAGGCACGTGTTCTCTGGGCCCTGCCCCAGGCTGGAAACCAACAGCACGGATGCAGGCTCTGGCCGAGCTCCAGGAAGCCCATTTCCGCCCCATTGATTACCCCTGAGATGCCCGCCACCCAGGCCACGTGGCCCTGGCTGTCTGGTGACCCCACTCCCAGCTTCTGGGCCTTGGGTGACAGCGCTGAGGGTGGGAACTGTGGCCCAAGGATCCAGCCTCCTGGGGGCACATAAGTCAAGCAAGAGTTATGATTAGGAGAAGAAAGTGTGAGAGCGGCAGTGTGCTCTCTCCCCAGGTGGGGGGGTGGGTGGAGGACACACATCCCCCCCCAGGTTCTCGGCAGGGTCAGAGGAAACACTGTGAGCGTGGCCTCCCAGGCAGAGGGGTGGCGGCTGCCTTCTGGGTAACCCCAAGTCATCCCTCCCCCAGGGCGGGCCTGGCCCCGGGTCCCTCCATCAGCCCTCAGGAAGGGAAGGCACTGATGGTGGCACCCCAGCCATCTCCCGGCCAAAGGGGGATGTGTCTGTGCTTAGTCTGGAATCAAGCGCGGTGGCCATGAGCCTGCCGGGCCCCAGGGGTGGGGTCTTGGGAGGCATGCACATTGGAGGTCAGAAAAGTCAGGCAGGAGGGGGCCTCTTCAAAGCCAGCAGGGCTGAGAGCCAAGGGGCCACGGCTCTGCAGCGGGAAAGTGGGCACTGGGCCCCTGGTCTGGCGGCTGAGGGCTGGTGGGTCCTCTCGTCCCTGCTGCCTGCTTCCGGACTCTGCTCACTCTCGTGTCCAGTGCCCCCTCCACATTGTGGCTCCAGGATGAGCTGTCTCAGCTGCAGGCCTGACCCAGCCCCCGACCGCATCCATAGCTGTCACTGGGCCCCCTTCCCCTGCAGCACACAGGGCAAGCTCCGTGTCTCCCGTGACCCTCTCCCAGTGCAGCCTCACCACCCCGCACATGCATCAGCCCCTGCCACTCTGTCACACCTCCACGCCTTTGCACGCAGTGTTCCTTCTGCCCAGCAGGCCCTCCTGCCACCCCAGCTGGCAAAATCCTCCTTTCAGTCCAGTTCAAAGCTGGGAGGCCGTTGGCATCTTCGACTCTCCAGCCTTCATCTGAAAGGCAGCGAGGGGGTGCTGCTCTCTGCCTGGATCACACACCCCCTTCACGCTTGTTTCTGTGATCGTCCCCTCAACAGACTGCAGGTGCCTTTAGGGCCCAGATATGGCCCCCACCCCAACCACCTCCCCCCCCCACCAGCCACAGGGGCTGGCACTGAGTAGCTGCTCAGTAAATATTAAATGAAGGAATTAATGAATGAGGCCCTAATGAAAAGCTAAAAATGGATTCCCCTCCTGGGGCCTGACCCACTTTCAGAGACGTCACCAGCTGCCCGGCGAGGCAGCATCGATTCTTCTGATGCGCACTGCTGTCACCTCAATGCGCCTCTGATTGCGGCTGGCTCTGTCCCCTAGCGCAGGGGAGCTCTGGGCAGGGCAGGCTGGGCGGGCCCAGGCCACTGGGCTCACTAGGACAGGACGGAGGACCCGGCTGCCAGAGGTCCTGGGGCTTTGGGGTCATTTTGTCTGTCCCAGCTGCCAAGCCCCTCACGTCCTGCCGCGTGTGGATTCAGGGTTCCCTGACCCTGTTGTGCCTCAGTTTCCTCAACTGGAAAATGGGGTGACATTGCTCACAGGCATGGACTAGACAAGGGGTCGGCATGGTGTTTCTGTAAAGTGCCAGATAGTAAATATTCTAGGCTTTGTGGGCCAAACCGTCTCTGTCGCGAACACTTGTGCTGCAGTGACAAGGAAGCAGCCACAGACAAGATGTAAATGAATTCGTTTGGCTATGCTCCAGTAGAACTCTATTTATGGACACTGGATTTTGAATTTCATATAATTTCACATGTCATGAAATCTTCTTTTTATTTTTTTTCCCAACCATTTAAAAACATAAAGACCATTCTTAGCTTGCAGGATGTATGAAAACAGACAATAGGCTGGATTCAGGCCACTGGCTATCTCTGAACTAGATTACAGAAGTGCTCCCTAATGTCTTCGTTCCCAGCATTATTGTGTTTCTGGCTCTTTGCCTCCAAACGGAGGCACTGGGAGATTTGATATTAAAATAACTGTTTTGTTAGTCATTTACCCAACACACAGTATTTGTGCTAAGAAATCACCATAGATAGATGGAGGAGGTTGCTGGAGTGGTAGTGAGCTCCCCATCCCTAGGGGTATGCAAACAGAGTGGATGACTAGGACAGGGAAGCCATACAGAGGATTTAGACATCAGGTAGGGAGTGCAGGAGAGTGTCCACTGAGCTCCCTTTTGCCAGATTATGGACAGTGTGCAGGCCTGTGACCTCAGCTGGACCTGGAGGGCTGGACCCCATCTTCTCCTGCCACAGGCCCCATGCCCAGGCCCCGTCCTCAGGCCCTGAGCCCAGGGGTTGGATAGAGGGTCGATGCCCAGTGTGCCTGGCAGCATGCACCCCTCGAGCTCCGGGAGGGACTCAGTCCCAGCTGCTGCCGTCTCAGTTTGGGTCCCCAAAGCCAATCCTGAGACAAGAATTTGGGTGCAAGTTGTTTATCTGGGAGGAGATTCCAGGAAGCACATGGGGAAAGGAGTGGGGTGGGCAGCAGGTTTATAAAGGCTGTGTTAATGATCCGTTACCACTGTGGCTCAGCTTGCAGGGGACCCTCGGAGAGAAGGTGGGGAACACCCTCAGGCACAACCCACAGCCAGAAGAAGAAACTGGGTGCTTATCCACCACTCCCACCCCCGGCTCCGGAGTGGCACCTCACACCTGCCCAGTGCTCCGAGGCCAGGGAACCCTCTGCGGGATAATGCAGGTACTTGAGGTGGGACGCGGACAGCTTATCCAGACACTGCTCAGAAGCTCAGGACCCCCCGGGGTGGGCAGAGGGCATGGCCAGTGCTGCACTGAGGACCTAACTGATGCCAGCTCTGGCTCCTGCACAGGGCCCTGCTGTAAACAAAGAGCCAGACCTAGGCTCCCCTCCGCCCAGTTCCATGCTTTTGGGTGTGTGGCCGTGGCTGCGTGGCTTTCCTCTCTGAGCCTTAGCTTCCTTGTTGTAATACACACACACCCCCAGGGTTGTCATGAGAACTAAATGAGATGATACGTGTGAGCGCGGCAGACAGATCCTGTGCGTCACAGACGCTCAATGACGGTGCACCGTCACTGTGTTCCCTTGGCTGCCCAGGTCTCTGGCCACTTGAGCCTCAGTTTTCCACAAGTGACCCCAACCTCACTCTAAAAAGTGACCAGGGTTGGCTTAAGCCAATCAGCATGTTCCCCCCCAGCTATTGTGATTGGTCAGGGATGGGCATGTAGCCTAATTCTAGCCAATAAGAGAAGAAAATTCAGGATGTGTTTGGTGCTACTGAAAATGACTCTCTCTCTGCCCCAGGATAGGGTGATGGGGACATTTAAGCATGTGGGGCAGACATTTTGCTAACAAGAGGAGAGCGGCTGGTGCTGCTAGGGGTACCATTTGGAGCCCAAAGAGGAAAACAAGTGGAGAGACAGAATACAGTTGGGTTAGGGTGGTAGTCTTTTGAGCTGCTGGATCAAGCCTGACCTGAAGCTTCTAAACTTTTCAGTGACATGAGCCAATAAATTCCCTTTATGTGGAAGCCACGAGGGGTTGTTTTTCTGTCCTTTGCAACCTAAAGAGTCCCATAACAGATAGAGCATGCCTCCTGGTTCCCTGAGGCCCAAGGGCAGGGCCATAAAATACGGGGTTCACTGAATAGACACAAAAAGCAAGGCCTTCTCAGGCTGGGCCAGTGGGCAGGAGAGGAGGCTGGAAAGCTTAGCTGGGCTTCTGCTTGTCACTGCAGCAAAATCACTCAGTTCAGCTACTATGACTCTGAGAGGCACTATGAATGACTGGCTTGGTGGCCGGCCAGGAGCCTCCGGGTGTAACTACTGTCCCAGAGACAAGGTGACGGCAACGAGGAAGGTGGGCACCACCCACATGCACAGTCCCGCGCAGCTAGCACGCCACTTGGCAAGCACAACCCACAGAGGACAGACAGGAGCTCTTTCCTTCCCTCTCCATAATTTCAGAAGGGGAGAAAACCTCCAGCGACACAGCCCACGTTGATCACTGTTATCACTTTTCAAAGTCTTGCAGACCTCAGGCGCCGCTCCCAGCCGGGGAAACAGAGGGTGGAGGGAGGGGAGGGGTGTGTGGGAGGAAGATGGAGGCTGGCAGTCCTGCGGTTCACTTGCGCTTAGAAACCTCCAGCTTTGCTTTACACGGTGAACACGTTTGTACCTCCAGAGACGCTGGTAAGGAGGACGGCTGTGAGAATTGTGGGGGTTTTCTTTTTGCAGCAATAATAGTGAAATAGCCACAAGGGCTCAGCGTTTAACCCGTACATGAGCCGGCTCGTCGGCCAGGCCGGAGCTGCCTGCCCGGGACGGAGGCAGCGCGCGTGGGATGTCTAAGCCCAACTCCCAAGGTGTCCGGATGCTCAGTGTGCGGGTGACCCGGTGGCCGTGAGACCCCAGAGAAGGCCAAACAGAGAGCAAGTAAATGCTCCCAGGAGTCAGAGGGCAGGGCCTCTTCAAGGTTTGGTGCTTGGAACCGGGTGGCCAACCCGCCCACGGAAGAGGGGCAGGGGGTAGCAGTTATTGAATGAGGCAGGCACCAGGGTGGACGTTTCTGGTTTTTCTTTTCTTTTTTTTTTTTTTTTTTTGGCTCCATCCCGCAGCACGCGGAACTTCCCCGACCAGGGATCAAACCTGCGCCCCCAGCAGTGGAAGGGCGGAGTCTTAACCACTGCACCACCAGAGAAGTCCAGGGTGGACGTTTTACATACCTTTTATTGGCCCCTGAGTTGTCAATATTAGACCCATTTTACGAAGGGGTAAACCCGAGGCTGAGAGGCAGTATGACTGGCCCAAGGTCACTCAGCCACTCTGAACCAGACTGGGACTGAACCCTGCTCTGACCCACCCGGGCCCACCAGCCCCACTTTTCTCCCTCAAAGAGTCCAGTCCTCCCCAAACCCGTTCCCGTCACGCTCAGTTTGCGCCATCCCCTACCCCACTGCCATCAACCCAGCCCCTCCTCCAAGTCAACCTCTGCCAGACCCCCATGGACCCGGGCACCCAGGAGTGGTGGGGACCCAGGCACCTGGCAGGGGCAGCGAGACATGCAGGAGGGACTGAGGGCACAGGACACTGATTGGAGCCAGGGGACCTACTGGGGCTTCCTGCCACCGTGCATGTGTTGGGATCTAAGAGTTGCTCTCTGGGACCCCACTGAGGGCATCCTTTGACCCCCAAGCAGTAAAGCAGGACCCCCGGTTACACTAGGTTTCTTGACTGTGTCTCCTGCCCCCCACACACGCACACACAGCTGTGGTCTGAAAGCTGCTGGTTTGGGAGCAGCAGAGAGAGCCAACCCTCCCTCGCCCCTGGACCCCCATCTCCCCCCACCCTCGCCGGCCCCCCGCAGGGACCTCCCCGGCACAGCCTTGCCCGGGAGCTGCTGGAAGGCAGCGTGGCCCCGGCACGATGGCAGGGATCCGGGACGAGCTGGAGGGCGTTAGGGAGGCCCCTGGAGCTGTCATCTGCTCCTCTGCTCCGAGCACGGTGGGCTGCAGAGAGGCGCGTGAGCCGGCAGCTAGGACGCCGGGGAGGGCTGCTGGGCTGGCAGTGCCCCCCCCCCCCGGTGCGAGCAGAGCAGGGGCCACTCCCGCCCCGCCAGTGGGCCTGCAGACCCGCACGGGGGAGGGAGGAAGGGCAGCTCCGCACCGCCTCTGATTTCTTTTTGGAAAAGTACACGGAACAAAGAGCACACAGCTGTGCGCACGCCGCGCAGACATGACAATCACTGGCGTTTTGTTCCAATTGTTTCAACTCTTTCTCTCTTTCAATGCAGAATATAGAAACATTACAGATAATACTGAAGTCCTCTGTGTGCCCCCAGGTGGGCATCCAGGACCCAAGTGTTTCTTGCCATGGACACCGCCTCCCGTTCAAGGGAGGAAAGCAAGCCCTTGGGGGGCGCACAGTGTGCCCAAGCTGGTTGGGGGTCCCCAGCTCGGGCCCTTTGCTCCTCATGACCACGTGGCAAACGGTGACTCTTGTCCCTGCTTCACAACCGGGGACACTGACCTGCGGGATGTGACTGCCTCAAGCCATAGGAAGGCGTGTCACCCAAGGAAGGGGACGCACCTTGACGGCATCACCGGGACTCAGACCCCTCCGTTTGTCTGTTCTCCTAGCCGTGGCGTGTCAACCTGGCTTCCACCTGCCCTAGGGTAGCCCTGGGTTCCCGATGTCACCTGCATCCACAACACATCTTTGGGGGAAAGAGGTGCTGTCTTTGCTGTGAGTCTCTTTGATGGGTCCCCACAGACCCCTGCACACCTTCCTCTGGTCTCCTCAACCTGCCCCCGTGGCCTTCCCGCACCGCTGCTCTTGAGGGCAATGGCACTGCGGTGATTGGCTTGTTGGCTGCGTGCAGGAAGCCAGCTGGCCAGAGCAAATAGATGCTCCCTTGGCGAGGAGGAAGGGCGGGCAAGGGAGTGAGTAGAAGGGTGTGGGTGGACAACCCCCGTCAGTGTCGGCCACCCTTGCCAGCGGACCGCAGTCAGCAGGAGGCGGAAGTGGAAGCGAAGTCAGACCGTCTGCACCAAAGCCACACCCTTGCACTGCACCACCCACATCGCCTGCACCACCTCTGCTGCCTGCCTGCCTGTGCCACCAAACCACCAAACCCTCACCCACCATGCACGACTCTGCCACCGCACCACGCATCCCATTGGACCACCCTCCCCACTGCCACACGGCCACACCATCTGCACCACTGCACCTTTTTTTTTTTTTTAATAATTTTATTCATTTATTTATTTATTTGTTTTTGGCCGCGTTGGGCCTTTGTTGCTGCGCGCGGGCTTTCTCTAGTTGCGGCGAGCGGGGGCTACTCTTCGTTGTGGTGCTCAGGCTTCTCATTGCGGTGGCTTCTCTTGTTGCGGAGCATGGGCTCTAGGCGCGCGGGCTTCAGTAGTTGTGGCGCACGGGCTTAGTTGCTCCGTGGCATGTGGGATCTTCCCGGACCAGGGATCGAACCCGTGTCCCCTGCATTGGCAGGCGGGTTCTTAACCACTGCGCCACTAGGGAAGTCCCACCACTGCACCTTGTAAGGTGAGTGGGGCCCAGGAGTGCGGGACCACGGCTGGGGGTGGGATCTGAGGAGCACGAGCAGGGTCAGCAAGTAGAGCCCGGAGCGAAGGCCACCCAAGGGCCAGCTATGGAGGGTGGGAGGGAAGCCCAGACCTGCCCAGACCCAAGCCAGATGGAATGACCGGTGGCCGGGGGCAATGCCAGCCTCGCCACCCCTCACTGTGGAGCCACATCCTTTGGGCACTCTTTGACTGGACATTTGAGAGGAAAATTGGGGTGGGATGGGACGAGGGGCTGTATCCATTAGAATCAAGTTTGGCTGCAAAGCAGAAAGCACAAAATAATGCGGACTAAACACACAAGGATTTATTTTCTCAAGGAAAAGAAATTGAGAAGTTGGCCGTGCAGAGCTGGCATGGCTGGGTCCCGGGCTCCTTCCATCCATCTCTCTTTTCCTACATCCTTAGAAGGTAGCTTCCATCCTGTAAGTCACCTCCTGATCTAAGAAAGCTCCTGGAGCTCCAGCCATCATGTCTTAATCCCAGATAACAGGAAAGAGGATGGGGGAATGCAAAGGGAGACTTTGCCCAGCTGTCTCCCTTCGCTGAAGTCATGCAAAGCACTTCCATTTCCAGCCAAAATTGAGTAACGGGGATAAGATTTACCCTCCAATCTTAATCTACACACACACACACACACACACACACACACACACACTAATGAAACTGTGGTTTTTCAGACAGTGGATAAAAGGCAGCCCAGGATAGGGAGCTCTGAGAGAAGGTAAACAAATGAAGTGAGCACTATGAATGTCCCCCAGAGACAGTGTCCAGGCCACATCCAGAGAAGGGAAACCTAATCAGAGCCCAGCAGTGTCTCTGAGCTGGGACACAGAGACCGGAGCGTCCAAGACATCTATAATTCACAATGTAGAACACCAGAGAAGAGAGAGTTGCACAGAGATAAAGAGCTTCAGAGATCTGCAGAGGGTTCTCCTCCAGTCTTTAGCTAAGTAGTGATCAGTGCATGAGTGTGAGGAAACTACCAAGGCCGAAGAAAGAATGGAAGAGGCAGAACAATCCCCTGGACTTGTACAGGGATAAGAATAGTTCATCTTCCCACCAGCCCAAGTGGAAAGACTTCATAACAATAGAGCATAAGTAGAGTCCTCAGAAGACTATTGCCTTCATGGCTGTGTCCAATTAGCCCTAGACTAAAGGCTGCCCTGGATCTGCCTCAAAGCTTAAAAGTAAACCTTGAAAGAATCAAATTGTCTCCAAGTAACGACATCTCAGAACAAAGCCAAAAATATTTAAAGAAATATGAAAAACTCTAGCACCTAACAAAGGAAAATTACAGTGCCTGGCATCTAATCAAAAATTACCAGGAATGCAAAGAAGGAGGAAAATAGGATCCATAAGAAGACAAATAAATCAATATAAATGAATCCATAAATGACCGGATGATAGAATGAGGAAAAAGGATGATAAAATAGGTATATGTGCAAGAAGGTAGAGGAAATCATGAGCATGAAAATGAAAGAAACAGAATATATTTTAAAAGGGCCAAATTGAGCTTTTAGAGTTAAAATATACAATGTGCAACATGAAAAGATGCTCAACATCTCTAATTATTAGAGAAATGCAAATCAAAACCACAATGAGGTACCACCTCATATTGGTCAGAATGGCCATCATCAAAAAAGTCTACAAATAACAAGTGTTGGAGAGGGTGTGGAGAAAAAGGAACCCTCCTACACTGTTGGTGGGAATGTAAGTTGGTACAGCCATTATGGAAAACAGTACAGAGGTTCTCAGAAAACTAAAAATAGAATTACCCTATGATCCAGCAATCCCACTCCTGGGAATATACCTGGACAAAACTATGATTCAAAAAGATACACGAGGGCTTCCCTGCTGACGTAGTGGTTAAGAATCTGCCTGCCAATACAAGGGACATGGGTTCGAGCCCTGGTCCAGGAAGATCCTACATGCCACGGAGCAACTAAGTCCATGCGCCACAACTACTGAGCCTGAGTTATAGAGCCTGCAAGCCACAACTACTGAGCCCACGTGCCACAACTACTGAAGCCTGCCTGCCTAGAGCCCATGCTCCACAACAAGAGAAGCCACGACAACGAGAAGCCCGCGCACCACAACGAAGAGTAGCCCCCACTCACTGCAACTAGAGAAAGTCCACACACAGCAACGAAGACCCAACTCAGCCAAAAAAAAAAAAAAAAAGATACATGCACCCTATGTTCATAGCAGCACTATTCACAATAGCCAAAACATGGAAACAACCTAAATGTCCATCAACAGATGAACAGATAAAGAAGATGTGGTACATATATACAGCAGAATACTACTCAGCCATAAAAAAAAAGAACGAAATAATGCCATTTGCAGCAACATGGACGCAACTAGAGATTATCATACTAAGTGAAGTAAGTCAGAAAGAGAAAGACAAACACCATATGATATCACTTATATGTGGAATCTAAATATGGCACAAATGAACCTATCTACAAAAAAGAAACAGACTCATAGACGTAGAGAACAGACTTGTGGTTGCCAAGGGAGAGAGGGGGAGGGAGAGGGATGGACTGGGAGTTTGGGGTTGGTAGATGCGAACTATTACATATAGAATGGATAGACAGCAAGGTCCTAATGTATAGCACAGGGAACTATATTCAATATCCTGTGATAAACCATAATGGAAGAGAATATTTAAAAAAAAAAAAAAGGTGTTCTCAAACCAAAAAAAAAAAAATACAATGTGCAAGATGGAAAAATACGCTAGGTGGGATTTAACAGCATGTTAAACACTTCAAAATGAAAGATTGGTGAACTGGAAGCCACAGCAATAAAAACTACCCAAAGTTAAACACAGAGAAGAAAATGACTGGGTTAAAGAATGAACAGAGGATCACTGACCTGTGGGACAACATCAAGTGGCCCAACACACGTGTAACTGGGGTCACAGGGAGAAAAAAGGAGAAGGGACAGAAAAAATAATTGAAGAAATAATGACCAAAATTTTTCTAAATTTGATGAAAAGTATAAATCTACAGATCCAAAAAGCTCAATGAACCCCAAGCAGGGAACAAAACAAAACAAAGAATCTCACTGAACCTCAAGCAGGTAAAGAAAACTACACCCGGCCATATTATAATCAAATTGCTGAAAACCCATAAAAGTAGAATAAAAAGACAAATTGTGTACAGCGAAAAAAAGGATAAGCGTAAGAGTAGATTTCTTCTTGGAAATAATCCAAGCTAAAAGGAAATGGAGCAACAGCTTTACTGTGAGAATAAAAGCTGACCACCTTAAATTTAATGCCCAGTGAAAATTCCTTTCAAACATGGAGGTAAAATAAAGACTTTTTCAGACCATGATAATTGGAGGGAACCCATCACCAGCAGAACAGCTCAAAAATGTCAAAGGGAGTCCTTCAAGCGGAAGGAAAATGATAACAGAAGGAACCTGGATCTACAAAAAGGAATAAAGAGCACCAGAAATGGCTATTATGTAGGTAAAGATAAATGGCTTTTTTTTTTTTTTTCTTATTCTTAAAAATCTCTTTACAAACTGATATACTGTTTAAAGGGGGGGTGGGGGGGGTGGGGGGGAAACGAATTGTGGAGCTTATAGTGTATGCAGAAGTAAATCGTACAGCAAAATAACCTGAAGTCTAGAACGGGGGGAAATGGAAGTGTATCATGGTAAGGTTCTTATATTAACCATGAAGTAATAATATAATGTTATTTGAAGGTAGAATGGGATAAATTAAAGACGTAAGATCTAAACCACTAAACCACAACAACACATACGCAACCAAAGAAGCACAGCTGTTAAGCTAAAAAAGGGTAAAATGGAATAATAAACATTACTCTATTAATCAAAAAAGAAGGCAGGAAAAGGAAACTAAGAATAGATGGGCCAAATAGAAAATAAGTATTAAGATAATAAATTTAAACCTAACCATAATAATCATCATACTAAATACAAACTGTCTAAACTCACCAATTAAAAAGCAGAGATTTTCAGATAAGATGAACAAGCAAGACTCAATTATACAGTATGTACCCGAAACCCACTCTAAGTATAAAGGCATAGATAGATTAACAGTAAAATATATAGAGAAAAATATACTGTGTTAACACTTGTCAAAAGAAAGCTGAAGTGGCTATCCTAGGAACATACAAAGTAGATTTAAGAGTAAAGAATATTACCAGGAATAAAGAGGGTAGTTTCATAGTGATAAAGACTTTAATTCCTCAAGAGTTCAGCTTGAGGACAATCTTAACAATCTTAATGTTTATGTACCTAATAACAACACTTCAAAATGCATGATGCAAGAGCTGCTGGCATAGAAAAATAAACAAATCCACAATTACAACTGGAGATTTTGACACTATTCTCTCAATAATTGATAGAAGAGACAGAAAATCAATACAGATATAGAAGATCTGAACAATAATATCAATGAACTTGACATTCATAGAACACTACTCAACAAAAGCAGAATACACATTCTTCTTAATTGCACACAAAACATTTACCAAGATAAAACATATTTTGGGTGATCAACAAATCTCAATGAAGTTTAAAGAACTGAAATCCTACAAAGTATCCTACAAAGTATGTTCTCCTATCACAATGGAATTAAATTAGAAATCAATAACAGAGAGATGCCTAGAAATCACCAACCATTTGGACACTAAACAACACACTCCTAAACAAGCCATGGGTCAAAGAAGAAATCACAATGGAAACTGGGAAATATTTTAAGCTGAATACAGTGAAAACACAGCATATAGAAATGTGTGGGATGAAGCTAAAGCAATGGTTGGAGGGAAAGTTATGGCACTAAATGCTTATATATAAAAGAAGAAAAGTCTCAAATTAGTGACATCAGTATTCACCTTAAGAAACCAGAGAAAAGAAGAGAAAAACCCAAAGTAAACAGAAGAAAGGAAATTATAAAGAGCAGAAATCAGTGAAATAGAAAACACTAAAACAATTTAAAAAATCAATGAAACCAAAAGCTAGGTCTTGAAGAAGTCAATAAACTTGACAAATCTCTGACCAGACCGATCAGAGAAAAAAGGAGAGAAAACATACATTACCAATCTCGGGGATAAGAAAGGGGACATCATTATGGATCCTACAGAACTTAAAAGGATAACAAGTGAATATTTTGAACAACTTTATGCCAAAAAAGTTGACAACTTAAGTGAACTGAACAAATTCTTTGAAGGATCTGAACTACCGAAGCTCTCTCAAGAATAAATTGATATCTGAATAACCCCATATCTATTAAATAAATTATATTTGTAGTTAAAAAGCTTCCACAAAGAAAATTCCAGACCCAGATGGCTTTTCTGGCAAATTCTACCAGACACTTAAGGAAGAGGTAATACCCATTCTAAAGAAACTCTCACAAAAGGTAGAAGACGAGGAAACTTTCCAACTTATCTTTTGAGGCCAGCATTACCCTGATACCAAAACTAGACAACAACATTACAGGAAAAGAAATCTACAGACCAATGTTCCTCATGAACATAGACATAAAAGTCCCTAACAAAATATTTGCAAGTGGAATTCAACAAAGTATGAAAAGAATGACATCATGTCAAAGTAGGGTTTATCCCAGCAATATAAGATTGGTTTAACATTTGAAAATCAATCATTGTGATTCAGCATATTGACAAACTAAAATATATATGCATATATATATGATCATATATATATATAAATGATCATCTCAATAGACGCAAAAAATTTTTTGACAAATTTCAACTTTCATTCCTAATAAAGACTCAGTAAACTAGGAACAGAAAGGAATTTTTTTTTTTTTTTTTTTTTTTTTTTTTTGCCACACCGTATGATCTTAGTTCCCCAACCAGAGATCAAATCCATGCCCCCTGCAGTGGAAGTGTGGAGTCTTAACCACTGGACCGCCAGGGAAGTCCCAGAAAGGAACTTTCTTAACCTGAAAAAGGCATCTAAGAAAAACCTAACAGCTTAATACCAAGTTACACTTAATAGTGAAGAATTCAATGCTTGCCCCCAATACAGAGAACAAGGTAAGGGTGTCCACCCTTACCACTTCTATCCAACACTGTAATGGAGTTCCTAGCTAGTGCAATAAGGCAAGAAAACAAAACAAAACGAGAATCATACTGATGTAAAGAAAGAAGTAAAACCACACTTTACACACAGATGGCATGGTCACCTACGTAAAAATTTCTAAGGAATTTATAAAAAAAGCTATTAGAGCTAATCAGTGAGATTAGCAAGATTGCCAGATACAAAGCCAATTGTATTTCTACATACTAGCAACAAACGATTGGCTAGGTAGGATTTCTTAACACAATAAATACAAATTATTTTTAAAAATTGATAATGTGGACTTTATCAAAACATTACTCTTCAAAAGACAGTTTTGGGACTTCCCTGGTGGTGCAGTGGTTAAGAATCCGCCTGCCAACGCAGGGGACACGGGTTCAAGCCCTGGTCTGGGAAGATCCCACATGCCACAGAGCAACTAAGCCCACGAGCCACAACTACTGAAGCCTGCGCGCCTAGAGCCTGTGCTCCACAAGAAGAGAAGCCACTGCAACGAGAAGCCCGTGCACCGCAACGAAGAGTAGCCCCTGCTCGCTGCAACTAAGAAAGCCCGCGCACAGCAATGAAGACCCAACACAACCAAAAATAAAATAAAAATTAAAAAAATAAAAAGACAGTTTTAAGAAAGTTAAAAGGCAAGCAAAAGCCTGGTAAAGAGTATTTGTTTGGTTTGGTTTTTAAAAAATTTACTCATTTATTTAATTTTGGCTGCCTTGGGTCTTCGTTGCTGCACGCGGGCTCTCTCTAGTTGCGGCGAGCGGGGGCTACTCTTTGTTGCGGTGCGTGGGCTTCTCACTGCGGTGGCTTCTCTTGTTGCGGAGCACGGGCTCTAGGTTCGCGGGCTCAGTAGTTGTGGCGCACGGACTTAGTTGCTCTGCGGCATGTGGGATCTTCCTGGACCAGGGCTTGAACCCGTGTCCCCTGCCTTGGCAGGCGGATTCTTAACCACCGTGCCACCAGTGAAGCCCAAGAGTATTTGTAAAACAGGTCTCTGACAATGAACTCATGTCCAGAACATAGAGAGAGCAGTCATAACTGAATAATAATAACCCAAACAATCCAAGTAAGAAATAAGCAAATGATTTGAACAGACACTTCACTAAAATTGACTCTTAACATCATCAGTCGTTCAAAAAATGAGAGTTAAAAGCACAGTGAGGTATCAGCACACACCCATTATGAATGGCTAAAATTTAAAAGATTCACCGTATTCAATGTTGGCAGGGATGTGGAACAGCTGGATCTTTCGTACTTGGCTTCTGGGAATGTAAAATGGTGCAGCCACTTTGAAAACAGTTTGGCAATTTTTTAACGAGTTAGAGATACACCTGCTATATGATCAAGCCATTCCACTCTGAGGTATTTTCCCAAGAGAAATTAAAGCAGTATGTCCACACACAAACTTGGACCCAAATGTTCACAGTGGCTTTGCTTATCATAGCCAAAGAGTGGAAAAACCCAAATGTCCATTAATAGGGAAATGGATAAACAAATGATAGCTTATTCATACAGTGGAATATGACTCAACAATAAAGAGGAATGAACTACTGATACACCCAACAGCATGGATGAATCTCAAAATCATTATGCTGAGTGGAAAGAGCCAGAACTCCCCCAGCCAAAAATAAAAAAAAAAAAAAGGAGAGCGAATACACACTGTAGGATTCCGCTTATATAAAACTCTGAGAAGGGCAAGCTAATCTGTAATGGTAGAAAGCAGATCAGGGGTGCTTGGGGGGGGGGGTGCTTGTGGGGGGTGCTGGGGACGGGGTGGGGGGAAGTGATGCACGGCTTGCAAAGAGGCAAGGGGAAATGTTTGCAGTTGACGGAGATGTTTGCTATCTTGATTGTGGTGATGGTTTCCTGACATACATGTCGAAACTTATCCACTTGTGCGGTTTACGTGTGAGCAGATTATTGTAAGTCAGTTGTGCCTTAATAAAGCTGTAAGAAAACAACAACAACAAAAAAATCCCTTTTAACAACTTCTTCCACACAATTCCCCACACGATTCACCTGGCCGTTCTGGCTGTGAGGATGGCTGGAAAATGTAGTCCTTCGGCTGGGCCTGGGCCTCCGCGCCCAGAACAAGGTTCTCTTCAGGAGGGAGTTGGGGAGCCGTGTGGGTGGGAGACACTGGCCACAAGTGCAGTCTCTGGGTTAACACCCCCTGGGGACCGTGGACAGGGCCCCCGGGGGCTGAGTGGAGTGTGGGAGCCCCTATCCAGCCCCTGTCCTCCTGCTCAGCAATTCAAACTTGTTCCGTTTGTTTCCAAGCTCCTTGCTCCCGGACCCAATGCCAGGAGAAGCTACACTCCCTCGGTGTGCCAGGGTCCGTGCCAGGGTCTCCACAGACCTTATTTCAAGTCTTCCAGCTTCACAGCATCTTTGCAGAGAAAGGTCAGTATGCAATCTTGCAGGTGCAGAAACAAAGGCTCAAGCTCCAAATGGCCTCTCCCAGGGAAAGGATGAGGCCAAGCTGAGATCTGAACGAGGCCCTGACTGTGCTCCCTCTGCCCCCTGGGGTGCTCGTTTGGCCAGAGAGACGCTAGCAACGAAGGGATGGCAATCCAGATGGCCCGGAGGCTGGACCCAGCATCCGGGGGTAGCTGCCCTGAGGAGGAGTGGGATACGAGACCGGGTCCCGGATGGGGCAGCTCCACCAGGAAAAGCCCCCAAGTCCCTCAGGACTGTACTCAGCTCCTGGCAGACCCCTGGAACAGGCCGACCTGACCTCCCTCCCAGCCAGAAATACTTCCAGAGGCGAACCCCTCCCCCCTCCACTTGATTCCTTCTAGCCCTGCAGCTTCCACTACCTCCCAGTCTACCGTTTTGGACTTGAACCATTGCAAGTTCTTTATCTGCCTAGGGTGACCAACTGATCCTGGTTTGCCCAGGACTGTCCCATTTGAGAGCCGAAAGCCCCAGGTCCCGGGAACCCACGCAGTCCTGTGCCAACTGGGTCAGTCACCCTAGCTGTGTCCCAGGCTGCCCCGGTCCCTGGCACCCCCGCTCCCCAGCCCCAGAGCAGCACGCTGGGCTCCCGGACCTCCGCTGTGACCCCACCCCTGCCCCGCACCCTCAGACGGGAGGCTTTGGTTGTGTCCTCCCTGAGTCTGATCGCCCGGACGTGACCTCTCTGTCCTGGGCGCTTCGGTACAGGGACCGTCTCCATCGCTTTACCTGCTGCAGCTTCCCTCCGCCTGGCTGACCCCATCTGTGCACAAGCGAGGCCAGTGGCTACGGGGAAGAGCTCGGATGTTGCGGCAGACAAATCGCAGCCTCTTCACTTCCGCTGGGAACGTTCACCTAACCCTCTGTGCCTCGGTTTCCCCTCTAAGGTGGGGCTGAGACTCTTCCTGGCAAGGCTGCCGTGGGATCCGCAATAATGGGCAGAGGACGCGAGGGGCGGTCCCACGCGCTTTTCTTTTGGGCCCCTCGTTTTTGATGTCAGAAGTCCAGAGCGAATCCACCGCCCTGGGGGGGGGGGGGGGCCGCCAGAGCAGAGCCCAGAGAAAGAGGCGCTGGAGGTGCTCCAGGGCCCCGAAGAGCTCCGGCCACTGCGGGCAGGCTGCCTCGGCCTCCAATCGCGGCCGGAGCGGGTGTCCCTGCCGCTGCGTGACTTTGAGGCTCGCTGCAGCCACTGTTCAGACCAGACTCTAGATCTCTTGCAGGCACGGAACCGGCGGGAACACAGAAGAATCCGAAGAAATAATTTTCCTGCCCAGTGGAGTGGGGAAAATCGGCGTCCGCCTCTGCAGCCCAGCTTCTCCAAGCGCAGCCCGCGCAGTTCCCGCGGCCCCGGCCTGCGCGCCCACCTCGCCGCCTGCGTGGCTCCGCGCCTGGCACGGAGGGGTGCGTCCCAGCGTCGGGGCGTCCGGGGTCTTTGACCCCCAGACCGAGGCTGCAACTCCTCTGTCCCTGGGCTCACAGGCTTGGTTCCCATCCTCCAGGTGAGGAAACAGATCAGAGGGGAGAATGTCTTGCCGGGGAATCCCAGGAAGACAGGACCGGAACCGCGGTCTCCTGGGGCCCAGGCCACAGGCCTAACCAGTGGCCGTTTGGACATCTAGGGGACTTACAGGTCACCCATACCTTGGCATCGTCCTGGGTGGGAGCCACAGAGAAGGGACCCCAGAAGGGGTCACCCTCTGGTTGGAGAAGAGGGTTTACAGCTATCGAAGAATGAAGTGGTGAAACGGTGTGTGCTGGGGGCCGGGAAGGGGGGACATCTGGACAAAGGTGGCACCATGCGGACCCCGCCCCACACGCGGGGCCCACCCTCACCATTCCAGGGGCTCTGAAGCCCATGAGCCTTTATTTTATTGGCGTGTTGTCTCCTGTTCTGAGCTGGGACAAGAGGAAAAGTAGCTGAGTGGGCATTCCTGGGAGTGGAAGGGGGCAGAGGGCAGTCTGGAAGGGGGCAGAGGGCAGTCAGGAAGGGACATGAGGAAGCAGAAGAGCTTCCACGTCTGTCAGGAGTTTAAGTCACACCGGAGACTCAGGGAAGCCCATGGAAGGCCTTGAGTGCCGGATGGGATGTGTCAGGCAGTGGGGAGCCATTGCAGGTTCTTGAACAATAGAGGGACAGGGTGAGAAAGGTACTGGGGACACTGTCCAGGGCCCAGAATAGACGTTAAGGCAGGTTTCAGAGAGAGGGAGCAACTGGGAACCTGGGGGGGGCTCCCTGGAGGGAGACGGGAGCCTCTGGGCTGGGAATAGTGGGTGTGGGCACCTGCCCAGCTCCAGGCATCCTCAGCTTCTACCCTGTTGGACCAGCATGCCCACTCAGCACCGCCTTGCCCCCCGCCATCAGCCATGCCACTCAGCGCAGTGCCAGACAAGCACACCAGGAGTTGGCGCTCAGCCTCCAGGCAGCCTGGCTTGTGGCCATCCCTGACCTCAGGCTCTGCCTCTTGGTCTGTCCCCGCCTCCTAAGCCTCGTAGAGGGCTGGCCTCCATTTCCTTGCCCCAGTGCCCAGGCCCCTGCAGGGTACCCCTCCTACGACCTGCTTGGTGACCCCCAGGCTGCTGCTGTTTGGAAGCCACATACACCGATTGGGGTCACACCTCCTTCTGAGAGAAGGCAACTTTGGGAGCTGAGATGAGGAGTTTTCCAGGAGGACACTCCATGGAAAGGCATCCCAGGGTGAGAGGACACCAGGTGCAAAGGCCCAGAAACGGGAGGGCGTGCACATTGACAATGGGGCTGGAGCTGAGGCCAGCTGCGGAAGGGCCCTCAGCCTGGCAGGAGGGCAGGAGCCCACCCACCCGAGGAGCCAAGGCCTGGACCAGGACCAAGCAGGTGGGCTGCTGAAGAAGCCTGGGTCCCCAGGTGTGACCTTACTTAACACCTGCCCACTGGCGGCAGGTATACACTTAGTGGCAATTTCGTCCCAGTGAGGCCACCTTGGTGCCATCCCGTGCTCTGTGTTTCTCACCACGCCCAGGCCCAAGGATGGAGGGCCCAGAGAGAGGCTCCCTTGCCAGGCCTGCGCCCCTTCCCAGCAGGAATCTGGACGCTGCCCTTCCCCAGGGGCTACAGGTGGTCCAGAGGAAGGGAGAACAAGGCACTGACCAGAGCTGTCCCAGGTGGGACGAAATGATCCATGTCCTGTGGTGCCTGGAAGCCTCTCCTTCCAGCGGGGCTGCCCTCATTTCTTTTCTCTGCCTGACCTGGCTTGTCTATTTCTGCGTGATAAGTAAGTATACTCACATGTTTTGTTTTGATAAATATTTGGTAGAAATGGTTTCCCCTCCTTATAGTTTTTGAGCCCAAGTCACAGCGCTCAGTCCATCCTCACCTGGTAGAACAGCCCAGCACGGGGCAGAGTCCTGGAGAGGCTGCTGCCGCTTGCCATAGAGATGGCCCAGGGTGGGAACGCAGCAGGGAGGATGAGGAACCCAACGACAGCCCTGGGCCAGAAGCTGGGCCCTAGGACCTGTGGGTGGGATGCAATCCCGTGAGGCGGGCCCAGGACCACAGGAGGCGGGAGAGGGCAGGACTCTTCTTGGAGCCTTTACTACATGGTGTTGACTCCCCTATTTTTTTGAGTGAATTGGGTACAATTTTGTTCTTTGGTTGCCCAGAAGTCTGGGTACCCCCAGAAGCAGACACTGAATCCCTGACTTTTTTTTGGCCGTACCATGCAGCATGCAGGATCTTAGTTCCCCGACCAGCTATGGAACCCATGCCCCCTGCAGTGGAAGCGCAGAGCCCTAAGCACTGGACCGCCAGGGAATTCCCTGAATCCTTGACTTTAAAGAAAGTGTTCCCAGGAGAAACGAGTGAGGGACGGTGGGGGCGACAGGATGCGGCAGCAGTGATTTGGGGGCGTTGGCCCTGCAGAGGGCAGCTCCACCTGACCCCGCAGGGCAGCCTGGAGGCTAAGTCCCAGCATCCGTAGGGGCATGGAGTGAACAAACCTCTCAGCTGCCGCAGGTCCAGAGCTCACATTCCAAGAACCTTCTCCATCCCAGCCTGAGAGAGGCGGCAGGAAACACAGAAGGCTTGAATCTGGCCAGACTGGCCATCTCTGGAGCCCGAGGCAGGGACGGGCTGGACTCCTACACCCGGGTGTCTACAGGAACCTCACTCTCAGTGACCCCTGATCTGCTGTCCTCCCTCGTCCACTCAGCCACCGCAACCAGAGGCCTCCTCCAACCCTCCCTCCCTCTCCTCCCCGCCCTCCATCAATCCTCCACTCATTTGTTCATTCTCCTCCCCAGCTCCCCTCCTCTCATCTCAAAGCACACACTCCAGCTGGGGAGATCAAGTAAACACACAGAAACAAGTAAATCAGGTAACAGCAGAGAGTAGCAAGAGCCATGAAGAAAATAAAACCAGGGAACGGGATTGAGAGATAGAGGGCAGGGATTGTGGCCAGGGTGGTCCACAGACGCCCAAATGAGGGCAGGAGGCCAGGGGACAAGGGACCTACCCGGCCCCAGGGCATGGTCTCCAAGCCCTGCCACTTTTATCTCTTCTTCCCACCTTCACCTGAAACCCCACCTCCTCCAGGAAGCCTGCCTGGATGCCACTGATGCTCCAGGCTCCTGCTACACTGGCTTCAGAGGCCTTTCCAGACCAGCCCGTCTTGCAAGGATCTTCAGGTTGCATCATCTGGACCTCCTCCTCAGAGATGCCTAGAGGTGGGTCCTAAGGTGAGACTTGAATGGGGGTGAACATCTGACCAGAATGACCAGGGTACTAAATCCCAGCTTAGCCCCTATTTGCTGAGTGGCCTTAGGCAAGGGACTTTGCCTCTCTGAGCCTCAGTTTTCCCATCAGCCCAAGAGGGCCAGTGCCACCTCCCTCACAAGGTCACATGGGGGTTAAATGAGACCCCCCCCCCCCCAGCCAGTGCCGGCATTCTCCCCTCCTTCCCATCATCAGTGAGCTGGCGGAGGGGAGAAGAGAGGGCTTGCTGGGTGGGGATCAGGTGTGCAGTGTGGGGGAAGGGCTCTCCTGGGGCCTCCCCAAGCCGGCCCCAAGCTCAAGTGTGCAAGCTGCCAGAGCCGGGCATGGGCGCCCCCGCCCCTCCCCCGCCTCCCCAGCCATCTGCAGCGTTGGCAACAGCAGAGCCAGGGCTGCTGGCGAATGTTCTGGCACCATCTGAGCAGGACCAGTGTCTGGGCAGGAAATGTGGGCAGAGCCCTGCGTGCACACTTCATCCACATTCCGCCGTTACTGTTGTCCCCCTGGGACCTGGGAGGGCAGGGACATTAGGGCTGGCAGGTGGGGGGATGGGCTCCCACTGCCTCTTGTGGGCTACTCCCACCCCTGCCTGTGGCCTGAACGGTGTCAGAACCCTAAAGGGCAGGAGTGGAGGTCACAGAGCCTGCCCCGATTCCTGATGGGGAACCCAGGTCCCACGTGAGCCTAAAACAGCCCTATAGGAGGGATTTAAAGAGCCCACCCCCTCAGCAGCCACCTCTCCTCGTGTCCTGATCGTAGGCCCTGTGTGCCCGCTTGTCCTCTGATGCTCACCCCACCCTGCACCTCCCTTTCTCCATTTGTTACTCAACAATGTCCCCAGGGCCTGAGGGGGAGGAGAGAGAGGACTTTGCCTCAACACTCATGGCTCCAGTCAGCTGCTGGCTCTTTTTTCCTGTCTCTTTTTATTGTTTTTCTCACTTCCCTTGCTATCAATGCCTTTTCACAGCACTGTCCTTTGCCTGAATGTAGCAACCTACTCCCCTAATTAAATGAGTGAATAGAAACTGCAAAGTACGCAACACATAAAATATAAGCTGTATGCTGGTGATGGTTGCACAACAAGGTGAATGTACTTGATGCCACTGAACTGTACACTTCAGAAGGGTTAAGATGGTAAATTCTGTGTTGTATATATTTTACCATGATGAAAAAAGTCAAAAAAATATATAAAGTATTCATTGGCAGCATCTTGTAATCTGCCATGGGCTTGGGAATTATATAAACACGTGTGAACGATGGGCCCATAGGTCCTGAGGGAGGACAGGAGTCAAGTGCCTGTGCTTTGTGACCTCTCTTCGCGCCAGCCAGGATCCTTTCTGGCCCCCTTGTGTTTTTTTCCAGGGTTCGAATACTGGCTGCTGCTGGGCTGGGGGTGGGCTGGCAGACTTGTCCAGCTGCCGCCAGGGAGCTCTGATGCCCTCAGAACTGAGGCTGGTTCTTGAGGAGGCCCCAGCCCGGCTTGGACCATCAAGGTCACCTTGCCCAATGCCTCAGGGAGGAAGGGCTGAGGTTCACCTTGCACCCTTCCTCAGGGCTAGGAAGGGGCCAGCCTTGGGCTCTGCTGGGGGCAGGGATAGGGGTGCTCCAGCTAGAGGTTCCCCGAGCAACACTGACCCATCCAGAGACCACCACCTCCCCTTCCTGATCGCTGGCGGGGTGGGGGAGGGGAGTGCCCCTCCCCCATCACTTGGCTACCTTGGCCCACGTGCGCCGGGTCAGGCAGAGAGGGAAAGTGGGGCAGACATCTGCGGTGCTGGAGTGGGCCACCGACTGGGAAGTGGGGCAGAGCAAGGGAGAGGGGGAACTCGGCGGGTCGCGCCCTTCGCCCTGAATTTTCTACATCTGGGAAGCGTGAGCTCCAGGAGGGGTTGGTATCCCCAGGGCCTAGAGTAGGGCTGGTATACAGGAGGTGTTCAATAAATGTTGAGGGATGGAATGAGTGAATGTGTGAATGGGTTGGACAGGTCAGTACTGAGGGTTCCCGCCTTCAAGGGCTCATTCACTCTTTCCCTCAAAGCTCGGCCTGTGCATTCATTCCTCATTCATTCGTTCCTCCCGCACGCTCCGCACTCATTCATTCACGCGCTCTGCCATTCATGCTCACGGGGGTTCATTCATCCCTGCCCCGCCGCCATTCCCTCCCCGGTTCCCGTGCGCACGTGGCGCCCAGCGCCCTCAGTCCGGCCCCGCGCCCCCCGAGTGCGCCCCGCTAGAGCGCTGCGGGGGGAGCCGCTGAATCAGCCGCGGCTGCGCGGGGCCGGGGCTGGCGGGGAGCCGGGCTGGGGGCGGGGGGCGGGCGCTCCCTGCGGGAAGCCGGGCGGGGTGGGGGAGCCCCGGCCGCGCCGGCTCCGGGCGCGCTCGGCCTCGGCGGGGAGGGCGCGGGCCGGGGGCGGCGGCGGCGGCAGCGGCGGCGGTGGCGAGCGGCGCGGCTGCCCCGGGGCCATGTGGACGGGTGGCCGGCGGCCGGGCCGGCTCCGCCGGGCGGTGAGTACCTGCGATCCGGGAGGGCAGGGCGCGGGCACGGGCGCGGAGGCGGGGCGGGCACCACCCACGCGGCGGGGCGGTCTCCGCGCGGCGAAGGAGGCGGCCCGCGTGCCCCCTCCCGCTGGTGGGGGGGACGGTCCAGCGTCGTCTCCCCCGCCCGTGGCGCTCCCTCCGGTGCCGGTGCGCCGGGGCCCCAACAGGAACGCTTGCCCGGCCGCGGGGAGCACTCGCGGGGCGGGGGCGGGGCGGGGCGGGGCGGGGACTCGGCCTCAGCGCGCTGCCCTGCCCCCCACGCGGCCGGCCTGGGCACCCGGGTCCGAGTTGCCGGGTCTTCGCCCCCCAACACGTGCGTCCCTGCGGCGAAAGGGAGGGTGGGACGGGGCAGGGGGGCAGGGCGGGGCCTGGGGATCGGGGACCCGCCGCTGTGCCCGGCGGGTGGCCGGGGTGCAGGCAGGCCCCCTCCTGCCCGGGGTCAGGGCTCGGTGAGGCCGCCCGCCTGGGAGAGGTCGAGGAGCCGGAAGGAGGCTGGACCAGGGGCTGGTTCATTGAGCGTTTGCAGCGCGTGGGCTTGCGCCGACCCCAGACCCCCTCGGTGGTCTCATTCGGCACCTGCGGGGCAGGTGTTCCCATTCTCCTCAGTAAGAAGCGAAGCCGCTGAGGCTCAGGGAGGGCAGGGCTCGCCCAGGGCCGCTCCGCTGAAGCTTCCTCCCTCCCTGAACCCCAGCCCTGTTGGATGGGAATTGCTGCCCTAGCGTTTCCGCTTCCTGCCTGGTTTAGAGGTGTTTCCTTCCTTGTCTGGGCCCCACCCCATCCCCAGTGTGGTTCCTTTGGGGCAGGAACAGCGTGGGCGACATCCTGGAGTCTCCTGGACCAGCAGGATGGGAGCAGAGCAGGCACCCAGGAGTGAGCGGGGGGTGGCACAATGAGCTGTGCCTACAAACGAGGAGCCCTGGATGGCCAAGGTCAGCCACAGACCTGGGCTGTGCAGACCGAAAGCTGACCAGGGGTCAAGGCCTTGGGGCCCCGGGCCAGCAGGACAGGGTCTCCATGGGCCTGGCTCCTATGGAGTCCCCAGTGCCCTAGATCTTTGGGGCCGGGGACAGGTCCTTGCCCTTCACTGGGCCCCAGTCCCCCTGCCCACTGCCTGCAGCAGAGCCCTCTGCACTCCCAGGGCCAGGGAGGACTGTGGAAGGAAGCCCCTTATACACTATGGTGTGCCGTCCCAGCCAGGCCGGGTGTGGCCCTGCTGGCTGGGGCAAGTGGCCCATGGAGGCGGCTCTGCCTGGCATCTGTGACGCACAGGGCGGGAAGGCAGCAGCCTGGGCCCTGGCAGTGTCCCCGAAAACCCTTGATTTCCCCGACTCTCACTATAATCAGGGCGGCACAGAAAAGCAGGCACAGTGGCAGATGCGGCTTCTTCCCGGCAGCTGAGCGCTGGCGCCGGGCGAGGGGAGGCTGCGCTGCTGCAGAGGGACCCTCCCGAGCTATTGTCTCATATTTATAGATTCCTGCGCTCCGTGTTCCTCTTATCCTCAGAACCTGAGGCTGTTCGCACCTGGGATGCTGAGTGGGCAGGGCTAGGGGTGCCTAGAGCCTCAGTGGTGTGGGTCTGGCTTTCCATGCGCCGGGCATGGGGAGTGGGTCGTTTCCGGGTCAGGGAGCGGAAGTGAGTCAGAGCAGTCTGGAAGGCGATCGATCCCCCATCCTCTCTCAAAGACCCTTGGGCACAGGGTCTGGCCCCAGATAGCTGCCATCTATTGAGCACCTACTACGTGCCAGGCCCGGTACAAGCATCTTCACGCATCGTCTCCCCGGCAACACTTTGAAGTAGCACCCCTACTCCTGTAGGCACTTAAGGATGGTTAAGAATGAATGAATGAGAGGGGAGGAGAGCAGTCGGTGGATCCAGGGCTTGGTTAGAGATGGTTCACAGTTTCCCAAATCCCAGGAGGCTCGTGAAGCCCAGGAGTGAGTAGGAGTTGAACAGGGGAGGGTAGAGGAGCCTGAGAAGCACAGCCTGAGTCAAGGCCTGGGGGTGGGGGGGGGGGTGCGAGGATCAGAGGAGGATCAGTCCAGCTGGAGTGTGGAGGGCAAGGGCAAGGGCATGGCCATGGGTCGGCATGTGTGTGTGTTGTGTCTCCTCATAGCAGGTAAAGATCTCTGGAGACAAATCGAAGGGTGACCCCAGGCTCACTGTGTTGGCCTAGAATTACCCCCAGGGTCCCCTCCTGGTTCTCCCTCCTGCCGCAGAGCAGGTCACTAGCCTGGAGGAGAGGCCTGGATAGGAGTCTGGAGTCTTGGGTTCCGGTTCCTCCTCTGCTGTGTGACCTTGAGCAAGGCCCTGCCCTCTCTGGGGCTCAGTGCCTGAGGCACAACACCTCTCTCGGTCAGAGGAGTGGCTTCCGTGGCCCGAGAGCAGGCCCTCGATGGTAGCTGGTGGCGGGAAAAGCTGACCAGAGCTGTCTCTGTTGGTTCAATATTACGGGAATGAATGGCTGAGTGAGCAAATAAATGAGGGGATTCTCCATCCCCAGAGCATACTCTCCCCATGTACCCGACTCTGCCCCTTTCACTGGGACCACTTAGGTGACTCTGACACAGACCTCACCTTTCAAGATCTCACAGTCTACCTCCAGGAGGCATGGACCTTGACTAGTGTGGCAGGCGTTAGGAGAGTGACGGGGGCCTTCACTGTCCCCCCGCCCCCAGCCAGGAAGGGGACCCAGCAGTGGCTCCAGCCCCAAAAGGCCATGCGCCTGGAGGCTACCAGTGCAGCAACACGTGGATGCCGGGTTGGATGGATGGGGACTTGAATGATGTCAATGAGGTGATGGATGTAAGAACGGATGGGTGGGTGGGTGGATGGATGGATGGATGGATGGATACAGGAAGAGTGGATGGGTAAGTGCTCGAGGGTGTGTTGGTGATGCATGGAAGGGTGCATCAGTGCACAAATAGACACATGGCAATGGATGTATGCGTTCGTGGATGGACAGATGGACGTGTGGATACGAGATACAAACGACAAGGATGGATACGTGGATGAATGGGTGCTGGATGCAGGTACAGGCCCGGAAGGACGCACTGAGGCGCGACTGGTTACAGGGATGGGTGGGTGGAGCACTTTCTCACGTGACCCCCCGTCCCTCCCGTTCCGTGACCCATAGCGGGGAGGCTGCAGGGCTGGGGAGAGGGCAGCGGGCCATGAGGCCTCTCCAGTCGTGCTGGAAGACAGGCTCAGGGAACGATGAAGCCTCAGTGTAGCCCTTCTGTAAAGACAGGTGACCAGCGGGGACTCCTGCATGGAGCTCCTTGTCCCGGGAGACTTTCTGGAAGGTCTGGATGGCCCAAGTGCACCCCCCCCCCCCCTTCTGAGGAACAAAGGCCGGGGCCGAATTCAGAGTGCAGAAATGACGGCACAGAGCATGAACGCTGGGCCTGTGGCCGCCCTCGAGGGTTCTGAGGCCAGCACAGAAATCACCAGAAGCAGAGGCAAGGTGATGAAAAGTGTGAGAATCCTCAGACCCGAAAATCCTCGTCTATAAAAGAGGGGGATGTAATAGAAACTTCTGCACTGGCATGAGGGAGGCTTGGAAGGTGACTGCACTCTGGGTGTTTGGCTACAGTCCCTGGCCTGTGGCAGGCCATGGCCGTTTACCAGTCAGCCCTCGGAGCCCGTCTCCTCCTCCGTGAAATAGGGTGGCACGTCCCAGTTTGGGGGGTTGCCGTGAGAATAAGTGAGGTGATGTTTGGAGCTCTTAGCGAAAGCTCAGCCTGCCCTCCCCACCCCCCAGCCCCCGCTGCAGGGTCCCACCAGCGCCCTGTGGCCGGGTTTTCCTGTTGCAGCCCCAGGAGGCAACCAGGAGCTGGGTCCCTCCTCCCTCGGAGCTCACAGACACCAGCTTCCCATCCTTGGGAGCAGGGTGGGTCTGGGTGGTAGAGGAGGGACTGAGGGGCTCCAGGAGTGAAACAGGGCATGAGTGCCTGACCTCTGGGGGTCCCATCCTGGGTCTGCCACATCCAAGCCATGTGACCTCAGACAAGTCACTTGGCCCCCATGAGAGGCTGCTCCTTTAAGCATAAGACAGTTCACGGCTGTCCCCCCTCACAGGACTGGGTGACGATCTGGGCGAGGATGTGGAGCTTGGCACACAGTAGGGGCTCAGGAAGGGGGGCTGGAGCAGATGAGTCAAGAGGCAGGGGAGCCGGAAGCCCTTTCGGGAGAGGCAGCCCAGGCTGCTAAGGGGTGAGCAGGCCCAGGCTGCGAGCCGTGGCAGCCGACAGCATCCTCCGGGGCCTCGGGCCCAGGCGGCGGAGAGCCAGCGGGTTGTTATGACAACAGGAACTTGTCTGATACAGCCGGCAACTCTGGGAGAGGCTCAGAGGACCGGCTGGCCAGGGCCCCCAGAACATTCCTGTGACCGCACATAGTAGGGGAATGGCCAAATTAGAGCCCCAGGCTGATGGGTTCTGAGGTCCCACGAGATGCCAGGCTCTGTGCTGAAGACACCCAGCGTGCTCTCTGCACCCTCACTACATCACTGCCCGGGGCTGGGTACTGCTGTGTCCCCACATGGCAATGAGGAGGGGACGTAACTTGCCCAGGATCAGTTGGGGTGTTGGAGGTGGATTTGACCTTGGATCTGCCGGCCTCCAAGTTCTGTTCCCGCTAGTAATGGAGCAGGGCTGGATGACTGCTGCTGGGGAGGGGGGTGTCCACGCGTAAAGGGGTGGCCTTCCGGGGACTGCAGCAGTGGCTGGGAACACTGTGGCCTTCCAAAGAGCCTGAGACCCCTGACTCCCCACGTTCTCCTGCCCAGTGCCCAGCCCAGAGGAGGTCCACACCAGGCTGGGGGTGCTTGTGAAGAGACAGTCGGACCTGGGGTGCCTTCACTTATTCATTCATTCGGCAACTCCTTGTTGAGCGCCTCCTATGTGCCTGGCCCTGTGCGGGGAGCTGGGGTAGAGTAGAGCTTACATTCTAGGGGGACACAGATAATAAACAAATAATTGTAATGTCGATTACAGGTAGGGGTCATGTTAAGAAGAGCAGGGGTTATAAGAGGCTGCTGCAGGGGTACCTGATCTGATCTGGGGGCTGGAAGGCGACAGGCTATTGAACGGGGGCCCTGAAAGTTAGTTGGGAGTTAGATGATGAGAAGGAGGGGAAGAGAGAGAGAGGGAGAGTGCTCCTGGCAGAGGGAACAGCAAGTGCAAAGGCCCTGAGACCAGAGAGAGCTTGGCGCATTCAGGAACTAGATGAAAGTTCCTGGAGTGGTCTGTGTGGGAGGGTAGAAAAGACACTGGGGCCTTGCAGGGCGTATGAACGTGTGATGTTGTCTGGTTATCTGGTCTGTGATTTTAAAAGTTCACACTGGCTCGTTTGTGGGGTGGACCAAGCTGGGGTCCGGGACCCCAGGGAGGGGTGATTATAGGTGTCCGGATGAGACATGGTGGCACCTGGGACCAGCAAGGTGATGGTGAGGATGGAGGGAGGTGGCCAGGTGTGAGAAAGGCTGAATAGTCAGGGCCTGATGGTTAGGGGTACGGTGGGGGAAAGGGGGAGAGGGAGAGGGAAGGTCCAGGCAGCTTCCATCCCTGTCTTGGGCAGGTGAGCTCATGAGGCTTTTCAGACATTTAGTCACAGGTGCTGTGAGGCATCCAGAGAGGTGTCCAGCTGAGCTCAGAAAAGAAGGGGTCCCCAGCACTTGATGTGAGGCATCTAGGCACTGCCAGATGGGCAGAGGCCCCAGGTACACAGCCATGAGCAGGCAGTGCCAAAGAGAGCCTAGGCCATCCTCCAAGCAGCACCAGAAGCCAGGGCCGGGGATCATGGCCAAGAGCCTGGGGCTGCCACCCCCTAGCGAGCCTTCCTTTGACTCATGCAGCTGCATCCCAGGAGTTCTGCGTGGACCCCTGGCTTCCTGAGATGCCAGGGATCTGTGTGTCTCCCTTCACGCAAAGGAGCAAGGGCTCTCGCCCTTCTCTGGGGTATTCTTCCCCACCCCACTCCCCATCTAACTGCACCCTGGGCCCCCATGTGCCAAAGGCTCTTGCCTCATAGCGTTGTCAACCATGGTTCCTAACCTTATCCCCTGTGTATCAGTGAGGAATTGCACACAGCTGCTAGTAACAGGGACTGGAAATAACCGTGGCTTAAATAAGACAGGAGGTTATTTCTGTCAGGTTAAAGAAGTGCCAGAGGCAGGTGGACCAGGGCTAGTGTGATGACTCAGTGGTCATCAGGAACCCAGGTTCTTTTTTGTCTTTTTGCTCCTCCAGCCTTTATATATGGCGTTTGCCTCACAGTGCAAAACAGCTGCAGTAGCTCCAACCATCACTTCCATGTTCTAGATAAGAAGCAGGAGGGTTTGGGAGTGGGAGCAAAAAGGGCACAGGCAAGCTTTCTGATCCCTTTTAAGGAGCAGTCACACCCAATAATTTCTGTTTATATCTCATTGGCTACCCCTGGCTGCAGAGGAGCCTGGGAAACGCAGTCTTTTAGTTGGGTATCTTGCCTCCCAGAATAAAAGGAGGGTTCTTCACTAAGGAAGAGTGGGAGGACAGTGGGCAGCCAGCAGTCTCCACCACTCCCTCCCATTCTGCCAGATGGACGCGGTTCTAATTTCCCCTCCTTCAGGCCCCGTGTTCACCCATGTCCCTGCACCCAACCCCACACCTGGCAGAGATGAGGAGACGTGAGGAGTGGAGGGTGTGAGGCCCAGCCCAGGGCTCCCCCCGCCCCCCGGCACACAGCAGGTGCTCATTCAGTGCAGGCTGCCTCCCCAGGCAGATGAAGAGCCCAGGACATGACCTTCCCTTCTCTAGCACTTTCTAAGCCCTGGAGTCCAGCTCCCATTTAGTGAGAATCAATTTAGGGGGTGGGAGGCCCGCTGCCACGTGCTCTCTGGATCGATGGGGGCGGGCGTTCAGCTGATCACTCTGGCCAGTGAGGGACGGGTGGCCCTGCCCCCGCCCCCCAGAGGGCGAAGGGGTCCCAGCCACGTGGGAGGAGAGAAGTAGGTGTCAGTGAGGTACTTGGAGAGGCTTGACCTTTTACTGACCAAGGAGGATGCTCTCAGGGGCCGGCTCCCAGGCACGGGGCTCTGACCCCGGCAGCCGCAGGCAGGATGGCCACGGCTCCCTCGTGGAGCCCAGGGCCGAAGCCCCCAGGAAGGAGGTCTGCAGAGAGGACCTTCAAAGCTGCAAACTGAGCCCCACCTCAGGTCAGAAGCCCAAGGGCCCACCATCTCACCCCAGCTGGGTGAAACAGCCTGGCCAGGAGGAGACAAAGGCGTCACCTGGCCTGCTGTCCATCCCGGAGCCCCTGGGCGCTGGCAGCAGGGCTGCCACCGGCCCTCTCGCCTGGCTGAGCCGCCGACAGGAGGCCAGGCTGCCCTTCTCCAGATTCCTGGATGAAGTCGCTGTGAGGGTTCTGGACCCCGGGACCCTGGAGGCCTTCCGGGGGCCCAGAGGCCGCAGCCCGGAGCCCTCCCCAGGTGAGCAAGACCCAGGCCTGGCCCAGGAGCCCCTCGCAGGAGCTGCAGCCCCAGAGAAGACCCTGGCCCTGAGCCCCCAGCTGTCCTCGGAGGTGGCCCCGGAGGCTGCAAGCAGAGGGGGGCCAGGCCGGGCCACGGAGACCAGTGTGCCTCGCGTGGGCAGCAGCAAGCGTGGAGGCCCAGCTGCCTCCCCCCAGAGGCCGCCAAGCCCGGTGAGTCTCAGCCCCCGCCCATCCTCCAGGGGGCAGCTGGACAGAGGTCTGCTGGGGCCCCTTCCCTTCTCCCTTGATGGGCCATTTCCCCACAAGTTCTGGCTGACCCCCTCCGAGCTCCCTCATCACCCCCCTTTCATAATCACTGTAACGGGAAAGACCTTAAGCACCCAAAGAATGAAGCTCTAGGATGGAATTTCTGGCTTTGGGGCAGGCAGGCTATTTCTGGAGTACGCATGAGTAAACAACAAAGATAACAATAATGTCACACCCCCAGTGGCAGAGACCTTGGTGTTTCACCACGGGATTTTATATGATGATTCTTTTGAAGTTTTGAACCTCAGACACGTCCACGTGAGGTAGGATGTCACAGTCCCGTCAGGAAGACGGGTGGGTCCATGTCCTTCCTAGCTGCCCATTTTATGGAGTTGGAAAACTGAGGCTCTGAGTTGCCCCGGGGCCCCCTGGGGAGGCTGGGCTTGGACTGAGGTCTTCGAATCTAAATAGCACGTCATCACACCCTCCACACACACACACTTCGGCCTCAGACAGAGGGGCAGAAAGATTCGGTGAGACCTGCTCGGCCGTGCTGGGGGATCGGGTTGTGCAGGGTGTCAGGATGGCGGCACCCCACCTCGCTGCTAGCCTTCGTCTCCCAAACCACCTGTGTCCCTCGGGGCCAGGGCGGGTCCTTATGGGCTGTTGAGGACCTTGTCCGCTCCTGACTACTCTGGGCACAGGATCGAGGTGGGGCTGCAGGGCCAGGTGGTGGAGATCTCGCCCCGGCCCCTCCCAGAATGGCGGCCCTGCGCGGAGGGGTTCTTTTAAAAACAAAATCCTGGGCGGTAGGAGAGAGCTGATGCTTGCCGAGCGCTGACCAGAGTTGTTCTAACTCTCCATCCCTGTGCACCCCCAGCGGGTCGGTGTCATCTTTGTGCTCCAGAACTAGTGCGTACTGGGAGGAAGCAGGCGAGGGGAGGTCACGGGAGGAGCGGGGCTGGACGCAGGCCGTCTTAACCTCCCCCTCTGCACCTACGCTCCTCCGGGTCAGTTGCCTCCAGTGACCTGACCTGCCTCTTTCTCCAGGGAGAGCCAGGGAGCAGCGTGGTTGGAGGGGAGCTCTGGGTATTTGAAGACCACCATACCTTCCTCTGGGGTCCGCTGGGCCAAGCGCAGCCGGGGAGTTCTCAGCTCAGGGGAACTCAGCTCAAGGACCTGGGCAGGTTGCCCACCCACTCAGGGCCTCGGTTTCCCCGGCCGTGGAAAAGCGGTCATGGTCACGAGTTTTCTTTCACCTTGTCACGGGGAAAGCATCCAGCAGGCACCCAATAAGGATCGCATCCCCGGCCTCCTCCACAAGGACCTGGCGATCCGGGACCTCCCCACCCTCCGCTCTAGGCTCTGCACACCATGCAGACCTCACTCCAGGGACCACTGGGTCCCGGGGGAGCCCCATGATGCCCAGGCCTCTGGAAGATTCTGTCTGAAGGGCCTCGGGGACCTGTCGGGGTCCTGCAGCAGGTGCTGGGGGGCAGGGCTCTGTCCTGGGTCCCGGCCAGAATGTCCTTCCCAAGGAGCTGGTGTTGGCTCCTTGAAGCGGGAGGTGGGCATCAGCCCCCAGCCCAGCCCAGCCCAGCCCAGCGTCATATGTGGTCAGCTCCAGCCTCGCATCGAATACTCCAAACAGGCCAGTGAGAGAGATACTAGGATCTAGCCCATTTCACAGACCAGGAACTGAGGCTCAGCGAGCAGAGCCCGGCCGGGCCCTGGCTGGGCTGTGCCCTGGCTCAGTGAACCCGGACAAGCCACATCCCCCAGTGTCTTCGTGTGTGTGGCAGGGGATTAGAGATAATGCGTGGAGGTGCCTGGCACACAACAGGAATCCCGTCCCTGGGACGATGGTAGCCATGAAGGTGGTGATGACGGCCCCTCTGCCTAGCCTGGACAGGCTTGTGTCCTCGGAACAGTTCCCAGGGTGAAGGTGGAGCTTCGGGAAGGTAGGGAGGCCCCGGGCTTCCAGGCAGCAGTCTGAAAGCCCTTTCTCGAGGACAGTGCCTGGAGTCGCACCGTTAACCACTTCAGGGAGGAAGCGGCAGAGCAGGCAAGGGTGGGGGAAGGCCTCTGCCCCGTCTGGCTGCATGGTCGTGGGGGACCCCGGTCTGACCCTTCACTGTCCAGCAAACAAGAAGCCACTGTGGAAGGTCTCCGGGACCTCCAGCCGTCACTGTCACAGACCTGGTACCAAGGCTCACTCGTACTACAGTGTGAATGACTCAAGCCAGTTGTTCCCTGAGAACAAAACGGGCAGAAGAGAGCAGGAAGCACAGGCCGGGGTCAAGGAAGGAGAGGCAGGCGGGGGACTCTGAAGTGGCCTTAGTGACGTTGTGACAAGACCCCAGATGCCAGGCCTGGAACTCCCCAGAGCTGCGTTTGGATCCTGCCCGAGGGGCTTTCCCACCGTGAGAGCTCACGAGCAAGCCCCCTCCACCCTCTGGACCTCAGGCTCCCCGTCTATAGGGCCAGTTTAAGGTGTGATAGCGCCTCTCCCCATTGGGGGACCCCCAAGGTGCCTCTGGAGGGGGCAGCTGCTTCCCTGCTCCCCTGCTCCCCAACTGTTGCCATGTGGGAATGTGGGCCGGAGTTGCCAGATCTTCCAAAATTTCAGTAGAAGCCAAAAATACGGATTTTAAAATGTAAACTCTCCCAATTTTTAAATGTTGGCTCAAACGTTTAAAAAAAAAAAAATTAAAACCCTCTCGCAGGCCAAATACAACATGCTGGCGGGCCAGATTTAGCTCAGGAGGCCAGTTTGCAGCCGCGGGCCTAGTGCATCTGTACCGGCGCACGGCTGGGAACCCGAGGCCCTGCCCAGGCCATGCAGAGAAGCGCGGGGCTCGGCCGGGGCACCTCTCAGCCCGCAGCGAGGTCCTCCAGAATCCCCAGGGGAAGGACATTCTTGGCCCCATCTGGGGACAGCCCCAAGCTAAGGTACGGGTTCAAGTCCCCAACTTGCTGAGTGACCTTGGGCCAGCGCTCGCCCCTTTCCCGTCCATCTCTGCTCACCTTGGTATTCCGACTAAGGTATCAGGGGATGACCCACTGTGTGCCCAGCGCAGCAAGCCCTGCGGGGGATGCTGAGGGACCCGAGGCCGGCTTCTCACCCATGACACAGTCTTTGACACCGCCTTTCCCCTCCTACCTCCCCACCTGCCCCTTCTTGGTCCCCTGGGCTGGCCCCGCCCCCTCTCTGAACCCTCGCCTGGCAGAGCCCCTCCTCTTCCCCATCTATGCTCACTCCCTTGGCGACCTCATCCAGTTCGGAGCCTAAGTGCTGTCTCCATGCTGGCCACTCCCACATTCACATCTCCTGGACCCTCCTCTGAACTCCAAACCCAAGTCCCTGCCTTCTTGTCCGTATCCCTGCTGGGATGTCTGGACCTGAATCCTGATCTTCTCCCCAATCCCCTCCCCCTTCAAGCTGCTCAGGCCAAAACCCATGGCCTCATCTTTGGCGATTCTTCCTTCCACCCCCATCTCTAGTCTGTCAGGGCATCTGAGCGCCTCTCCCACCTCCACCCTGGTCCCCACTGGATTTGTATAGGTGCCTCCAGCTGGACTCCTCGGGCCCTGCCCTCACCCCTCAGTGCGTCCTCCGCGCAGCAGCCCGAGGGGTCCCCACTCTGTTCAGCTCTGTCAGGGCTTCCAACCCACTCAAGATAGAAGCCAAAGTCCTGACGGTGGCCCACGAGGCCCCCAACTCAACCTCTGCTCCCCACTGGTGACTGGACGCTCCCTGAACTCAGGGCAGGAGGGGCCCTGCACTGATGCCCCGGGTAATCTGCCTCCCCGCTGTGGGAATATCAGCACCTTGAGAGCAGAGAAGGTCCTCTAGTTTAGTCTGTTCACTGCTGAGTCCCCTAGAACGGGGCACACAGTGAATGTTTGTTGAATGAATGCAAGAAGGCAAGGAGTGATGTAAAACCTCTTAGAAGAGGGTCCACCCTGAGTGATGACGTCAAAAGTCTGGCTCAGGAGCGGCGGCTGCCGCCCTTCACCAGCCCTATCCCCAAGACAGTCCCATACACATACGTGGCCACCGTGTCACTCACAACGTCCTTTGAAGATTTTCCATCTTCCCTAGATGACGGATTGAGCTCAGAGAGGTTGAGGGTTTTGCCCAAGTTCACATAGCTGCATAGGAAGCCCAAGTCGCCATCAGTGGGAGATGGGTGGCCGCTGCCTTGGCCACATCTGGGATTTGGTTACCGCCCCCCCCCCCCCCCCCAGTCTCTGCCCTCTGTACTCTTCGGCTCATTTCCTCCCCTTGAGAAGAGGGTGAGGGAGCAGGATAAGGAAGAAACCAAGGAAGCTGGAGCTCAGAGTAGATCTAAGGAGGGCCCAGGGGACCCATCACAGGCCCTGAGGGAGGGCAGGGACTCACCCAGGGTCACAGGGTGAGTCGGAGGCAGAGGGGAGGCCTCAGCACCCAGCAGACCCCTCCCTGACCTGGACCCGCTTTCCTTCTCGCGACAGTTTCCGGCAACCACAAGATTTGGGTGGGAAAGGGCAGCAATACAACCGGGCCAGATGGTCCAGTAGAGGATTCACACATCTGCTTGTGGGGGCCAGTGCAGGACTGACCCTCATCAGCAGAGGGGTTCCCTGGGCAGGGCTCTGTACAGGTGTGTGTGTGCCGGGTACCAAGCGGGCTCAGGTGCCCCCCCCCCCAACGTGGGGGTGGGCTTGGGGGAGGGGCATGGGACCACGGGTGAGTGATAGGGACCATGAGAGCAGACCAGAGGCCGCTCGAGGTGGAGAGCAGACGCCGCTGGCTGGGGATTAAGAGCAATTGCGTTCATTCAGGCGTCACCAACTGCTCATCAGAGGCCTCTGCAACAGGCCCTAGGGATGGAGACACCGTGGCTGAAGCAGAGGGGCCCTGCTGTCAGGGGTGTCTCTTGTCGTGCAGGTGCAAATGGACAAAGAGGATGAGTCCAGAGGGACAGGGCGTGATGAGAAATCATTTGGTGGGAGAGAGGAGCTACTTTAGGTGGGTAGTCAGAGGAGCAAAGATCCAGGCGGAGGGAAGAAGTGCAAAGGCCCTGAGGCAGGAGTGAGCTGGGTGAGCTTGGGACCAGCAAAGTGGCCAGCGTGGCCAATGTGTGCCAAGTGAAGGGCAGGTGGTGGGGGTGTGGTCAGAGGGTTAGGCAGGGCCCAGTCGGTATTTACCAACCCCTCGTGGAGGCTTGACTTGTGACGCGGAGTTGCCTCCCTCCATTGCCCCTTGGGAGCACCTACTATGTGCATCCGTCACGTGCCCAGGTGCCACTGGGAGGATGGCAGCTTGGGAAGCTGGCCCCAACCCTCCACGCTTCTGCACCCAACCTGCAGGGGTTTGCCTCTTGGAGCCTCTGTTTTTGCATCTGTAAAACGGGGGTTGTAAGACCCACCTCGCAAGTCACCATGGGGATTAAATAGGATTGATTTCCTTAACAGGGCCAAAGGCTGCGCTGGCTATACAGCAGGCAACTAAAGGGTGGAGGGGCCTGTCTCTGGCCCTCTGGAAGCTCAGAGTCTCTCAGGGAATAGGGAAAGGAGGGAGGTGGTGGGGCTGTGGTGGTCGGCAGGGAGCTCAGAATACGGCTCGGGGTGAAGGAGGGTGAGCGTTCGGGGCGGCAGGGACCAGCACCGGCAAAGACACAGAAGGAAGAGGTAGCAGGTGGGCTGAGGCAGGGATGCATGGTATGGTCCAGTTTAGCCAACAAGTGGGGCTTGTGTGATGCTAGGAAATAAAGATGGCCACTGGGCTGGACCATCCAGAGGGGCTGGTCCACCTAGAAGAGATAAGAGGAGAGTTTAGGGCAGACAGTGACAATGTCACAGGTGTGTTGCAGGAAATAGGCGTGGGGCTGTGAGTATGGGGTGAACCAGAGGGACAGCGCCCAGGGCAGGGATGGACTCTCCCTCGGAGGGCACCCAGAGTGCCAGCCTGTGTTCCTACCTGTATCAGGAGAGCACCGGGACCCCACTTGCCTGTGGGTCCCTGGAGGGGCCAGATGGGGCCTTGAGGGTATTTCCTGCCCCATCATTTCACACTGGGGACCCTAGACATCTCCAGGTCCCTCGTAGTCATGGCCCCCACCAGCCCCTGCCCCCTCCTATAACGGAGGCACTACCTCTGGCCTGAGACCCAGGCAGTGGCCCCATTCTCCTCCACCCAGCCCAACAGGCAGGCCTCAGCTAGCCTCAGGTGACTCAGGGCAAGCCACTTCATGCTCTGGCCCAGGTTTCCTCATCCAAAAGAGGGGCATCTCAGGAATAGCCCCAAATCTTGTGATTATGAATTGCAGAGTCAAGACTCAAACGTGGTTCTCCAGCCCCAACACCAAGACCATTGCCAAAGGCATAGCCCCTCCGCATGGGACCAGCCACACACAGCTGTGACTGCTCTTTGCACATACACCCAGAGCACAACTCCCACCCCCTGGGTGAGGTGCTGGGCTAGCCCCGGGACACAGCTGGGAAAGACACAGGCCCTGCCCCAGGGAGCACAGACCTGGTGTGGAGGCCAAACCCAACTACTCCGCTGGGCCTCCATCATGGAGGGCTGACTGGAGGAGGCGGCCTTTAAGGATGAGGGCAGTGGTGACCACACAGGCACTGGGTCTGGGGAGAATGTGAGACTGCGTGGTAGGATCAGAGCCAGGCTTCAGGGTCTAGATTAGAGGAGTGAAGGCAGGGGCTGCTGAGGTGCTGGGGCTGGACCCCCTCCCATTCCGTCAAACTTCTGCCCCTCCCACCCCTCCCCCTGCCACCAGGGCAACTCAGCAGCCTCTCCTAGAGTCCCTTCTTGGGGGAGAAATTCCCAGACAGGCCTTTTAGAAGAGCTGAAACATTCAATATAAATAATAAATGCGAGATTTTTATAATTAAATTTTAATACATTCTTATCAATTTTAGACAAACTCCCTGGCAGGTCATTCACTGTGAGTGACTGATGCAACTGGAGACATATGAGGGGTGTCCCCAGCCTTTGGGTGGGAAAGGTCTCTGAGCAATGGGGTCCAGGCCCAGCTGGGCTCTGTCTCTGAGCTTCGCTCTGCTTATCTGTAAAATGGGAGTGACTGCTTCCCTGAGGAAGAGCTGGACAGTGCAGTGAACGCAGGGCTGCTGGGTGGTGGTGTCCTTGTTATCTCTGCCGTTCAGCTGCGAGTGGACTCCCGGGAGGCGAGCCGCGGTTTCATTTCTCAACCATTAGCCCCTGAGGGCAGGGCTCACCTCATTTGCTGCCGCCTCCGAACCCCAAGAAGCAAGCCCAGAGCTAATGAATGAGCGAGGCACCGTGGGTGGCTGATGGAACACTTGGACTTTGGGGCTTGGGGCTGACCCTCGCCACTGCAGGGCTCCTCCCACCCTGCGTTGGCGGGGTGGAGGCCAGGCCTGCTGGGTGCTGGGGGTGCCCTGGTGAAGGGACAGGGCTCCTGCCTGGAACTCACAGCCAGAAGGGAAGAGGCCAGGAAAAGACACGCCAGAGAGGTGTAGGATTCAAGCATGCATTGTCCGTGTTTATTGAGCGCCTGCTGTATGCTGGGATCTAGTGTGCTGAGCGCGGTGATGGGAACCTGGGAAAGGTGGGCCTGGGTACATAGGGGGCGTCGGGGAGATGCTGGCCAATCGGCCAGCTCTTTGTCTTGGGGGAGGAGGGTATATAGAGGGGTCTGGGCTCGTGGTCTCCGACAACTTTTAGAGCGTCGGGGATTGTGTCTGGCCGCCAGTCCAGACGCCTCGGGGATCCTTTCCTCCGGAATTCCTTCCCGCACCCCAGCCCCTCCGCAGTCCGCGATGCAGAAGGGCAGCGGAGCGCCTCGTCTTGCTCCCCCTGCCCCCAAGCCCAGCTCGCAGGTGAGGAAACTGAGGCCAGGGGAGTCTCGGGAGGGCCTGACCAGCACCCGGGGAATCGGTGGCCGAGCCTGGCGGAGGGCCCCCGGTCGGGCCTTCCAGCTCGGCGCCGGCGGCCGGGCTGCGCCCTCGCCCGGCGGGGCGGTGGGGAGGCGGCGTGGGGCCCCGACCGGAGCGGAGCGCGCTCCCGGCGGACGCGGCGGCGGCGCCCGGCGCGAGGGGCCGGGATGGGCAGCCATCAGTCTTCCCAGGTGTGTCGCGTGGTCTCTGGGCTCAGCCCCACCGTCCCCCTTTCATGCCGGCCATGGTACGGAAGGACGGGGAAAAGCCCCCGGGAGCGGCCTCTCCCGGGCGATGGAGAGCCCTCCCCGCGCCCCCCGCTTCGCGCAGGAAGTGCGATCCCGCCCGGGCCGCTAGCGGTCCGGGTCGTTCGCCGGCGCCCGCAGGGTTAACGGCAGCCGGTGGGCCCCCCGCCCGGCCCTCGGAGGGACTGCCCGGCTGCGCGGGGCTGGGCGGGGAGGGTCTCCAAGCCGCGCGCGGGCGGGTCTGCGCAAGCCCGGCAGGGAGCCCCGCTGGCGAACAGGGCGCGCAAGGGTTAATCCCTTGGGCCCAGGAGGGGCGAGCCAGGCCCGGACCCCAGAAGCTGAGGGCAGCAGGGTCCCTGACTGAGGAGTCTGAGGTCCCGACTGCTAGCACGCTCGGATCGTGTGCGTGTCAGCTTCTGCACTCCCATACGGCCCCCAATTGCCCGATTTGAACATTCTCCGACTCGGAGATTCTGCAATTCAGGGCTTGGCTTCCTCCGGGAGGGAGCGCGGGGCTGGAAGGGTTAACGGGCGGGGTGGGGCGTGGGGGGGGGGGTGCGCAGCGGGGACCGCGGCCGCCGGAGAGTTAACGCAGCCGGGCCGGGTCCCCTCTTTTTCAGGCAGGCGAGACTGGGATCGCCCCGGTCAGCGCGGTCCCGAGTCCCCGGGCCAGCCCCTTCCTCTCCCCGGGGGGCGTAACTCGGTGCGCGGCGGCCCGGGCGGGCTCACCTGTTACTCGGCCGAGGCCCCGCGCACCCACTGAGTCCCAGGGACGGCGGCCAGTGAGTGTGGGCGGGGGGCGCGCGGGCCGGACTTCCCAGCAACCGAGCCGCGCGGGGGTGACCCGCCGCCGCGCCCGCCTGTGCCCGCGGTGCCCAGCTCCGCCCGGCGCGGCCGCGGAGCGAACGCCTCCTGCCTGCTGACCCTCTCGTTTGGTTTCTCGCAGGCCTCTGCCGCAGACATGGAGAAACTCAGGTGAGTGGAGCGTCTTCCGTGCCGCGGCTCCCGGGGCCGGGGTCGGGGATGGGGGCGCTAGGGAGGGCGAGGGGAGAGGGCTGTGCCCGAGCGCATCTACGGCCCGCGGCCGCCCGGCGGGGCTGGCCGGGGCCGGTGTGCGTGTGTGTGGTGCGTGTGTGAGCGCGCGCGGCTAGACCGCGGGGAGCCCCGCGCGGGGGGGTCCTCGGCCGGGCCGGGGCCGATGCGGCTGGGGGTCGGCGCGCGCGCGGGTATCCGCGATACCCCGGGCCCTGCCCTGGACTCTGGATTGTCCCCCGGGACCCTGCTCCTGCTGTTACGCATCAGTCCCCCGCGCCGGCCGGTCCCCCATCCCCCAGCTGACAGTTGCCTGTTCTGAGTTTTTAAGTTTCCACCTCGTGGGGGCAGGGGCGGGGGCTGGAGTCCTGCCGGCGGGCGAGGCAGTCGCGTCTTGGAGCGATTTTGGGGGAATCCCGCGACGGCGTCTGGGGAGAGTCTCCCTCGGCCTCCCTCCAGGTGCTAAACTTTGAGCCTTGCGGACTCCACCGGGCGCCCTTCTCGGCTGGCCCGGGATCTGTCGGTTTGAATATTCACAACTTCCCTTGGGCACCCTGACCCCCACTTTGGGAACACCCCTCCTGTGTCTTCCTTCCGGAAGCTGGACCGAGGCCCAGCTCTGGCTGCTGGGTTTCAGGAAGATCCGCGGGGCCTCGAGGGTCTCTTGGCCTCCTCCCTCCCCCTTTTCCCCCCTCCCAAGGCCAGGGTCAGCATCCCTGGTGGGGCAGCTGGGTAGCAGGTGCACCCATTCCCCAAGGGGCAGGCACCCAGCAGAGCCCAGCTTTTTCCAGTGCAGGTCCCACGGTCTAGGGGAGAGGGCCCTGGGGCCTTCCCAAGTGACCCTCAGTGCTGTGGATGAGTCACTCGGGAATGCCCAGGGGGACCCTGGGGACAGATGGGCCCACACGGAGGCCCCAGACTGGACATGAGCGCAGGGCCATCTTCTGGCCGCTGTGCTGGAGTGCAGCCCTCCCTTGTGGGTCCCACAGGACCAGAACCCATTTGTCTTGGGCTGGGAGGAGGAGTCCAGTCTCTTCGGTCGTAGGAGCTCAGACACAAAACCAAACGTCCATCAGCCAGGCCCGCCTTGTCATGGTCAAGGTCCAGGTGGGGCTGATGAGGCCCAGACAGCGGCAGCTCTGCCTCTGGCCACATAGATGAGCTCAGGCCTCTGACCCCAGGCCGGGACGCTCCTCTGCGCCCCCATCGGCTATCATCTCACCAGCTCCCCCACTGATTGGGGCTCTCTGCGGAGAAGGCATCACTACTTAGCTGGGACTTGGAAAAAAAGGTAGCACGCATGGGGCACCTTGAGGCCAGCCTGGTGGGGGGCCCCTCTCTGGTCCTCTTTCCCTCTCTCTCCATGCCCAGCCAAGGCTCTTGAGCACCTACCCCTGTGCTCTGGGCGGTAGGGACAGAGACATGGCCCAGCCTGGCTAGGAACACAGGTGGGCAAGTGAGCCGGGTGGGCAGAGCTACCATCTCAGCTGCTGAGGGCACCGAGCGTCTCTTTGTTGGGTGGGCTGAGGGCTTCCCTGAGCGGAATCCTGAAGGCTGGTCGCAGTGGCCAGGGCCCAGGCTTCTGGGCTGCACTGAGGCATCGGAAGCAGAGCTCAGAAGCCGGTGGGATTGGGGGTCCCGTGTGGCCAGGACACAGCATGGCCTCCCAGAATTGGGGCGCATCCTGCTCTCCTCTCCCTCTCACCCTATTAGTAGTTTCAGAGCGACCTCGAGGGCCTTTCCAGACTATTTCTTCCCAGCCAGTACTGGGGCTGCCCCTGTAGGGTTCTGCCCTGCATTTAGTATCGGGGTCCAGGACCGAGAGGCCCCAAGGGATGTAGGGGAAGTTGGTCAGCATGGCCTCCCATGGTGTAGGTCACAGGGTCCTCTGGCAAAGTCCTGACCCTCTCTGGGGCTCAGTTTCCTCATCTGTAAAGTGGGTATCCTGAGCACGCCCACCTTGCAGGGCTGTTGGGAGGATGACTTGAGATACTGTGGGTGACAGGCCTCACCTGGGACCTGGCCCACAGCAGGGGTCCAGGTAGAGGTTCACTGTGGGGCATCCGAACTGCACAACTATGGGTTCCCAGGCAGGAGAAGATTCATTTGTGGTCCAAGGGAAGGGGTCTTGGCCGTCCAGCAGGATGGCCCTGTGCCGGGGTCCTTCCTTCTGTCCCGGGGCCCGCATCGCAGGCTGGCCCTAGGAATCTGAATTGAGCTCCGAGAGGGCAGGCCCTTTGCCCCATCCAACACTTGTCACACAACACACCCACCCACCCGCAGTGCCCGGAACCACAAGGACTATGTCCTTGTGACCCTCAGTGTCTCCCTTTGTGAGCAGGTACCCAGCTGGGGCTCCCTCTGCCTGAGTCCCCCTCCTCACCACCCACCCCATACTGCAGCCCCACTTCTGGGTCCCGAACTAGCTGTCACCTTCATGCCTCTCTGCCTTTCATCCCTCTCATGCTGTTCCCTCTGCTCTCAATGCCCTTCCACCCACCTTCTTGTCCACATGACAGACTGGTTATCCTCCTTGTCATCTTCTCTCTGTGGCTTTTGTGACTCTCTTATCCCTAACCCACAGGTGGGCTCATTCCCCCTCTGTGTACCAGCTCCTGCGCTGGCGCTGAGACAGGTCAGCCCTCCAGAACAGGGACCCAGGCCCAAAACACAGGCTCCCAGAGATCCCAGGTTGGAGACACTAGCCTGGGGAATCAGAGAGGGCTTCCTGGAAGCAGGGACACTTGAGCCAAGGCTTAAAGAATGAATAGGAGTTTGCAAGGAGGACAGATAGGACGAGCCTTCCTAGAAGTGCAGAGTCCTGGGGGCCTGAGGAAGCAAGGCTGTGTTCAGAGAGACCGGTGAGGGGTGGGGAGTGGAGGTCGGTGGGGTGTCCTCTGTCCTCTCCGCCGCGTAAGGAAGCCCCTGCGAGCGGAGCATGGGGTCCATTTCTCCAGCCCCAGATCTGGCCGCCTCTGCTCTGGCCTGATGCGTGCCCCCTGCCCCTCGCTCACTCAGCTCTCCTGCGTCTGACTGCTTGAAAAACTCTTCCTGTGACACTCAAATATTTGCAGATATTAGCGAGTCCCGGCTGGCTGTCAGCATGCGGAGCCGCTGCACCGCTAATCCCCAAGTTAATCCTCTCCTCTGCCTTCCTCTGCCCCGGGTCCGCCTGCCTTCACTCCCGCCGTGGCCACTTTGCTGCATGCCTTTTGGCAAGCCATTTCCTCTGTGGGAGCCTCAGTTCTCTCCTCTGTCATAGAGCAAAGTGGGTCAGTCGCCTCACATGGCACCTGGGACACAGAAGGTGCCCAGGAAACCCAGAGCTATTCCTGTTCCAAGTCCACCCCTCCCCCCACAATATAATTGTTCAAAGTTGTGAACCGTGCTAGGCATCTAGAAAAAGTAATAAACATCTGTGCCGTTTAGAGGTTAACTTTAGGACGACCACCACCCAGGTCAAGAAGTTGAATGCTGCCAACCTCCCAGGGACCAGCCCCCACCGAGACCCTTCCCCAGTCACAGCCCCCTCCTCCTCCTCCCCCCGGAAGTCTTCAGGATCCTGGCTTTTGTGATAAAGCGGTTGCTTGTTTTCTTCCCAATTTGGCCGCCCAAGAGCATCCCTAACTGACATCGTTTTGTTTTGCCTGGTCTGGAACTTCACATACATGGTGTCTTTTAGCCTGTGCTTTCCAGGTTGGCTTTTTTTTTTCACCCAAACGTCATGTTTTCGAGAGGTGTCCTTAGCGTGCGTGGAGCTGCCCATTGCTGGCTCTCTTGGGGAACGGCGTTTGTGAGTGAAGTTATCTCTTTGTTCACTGATGGCCGTCCAGGCGGGCGGCTTCCAGCCTGGACCATTGTGAATGAAGCTGCTGTGACCATGCCTGTCCAGGTGCTGGGGAACACGTGCAGCCTTCTTGGGGTACCCCGGGGCGGCACTGCTGGGGCACAGGGCACGCCCACCGCCAGCTTTAGGAGATGAGGCCACACCCTCCCCGCGGCACTGGGACTTCCTGTGTCCCCGCAGCGTCCCCGCACTGGGCTCTGTCAGGCCACAGGCGGGGAGCTGCTCCTCCGGTGGCGTTAATTGCACGGCCCTGGATTACTGCCCATTTGGGCTTCCTCGTTTGTGACTTCTGTGTGTTTTTCCATCAAGTTGTCCTATTGATTTGGAGCTCTTCAGAGAACCCTTGTCAGTCACACGTGTGGCAAATGCACCTCCCGCTGGTTGCTTGATTCTCACTGTTTCAATGGTCCTCTGATGAACAGAAGTTCTTAATTTTAATTCCGTTGAGCTTCTCTTGAATCTTTTAGGCTTTTACTTTTTGATGAAAGCTTTTTGTGTCCCGTTTAAGAAACCCCTCGGATGTCATGAAGCTATTGGAAGTGATTTTCGTGTATGGTTTGGGGGTTAGGCTCCTTTTGGTCGTTGTTCTTTGTGGTTTTTTTTGTTGTTGTTGTTTGGTTGGTTGGTTTGGTTTTGGTTTTTGGTTTTGTATATATGTGTTTGTTTTTTTGGGTTTTGGGGTTTTTTATTTTTGGGGTTTTTTATTGGTTTTGGGGAATTTTTTGTTTTTTGGGTTAAATTTTTTTTTTTGGTTCTTTGGCTTTTTTTGTTTTCTGGGTTTTGTGGGTTTTGTGTTTTTAAATTTTTTTTAGGTTTTGGGGGGTGTTTTGGGTTTTGTGTTTTTTACTTTTTTGGGAGGCTTTGGGTTTTGTATTTTGCGGGTTTTTTGTTTTTTTTAATTTTGGGGTTTTTTGTTTTTTTTAATTTTTTTTGTCTTTTCTGGTTTTGTGGGGTTTTGGTTTTGTGTTTTTTAAAATTTTTTTGGTTTTTTTGTTTAGGTATTTTTTGTTTTTTGGGTTTTGTGTTTTTTGGGGTTTTGTGGGAGTTTGGGGTTTTTTTTTGTTTTTTGGCTTTTTTTTGTTTTGGGGGTTTGTTTTGTGTTTTTTTGTTTTTGTTTTTGTTTTTTAAATTTTTTTGCTGTTTTGTTCTTAAATTTTTTTCGGTTTTTCTTGTTTTGGGTTTTTTTTTTGCTTTTTGGGTTTTGTGGGTTTTTTAATTTGGGGGTTTTTTTGTTTGTTTTTTTTTGTTTTGTTTTTTTTGGCTTCTGTGGGGGTTCGGGGGTTTTTTGATTTTTGGCTTTTTTTTGTTTTTTGGGTTTTGTGGGTTTTCTGTGTGCTTTTTTTCACACAGACGTCAAACGCTCAGGCCCATACTCTTGATTCATTCGTGTCACCCACGCGTGTTGCAGTGCTGCCTATACCAGATGCCACTCACTGTGCCGAGACACTATGCCAAGTGCCAGGCTGATGCCCTGGAGGTCGCCCCAGAAGTGCCAGCTCGCACTGACCTCATTTCCAGAGGCTCTCCCTGCCCACCCCCTCTAGCCACCAGGCCTCGATGCCGCTCCTCAAGTCCATCAGACAGGCTCCTGCCCCAGGGCCTTTGCAGGCGCCTTTCCTTCTGCCTGGAATGTTCTTCCCCAGATATCCACGTGACTCCCTGCCTCCCCTCCTTTCACATCTTTCTCAAATGTCATCCCTGGTCAGGGTGGGGTTCCTGACCACTCATTCCATTTACAATTATAGCCCTTCCCCCATCCTCCTCCTCCTCCTCCCTGCCTTGATTTTCCATCTCCCTCATCCCCACCTGACTCTCAGTTTGTCTTATTTATTTATCTTATTTACATCCGTCTCCCCCCGCAAAGAACAGCAACTGACTGCTGATCCCCAGCACTTAGAGCTGTCACGTAGTAGGTGCTCAGTAAACGCTCTGGAATGAGACCAAAGTGTGGTGCACAGTGAGGAAGGGGGATGGGGAACAGCTATTCCCCACGCTTCATGATGCCCGAGAGGGGGCCCTCCACGCTACCCCCCAGGAAGGGGAGTGTTGGGGACACTTTTGCCCCCCACCGCCTCAGGGAGTAGTGGTTTTTAAAAAAATCACCCCGTGAGAGGTCCTCGGAGGTACGAGAGCCTCCACTGGAGGGATCTGGCCTCAGCAGCACGTAGGGGAGCCTTCCTGAGAGGGAGCTGCTTGGACGGAGATGAGGAGGAGTGGGGGGAGGGCATTCCCGGCAGGGCGTCCGACGTGGGCAAAGGCCCGCGGGCAGGGGGGATGCTCTTCCTCACCTGGCGGCTGAGCTCTGCCCTTCTCGGGCTCTCAGCCTCCTGCCCCCGCCAGCCAGGAGGGATCACGGAGCCGAAGGGGGTTGGGGAAACAGAGGCCAGAGGCGGAAAGGGGCTTGTCTAGGTCTCTGGGGTCAGGACAGCCACAGCCTCCCAGAGCAGCTGGACACTGCCCAGTGGGAGGAGGCCTCTCTGTGTTTGGGCCAAAATTTGCAGCCCACTGGCCCCTTCCAGTGTCCCCTCCTGAGGGCCACACCAGCACCCTTCCTGAAGTCCAGAGTGAGGATGCACCTCCGAGGCCTCCGGGCCCCCGCTGACCCTTCAGAAAACCCAAAGCTCTTGTGTGGCACCCAGTGCCCCTCTGTGTGGCCACCTGAGCCCTGGACCCAGCTGCTTCTCCCGGCTCTGCCTCACTTCTAAACATGATTCTAGCGGAGGAAGTCTTATGGGCTAATTCTCACTAAGCTGTGAATGACTGCCTCACTTTGATTTCTCCCTTTGGGAGTCAGGGCATTATAAAGGGACCCTCCACATGGACTGTCCTCTCTTACCTTCTTCTGCCCTGCCCTTCAAAGTCTCCTGTCCTCACAGCCCATCTGAGTCCCACTCCTCTGCAAAGGCTCCCTGATGAAGTATGTGGTTAAGAAGGTGGACTTACCTGGATTTGAATCCCAGACCTGCCACTTACTGGCTGTGTGGACCTGGGCAAGTTTCTGAACCTCTCTGATTCTCAGTTTCTGCATCTGTAGAATGCAGATCGTAATAATAGCACCTAACTTAGAAGGTTGTTTTGAGAATGAACTCGTGAACGTGAAGCTGGGCACATGGCTGGCGCTGTGTGGGCCGCTTCTCCCTGTTAACTGCATGCCCCCCTCTCACATGGTCTCATTTGTTCCCAGGCCCTGTTTCCCCAACCATTGGGCAGATGGCATTATTCCCATCGTGAAGGAGAGGGGGGTTGTTGGGCTGTGACCTGCAGACCTAGACTGAGTTAGGACTGCGAGAGCATTTCAGAGTCGGGGGCAGCGGGCCGGCTCTGCTGCACCCCAAGACTGCATTTTTCCCAGAGAGGGCACATCACCAGTCCCGGTGGTGGCTGAGTATTTCAGAGCAAGGATGTGCCCTGTACCTGTTTCTCAGCGTTCTGCCTCACCCCCATTAACCACGGGCAGAAAGCCAGCCCTGACTGTTTGAGATCTCTGGCCCCCTCCTGCACGCTCTCACTCTACCTTCATGACAGCCTGAGAGCTGCCGCATCGCCTGCATCCCTCGACAGGCCCACTGAGGCTCTGGAGGCGTTGCCCATCAGGGCGCCGGTGTCAGGGACAAGGCCTGGGTGTCTGTCTTGAGCGATGGAGCTGCCGCTACCTGACATGGGAAGGATGGAGATGGGGCAGGTGGGGATGCACGAGATGTCTGTGGGATGGGTGCCCGGGAGCAGGTATCCTGGGATCCTCAGCCCTCGTGGCAGACAGCATGGGGGTGCCCTGCCAGGGCAGGGGGTTGCGCCTCTGTGTCCTGTGTCCTGGCCGGAGGGGCTGCCCTGGGGAGGGTTCTATCCTGGCTCCCATGCTCACTAGCCGGGTGCCCTTGAGAAAGGCCCTGGCCCTCCAGGCCACAGTTCCTTCCTCTGTACAATGGGTAGCATCCCCCCTCCCTGCCAGGCCTTGGGTGAGGATTCAACGAGGGGACTGTCAAGGGCACGCAGTAGGTCTCACTGGGTGATTGAATGATTGAATGGGGGTGATCTCGGGGGAAGCTTCCAGAGGAGGTGATGGTCACAGGTGTCCTTTGGGCTTTGGTTACTGATGGGGAAACTGAGGCCCAGAAAAGCAGCCTCCTTCCTCGGCCCCAGTGCCTTGCAACCACCTGCTGCTGCTAAAATCTATCATCATAACGCCAGTTCTTTTCTTCCAGACTCAGTTTGGCCCCCAGGACTGTCTCCTGTGGGTGTGGAGAGGTGCGGGGTAGGTGGGGCGGTGAGGGCAGAGGGACCAGGGACCAAGGGCGTCCCAGAGGGGCCCAGGGGCACGCAGAGAGCGCTGGGATGGGGCAGGCCACCCTATGCCCCGCGCTCCAGGGTCATCAACAAGCCTCCCACAGCCCTGATTACCTTTATGATCCCCAGAATTCCGGGAAACAGGCCCCACCGCCGATCCAATTAATGCGTGCCCGTGTCTGTGGTGGGGTGGTCAAATTAGTGGAGCCAGCGTGGGTTCCGTGGTGGCCAGTAATGAACCCGACCATCAGAGTGTGGAACGGCAGCCTCTTCTCACCTGGGCTCCAGGGCAGCGTGGCAGGCGCTGGGAGGTTCATCTGGGAGCCCGGCGGGGAGCTCCTCACCAGCGGTAGGACCACACCACCCACCCGTCCTCCCCGCGGACGCCCCCTGAACCCGGATTCTGGGCAGAGAGCAGGTGTGGCCTCGGGGCAGGGGAGGGGTCCAGGGCCAAAGTGTGCACAGTCCCGCCCTCCAGGCCCCCCGAGTCTAGGGGGGGAAGAAAAGAGAGTAGATAAGCAGCAGTGCTGGGCTGGGTGCTGGGAAAGACGAGGCCAGGCAGGGGTGCCCCAGGAGCCCCAACACAGCCAGAAAGGGGGCCTTGGGGGCTTCTGGGGCCCGCAGTGTGGCTGGCCCTACCTCTCCTGAGGCAGCCTCCTTAGGACTCCCTGTCCCAACTCACCCACCAGAGGGACAGCCCCAGGCCGGAGCCTGTCGCCAGTCCTTTCCGCTGTGGAGCTCCCCAGGGGCTCCCTGCGCCCCGAGCAAGGGGACCGGACACTTGGCCTGCACTCAGGGCCAGGCGCTCTCGGCCTCCTGCCAGCTGACCCAGGCCTGGGCTCTGGCCACACTCGTCTCCCGGCCTTTGCCCAAGCTGTGTTTCCCGCACAGATAGCTGGCCTTCTTCATGACGGGCACGGGATGACCTCTCCTGCCGGTGTTGGAGGCCCTCCTCCATGGGGTCACCTCTGTCTCCGTACTCGGGCTGCCAGATAAAGTACAGAATGGCCAGTGAAATTTAAATGAATTTAAATAAATGTCACTGGGCATCCTCTACTTTATCGGGCTCCCCGATTTCAATAAACAGCTGGATGCTTATTTAGTGTAAGTACTTCCATGCCGTGTTTTGCACATACTTACACTGAACACTCATTATTGACCTGAAATTCAAAGTTCACCCTCTCATGATCATTTCAGGGGGCTCAGCCCTTAGGGAAATCAGAGAGCAACTTCTTCTGGCAGAGCCAGACAAACAAAACCAAACCCCTAAAGCCCCTGACCTCAGAGGCAAGGAACAGCCCAAAGCCCTGGAAGCTGCGGAGGGGAATTCGGGTTGCTCGTCAGGAGGCCTGCGACCTGTTGACCCGGGGTGGCGCTTTCTCCCTCTGAGCCTCAGGTTGCTCATGTGTAAAATGCATTCACTCTGTGTTTTTCATTCATTCAGCGAATGTTTATTGGGCCCTCCTGGTAGCCAGGCTCTGCTGCAGGGTCTGAGGACCCAGCAGGGAACGAGGCAGACAGAAGTCCCTGTCCCGGGGAGCTGCCACTCCAGGGGGTGAGGCCAGGGACACACAGGCCCAGCAGGGAAAGGGGGAGAGAGGATGCCTGCAGAGCGTAGGAAAGGCCTCGCCAAGAAAGTTGCGTTTGAATGTTGAGTGAAGGAGGAGAGGGGCAGCCGTGGGGTATCTGGGAGACAGATCCAGGCAGAAGAACAGCAGGTGCAAAGGCCCTGAGGCAAGGCCGTGCTGAATGCGGCTGGAAGGTGAGGTCCAGGGGGCAATGGGAAGGCCACCTGCCATCAGGTGATCAGCGTGAACCCGTTGGGCTTGACCCTAGCGATGTAGGAGCTGTGGAGGTGAGGGGGGGGGGTGGATTGGACTTAGCCTTCAACAGGACCCCTCTGGCTGAGAGCAGGTGAGGGCAGGAGCCGGTTAGGAGGCTGTGCAGCAATCCCGCGCAAGAGAAGTCGGACTCAGGGTGGCGGGCGGCGCTGGAAAGAGAGAAAGAGTCAAGGGTGCCTCCAGGCTCAGGGAGGAGCGCTGGTCCTGCTGGGTCGGGGCAGGGATTGGGGAGCGCTGGCCTTGCTGGGGTGGGGCGGGGCAGGGATTGGGGAGCGCTGGCCTTGCTGGGGCGGGGCGGGGTGGGGCGGGGCAGGGATTGGGGAGCGCTGGTCCTGCTGGGGCGGGGCAGGGATTGGGGAGCGCCGGCCTTGCTGGGGCGGGGCGGGGCGGGGCAGGGATTGGGGAGGGAAGGCTGTGGATTTGGGGAGGGCGAGCGGAGTGGAATACAGTGGGCCCTGCAGGTCAGTGCCCGCCTGCGAGATATCCAAGCAGAGACGGAGGCAGCAGAGGGTATGCACGCCTGGAGTCGGGGAGACACAAACTGGGGGGCCCTCAGTGGAGCGATGGTATTTGTGGCTGGGGTCACCATGGGGTGAGTGTACCCAGGGAAGGAGAGAGATTGGAGGCACTGTTCCTGGGTCCTGCTGGTTAGGAGGTCAGGGAGAGGAGGACCACCCGCAGAGGAGGCCGAGAAGGACGGCCAAGTGAGGATGGTGTTTGCAGGAGGAGGGAGGGGTCGACCGTGCCGTTGGCCGCTGAGGGCTCAGGTCACGTGAGCACTGAGATCAGGGACCGGCAAGAGCTGGTTCGGCAGCGTGGAGGGGACGCGAGCCAGGTTGGGTATCGGTCCTGGCAGGACGGGTGCAAGGACAGGCAACGTTTCTTGGAGCAGAGATTGAGGACAGGTCCTGGAGGGTCAGCAGAGGGTTGTTCTCAATATGGCAAGCGTACTTGCATGTTCTTGTGCCGGAGACAATGATCCAGAAAAGAGGGAAAAATTGGTGGTCTGGGAGTGAGGGGAGAGTAGCCGGAGCCGCGCCTGGAGTGGGCGGAGGGGCTGCCTGGCGGGTTGTCTATAGTAACAGGCGGGCAGATGCTGGTGGGTGGGGAGACCTGGCGGTGGCATCTGCGGAAGTTCCCTTGGGGTGGCTTCTTTTTTCCCATGGAAGAGGAAGCGAGGTCATCAGCTGTGAGTGGCGGTGCGGGAGGAGGCGTTGGGAGGTTGAACAGAGAGGAGAACGTGAAGGAACGGAACAGGGGATGTGGTAAGGTTCCTGGGCCAGTCTGCCGGATGAGCAGAAAGGGAGGCCTGTCAGCTCGGCCGTGTGACTTCCTGCCATCTGTACACGTGCAGGCGCCGAGTCTATGGAGAGCTGGCCCTAACCAGAGTGGGCTTTGGGAGGTCAGGGAGGGCTTCTTGGAGGAGGTAAATAGAGTGAACTAAAGAACAGGGGAGGGGATGTTCTGAGCAGGAGGGGCAGCACGTGCAAAGGCCCAGCGGTGACTCTGCAGCTGCTCCGCCCACTTGCCCAGGTTGCCCTGCTTTGTCCTGGCCCCGAGCACCCCTGGGTCCACCCACCCACTGAGGGCTCACAGGCTGCAGTGCTGCCAGCTCCCAGCACGTGGTTCTGCCTTGATGGGGGTTGGGGGAGGGGGGCGGTGGGAGCAGGGCTGCAGCCGCCTGATAAGATGAGGCGGAGGCGAGATGAAATGTTCCCTGCGGCGTCTCCCGTCTCCTGTCCCTGGGCAGGAGAGCAGCAGAGCGGCCATGTCACCGGGCCACGAGGAGGGAAGAGGGACTGGTTCCACTGGATGACCTCGGCCAGCAAACCAGGAGAGAGCAGGGCCTGAGCAGGCGTAGAGTTTGAGATCACCCCCTGTCTGGCTTGAGCGGGTGACCCCTCCTGGCTGTGGGCCCCCAGGCCAGCCCTGATGACAGTCCCCTGCCCCAGTACACACGCACACCCATGCACGCACCTGCACGCTGTTGCACAATGGCCTGGCGTGTCCAGAGTCCCCTTCTCCATGCACGCGGTGTTGCTGGTGAAACTGCTGCAGAGTCAGCCGAGGGGCTGCCCAGGGGCTGGGCAGGCGTGTCTGAGCCACAGACCAGTGCCAGCCAGATGCCCAGAACCGTTTTCCTCCAAGGAGAAGCTCACGGCCCACCAGGAAGCAGGATGATGTGTGGGAGACAGTTCAAGGGAGAGTCTAAAGGGCTGCAATTTGCACTAAAATCTGGCATCTCAACGTGAGGGGAGGAACAGCTGGCCCAGTGTCGAACCCCAGGAGGGCTGTGTGACGTCATCGCCATGAACCTCAGTTTACTCATCTGTCATATGGGTGTGGTGCACGCCTCCCTCACAGGGTGGCCTGAGACTAGATGAGTAGGTATGTGTGGGCACCTGGGGCAGGGCAGGCCCTCGGCAGGTGCTGGGGGTGTTGGTTAACCATTCATGCCCACCTGCCCCTCGAGAAAGGTCCTGAGTAGGTTCCCAGTGGGGACACAGGATGGAATCAGTGCGGCAGTGATCAAGTTCAAGGGGAATAGAGAAAGACTGTTTTGTTCTGAGACACAGAAAAGTGGTGGCCACCAAGCATGGGGGCACAGCCCAGGGCACGGGGGGCCTCGGCAGGGACGAGGGGGCTCTGAGACCCTGCAGGGGTTGTCTCTGGCTCCTTTTGTGGAAGGATGGTGGCACCAGACCTTCTACAGGGAGACTCAGAGATGATGCCAGCATGGGGCAGGGACAGAGGCTCTTCTGCAGGGACCCGCCCCCGGGCCCACGCAGGGCATCCCAAGAGTCTGATGCGGTGGTCCCAAGGTGCCCACTGGAGGCCCAGCTGGGAGAGGACCAGCTGGGTCTGAGCAGCTCTGGGGGCAAAGACCTTCTCCCAGGGCTGGGGTCACCTTGGCCAAGGTGGCCCGTCAGCGGTAGCTCTGAGGGTGGTTCCATGGTGTCTGCCTCTGCCGGGCATTGCCCTTGACACTGGGAGCTGGCACGAGTCCCTGTGCCATGAGTTCCAAGGTGTCGGCCCCTGCGGGAGGGTGAGAGGCCAGTGAGGGAGGGGCCGGGTGCTCTGCTCCACACCAGCGCCTCAGGGGAGCAAGGAGGACTTGGGGGGGCTCACCCCCACCCATTTATCCAACCCCAGAGTAGGCCCCGGGGATATAAAAATGCACCGGACCTTGCAGCCCCGGAGAGAAGATCGGCTTCTCTCCTGCAGATGTTTCTGCAGCCGTTCACGCAACACGTGTTGCTGGTCACTGGCTCCACGTGGGCACAGCACGGGGCACTGGGACGAGTAGGTGAAGGAGGGAGGTGGTCCCAGGGGAGGGCAGGCAGGTCCCCAGGTGGTTGTCCCTGCAGGAATGAGAGAGAGTGGAGGAGGGAAGGCTGTCCCTGGCGGCAGGGGCCTGAGAGGGAAGGTACCTGGCTGAGAGGACGGCGAGGACAAAGGCCCTGAGGTGGAAAGGAAGGGGCTCAGGGTAACTCAGGCACAGCCTGGAGCCAGCGTGCGGGAAGGGAGCCAGCGCAGGGCGAGGTGGGGGATGTGGGGGGGTCTGAGGGGACGGGGACTTGTGGGAGGAATCTTGGGGAATTTTGCCCAGAGGCGGGAGTGGTCTGGCTGGGTTTCATGACCTGCCGTCTGGCGGATGGCGGAGACCGGACTGGGGGCCAGCATGGAGCAGGAGACCGGGCCCCGGTCGCTCAGAGATGAACAGGACAGGGACTCAGCCCCATTGATGCTCCCTGGCGGGCAGGCCGGGGCGGGATGGGTGTCAGGGTCCCACCAGCAAGCCCTGGGTGGGGAGGAGTTAACCTGAGCGGGAAGGAGTGAGTGCCATCCTGGCAGAGGGGACACAGGGACAAAGTCACCAAGATGAGAAGCTGCCTGCAGCACGTGAAGAATGACAAGCAATTTGGTGTCACTGGAGCATGACTGGGGGCCGGAGCCTGAGCGCGGAGAGTGGGTGCGGAGACAGGCAGTGCCATGGGGGTACCGCAGGGACCGGCTCCTGGTACCCGGGAGCCGGAGGGCGGACACTCCTTCAGCCCCACCCCGCCCCATCACCACAGCCCACCAGGGAGCACCTCTGCCCCCAGGAACCTTGTTCACACCGCGGAGCAGGGAAGGGTGGCCCCCGGACCCCACAGCTCACATGTCCTTCCTCCCCGTGCCCAGCACAGCATCACAGGCATCGGGGGATTTCGGCCGCATCCCAGGCTTGCTGTGTGATCTTGCTTAACCTCTCTGGGCCCTAGTTTTCTCATCTCTAGGAAGAGTCGCTCCCCATGCCACAGGCTGGAAATGAGAATTTGCGTCAGAACAAGAGTGGTTGTCAGGGATAAATGCCTTGTGTTGTGACCAGCGGCGGAGTCTGGGTCAAGTCACAGTCATGCCCCGCCCCCCTCCGTTCTCTGTGCTTCCAGGCAAGCCCCACCCCTTCCCTGGGCCTCAGTTTCCCAGGGGCCCAGCCTCCCTTCTACTCTTCTGAGAACTCACCTGCCAGGAGTCCCCCGAGGAAGGGCCTTCTGGGATGGGGCCGCCCCCAGGGATTGCTGGCCTCAGCCGAGCCACCGAGGGGAGACTGGGTCTCTGGCTGCTCCCACGGGAACCGGCCAGTCCTGCCCCTCCTCTCCGTTCACTCAGCAGCATTGGGGTCATGGGCCAAGAGTGAACCCTGGGCCTGGAATTCCAAAGTCCAGTTCAAATGGAGATCAAACCGCTGCCTCTCCCCCCACCCCTCCCCCAGCCCGGCCTGCAGAAGATCAGCCCAGGAGACCAGGGCCGAGGGCAGCCCATTTCACAGATGAGCAGATGGGGGCTTACGGAAGTGGTGATAGATGTGCAGCTCACGGCCCAGGTTGAGAGCTTCCCTACCCGCCCCACCCCCCAGCCTATCAAATCAACACTTTCAACCTTTTCTGGGGGGAGGGGCAAAATTTCATCCTTAGTAAATTTTTTTTTCGATCTTAGTTCCCTGACCAGGGATCAAACCCGCGACCCCTGCAGTGGAATCGCGGAGTCTTAACCACTGGACCGCCAGTGAGGATTCTTCATCCTCACTGTAGGAAGTATGACAAATCCAGAAAAATATAAACGAAAATTTTTTAATGGCCCAGAATCCCACCACCCACCCAAAACAACATTAACATTCCTCCCCCTCCGTTATCTTGTGTGGCCGTCTGTACGCAGTTACTCTGTAAATGGGATTGTGCTGCCCTCTCTCTTAACACGCACACTTGCCCGTGACTCTAAGCCTTGTCTGGACGCCTGATGTCTGGGGCAGCGTTCTCCCGTCAGATTTCTGCTCTGGCTCCGGGGCCAGCCAGGCCACCGGGAGCCCTCCCTGGAGAGACTACAGGAAGGGGGCGACCAAGCCGACTCGCGCCTAAAGCTCTGACGTACATCCCGTTGCCCCCAAGCAGGGTGGCACCATGGGGCTGGGGTGGGTCATCCACCCCGCTCTGTCCCACCCCCCACCCAGCCCAGACAGGCCACAGGCAGGGTGAGTGAGAAGGGGTCCCAGGAGGGGTGAAGTGGGTCCTGTCCTGGACCCCTAACATCCACTAGGTCCCACAGCCTCCAGAATACCCCACTGGTGTCCGTCAGCAGAGGTCGGGGGTCACGCTCCCTCCATCCTCCTTGCCTCCCAGGCTCTCTGACCCACGGGTCCTGCAAGGAAGGAGCAGTAGCCGGACAGAAACCCGGAGCTGGGGGGAGCCTGCCCGCCGTGACTCCCCTCTGAGGCTGAGATGGGGATGCAGGCCTGGGGTGGGGACCCTGCCGCCGGTGGGACTCGGTGCCAGCAATGCACTCAGGCAGCCAGGGCTGGCAAGCGCCCACCCCCCGGCTCCTACGCTCCTACCCTGCCATCGTGCTGATGACAAGGAGCTCTCCTGCCGGTGGGGGACGATCCCCCATCTCTCTGTGACTGCGTGCCCATGGCGGGCCCGGCGTGGCCCCCCGGTCCCCGTTCTGAGCAGCTCTGTCCTCTTCACCCACAGGCTGCGCAGCCCCTGGGTGCCCTCGTGCCTCGGGCAACCCCGCGTCCTGCAGGGCCGACTGGCCAGGTCCTCGCCCTCGCTCTGGGACAGGTAACACACCTGTTGTCTCCCCGGCTCCTCGGTGTCTCTGCGTCCGTCCCCAGACGTCCGTCCCGCCTCTGCATCAACTCCCCCGAGAAGGCCCAGAGGGGCAGGGTGTCGGCTGCCAGCACACCCTCGCCATTGCTTCCCGGCCGTCCGGTCTTGGAGGCGAGGCCCCGGTGTCCCCACAGACCAGCCCCGGGCTCGGTCCTCGGGCTCAGGCCTCCGCTGAGCGGCCAGAGGGGCTCCTGGTGGGAGGCAGGCGGGGTCCCACTCTGCGCCGAGGGAGCTCATCTTTCTTCCCTGTGAGGTGGGAAAGCCTTGCTTCCCGCGGGCAAGGAGGGAACCACGAAGCACGCAGCCACCTGCACACACCCTGCCGGGTTAGGCCAGATACTGATCAATTCACCAGGACCCAGGTCAAAGCGAGGTGACCCCCCACCCCCCGGGCAGCTGTCTGAGCAGGGCTTCCCGAGCCCCCTGGCCGGGAGGGTGGCCCTGATCTGGAGGGTGGGGCATGAGGGATTTCCAGGCCCTCCCTGTGCATCTGTTGAGGGGCCCCCTGAGCCAACTCCACACCAGGGGGGAGGCAGAGGCACTGAGCATTCCCCCCATGGTGCCTGCCCCCGGCATCATCTCTTGGCGGTTCCGATGACCCGGGGAGTGCAGGGACCACAGTGACAGCCCTGCTCCCTGAGGGTGGGTGCTCCAGTGTGTGGGTGCACACATCCCCGTTTTACAGATGTGGAGACTGAGGCTGAGGTCAGGCAGGGCTCGGGCAAATGCCCTGGGAGGGAAAGGCAGGAGAGAATGGTGGTACCACACAGGTGACCGAAGACCTCAGGGTGCCCAGCCCAGGGCCCTCCCTGGACCAGGCAGGGGAGGGAACATGTCCAGAGGCCTGGAGTAGTTGATTGCCAGGACTTGGTGACGGGCTGTGAAGGGTGGCCACAGGCAGGAGGGGTCACCGCGGCCTCTCAGGGTCTGACTGGGGACGGATGGCAGCTGTGACCTTCCCGGGGGTGGGGAGCACAGGGGGCAGAGAAGAGTCAGCACTGGCACACTGGGTGTGAGGTGCCTGTAGGCCTTCTGGGAGGAGAGGCCAGTGGGCGGCTGGACATGGAGGGCAGTAGAGCCCTAGAGAGAGGTTGGGGCTGCAGATGGAGGCCCAGGAGGGGTTCGTGTGTGGCTGGGCACAGAGGACCTTCGGCCTGAGATGTGTGGGGAGGCCCTGCAGATGTCAACCAGGGCCCTGAGGATCAGCCTGGGCGACGGAGCTGGAGTGGCAGAGGTGGGGAAGGCGTGGTGGGGCACCGGGGTTGGCGCTGCCGTGACCGAGGGACCAGGGAGGCGCGTCCAGGGCCGGGGCCCAGGTGCCTCCAGCAAGCGGGCAGGGGGACGAGGAGGAGGCGGCGCGGGCTGGGGGCTGTGCCAGCCCAGGGCTGGACGGGCTGCGGCTGAGGGGTGGGTGTGAGGGGCTCAGGAGGTGAGAGCAGTACTTGAAGGGTGGTGGGACGGAGCCGCCCAGTATGTCTGGAAGGCCGTCCGGAGGCCAAGGGTAAACCGAGGCTCGAGTGGGCCGGCTCAGTGAAGCTGGCTGCCGCGTGAGCGGGAGGTCACAGCTCAGATGCCCGTCTGGCGGGTCCCGGCTCTGCTCGGAGCCCACCCCACGGCCCTGTCATGTTTCCTCCTACACTTGCCTTGTTGGTGAACCTGCTTCCTTGTTCACTGTCTGTCTCCCCTCGAGACTATAAGCTCCGCGGGGCGGGGACCACTTTTTCCTCGTTCGTGCTGTGAGGCGCAGGGAACAGGGCGGGACAGGGCAGGAAAGGAAGGAAGGAGGGTGACGGGTGGATGCATCGTAGGGGGATACGGCTGGGTCACGTCAGGGCTGGACAGTCTTGACGGCAGGGTCCGAGCTGTGGCTGCAGGCGGGTGACCAAGGTGGGGGAGGGCGGGGGCTCAAGTGGCCCCACGGGTGCTCTCACCTCTTCCCGAGGGTGCGGACCCCGCCTGTACCCTGTGACCGAGGGCTGTGGGTGACCGGCAGCCCCTGCAGGATGACTGACCTCAGGGGCCGCCGCCCCACTCCCACGCCTGATCCCGTGTGTGCAGGGGGCCCTGGGTGACATGGGAGAGCCCCCAGGAAGCTCACCAGCCCCCTGGGGAGAAAGGCCTGGGCCGGCGGCAGTCTGGGACCCGTAGCTGCAGGGGGCTTGGGGTGAGTCAGTCAGGCGTGCTGCCTGGAGGAAGCGGCAGGGCCTGCTTGGCAGCCATGGGCGGGCACTCTGCCACTGGTCTCCCTCCTTGCTTGTCACTCTGCATCTTCCTTGGGGACCAAGTCTTGGGAGGACCCACCCCGCCCTTCTCTGAGGTTCTCAAAACATAGGCAACTCTTTATTTTTATTTATTGTTAAGAATGTAGACCTGGGCAGGAATCCAGGAAGGCTTAATCGGGTGTGCGCCTATGGTAACACGTGTGGTTCACAGACAGGGCCCGAGACTGAAGCTCACTCTACCCCGGGCTCTGGAGGAAGCCTCCTGCTCGCCCACAGCAAACCCACCAGAAGTTACCACCCAAAGGGTCTTACTTAGCTCCAAATGGTCCCGAGGAGGGTTGGGCTTCCTCCGGCAAACAGTTGGCCCAGTCGGGCCCATACTCTGACCTGGACACCTCTCTGAAGCCAGGGCTTTGTGTCCCCAGGGCAAGATGGGGACAGTCGCAGGTGGATGGGCGGGGTGCATGGCGGGGACCAGCAGCCAGGTCTGTGTGATGGCAGGGCCCCTGCCCACCCCGTGACACCATGGAGTTCACCCTCAGGCTGCACCATTCTGGGCTTTGTTGTGACTGTAGTGTAGGGGGTGACGGGGGCAAAGTGCAGGGGGTGACAGGGGAAAAGTGCAGGGAGTGACAGAGCAAAGCGCACACCCAGGGCACTGAACGGCAGCTTGAACCTTAGCCTCACTCGTGGCTAACGGCCAGCAGAACTCCCCTGGTGCCCCTCACCCACCGGGCCGCTGTCCCTTCCCTGCAGAAATCAGCCCTCCCGGCTGTTAAAGGTGAGTCCTTCCCCCTTGGCCCCTTCTGCGTGCTCAGCCAGTCAAGGGAAAGGTGCCTCAGGTCAGCCCATGGTTAGGTGCTCTCTGGGAGCTGGGTGGCTGCCGACAGGAGGGTGTGGCCCCTGCCCTGGTGGAGTTCACGGCCAGTCCCCTGGGTGTGGCCACACCTGTCCCTCCTGCCTTGTGCCCAGCGGTAGCTGATGTGAATTGATGGCATATGGCTCAGAGGGTGAATCATCCCGTTTCTGTTTCCTGAGCATGGGAACTCAGCGGCCCGGGGTCCCAGAGGAGCCCTCAGTCTGTGGGGAAAATGGAGCCTCAAGAGCCAAGCCTGGCTCTGGAAGGCTTCCTGGAGGAAGGCAGACATGTGCAGGCCAGTGGTTTTCTGAGTGTCTGATGCTCTGCGCAGCCAGCTGGCCACTGTGGCGGACGCTGCCTGGGCGTGCGGCATCCAGGCTCATCCTCTCCCTGGCCCAGAGGTCACACAGCCTGCTGGGACCACACAGTCGATTTGGGGAAGAGAGTCCTGGTCTAGGGTGTGGCACTACTGCCTCTGGGCCTCAGCGTCCCCAGCCAGCGCTGTGGAGGAGCAAAAGTCGGGGACCCTGTAAGCGGTGCCATCTGGAGGTCGGCTCCCAGACCGAGAGACTGGGTGCCGATGGGCGCTCTTTAAACCAGGGTCCTTTAAGCCGCCCCAAGCACTTGCCCCCCACCCAGTGCCAGACTGGCTCAGGGTCAGAGACCCTGAGCCCCGGGGCGGGGGCGGGGCGGTGTGCGTGCGTGTGGTGCGTGTGCGCGTGCACTGGTGCGGCCGGGCGCACCCGTGCGCACCCACCGGCGCCTGGAGCTCAGCGCCGCGGCCCGGCCCGCCGCCGCGTGTCGTTGCAGCGCGCTGCAGGAGCAGAAGGGCGAGCTGCGCAAGCGGCTGTCCTACACCACGCACAAGCTCGAGAAGCTCGAGACCGAGTTCGACTCTACCCGCCACTACCTGGAGATCGAGCTGCGCCGGGCGCAGGAGGAGCTGGAGAAGGTCACCGAGAAGCTGCGCAGGTAAGGGGGCGGGGCCAGGGAGGGGCGGGGCCTGCGGGGCGCGGGGCCGGCGACCTGCCGCTAGGAGAGCCCTGCCTCCCACCCGAGCTGGTGACCCCATTCGTACACGGGGAGTCCCAGGCTCAGCGAGGGCAAGCGGCTCTGACAGAGTCGCGCTCTGTGCCAAGAGCTGCCAAACCAGGATCTGAACTGGCGCTGGCTACTGCGGGGTACAGGCTCTTCCCAGGCACCTCTGCGTCCCCTGCTCATTCCTTCTCGTATTTATGTGGTGGGGCAGCAGCATGACACAGAAGCAGCCATCTCCAGACCCAGACCCCAGCCACTGTCGCCTGGGTCTCTGACCGGAAAACGATGTCCAGCCTTGGAAGTGAACCGGCATTTAGAGACGGTTCCCTTGAGCAGCACAGCAGCCAGTGACAGCAGGCTAGGTGTGCGGGACCCTGAGCAATGGCTCCCTTAAAAACAAAACTTCTGTAAACATCGTTCTGCACGTGTAAGATGGATATTCTTCTAAAAAATATTAACACACTTTCCAGGCTTCTTGCAGGAAGAATGTAAAGAAAACGCAGACTTTGCTGTTGGCTTGATTTATTTTAAATGTTTGTAGAGCATTAGATTTGCAGTGAGGCTGTTTGTCCCTTACTACTTAAGCACCTCCAGCCTCAGTTCCCCCACTCGCAAGACAGGGGCAATAACACTACACATAGGTTGTCAAGAGGATGGACACTGCCCCTTCCACCGTCACACCGCATGGCGGCAATGGCTTCCCACCCGACACTTGCCTCCATCTCAGCCTCTTCCAGGGGGAACCGTATCCTATTCACTGTGTGTCCCCAGCACTCACCCCAGGGCACATCACACAGTCTTAAGGTTAGACCCCTGCTAACCTGCTATTGAACTGTAAACCCTTTCGCCAGCCTTGTCAGGACTGTGTGTAAACTGTGAGTTAACCGACTCTGAGTGAGGACCCGACAGAGTCCCTTGTGAATAACAGGCCTTCCCTTCTCATCTACAGGGGTCCTCGGCCCTGGCCCAGGAAATGTTGCAACAAGTTAGCTTCAATCAGATGCTTTCTAGCACAGGAGCAGTTGGAGCAGGGTGGGGCCTGTGTTCAGCCCTCAGCGGGCTGTATGGCTACAGGGGCCGTGGGAGGGTCGGGCCTGGCACAGCAGTGACCTCAAGGCCTCCATTCCAGGATTCAGAGCAACTACCTGGCGCTGCAAAGGATCAACCAGGAGCTGGAGGACAAGCTGTACCGCATGGTGAGGGCACGCCACATCCCCCCTCACCCCAGCACTCCCAGCCCTGGGCCCCCAGCTCTGGAACCATGGTGAGGACCTCGGGCCTGGCGGTCATGCCCTTGCCCGTGAGGAGCTGGGCCAAAGGCCTCGTTTCCACCCCGCCCGCTCCCTGCTCCCCGGGGTTGGGCTGGTCCCACGTGTCTCTGCTCCGATTGGGTGCTCTCCAGCACTCACCTGTCACTGTGCCCACGGTGCAGAGCAGAGACTGAGGCTCAGAGGGGCAGTGACTTGCCCAAGGCCGTCTGGCTCCTCCCTGGCAGAGCGGGACTGGAACACGGGCCGCTCTGTGCTCTGACCCTCGCGTGCCTTGGCCTCCAAGCTCCTCCTCATTATCGGCTGCGAGGGGGGACCCAGGAGGCCCCAGGCCTTGGCCGACTGCTGAGCACCTCCCTCTTCTGCCGTCCCCCACCTCCAGGGCCAGCACTATGAGGAAGAGAAGCGAGCGCTTAGCCACGAGATCGTCGCCCTCAACAGCCACCTGCTGGAGGCCAAGGTGACCATCGACAAGCTATCGGAGGACAATGTGAGTGTCGGGCCCTTCTGACCCTGAGGGGCTGGCACAGGGCCGGGTGGACAGACGGGATGGTCAGGACCTCACGGAGTACCTGGGCAGTCGAGGAAGGACGGGGGCTGCCTCACAAACTGCATCCCGCGAGACCCTCCCCTGAAAGGAGATGGGACTTGAGATAGGGAGCATGGGGCCACGGTGTCCCGGTCAAGGCAGGGCTTCCTGACCCCAAGGTTGGGGCGTGGCCACTCAGGACTCCTGCCTTCGGCCCCTCGCAGTGGACATCAGAGTCCCGTGGCTACCCGTGGGTCCCGATTTCCAGGGTCCCGCGAGAAGGGCCCCGCTGCCCTCCACAGACCCGTCAGCTGAGCACACGCTCACTGATTAGCATCTGCTCCTCGCCGGGCCAGACCCTACGAGGCTCTGAGAATACGTGTGAACAACACAGGCAAGCAAGTGCCCTGCCCACGTGGAGTTTACATCTGAGCAGGGGAGTGCGGAGGGCGGACAGTAAACAGGATAGATATGTCAACTGTGTAGTGACTTGGAAGTGCTAAATGCTGCAGAGAAAAATAAAGCAGGGGATGGTGCTGGGAGCTGCCAGTTGCAGGGTTAGGGAACCTCAGTCGGGTGCTTCTGGAAGAGGCTGCTGGAGCTGAGACCTGAAAGCGATGAGGGAGCTGGCCATGGGACAGCGGGGGAGGGCGCTTCTTCCAGGCAGAAAGAGCCACAGCGGCAAAGGTGGGTCTGAGTAACTTGAAGACCAGCAAAGAGACCAGAGGGGGCTCTTGTGGGGAGGAGAGGCCGAGGGTCTGAGATCAGAAGGATAACAGGAGACTGCATCGTACAGGCTCCTGTAGGAATCTGGGGGGTTTTTCTGAGTGAAGTAGGGAGCCATTGAAGGTTCTTGAACAGAGGGGTAGCCTGACTGAACTTACTCTTACTGGGCTCCGGTGGCTTCTCTGCTGAGGACAGACCGTAGAGGACAAAGCCATGAGTGGGAAGGTCAAGGAGACAGCAATCTGGGAGAAAGACCATGGTGGCTTGGCCAGGATGGCAGCCAGGGAGGTGGGAAGCGGGGGGGCTTGGATTCTGGTTATATTTTGAAGCTGGAACCAAAGTGATTGACCGATTTGGGATGTGGGTTATGAGAAGAAAAAATGGGTCCAGCCCGACTGCAGGGGTCAGAGTCTGCAGGAAGGGAGCCACCTGCCGTCTCCTGGGCTGGGACCTTCTGGGGGAGACGTGGGAGGGGGCGGCAGGCGTGGGGCTGGAGCCGGGCCCTGGACAGCCAGGTGGAGATGCCACAGGTAGGAGATGGCGGAAGAGTGCACAGAGGTGAGGGGCGGCGCTCAGAATACGGTTAACAACTTGGTGGCAGGTCTGGGCTGGCCAGACAGTGCCTGCAGCCCTCTGATGCCAGCGGCGGCCAGCCTGGGGCCTCACAGGAGCCCAGTTCTCAGCTCTCAATCATCTATACCCTTTCAGGGATGCATTGAAGGAGCGGGGGACCCGAGTTCCCTCCACTGTGCAGGCCAAGCCGGGGCACCAGCCTCAGTACAGAAGGTGGAGGGGCGGGAGCCTCCAGGACCAGGGTCGGGGGAAGGCAGGGGTGCCCACGCCTTCAGCAGCTCACCTGAGCTGCAGGACGCCTGGGCCTGGTTGACTTGAGACTATGGGAGCAGGTGGACCTCAGGGCCCATCGGTGGACCCCAGACCCCCCGCCCCCGTCAGAGCCCTGGCTGCAGAGGGTCCCTGGGCGGCAGTGGGAACCAAGGCCCAGCGGCAGGCACATATGCAACAGAGATTTTCCAAAGATGAAACCAAATCCCCTCGATTCCTACTGTTTGCATCTGTTTTCAGCTCAGGAGGCTGAGCTGGTCCCCGCCCGGACCTGGGGTCACACAGGCCCTCTGCCCCCGACTCGCCCTGACCCTTGCCTGTCCCCGCAGCCACGCCCGTGTCCAGGCCTCACTCCGAGACGTGGGAGCGGCAGGCCCGTTCGTAGCCCCTCACCGCTGCCGGCGCTCTCCACTGCGTTCCCTTGGGAGGGACTCAGAGGCCGAGGGCAGGGAGACCGGGCCTGGTGTCCATGCCTGGGGCCTCCGGGACTTTAGGGCACATTGCGGGCCCTTCTTCTCCCACTGCCCCCCACCCTGTGGGAGCTTCCCACCCGGGTCAGTGGTGGGACCGCCTGGGAGGGCGCCCTCCACGCACTAGCGGCTCCAGGTCAGAGCAGGGGCCCCCGTTCTGCAGGCAAGAGTGTGAGGCCCAGAGAGGGTCCTCGTGCTGCCCACTGCACAGCCGGCTCTGCCCGCCGGTTTCCGCGTTGGCCACTGGGCACCGGTCAGGGTGGCAGCGACCTTGGCGAGGGGCGAGCCTCTGCAAAACAGCTTCTCTTGTCTTTTAGGAGCTCTATAGGAAGGACTGCAATCTAGCGGCCCAGCTGCTGCAGTGCAGCCAGACCTACGGCAGGGGCCATAAGGTGTCCGAGGTAACGTGAGCTCCGCCCCGGCCAGGCCCACCGCGGCCCCCCGCCACCACTCGGGGCTCCTTCCTCGCAGGTCCCACCCTTGAGGGCGAAGGGGCTGGCTGCGCCCGAGTGCCCCGGCCCTGCTCGATCCTGCCGTGCCCTGGCCTCTCTGAGTACGTGGTGGAGGGACCGCCCCATACACACCCCCCCACCAGCCCGGACGGCCGGCACACTCCCCTCGTTTCCTCCGGGGACTGCTCCCGGCCCCCACCCGCTGTGTGAGCCTCCCCGAAACCCTGTGGTTTGGTTTGGGTACAATTCCTGACGGTGCTCATTTCAGAGATAAGAAACTGGCTTCACCCGGGAGTCACTGGGCCGAGGCCACAGGGCCCAGCCTCGGACCCGGGGCTCCCACCCCAGCCAGGCCGCCCCTCCCCTCACCCAGGCCTTTCCACCTTCCGTCTCCCCGAGCCTGGGCCACGCCTAAGACACTCACAAAATAGATCAAACAGTAGCGGGACGTCCCCCGCAGGGCACCAGGCGCTCCTGCGGGAACCGCTGGGCACCTGGCCCTCAGTCTTTGTCGCATCTGTTTCTGAGTCTGTCTGGTTTGGGAGCACCCAGGCCACATGAGCGGGCCGGGGGTGCCCTCCCAGAGACCCTGGGGCTGGGAGAGCAAGTCAGCCCCTCAGGGGAAGGCCCGAGAGAGGCCCAAGTCAGACCCGGGTTCCAGCCTCCAGGCTCTGCGGTGCCCCACTGGAGTGGGCCGGGGTGGGTGGCGGTGACCAGGGGTTCTCAGGCACATCCCAGGAGCTTGTGAAATAGAGCCTCCCGGGCGCCGGCTCCAGCTGGTGGGATTCGAGAGGCCCTGGGCAGGTCCCCGGTCGGTCAGTCTCGGCTGCCACTCCTGGGCTGACCGTGACCCCCGTCCCCTCCTCCTCCTCGCGGCGTCCCATTCTAGCTGCCCTCAGAGTTCCAGGAGCACGTGAGTCTGCACATGGAGAAGCAAGGCTGCAGCCTGCCCTCCCCGCTCTGCCGCCCGGCCTACGCTGACAGTGTCCCCCCCTGCGTCCTCGCCAAGGTGCTGGAGAAGCCAGACCCCGGCAGCCTGTCCTCCCACCTGTCGGATGCCTCAGCCCGTGACCTGGCCTTCCGCGACAGGCTGGAGAAGCCGGGCCCCCGGCCCCCCTACAAGGGGGACATCTACTGCAGCGACACAGCGCTCTACTGCCCCGAGGAGCGGCGCCGGGACCGGCGGCCCAGTGTGGACGGGCCCGTGACCGACGTGGGCTTCCTGCGGGCCCAGAATTCCACTGACAGCGCGGCCGAGGAGGAGGAGGAGGCCGCGGCGGCGGCCTACCCCGCGGGCTACCGGCACGAGGCCTTCGCGGGCTACGCGGCCTCGCTGCCCACGTCCAGCTCCTACTCGAGCTTCAGCGCCACGTCGGAGGAGAAGGAGCACGCCCAGGCCAGCACGCTCACCGCCTCGCAGCAGGCCATCTACCTGAACAGCCGCGACGAGCTCTTCGGCCGCAAGCCGCCTGCGGCCTACGGGAGCAGCCCACGCTACGCCTCGGCCGCGGCCGCAGTGGCCGCCCCGCTCGAGGCCGAGGCGGCCCCGGGCTTCGCGAGGACTGTGTCGCCGTACCCCACCGAGCCCTACCGCTTCCCGGTCTCCCCCGGCCCCCAGCCCGCCCTGATGCCCCCCAACCTGTGGAACCTGCGGGCCAAGCCGGGGTCGGCCCGGCTGGCTGCAGAGGACGTGCGCGGCCAGTGGCGGCCGCTGAGCGTGGAGGACATCGGCGCCTACCCCTTCCCGGCCGCCGCTGCCGCCGCCGCCGCCCCCCCTCCCGGCCGCGCCTCGCCCAGCGGCTTCAGCGACCGCTACTTTGGGGCCGGAGGCGGCCCGGGCGAGAAGGCCGAGGGCCGCGCCAGCCCCCTCTATGCCAGCTACAAGGCTGACAGCTTCTCGGAGGGCGATGACCTCTCCCAGGGCCACCTGGCCGAGCCCCGCTACCTCCGGGCGGCCGGTGACCTGAGCCTCAGCCCCGGCCGCTCGGCTGAGCCCCTGTCCAGCTACGCGGCCAGCGAGGGGGAGCGGGAGAGGCTCGGGGTGCAGCTGTGTGGCGCGGGCGGCAGCCCCGAGCCCGAGCACAGCCCCCGGAGCTCCAGGGAGTCCCTGGAGCCCAGCTCCATGGAGGCCTCCCCGGAGATGCACCCCGGCGCCCGCCTCAGCCCCCAGCCCGCCTTCCCTCGGACTGGCGGCTCGGGGCTCAGCCGCAAGGACAGTCTCACGAAAGCCCAGCTCTACGGGACCCTGCTCAACTGAGCGCCCACGTGCAGGCCTCGGCCGTGGCCACCCCGCACACCGGGTCCCGAGGGGCGCTGCCTCGCCTCCCCGATACCCATCCTCCCGGCCCCGCAGACGAGGACCCCGTCGAGCCTGGGGGGGGGGGACCCCACCCACGTGTCTCGTCCGCCCCCGCACCGCCACGGTGGACCGTTTCTCACACAGCAACCTCCTTCCCCACCGGAGATGAGCAGCCCCCCTTTTATAAAGTGCAACTATTTTTATAGAGCAAAAGGGTCTTTCTTAACGCACTCAGCCTCCAGCTCCCTGGATGGCAGCCTAGGCGTTTTCGACGCAACGCTCCTTGATTTTCGGGTGAGGGCGAGTGGGGCCTGCCCCTCAGAGGGAAGGACGGTGTCCTGCGGAGACCCCCCCCCCGCCAGCCAGTGACAAGGGAACCCTGACGCTCTGTCCACAAAGAGGGGAACTGGAACGGGTGGAGGGATGTGTAACGTTTTCAGCTGTTCTCGCCGTGTGGCCGACGACCACCCCCCAGCTCCCCCGTGGTCCGTAGTCCCGAGTGGGGCCGGTGCTCGTCCCCCAGTGTCCCGCTCCCCGGCACCACCTCGCTCTACCTCAGATGTAATGAGGCCCTCCGACCCCGGGTTCTGTAGCTTGCTTTCCTGTCGTCTGTGATGCATGCCCTGTCTCAGTACTGTATTTTGCATTCATTAATAAAAGACGTCGGTGGAAAGAATTTGGGTTTGGGTAGTTTCTTCTCCCCCCTGCCTTTTGATCTCAGGACCTGTGGCCCTGGGTGTCTCCCCCTGTCCTCCCCTCTCTGAGGCCAGGGCAGCCTGATAATAACACTCCTCCCCGGCCCTGGCACCGTGTTGTCCAGTGTTTGAATTCTTCCATTGTCTCAACCCGCTAAACGTTATTATTGCCATTTCATACAATGTTCCTTACAGACTTTGCTTCTGCCTCAAGATTCCTTAGGATTTCCTTTAGTTCGGCTCTGCTGGTGACAAACTCTCCTGGGGTTTTTTTTCCTCTGAAGATGTCTTTGCTCCATTTCTGAAGGATATTCTCACTGGGGAGAATGTCAGCGGGGGTCTCTTTCCCTCAGTGCACAGAGATGTCCCCTGGCTTCCTGCTGGGGTGGGACTCGCCATCAGTCCCCCCCCTCCCCAGGAGCTGTTCCTTTGGCGCTAATCTGTCTTTTTCTCTCCAGCTGCGTAAGATCTTCCCTTTGACTTTGGTTTTCTGCAGTTTCCCTGAGGTGTGTCTCGCTGTGGATTTCTCCTTGTTGGGAATTCACAGGGAGTCTTGTATCTGTGGATTGGTGTATTTCATTGGTGTGTCTGTGGATTGGTGTATTTCAGTAGTTGAGGAAAATCCTCAGCTACTTAAACTATTTCTCCACCCTTCCCTCCTCCTGGGACTGCCATCAGAACCTCTGTGTCCTCTACCTCTGTGTCCCTGCCTCCTTAAGACCCACACCTCGGTGTCACCGTGCTCAACCTGCATTCTTCCAGGTCACTAATTCTCCTCTGCTGCGTCCATTCAGCTGCCAAACACAGCCACCAAGTTTTTAGTTTTAGTTATTAATGTTTTCCATTTCTAGAAGTTCTGTCTGGTTATTCTACAAACCCACTATGCCACTTTCTAATAGTTTCCTATTCCCTGGAGATATTTCCAAGCTTGTCTTTTGTTTCCTTAGAGCGGGCACAGCTGGCTCACTGTCTGGGTCTGACACGTCCATCAGGTGGGGTCTGTGTAGACCTGTTTATCTTGGTTCCTGCCCATGTCGCCTTGTTTCTTTGTGTGCCTGGTTTGAGCATGCTCGTTGATGCCCTTGAGAAAGTACTTGTGAACGTTCTGCAAGGCCTAGGATGGAGGGCCCCTCCTCCAGGGGGCTTTACGTCTGCTTCTTCCAGGGGCTGGGCACTTCCCACTGGGAGGGGACCACCTTGGCCCAGGTGCATGCCTGAAGTTCTCCGGCCCACCCAGCTTCGTGTAGCTCCAGGGTGCCTGCACCTGACCTGCCCCTGCAGGCCCCACTGCCCACCCCCAGGAGCAGATGCGCCCCAGGAAGCAGCCTCCGGGCGGGGGAGGGGCTGTGGAGAGGCTCGGCAGTCAGCTCCCCTGTCTGGGGCCCAGTTTCCCTGTGGGCAGGTGGGGAAGCAACCCTCACCGAACTGGGGGGCAAATGGGAGGGTGGAGGGGAAAACACATGGGCCCTGGCACCCAGCAGGCTCTCGCTCAGAGACGCTCCCAGAGGGGCCCTGGCCTCGTCAGCACCACGTGGGTTGTGAGACTGGACCACAGGGCTGGGAACCCCAAGGACTTTGCAGTCTGGGCCCAGAAGGCCAGGCCCCGACATGGTCACTTCAGAGTCTGAGTGCTCTTCCCCGCAGACGGCCAACAGGCCTCACAGAGCTGCCCTGCCATGGCCTCTGAAGCCAGCCACAGCCGGGGTGGGCTTCCCTCCTTCACCAAGCACCCCCCTCGCTCCACTCCGGTCCTGCCTCACTCCCAACAGGACCCTGGCTGTGCACCCACCGTCCACCGACCCTTCTGTCCATGTTTCTTCTCAACCCACAGCGGGCAGTGCAGGGCTGCGTGACCTTGGGCAAGTCCTGGGCCCTCTGGGCCAGGTTCCCCTTCTGGAGCCTGAGGACGCTGACTCGTGAGCTCCCCAGGGGCCCTCGAGACCGGTGGCTGTCCCACTGCATGGAGAGCCCCGGGCTGGGCCAGAGGTGGGTCCCCAGGGAGGGGAGGAGCACAGACTTCCCGGGCCTGTCCCTCTGCCCTCCGAGCATCGGTCTCCTCGGCGGGACGGTGGGGCTCACGGCCACCTCGCGGGGGCTGCAAGCGTCAGCCTCACTCAGCAAAGTCACGGCCGCGCTCAGCAGGAGACACAGCCACGCTGGCATCTCCACATGAAACCGTTCTTCTCCCACGACGGCTTCAGATCTGTATTTCAGATTTATGGGTGAGGCGAAGGTAGGCACTCAGCCCCGGGAAGGTGGGTGGAGGGGAGAGCCCACACTCCTTTTTCATTCCTGCTCCATACTTTCTAAATTTAGCTCTCTTATTTTAAAATTGCAAATGGTGAACTCCTAGACACCTTGCAGAGGATCAGGAGTCTTGAATGCTCTTTGGAAGACAGCACTTGGAAAAAAAAACAGATAAAGGGTACGGAGAGCACCTGCCATTCTTCCCAGTAAAATAACCTAAGAAGGGGGTAGGGCTTGCAGGGCGCGTAGTTAAGAAATCAAATCCACAGGGGAGGGGTGCTAAGAAACAGCCGCAGTGGTGTCTGGGGATACCTGGATATCCCTGTCCCAGGAGGGTCAGAGCTTTGGCTGGTTCAAGGTGACCAGTGTGGTAAAGAAACGGCCTCCAAGGACAGAGATTTGGCTGGTGTTTGCCCCAAGAGAAGTCGAAAGCGTACCAGCCCACAAAGGCCCCGTGCAAGCAGGTGATGGGTCTGGGACCCGTGTTGTCCTGGCCCCAAATCCCACAGGGCTGCAGGTAGCCAGGGTGTGGACTCAGCACAGGGGAGGGGCCGGGCAGCTCGGTGGGCAGGGAGGTCGTCCCCTGGCCACACCCCAGCGCCCACGCCAAAGCCACTTGAGTACAGTCTGTAACTGATGCTCATTAAACAAATGAGTGGTCATATTAACACATTACAGTGGAGAGAGCAGTCAGCAAACCACGTGATGAAATTCTCACTCAGAAGACATTCCACATCAAGGAAGGCAGAAAAACGCCCGCTTCGGGCTGGGCTAGAGAGCAGGATGTCTGGACCCCAGGATCTGGGGCTGGATGCAAGGTGGGGGCAGGAGAGGCGGGCGAGAGGCACCTGGGAAGGCCAGGCCCCCCTAGCCCCAGACGAGCACAGCCTCCCCTCCTGGCCTGTGTCTGGGTTCATTCACACGTCGTCAATCCATCCGACAAATGCCTGCCAAGGGACTGTTCAGGCTGGCCCTGGGGGGACACACCCTCATGACAATACTGTGGGGGTCCCATCACTCTCCCCTCCAGCTGCATAGTGGCAGCTATGCCTGGCCAGGGGCCCCTGGTCTGGGGCGGGCATGTGACACAAGCCAGCCAATCAGAGGCCTTCCCTGAGACTTGTCAACTGGGAGTAGCTCACTGGGGGCTTCTGCCGTGAGAGTGAGCCAGAGCTGGCCGGAGAGGGTCTCGCCAGACCAGGTCTGAGGATGAACCCAACTGCGCCCTCTGGCCTGAACTGGCTCAATTCCTGCACCAGTGGCTGGGCTGACACTGACGCTGATATTATCACTAATACTGATACTCCCACTGCTGGCTCCTGAGCGCCTGCTGCATACACGTCCTGCCGAGAGCTATCGCACCCAATCTCGTGAATCCCCACAAGCTGGGTACTATGAGTTCTCATTTACAGCAGGGGACGCTGAGGCACAGGGCAGCTCAGCACTGGCTGTGACCGCACAATAGCGAAAGGGGGTGACGGGGTTGAAGTCCACGGCCGTCTGATCCCAAAGCCCACATCCTGTAGGCAGGTCTTACCTGCAGTTATTCACAGAATGCCTCCCGCACGCAGTGGCCAGGGATGCAGCCGGGAGCAGGGCCCTGCGAGCCCGGGAAGTTTGCACTGCACTGAGCACGCACGCTGGGAGGCAGCATCAGGAGGGGACGGGGCTCAGGGCGCCTGTTACACTCGGAGCCCTGAAGGAGCAGGGCGGGGGGTGCTGGGGGAAGAGGGGCCCAGCACAGGGGGCAGCGGGAGGCAGCTGTAACCTGGGAAGGCTTCACAGAGGAAGTGACCCCAGGGCGGGCTTCACAGGTCACAGAGCTCCCCACTCAGAGCAGGCGAAGACACTTGGGGGCGTGAGGGGTGAGGCAGGAGTGTCCACTGCCTGCCCAGGCTCTGAGTGGATGCACACTGAGCCTCCCCTCTGCTCAGGCTGGGGCAGCCCCCCGTGCGGGCCTCCACTTCCGCCAGGGCTGAGCGTGCGGTGCGGTTATCTTTCCCTCCACCAAAGAAGCCATTCTTGAGCCTTCTTGAGCCTTGAGCCTTGAGCCATTCTTGAGCCTTCCACCCTGAAGTGATTCCACCCTGAGCTTCCAGCACACCCAGCCCAGGGGACACAGGGTCACTGGGACCCTGCATCCTGCCCAGGCCTGGGGAGTTCCCTTCCTTCACCCTCCGAGGGGCATGGTGTGAGGGACACCCAGGATCCTGTGCTCGCCACCCACCCACACGCTTGGCTCTGGTCTCTCCAGCCCAGCTCGGGGACACAGCATGCCAACACCCACTGCAGGCCAGGCTTCGTGCTGACTGCAGGGGACGAGGACGAAGGACAGACAAGGAGTCGGCCCTCAGGATGAGTCCCACCTCAGGGCCTTTGCACTGCCCTTCCCTCTGCTTGGGATGCCCTGCCTGTGGACCCCAAGATTCCCAAGGGCCCGGGGGTGAGTTAGACACACTGAAATAAATGTTTACCACCAGCCCCAGCAAGCCCCAGAGCCCCTCCCAATCTGCCCAGTCCCCCTCCCCAGACTGGAGCTCCCAGGGTGCTGACACCCACCACACACTTGACCTTCTTGGACCCTCACAGCAAGCCTGCAGGCTGGGGATTCTGACACCACTTTACAGAGGGGGGAACTGAGGCTCCGAGAGGAAATATGACTTGGTCTCAGCTACTCTGACAGCAGAGCCGGGCCTGGAGCCCAGGTTCTGGAGAGGCCAGGCTGGGCACCACCTGCTCCTGTGGCCTCTCCTCACGTCCCCTGTGTTTTCTCACTGACCCCCTGCCGGGGACACCCTCCTCACAGGCTCATGGTCTGCCCCCTCCAGGGAGACTTCCAAGGCTTCAGGGATGCCCCTGTCCTGAGACGTGCACCTTTGGTCCCCACCCTCACCCGTCGGTGGATCTTTGGGCTCCTGGGGCTTAGGGCTCCTCAAGGGCCCTTTGCTTCTCCACATTGCTCCCTCCCCCGGGGCAGACGCACTCCCGTGGGCAGCGCACACACCTGACAGGCAGTGGGCAAGGAGGAGCGCAGATGGCCCAGGGCTCGGGCAAACCCGGGGACCCCGCTGGCCACGCTTCGGGGGAGAGAGAGGGCGGCCCGCACCTGAGCAGGCCCTGTGAGACTGGGGGGCGGGCAGACCTGGACCCAGAGCCCCCGGGGGCTGCCCCCCTCCAGCTCCCACCCCAGTTTTTGTCTCCAAGCTCCAGCAGGCCTGCGAGTGGGGAGCCGATACATATTTGTCGCTGAAATAACCTAAGAAATAGCAAAACACTCACGTTTATTGAGCATCACCAGCAGCATGCCAGGTGCTTTTGCTAATGTAGCCCTCGGAACCCCGAGACACAGGGATTTTGTCCCCATTTTACAGATGAGGACGCTGAGGCTCAGAGGGCGGAGAAGGCGGCATCCACCCGAGCCCGACCCCGAAGCCAACCTCAGGTCCTCGTCATCACACACACCGACCACCCACCCCGGCCGGTGTCTGGAAGGTTCCACGCTGGGAGGCTCAGTGCCAGATCTTAACGTCGCCCTCCCAGGAGCAGGTGGCGAGGACGGAGGGCAGCACGGGGTGGAAGGTGGTGCCCACACAGGCCTGCGTGTGCCCGTGCAGCGTGCGGGCGCGGCTGGCGGTGCGGAAGCTGTACACCAGGACCCGGCCGTCGGCACTGCCCGTCAGCAGCAGGTCACCGTCTGGAGAGCACTCGCAGCCCACCGAGTAGCCTTCCACCTGCAGAGGGTGATCCGGGGTGAGCAGGCCACGCGGCACAGGGCGCACGGCCTCCCTGCCCCTCCCGCAGGGGAGCGCGCTGGGGCCCAGAGCCGGCCAGGAGCAGGGCTGGGCCTCACACCCAGCGGCCGAGCTCCTGCCGTGAGCCCGGGGCCCCGGCACGGGCCTGTGTCACAAGGCTGGTTCAGTGTAATCCAGGGAGCCCAGCTCTAGCCCAGCTGATGGCGTCTGGCCTCAGCGCCAGGCGCTGGGGCCCCACTGGCTCTGCCCCGTGAGGCAGCCCTCAGCAGGGAAAGGGGGCAGATGGAGAAACAGCCCCACCCCCGTTCCGTCCTGCGCCCCTCCCCAAGCCCCGTGACCTGTCCCCGTGAGCCGACAGACAGATCAAGGAAACCGTCCCTGCCCAGCAGCTGGGGCCCGGGGCCTAGAGTGGACACCAGGCCACGTGGCATGGGGTCACCTGGGAAACAGGAAACACACATTGCCTGGACAGAGGGTCCATGCCCTCAGGGGCCGCAAGCCCCTTGCTGGCGTTGTCAGTGGGACAACCTTCCACCTGGGGGACGGGGCCGAGGTACCTTGTGCCCCTCGTAGCGCCGTCGTCTGCTCATCCGGTAGGGCCACACGGCGGAGAAGAGGGCCAGGTAGTTGCCGTTGGTCTGCGCCAGGAACACAGGCTCCCTCGGGTGCAAGGTGAGGCTGGGGCAGGTGTACCTCTCCTGAGAAAGAGCAGGGCCACAGAGAGGGTGGAGGGGGCTCCCACCTGGGCTTCTGCCTCTGATGGACTCACCCCCCAAACTCTGCCCGTGGGGCCTCGGGCCCTCTGCCCAGACCTTGGCTTAGGGGTCTGTGTGAATTTCCTGCTGCTGCTGTAACAAAATGCCTCCAATTTCATGGCTTAAAGCAACACACATTTATTATCTTACAGTTCTGGAGGTCAGAAGTCCGAAACGGTCTCTCTGGGCTAACTAAACTCAAGATGCCAGCAGGGCTTTGTTCCCTCCGGAGTCTTTAGGGGGGAATCTGCTACCTTGTCCTTTCCGGCTTCTAGGGGCCCCCTGCACTCCTTGGCTCATGGCCTTTGGAGTAGACTGAAAAATGTCCCACCAAATACTTCCATGTCCTAATTCCTGGGACCTGTGAATGTCACCTTATATGTCCAAAAAAAAAAAAAAAAAAGGCGGTGGGAACTTGCAGATATAATTAACTTAAGGATCTTGAGATGAGGAGATTATCGTGTATTACTGCCCTAAATGCAATCACATGAACCCTTATAAAAGGGAAGCAGAGGAGATCAGACACACAGAGGAGGCGATGTGAAGACGGAGCAGAGAGAGACCTGAAGATGCTGGCATGGAGACCGGAGTGATGCAGCCACGAGCCGAGTATCACCAGCGGCCACCAGAAGCTGGAAGAAGCAAGGGACAGATGCTCCCCCGAGCCTCCAAGGGGAGCGGGCCCTGACAACATCTTGATTTCAGCCCCGTGATAGTTTTTACAAACTTCTGGCCTCCGTCACTGAAAGAATACACTTCTATTGATTTAAGCCACCAGGTTTATGGTAATTTGTAATTTATTACACAGCGATAGAAAATGAATTCACACGCCCATCTCCCCACCTCCACAGTGAGCCGTCGAGGGTCCCCAACCCAGCCCAGGGTCCCTCGCAGCCAGAACGCATAGTAAGTGAGAAGGTGACTGGCCAAGCGGGGAGGTAAACGCCTGCACAAGGGGTTCCAAACAGGAGGGGAAATCTCACTGTTTAACAGGCTCGGTCACACAGAAACACCCCTAAAAGCTCCCTTCTCCATTGTACCTGTTCCGTGTTCTAAGTGATGTCCTGAAGCCACAGCCTCTAAATGAGGCTAAATTCAGAGGGTGACGTCAGGAGCAGTTGGAACCATGGCTGCAGACTAATGTGCTGTCAGAGGCACATGGTAACCTGATAACGAGCTCCCGATGTGACGCTACCAGGCAGAGTGCCTGCTCGCCTGCACAGAAGGTGAGGAGGTGTGACCCTAGGAGGGCTGGTGCCTCAGGCACACAGCACTTTCTCTACCTCACTTGCTTCCCTGGTCTCTGCAGGGCCGTCAGAGGCAGGACGCCCTGCTGGCTAGACATGCCCCGCCGGGCCCTCCCAGGGCTCATCTTTCTCAGGGGGTTGCACTAGAACCCTGAAGTGACGGTCTAGAGGCAGGTTGGCTCAGGGTCACTTAGAATCCTCTAAGAACAAGGGAAAAAGCAGGGAGAGGAAGATGGTGTATATATACACCTGACATATATTTTTAAATTCAGGGTGGCAGCACCAAAGAGATTAGCCATAGCTAATTTGAAATCTTAAAAGACGATGGTGGGTGGTGATAGTGATGTTGGTGATGGCGCTGATGATAATGATGGTGGTGATGGTGATGGTGATGATTGAGGATGGTGGTGATGATGGTGATGGTAGTGATGATGATGATAGTGGTGATGGTAATAGAGGTGATGGTGATGATGATGGCGGTGATGGTGGTGATATAGTGGTGATGGTGATGGATATGGTAATAGAGGTGCTGGTGATGATAGGTAGTGCATTTTATGGAGAACTCCCTGTGCCTGGCACTGTGCTAGATTCTTTATAAGTATTTATGTCTTTTAATTCTCAAAGCCATTCTATGAGGCAAGAAACATTCTCACCCTCAGTTTACGAGGAGAAAAATGAGAATCAAAGAGGGTAAATAATGGGCCCAGGCCCTCTGCTTGTAAGTGGTGAATGCAGGATTTTAATGCAGGTGGTCTACCTTCGGGGTCCCTGCTTGAACCCTTGAGTCACAGCCCCTGCCAAAACCACTGAGCAAGGGCAAGGTGGAACCCTGCAGGCTGGCTGGGGTGGCAGAGGGAGGGTAGGGGTGTCTCAGGTGTGCATCCACGTTCCCGTGGATCTGGACCGGGCCGCCCCTCCACACCCTTACCCCGGGGCCAGGCTGTGCTGGGCGGAGGACGAGTGAGAGGACCGTTAGGGAGTCACTCCAATCTGGGAGCCAGTGGAAGGTTCTCTGGGCAGGCCTGGACCTGCATTTTGCCTTCCCCGACCCTACAGATTTCAGGCAGCCCATCTGTCTCCAAAGGTCCTGTCTGCTGAACCATCTCCTTAAAAGTGACCTGGGACCCCAGACAGCCCGGGACTACACAGATGCACCCTGAAACTGAAAGCAATGCCAAACAGGGTTTCTCACGTGGAAAATCTGGTTGGAGATTTTGGCGGAGCTCCGGAAATCCCAGGCAATAATGGTGCGGTCGGCAGAGTCCCGGCTCGAAGCATCTGTGCTGCTCAGAAACTCAGAGCCTTCCCGGAGGAAGAGGATGTCCAAGGTCTGCTGGATGGTGGCCTTGTAGCTTCTCACCACCTGCAAGAGCGGGCACCCGTCATGCCGGTGGGCCCCAGGGGTACAGGGCGGGTGCCCACACACAGGGACAAGGAGGGCCACTGAGTGCCCTGAGGGCTGGAGAGTTTTGAGAGGCTGGTGCTGGAAAACGCGCCCCCAGGCTGAGGAGACCAAGCGTGGAGGTGGGGCTGCTGCGGGGTGACCTCAGGACCTGCCCCGTGATACCTCCACAGCCTTGCCTCCCCCCACGGACAGTCCTCCGCGTCCCACGCCCTCCCCACACCCACTGGCGCGTGGGCCCAGGGAGGCATGAAGATCTCCCCAGTCAGACTGGTCCCCTGGAGAGCAGCGGGGGCCCAACGAAGGAGAGCTTAGGGAAGGGCCCACGCCTAGCCAAGGGCACCTAAGGGCACCAATGACGCCCATCAATACCAGGGCCATACTCTGTGCGAGGGCCTTGCTTCTGAAGAGGTCGCGTAATTCACAGCTTTCAAAGCCTCAGCCTAACGTCCCTGGAGTGGTAAGTGCATCGTGGGAGGCAGTGTCCTCGAGCCCACGGAGCCAGAACCACAGCATGTAAGTTAGCTTTAAAGACACTCTTTCTTTCTTATGTCATCACCAACATTCCACAGCCTCCTGTCTCTAAACTAACGTAATTAAGCGTCAAGCTGTTGTTCTGCTTTCTTCAGGGCGTTTTCTCACATGAACCTTCCAGCCTACAGCAACTGGGCTGGGCAGGGGCAGGGTGGGGGTCCCAGCACCCGGACTAACACGTACCTCCATGCAGTAAACTCCTGGGCGACACAACTTTAAATTGCAATAGTGAGCACCCGGCCGCGGGCACAGTGCCTCGGGCCCGCCTGCCGGGCCTGGCGGCCTGTTTACCAGCTCCCAGGGCGCCACCATGTGGCCACAGCATAAACACAGCTCTCCGGCACCTCGGCAGCCGGCCGTGAAACGAGCTGTCTTCATACTTATTTAAAAACTGGAGTTTAGGGGCTTCCCTGGTGGTGCAGTGGTTAAGAATCCGCCTGCCAAGGCAGCGGACACGGGTTCGAGCCCTGGTCCCGGAAGATCGCATGTGCCGCAGAGCAACTAAGCCTGTGCGCCACAACTACTGAAGCCTGTGCGCCTAGAGCCCGTGCTCTGCAGCAAGAGAAGCCACCGCAGTGAGAAGCCCGCGCACCACAAGGAAGAGTAGCCCCCGCTCACCGCAACTAGAGAAAGCCCGCACGCAGCAACGAAGACCCAACGCAGCCAAAAATAAATAAATAAATATAATTTAAAATAGTAAATAAATACAAAATAAATAAAAAACTGGAGTTTACAAACTTTCAAATGTTTCAGACCTAGATTTTCTATCATCCTCTTTCTAATATACATAAGTCAAATTCACATTAAATGCAGCACTCCATAAATCCAATTTAGACAGAGGGGTATTTTGAGACCCATTCTCCAGATGCGGAACACTGAGGCTCAGAGAGATGCAAGGGTTTGCTCCAGGGTGCAGGGCCAGGGTGTGGTGCTTCTCTGGGGCCCACATCCCCGTCTCCTGCTGGCCAAGTCCTGCCTCAGTAAACGCTGGGACAAATTCCTGGGGGAGGGTGGGGAACAAACCATTACCTTCTCTGAGCCTCTTCAGAAGCAGCCCTCAGCTAGGGCGATTTCAGGGTGGGCCCCCTGGAGCCTGAGGAATAGTCCAGGGGTAGAAAAGTGAGGGCAGCCCTGCAGGCCTCTGAACACTGGCCAGCCTGTGTAGCTGCTCCCCAGGCAGCGTGGAACTGCCCACCTCCCTCCCTCCCTTCCTCTCCCACTCTGTGCACCAGGATCCCACATGCCCGCTTTGCCCTCCCAGGTAGCCATGAGTCTCCTGGAGTGTGGACTGTAAGGAAAGCTCCAGACCCCTGGCCAGGAGGGGCATAGGAGCTGTGCTGCTGGCAGATGCTCTGGCCTGCCCAGTCTGGAGCTGGGGCAGCGGTCTAGGGCCTGGGAGGGGACGTGGACCACCAGAGTCCCCAACATGTGCTCTGATAAGTGCACAACATCCCGACTCAAAGAACAGCGCTGTCCCAAGGCAGGGTTTGGAATCTTCTCTGGTGGGAAGAGAAGGGAGGGGATGGAGCAAGGCCCGCCCGTCATCATGGCTCCAGATCCATTCCCTCCTCCCATCCCCAGCGCCACAGTCACCTCTGACTTAAACCACTCTCCCCACCAGCCATCCCAGGCCTCCATCTGCCAAGGCCACATGGGGCCTGAAGGCCTTCCTGCCGCCTTTCCTGAAGCCCTCCCCATCACCACAGGCCAGGCGAGGAGCAGGGAATCAAGGATGGCAGGGGCAGCAAGTGCCAGGAGAGGAATAAGTCCGGCCCAACTCACGTCCGTAGATGTGGCCTGTGCACTGAGGAGCGTCTCCTCCCGGGCGGTGGGGACACAGCCCCAAGAGCCCATAGGGAATGGCTGCCGATGGGCAGGACTGTGACATCCATGGGCACCTGAGCCCCTCTCCAGTGGTGGCACCTGGATCCCCACACGCACTCGGGAAACACACTGACCCAGGAAAGCCTGGAGGAAGAGGAGGGCCTGTTGACTTCCAGCCACTGGCCGGGGGTTTCACAGAAATCATCTCCTGATGGCAGCAGGAGGAAGCTGCCCCCAGAGGGCGGTGTGAAGGCCCAGAGAAGCAATGTGCCAGGGGTCCTCGGCCTGTCCCCGGCAGAACTACCCACGTGCCCACCAACACACCACCTGCCTTTTCCAGGAGAACGAAAACCCTTGTTGTGTACACTTCCTGAGAATGGATGGAAATGGCCCAATTCATTAGGGCGTCGTAAAATCGAATGGCCGGGAAACAAGCCGTGTTACGGGCGATCCCTGCCAATAACGCTGCTGTAAGTAGAAGGCTGACCTTTGAAGTGATTGCCGCTGAACATGATTTACTTGCCTTCACAACTGCTGCTGCCCCGGGAAAGAGCAGAGGAGCCATTTGTGTGTCTAGCTGGTGGGTTTTATGGCAACCTTAATTACACCGACAGCTGGTACGTCCCATCCCAGGGGCGTGGGACAGCGCTACACGGGCTTAACTAGCTGGATCCAGAGGGAACTTCACTCAGACTCTTCTGGCAACCAGGGCCTCTGTCGGCAGACAGTTGTAGACACTTGGCCAAAAGTCTACAGCTATGGGAAAAATGGAAGACGTGATCAAGACACATTCAGGTGTGACGAAAATCACTGAATATCCTTAAAATCTTGTCTGCTTGGCCCACCAAACAGACCTGGGTAACTCTGGGCTGCTCTGGATTCATCCGAAGGCTCACCTATCCCTCCCCGGGGCCGTGCCACTTCCGAGGTGCGTGGGGTTGGGGGGCAGGCTCTGGTCCTGGCCAGCTGCCGACTCACCGTGTGCCCGGGGCATCCCTGCCCGCTCCGCGGCTGGTTTTGAGTCATCACCACCAGGGGCCTGGACCGGACAACAAGCCAGCCTCTCGCGTCTATGCGCTGCTGGACCCCAGAAAGAGGGAGGGCTGGGGGCCCCAGCGCCCCCTCCCCTCCACCCCGGCCAGTCCTCTGCACCCAAGCCTGGAGGGAAAGTGAGGGAGACACTGCTCTGGGCCCCCCCGGATGGCCGAGGCCACCTGCCCGCCCCACAGGACTGTGAGTTCCTGGGGACAGACGCCTGTCACATTTCTGGGGCACCCTTGGCCAGGACTGGGTCTGCACACTGCAGGCATCAGTAAGTTGTGCTGAATTAAGGGCTGGATCAGTGAATGAGCAGATAAACAAATGGACGGACGAACGAAAGGACAACTTGAAAGGTCTCTGGCTGCCAGTAACAGGCGGGCCCTTGGGGCTGAGGCAATGCACGTGGACCTGCTGCCACCGGCTCCAGCAGGCGCCCTGGGAGACGATGTTCATTCACAGTCCCTCCGTGGCCCTCGGCGTGGAGACAAGGACCTCCAAGACCGTGGAGGGGGGAGGGGAGGGAAGGGCGCAGTGCATGCATACCACCGCCAGACATCCGGAGGCGGGAGGGCCAAGCTCTCAGGCGGACACCCGGGTATCTGAGCCTGATGGCCTATCACTGGCTGCGCGCCGCTGGGCAGGCAGCTCACCTCTCAGCGCTTCAGTCTCCACACCTATAAGGTGGGGCTGATAGCAGGACCTACAGCTTGGGCGTGAAGGACGGTGACAGGCCTGGCCAAGCGGCCAACACACAGCAGATGCTCATAAACCTCTTCCCAGGCCGGCCAGAGCTAGTCCCTGGGATGGGGCTGGGAGTCCTTGGGCAAGTCCCTTCTCCCCAAATTTCAATTCCTTCCCCTTGAATATATTGGTCTCTTCAAATTCTAAGATGCGAGGAGTCTCTGCACAATGGCAAACTGGAGAGGTGAGTAAAGAGCCCCTTTCTACGGTTTAAAATCACACGAGTAAAAGTAGCCAATCACATGGGATAGTGTACACCAAAAGTGCTCTGTGGATAATTTTTTAAAAAAAAAACAGAGGGGCTTCCCTGGTGGTGCAGTGGTTGAGAGTCTACCTGCCAATGCAGGGGACACGGGTTCGAGCCCTGGTCTGGGAAGATCCCACATGCCACGGAGCAACTGGGCCCGTGAGCCACAATTACTGAGCCTGCACGTCTGGAGCCTGTGCTCCGCAACAAGAGAGGCCGCGATGGTGAGAGGCCCGCGCACCGCGATGAAGAGTGGTCCCCACTTGCCGCAATTGGAGAAAGCCCTCGCACAGAAACGAAGACTCAACACAGTCATAAATAAATAAATAAATAAATAAATAAATAAAAGACCGTGAATTTCTTAAAAAAAAAAAAAACAAAACAGAAATTTATATTAAAAAAAACGAAACTATACAAATATGAAAAGAGAGTATGATTGAATTTTTCTACAATCTGAGAGTAGGGGAAACTTCCCTGGTTATCACTCCAAGGCCAGAGCAATAAGAGAAAAGATGCATAAATCTGGCTACATGAAAATAATAGTAGTAGTAGTAATAATAATAAACATTATTGCACGGCATAAAAAACAGGTAAATAATTAAGAAAAATAAAAAAGACAAATGGGAGAGAGATTTGCAACTTATATTAGAGGCAAAGGTCACTGTCCCTAATACACAGACAGTGTCTAAAAATTGATGAAAAAGACCAAGAGCTCTACAGAAAAATGGGCAAGAGAAGTGAACAGAGAGTTCATATGAGAGGGCATGTAACTGGTCCTTCAGTCTTGCTCATAAGAAACGAAATTTTAAATTACATGGAGATATCATTTCTTACTTATCAGATTAGAAAAGCCAGAAGTTTGACAACACACTCCGTTAGGTGGCTGTTGGGCATTACTTACTTTGCACACTGCTGACAGAAATGCAAAATGGTACAGAGCCTATGGAGAGAATTCGGGCGACACCAAGCAAAACAGCATGTGCCTTGTTACTCGGCAATATACATAACCCAGCAACCCGACTTGTAGGAACTGATCCCAAAGTTACAGCAGCAAACACCAGAAAACATAAGCACAAGGCCGCTGAAAGCAGCACTACTTGTAAAATTAAAAAAGCAGAAATAACCCAAATGTACAAGAAGGGACCAGTTAAACAGACATCAGTCCAGACACACTCTGGAATACCATGTGTGCTGCTGTAAAGAGGGAGGCCCATCTCCCCGCCTGCTGTGGGCTGGCTTCCAGGAGGCACTGCTCAGTGCAAAAGCAAGGTGGAGAGAAAAAGGGCGTACAGTAAATACGAGAGGTTTGTGTTTGCTTCCATAAAAACAGTAGAAAGATGAACCAGAAACTAAATAAATAAATCAGTCAGACTGCCTCTAGAGGGGAGAGGACAGAATGAGGGAGACAGGGCTAGAGGCAGAAAGTAGAGGATTTCTATAGAGGGGCAGACAGTAAATATTTTAGGGTTTGGAAGCTACATTTAGTCACTGTTGCATACTCTTCTGTGTGTGTGTGTGCGCGCGTGCGCATGTGTGTGTGTGTGTGTGTGTGTGTGTGTTACAGCCATTTAAAAATGTAAAAACCATTCTTAACTCAAGGACCATACAAAAACAGGTCGTGCCAGATTGGGCCCATGGGTTGTAGTTTTCCAATCCCTTCTCCAGAACCATGTACGTATTTTATAAAATTATACAACAAAATTAACTTAAAAAGCAGGCTCTAAAATGTGAAAGCAAAATTAAGCAAATGAAACTAAACATGTATTGAGTTGGTAGCTTAATCACACAAATGGGATTTATTTTAAGAGACAGTAAAGCATAGTAGTTTAAGGCAGATCCTCAGTTGAATATACATTATGAACAGAAAACCAGTAATCTGATGGTAAACCCTAATTGGATATACCTTGTGGACAAAAATAACTGTGAGAAATCTGCAGTTGTTTTCAGTCATTACATTGCTAGTGTCCACATATACCCAAAAAATTGTGGTAAGGAAGACAGAAATAAAATTTTTTCAGTTTAAAAGAGATCAAAAACATATAAAAACAAAGAAGCTAAAGAAAAATTCTGTAATGCTAAATTTGAATTGGACAAGTCAGCATAAACAATGATATGTTTTTTTCTTAACAAGAAAAACATTTCTTAGCTCTGTCCACAGAAGAAGTCTAGAAACAATGACCAACATGCAACACTCAGATTCTGGTCTCTAAACCCAACTAAACCCACAAGTGACACAGATGACAGAGCAAGGCATTACAATGGTCATTACAACTATACATAACATATGTTTAAGAAGGTAGAGGGAAGACTGACCAAGGTTAGTAGAGACATGGAGGATGTATGAGCTCCTCATAGAACTTCTAGAGGTGAAATGCACAATGTTTGAGGAAAAGATATATTAGATGGGATTAACATCAGATGAGACACTGCAAAAGAGAACATTACTGAACTAGAAGACATAGCAATTGAAAATTTCAAAACATACTGGAGAGAAAAAAGAATGAATTTTTAAAATGAACAAAATCTAGTTTTAAACCAAAATGGAGCAAACCCACTATGGTCTCTCACTCTCTTTCATAAATTACAACTAAAAACTCTGGATGAAATTCAAGAAGCAACTACCTGAAGATTTTGAAAAGTAAATAACAGCTGATAGGTTGAAGAGGGAAGTCAAAATTTGAAGAAAGACCCATATGACAGGTAAGGTTCTAGTTTTTTGTTTGTTTGTTTTAGTTTTTACTTTTGGGGTTTGGGGGAGTTTTTCTGTCTTTTAACTCCTGACGTTGACCCACAGACAGACTGAATCAAGGAATTACATAGTAGACATGGACAGCAAAAATTCTGAAATAAATCCATCATCCTGGCCAGAGGAACAAGAAAATGGGTCCTTGTAAGCCAGAGAGTATCGGGTGAAATCTTTTAAATATCTCCTTGCTCTCCTAGCCCTGCCCTGACGCCAATCCCAACAGCTCTGGCAGTGCAGCACAAATACCTAAAAACCAGAAGGGAAAAAAACCTGAATAGAAGAACTGGGAAAAGGGAGGGAAATTCATGTTATTTTTTCCTCTATTTTCTCTGGCCAATTTGCTTTGAAAGGGATCCCGGTTATGCACATTGTGTGACAAGCGAGAAGGCTAACATTCTGAAAGAACTCCATTGCTCTGGGCAGAAGAACCAGGAAAGGAGGCCCAGGGAGCCAGGCAGCGTGGGAGAAATTCCAAAGAGGAGATAGCTGAGAGGGGAATCCTCTACTTCTGTATATGAACTGACACACATCCCAGGACAATCCCTAAGCTACACGTGCATGGAACATGGCCAAAGGGGCACAGCTAAAGCTTTGAGAAGTGGAGTACCATATAACCGCTGCCCCCGTCTGAAACCAACCCTTTAGTGGCTCCGCATAACAAAGGTTTTGAATACAGAACTGAAAATGGAGCCACTGCCCACAGGAGAGAAGGAACTTGCAATACGAATCTAACAGGCTTGGTTGCCTGTTAAGACAAACAAATCACTATTCTCTACAGGATTTTAATAGGACCTAGGATCTTACAACATAATGTTCAAAATATGCAGGATATATTCTGAAATTACTTGACACACAAAAACCAAGAAAATGTAAACAGTACCCATGAGAAAAGAGAAACCATATATGCCAACCCTGAAGTGACACAGATGTTTGACCCATATTATCAGACACATTTAAACAGCTATTAAATAATAATCCTCAATGAGATAAACACCCTTGAAATAAATAGAGAGATGATTTCAACAGAGAAACAGAAATTATTTATATACTTTTAAGTAGAAATTTTAGAACTGAAAAGAAAATTTTTTAATCATGGGATAAGCACAATAACAAAATGGAAGTGACAAAAGAAAGACTTAGTGAACTTGAAAAAGGATCAATAGAAATAATTCAATCTAAAGAAAAAATAAGCAAAGACTTAGGAACCTGTGAGATAATATCAGAAGCTTAAATATTTTTGTCAATGGAGTTCCTGAAGGAGAGGGAAAAGAGAGCAGTGCAGAAAAGAAATACTGACTGAACATGCCCAAATTTGGTGAAAGGCATAAATTTAGAGTCAAGAGATTCAGCAAGCCACAAAGAGGGTAAAAATCAAAGAAATCCAAGCCCTGACACACCACAATCCAACTGCTGAAAACCTCAAAGAAAAAAATCTTGAAAGCACCCAGGGGAAAAAATGAAACATTATATGAACAACAATTTAAATGCTGTGGATTTCTCATCAGAAATCATGGAGGTTAAAAGGCAGTGGGACATACTGAAAATGGTGAAAGAAAAGAGTGTCAACCCAGAATTTTATAGACAGTAAAAATATCCTTCAGGAATGAAGGTGAAATAAAGACCTTGACAGATGAAGAAAAACTAAGAGAATTTGTCATCAGCAGACCTGCTCTATTTAAAACAAGCACTAAAGGAAGTTCTTCAAGTTGAAGAGAAATAATAGCAGAGGAAAACTTGGAACTCCGGGAATGAAGGAAGAACAACAGAAATGGCATACGATTGGGCAAATATAAAATGTCATTTTTCTCCAGTTAAATTCTTTAAAATATGCATGACTGTTGAAAACAAAAATTATAGGACATCAAACAAATTTCAATAAATTTAAAAGGATTCAAACATACAATGTATGTTTTGTGACCACAATGGATTTAAATTAGAAATCACTAACAGATATGTGGAAATTTCCCAAGTATTTGTAATCTAAACACTCCTAAATAATCCATGGATCAAGAAGAAATACAAAACGTAATTAGAAAGTATTTTTAACTGAATGAAAACAAAAAACAATATATCAACAGTCGTGTAATGCAGCTGCAAAACCTAGAGGAAAATTAAAAGCACTGAATATCTATAATAGAAAAGAATAAAAATCCCAAAATAATGACCTCAACTTCCACTTTATGGTGGAAAAAAAAAAGATAAACCTAAGTTTTAAGCAGAAAAAAAAATGTTTAAAAGCAAAATTGATCATTTTTTAAAATAAAAGATATAGAGAAAAATCAGGGCATCCTTGGTGGTCCAGTGGTTAAGAATCCGCCTGCTAATGCAGGAGACACAGGTTCAATCCCTGGTCCGGGAAGATCCCACATGCCGCAGAGCAACAAAGCCCATGCGTCACAACTACTGAGCCTGTGCTCTAGAGCCTGCGAGCCACAACTACTGAAGCCCATGCTCCTAGAGCCCGTGCTCCGCAACAAGAGAAGCCACCCAATGACAAGCCCACGCACCACAACGAAGAGTAGCCCCCTCTCCCCTCAACTAGAGAAAGCCCACGTGTAGCAACAAAGACCCAACACAGCCAAAAATAAATAAATAAATTTATTTTTTAAAAAAAGAAATAGAGAAAAATCAATGATACAAAAATGTATATTTAAAAAAGATCAACAAAATTGATAAATCTCTATCCAGACTGATCAGAGGAAAAAGAGAAAAGACTCAAATTACCAATATCAGGAATGAGAGAAATGAGGTGACATCACTACAGATTATACAGATATTTTTTAAATAATTAAAATAGTATGAAAAACTTTATGCCAAAAAGATAACTTTGATGAAATGGATAAATTTCTTGATGGATACTAACTACTAAAGGTCACTCAAAGAGAAACAGAAAATTGGAATAACCTTATATTTACTAAATAAATTTTATTTGAGGTTTCAAATCTTCCCACAAGGAAAATTTCAGGCCAAGCCAGTCTCATCACTAGTCAATTCTAGCAAATATTTATGGAATAAATAATATCAATTATACACAAATTCTTCCAGAAAACTGAAGAGAAAGGAACACTTCCCGAATTACTTATGAGGCCAGAATTACTCTGATACCAAAACCAGACAAAGATATTATAAGAAAAATATAGATCAATACCCCTCATGAACATACATTAAAAATTCTTAACACATTTTACCTAACGGAATCCCATAAAGATACAAAGAAGATAATGTATCATAATAAAGTGAGATTTATCCCAGTAATATAACGTTGTTTTAATACTTGAAAATCTATCAAGAAGATCCACCATATTAACAAAATAAAAGAGAAAAACCACACTATCCCTTCAACAGATGTGAGAAAGGCATTTGACAAAATCTAACGTTTATTCATGATAAAAACTCTCAACAAACTAGGAATAAAAGGGGATGTCCTCAAACTGGTAGAGGCATCTACCAAAAAAACCTACAGTTAACATCATATGTAACTATGAAAAAGAATGAACTTTTTTTTTTCTAAGATTGGAAAGGCAAGTATGTCCATTCTCACCACTTCTAAGTCAACATTCTTCTAGAGGTTTGAGCCAGTGCAATAAGGTAACAGGAGGAAGGAGGAAAGAAGAAATTACATCCAAATTAGAAAAGAATTAAAGCTGCCTTCATTCACAGATGACATAATCATCTTTGCAAAAATAGAACCTACAAAGAAGCAACTAGAACTAATAAATGAGCTTAGCACAGTTGCAGAATTCAAGGTAAATATACAAATATCCACTATATTTCTATATTCTAACAATGTATAACCAGAAATTGAAATTGAAAACTATTATTTACAATAGCATAAAAATATATAAATACTTAGGGGTAAATCTAACCCAAAAAAATGTGATGGAGTTGTACAATAAAAACTATAAAACACTGGTGAGAAAAAATAAAGGTTTAAATATATGGAGAAATATACTATGATTATGGATTGGAAGACTTGAAGTTGTTAAGAATTCAGTGCTGACATTCACAGAAAGATAGACAAGATGAAAAGGCAGAGGGCTATGTACCAGATGAAGGAACAAGATAAAACCCCAGAAAAACAACTAAATGAAGTGGAGATAGGCAAACTTCCAGAAAAAGAATTCAGAATAATGATAGTGAAGATGATCCAGGACCTCGGAAAAAGAATGGAGGCAAAGATCGAGAAGATGCAAGAAATGTTTGACCTAGAAGAATTAAAGAACAAACAAACAGAGATGAACAATACAGTAATTGAAATGAAAAACTACACTAGAACGGATCAATAGCAGAATAACTGAGGCAGAAGAACGGATAAGTGACCTGGAAAACAGAATGGTGGAATTCACTGCTGCAGAACAGAATAAAGAAAAAAGAATGAAAAGAAATGAAGACAGCCTAAAAGACCTCTGGGACAACATTAAATGCAACAACATTCGCATTACAGGGGTCCCAGAAGGAAAAGAGAGAGAGAAAGGACCAGAGAAAATATTTGAAGAGATTACAGTCAAAAACTTCCCTAACATGGGAAAGGAAATAGCCATCCAAGTCCAGAAAGCGCAGCGAGTCCGATACAGGATAAACCCAAGGAGAAACACACCGATACACATAGAAATCAAACTGGCAAAAACTAAAGACAAAGAAAAATTACTGAAAGTAGCAAGGGAAAAACGACAAATAACATACAAGGGAACTCCCATAAGGTTAACAGCTGATTTCTCAGCAGAAACTCTACAAGTCAGAAGGGAGTGGCATGATATACTTAAAGTGATGAAAGGGAAGAACCTACAACCAAGATTACTTTACCCGGCAAGGATCTCATTCAGATTCGATGGAAAAATCAAAAGCTTTACAGACAAGCAAAAGCTAAGAGAATTCAGCACCACCAAACCAGCTATACAACAAATGCTAAAGGAACTTCTCTAAGTGGGAAACACAGGAGAAGAAAAGGACCTACAAAAACAAACCCAAACCAATTAAGAAAATGGTCATAGGAACATACATATCAATAATTACCTTAAACGTGAATGGATTAAATGCTCCAACCAAAAGACACAGGCTTACTGAATGGATACAAAAACAAGACCCATATATATGCTGCCTACAAGAGACCCACTTTAGACCTAGGGACACATACAGACTGAAAGTGAGGGGATGGAAAAAGATATTCCATGCAAATGGAAATCAAAAGAAAGCTGGAGTAGCTATACTCATATCAGAGAAAATAGACTTTAAAATAAAGAATGTTACAAGAGACAAGGAAGGACACTACATAATGATCCAGGGATCAATCCAAGAAGAAGATATAACAATTATAAATATATATGCACCCAACATAGGAGCACCTCAATACATAAGGCAACTGCTAACAGCTATAAAAGAGGAAATCGACAGTAACACAATCATAGTGGGGGACTTTAACACCTCACTTACACCAATGGACAGGTCATCCAAAATGAAAATAAATAAGGAAACAGAAGCTTTAAATGACACAATAGACCAGATAGATTTAATTGATATTTATAGGACATTCCATCCAAAAACAGTAGATTACACTTTCTTCTCAAGTGCACACGGAACATTCTCCAGGATAGATCACATCTTGGGTCACAAATCAAGCCTCAGTAAATTTAAGAAAATTGAAATCATATCAAGCATCTTTTCTGACGACAACGCTATGAGATTAGAAATGAATTACAGGGAAAAAAACCTAAAAAACACAAACACATGGAGGCTAAACAATACGTTACTAAATAACCAAGAGATCACTGAAGAAATCAAAGAGGAAATCAAAAAATACCTAGAGACAAATGACAATGAAAACACGATGATCCAAAACCTATGGGATGCAGCAAAAGCAGTTCTAAGAGGGAAGTTTATAGCTATACAAGCCTACCTCAAGAAACAAGAAAAATCTCAAATAAACAATCTAACCTCACACCTAAAGGAACTAGAGAAAAAAGAACAATCAAAATCCAAAGTTAGCAGAAGGAAAGAAATCATAAAGATCAGGGCAGAAATAAATGAAATAGAAACAAAGAAAACAATAGCAAAGATCAATAAAACTAAAAGCTGGTTCTTTGAGAAGATAAACAAAACTGATAAACCATTAGCCAGACTCATCAAGAAAAAGAGGGAGAGGACTCAAATCAATAAAATTAGCAATGAAAAAGGACAAGTTACAACAGACACCGCAGAAATACAAAGCATCCTAAGAGACTACTACAAGCAACTCTATGCCAATAAAATGGACAACCTGGAAGAAATGGACAAATTCTTAGAAAGGTATAACCTTCCAAGACTGAACCAGGAAGAAATAGAAAATATGAACAGACCAATCACAAGTAATGAAATTGAAACTGTGATTAAAAATCTTCCAACAAACAAAAGTCCAGGACCAGATGGCTTCACAGGTGAATTCTATCAAACACTTAGAGAAGAGCTAACACCCATCCTTCTCAAACTCTTCCAAAAAATTGCAGAGGAAGGAACACTCCCAAACTCATTCTATGAGGCCACCATCACCCTGATACCAAAACCAGACAAAGATATTACAAAAAAAGAAAATTACAGACCAATATCACTGATGAATATAGATGCAAAAATCCTCAACAAAATACTAGCAAACAGAATCCAACAACACATTAAAAGGATCATACACCACGATCAAGTGGGATTTATCCCAGCTATGCAAGGATCCTTCAATATATGCAAATCAATCAATGTGATACACCATATTAACAAATTGAAGAATAAAAACCATATGATCATCTCAATAGATGCAGAAAAAGCTTTTGACAAAATTCAGCACCCATTTATGATAAAAACTCTCCAGAAAGTGGGCATAGAGGGAACCTACCTCAACATAATAAAGGCCATATAAAACAAACCCACAGCAGACATCATTCTCAATGGTGAAAAACTGAAAGCATTTCCTCTAAGATCAGGAATGAGACAAGGATGTCCACTCTCACTACTATTATTCAACATAGTTTTGGAAGTCCTCGCCACGGCAATCAGAGAAGAAAAAGAAATAAAAGGAATACAAATTGGAAAGAAGAAGTAAAACTGTCACTGTTTGCAGATAACATGATACTATACATAGAGAATCCTAAAAATGCCACCAGAAAACTACTAGAGCTAATCAATGAATTTGGTAAAGTTGCAGGATACAAAATTAATGCACAGAAATCTTCTTGCATTCCTATACACTAATGATGAAAAATCTGAAAGAGAAATTAAGGAAACACTCAGCTTTACCATTGCAACAAAAAGAATAAAATACCTAGGAATAAACCTACCTAGGGAGACAAAAGACCTGTATGCAGAAAACTATAAGACACTGATGAAAGAAATTAAAGATGACACCAACAGATGGAGAGATATACCATGTTCTTGGATTGGAAGAATCAATATTGTGAAAATGACTATACTACCCAAAGCAATCTACAGATTCAGTGCAATCCCTATCAAATTACCAATGGCATTTTTTACAGAACTAGAACAAAAAGTCTTAAAATTTGTATGGAGACACAAAAGACCCCGAATAGCCAAAGCAGTCTTGAGGGAAAAAAACGGAGCTGGAGGAATCAGACTCCCTGACTTCAGACTATACGACAAAGCTACAGTAATGAAGACAATATGGTACTGGCACAAAAACAGAAACATAGATCAATGGAACAAGATAGAAAGCCCAGAGATTAACCCACGCACCTATGGTCAAGTAATCTATGACAAAGGAGGAAAGGATATACAATGGAGAAAAGACAGTCTCTTCAATAAGTGGTGCTGGGAAAACTGGACAGCTACATGTAAAAGAATGAAATTAGAACACTCCCTAACACCATACACAAAAATAACCTAAAAATGGATTCGAGACCTAAATGTAAGACCGGACACTATAAAACTCTTAGAGGAAAACATAGGAAGAACACTCTTTGACATAAATCACAGCAAGATCTTTTTTGATCCACCTCCTAGAGTAATGGAAATAAAAACAAAAATAAACAAATGGGACCTAATGAAACTTCAAAGCTTTTGCACAGCAAAGGAAACCATAAACAAGACGAAAAGACAACCCTCCGAATGGGAGAAAATATTTGCAAATGAATCAACAGACAAAGGATTAATCTCCAAAATATATAAACAGCTCATGCAGCTCAATATCAAAGAAACAAACAACCCAATCCAAAAATGGGCAGAAGACCTAAATAGACATTTCTCCAAAGAAGACATACAGATGGCCAAGATGCACATGAAAAGCTGCTCAACATCACTAATTATTAGAGAAATGCAAATCAAAACTACAATGAGGTATCACCTCACACCAGTTAGAATGGGCATCATCAGAAAATCTACAAACAACAATTGCTGGAGAGGGTGTGGAGAGAAGGGAACCCTCTTGCGCTGTTGGTGGGAATGTAAATTGATACAGCCACTATGGAGAACAGTATGGAGGTTCCTTAAAAAACTAAAAATAGAATTACCATATGATCCAGCAATCCCACTACTGGGCATATACCCAGAGAAAACCATAATTCAAAAAGACACATGTATCCCAATGTTCATTGCAGCACTATTTACAATAGCCAGGTCATGGAAGCAACCTAAATGCCCATCGACAGACAAATGGATAAAGAAGATGTGGTACATATATACAATGGAATATTACTCAGCCATAGAGAAGAAAGAAATTGGGTCATTTGTTGAGATGTGGATGGATCTAGAGAGTGTCATACAGAGTGAAGTAAGTCAGAAAGAGAAAAACAAATATCGTATATTAACACATGTATGGGGAACCTAGAAAAATGGTACAAATGAACTGGTTTGCAGGGCAGAAGTTGAGACACAGATGTAGAGAACAAACGTATGCACACCAAGGGGGGAAAGTTGCGGGGGGGTGGGGATGGTGGTGTGCTGAATTGGGCGATTGGGATTGACATGTATACACTGATGTGTATAAAATTGATGACTAATAAGAACCTGCTATATAAAAAAATAAATAAAATTAAATTAAAAATTTAAAAAATATATATGTATATTATGTCCCTTTAGATAGCAATAAGAAGTGCTGGTTGGGTGGTTTGTTGGTTAGTTGGTTGGTTAGTTTTTGGAGGAATGGTAATTAAGTTATAAATAAAACTAGGGTAGAGTCCTCCCTCATAAAGCTCACATAAGCTCACATAAGAACACTGAAACGAAACTGTAAGTCAATATAAAAAAATAAAAAAAAAAGAATTCAGTCCTCCTCCAAATTGATCTGTAGATTAAATGCAATATCATTCAAAGTTCAAGCAGGCTTTTCTTGTAGAAACTGACAAAGTGATTGTAAAATTGAAATGTAAGTGCAAAGAACCTAGAATAGTCAAAACAATTTTGAGAAAGAAAAAAATTGGAAGACTTACACTACCTGATTACAAGACCCATTATAAGATTACAATAATGGAAACAATGGGGTATTGGTGTAAAGATAGACAAAGAAAACAATGGAATTGAAGAGAGAGTACAAAAAAGACCTACACCTATTTAGTCATCTGATTTTCCACAGAGGCATAAAGGCATAGATATTGTTTTCAACAAATGTTACAGGAATATTGAATATCTATATGCAAAACCATTAACTTCCATCCATACCTTGCACCAAAAACAAAAATTAATACAAAACCGACCACAGACTAATATAAAGCCCAAAACTATACAACTTCTGGAAGTAAACAGGAGCAAATCTTTGTGGCCTTAGGCTAGGCAAAGTTCACTCAGATTGTACACCAATAAGAAATGCTGATAAATCGGACTTTACCAAAAAATTTTTAATTTGCTCTTTAAAAAAAAAACTGTTATGAGAATGAAAATACAACCTATAGACTGTGAGGAAGTATCTGCATATCACATATGTGATAAACGTCTTATATTCTAAATATAAAGAACTCTCAAAACTCAGTATTACAAAAACAAACAATCCGATTTTTAAAATGAGCAAAAAATCTGAACAAACACTTCATCAAAAAAATCAACAGATGGCAAATAAGTTCATGAAAACATCCTCAACATTGTTAGTCATTAGGGAAATGCAAATCAAAACCACAGTGAGATACCACACTATATATCAATACATTTTAGAATGTCTAAAGTTAGAAAGATTGACCATACCAAATGTCCAAATGTTGGCTAAGACAGAGAGCAATGGAATCCTCACAAAATGTTGGTGGGAATGTAAAATAGTGCAATCATTTGGAAAACTGGCAGTTTCTCTAAAAGTTACACGTACACCAGCATATGACCCAGACATTCCAATCTTAGGTATTTATCCAATGTCTCAGTCAGCTCAGGCTGCCATAACAAAGTTCCATAGACTTGGTGGCTTAACACAACAGACATTTATTTTCCCACAGTTCTGGAGGCTGGAAGTCTGAAGATCAAGGTGCCAACAGGGTTGGTCTCTGGTGAGGCCTCTCTCCTTGGCTTGAAGATGGTGCCTTCTTGCTGTGTTCCAACGTGGCCTTTTCTCTACGCAGTGCACAGAGAAAGCTCTGGTGATTCTTCCGCTTCTTATAAGGACACCAGTCCTATTGGTTTAGGGCCTCACTCTTATGACCTCCTTTAATCTTCATTATGTCTTTAAAGTCCTGCTTTCAAAATATAGTTACATTAGGGGTTAGGTCTTCAACATACCAGTTTAGTTTGGGGGAAGGGGGCCGGAGGCCGGGGACACAATTCAGTCCATAACACCTAAAGAAATGAAAACATGTGTCCACACAAAGGCATGTACATGAATGGTCATTGTAACTTTGTTTGTAATAACTAAACACTGGAAACAACCCAATGTCCATCAATGTGTAAAAAGATACACTGTGGTATATCCTTACAATGGAATACTATTGAATACTCAGCAATATGAAGGAATGAACTATTACTGATACACAACAACATGGATCAATCTCAAAATAATTATGTTGAATGGGAAAAAAAAATCACGCAAAATCAAAAATCACCTGCCATATGACCATATTTACACAAAAATTCTAGAAAATGGACACCAACTTACAATGACAGGGAACAAACCAGTGGAGGGGTAGGAGGAAAGCGTTATGAAGGGGCACAGAAACAGCTGAAGGTTATGGATGTATCAATACTTACCTTGGTTGTGGCTATGGTTTCATGGACATATGTGCATGTCGACACTTATCAAACTGTATACTTCAAATATGTGCTGTTTATTATATGTCATTTATACTTCTATAAAGGTATTTTTTAAAGGGCTGACATGGAAAAAATGAAGGCAAAATAAAGACTTTTTTGATAAACAAAAACTGAGAGAATTCATAACCCACAAACCTGTACTACAAGAAACGTTAAAGGAAGTTCTTCAGGCTGAAGGGTAATGACAGCAGATTGGTACTCAGATCAACAGGAAGAAATGAAGACATTACAGCCAATTAAAAAATAAATTGTAAGAAATAATGATAAGAGCAATTTTAGGCCAACAAATCTGACAACTTAGATGAAATGGACAAATTCCTTGAAAGAAATAAATTACAAAAATGAGGAAGAAATAGTATACCTGAATAGCCCTATATATACTTTTTATTAAATTTACTTTTTATATTATGTTGGGGTATAGTTGATTTACAATGTTGTGTTAGTTTCAGGTGTACAGCAAAGTGATTCAGTTATCCATATACACATATCCATTCTTTTTCAGATTCTTTTTATTTTTTTAAGAAAAAAATTTTAATTAATTTATTTATTCATTTATTTTCGGCTGCGTTGGGTCTTTGCTGTTGTGCATGATCTTTCTCTAGCTGCAGTGAGAGGGGGCTACTCTTCGTTGCGGTGCGCAGGCTTCTCATTGTGGTGGCTTCTCTTGCTGCGGAGCATGGGCTCTAGGCACCTGGGCTTCAGTAGTTGTGGCACACGGGCTCAGTAGTTGTGGTTCATGGGCTTAGTTGCTCCGTGGCATGTGGGATCTTCCTGGACCAGGGCTCGAACCCGTGTCCCCTGCGTTGGCAGGCGGGTTCCTAACTACTGCGCCACTATGGAAGCCCCCCACCCCCACCTTTCCCCTTTGGTAACCATAAGTTTGTTTTTGAAGTCTGTGAGTCTGTTTTGTAAATAAGTTCATTTGTATCATTTTTTAAAAATTCCACATATAAGTGATATCATATGATATTTGTCTTTCTCTGTCTGACTTACTTCACTCAGTATGATAATCTCTAGTCCATCCATATTGCTGCAAATGGCACTGTTTCGTTCTTTTTTACAGCTGAGTAATATTCCATTGTATATAGGTACCACATCTTCTTTATCCATTCATCTGTTGATGGACATTTAGGTTGCTTCCACGTCTTGGCTATTGTAAATAGTGTTGCAATGAACACTGGGGCGCATGTATCTTTTTGAATTATGGTTTTCTCTGGATATATGGCCAAGAGTGGGATTGCTGGATTATATGGTACTTTTACTTTTAGTTTTTTAAGGAACCTCCATACTGTTTGTTCCCCACAGTAGTTGTACCAATTTACATTCCCACCAACGGTGTAGGAGGGTTCCCTTTACTTTACACCCTCTCTGCATTTATTTTTTGTAGACTTTTTGATGATGGCCATTCTGACCGGTGTGGGGTAATACCTCACTGTAGTTTAGATTTGCATTTCTCTAATAATTAGCAATGTTGAGCATCTTTTCATGTGCCTATTCCATCTGTATGTCTTCTTTGGAGAAACGTCTATTTAGATCTTCAGCCCATTTTTTGATTGGGTGTTTGTTTTTTTGATATTGAGCTACATGAGCTGTTTGTATATTTTGGAGATAATCCCTCATCAGTGGCTTCATTTGCAAATATTTTCTCCCATTCTGTGGGCTGTCTTTTCATTTTGTTTATGGTTTCCTTATTTATACTTTAAAAAAAATTCTTTTGTAAGTAAAAGCCTTCCAACAAAGAAAACCCTGGGTTCAGGTATCCTCATTGGTGAATTCTATCAAACATTAAGAAAGAAATAACACCAATCCTACACAAACATTCAGAAAGTATACGAGGAGAGAACCTTTCTCAATTCATTTTTGTGAGGAAAATATTAACCTCACATCAAAACCAGACAAAGACAACATAAGAAAAAAGTATAAGCCAATAATCATCATGAATATAGATATAAAATCCTTAACAAATTATTAGCAACTAGAATTAAACTGTATATAAAAAGGATAATATATCACAACCAAGTAGGGTTTATCCCAGAAATGCATAAATATTGATTTAACATTTTTTTTAAAAGTCAATGTAATCCACCATATTAACTGAATCTAGGAAAAAATGATTTGACAAAATTCAACGCCAATATATGATAAAAACTTTCAGAAAACTAAGACTAGAAGGTAACTCCCTTAAACCAGTTTAAGATATCTAGAAAACCCCACATTTAACATCATTCTTAATGGTAAAACCCCATAAGATCAGGAACAAGACAAGGATGTTCACTCTCACCACTTTTATCCAACACTGTACTGGAGGTGCTAGCCATTGCAACATAGCAAGAAAAAGATAGAAATGCATATACATTGGAAAGGAAGCTATGAAACTGTATTATTTGCAGACAACATGATCATGTACATGAAAGTTCCTAAGTAATCTATGAAAAAACTACTAGGACTAAGAAGTTAATTTAGTAAGGTCACAGGATACAAGGTCAAATGAGGAAGTAAATAGTATTTCTATATACAAGCAACAAACATTGGAAAATGAAATTTAAAAAAAAATTCATTCACAATAGTATCCAAAACCATGAAATATAGTTTATACCAAGGAATAAATGTCATACAATATGTGAAACATCTGAACACTGGAAACTACAAAACACTGCTAAGAGAAATTAAAGATCTAAATAAACAGAAAGATATAACGCTCATGAGTCAGAAGACTCAACATTGTTAAGATGTCAGTTCTCCTGAAATCAATCTATAAACTAAACATAATCCTAATCAAAATATCAGGAGGTACTTTTTTGTAGAAATTGACAAGGTGATTATAAAACTGAAATGGGATGATAAAGAACCTAAAATAGCCAGAAAAATGTTGAAAAAGAAAAACAAAATTGGAGGGCTTGTACTATCCAATTTCAAGAACTACTGTAAAGCTACAGTAACCAAGAGAGTATGGTATTGGTAAAAGGATAGCTATATCAATCAATGAACAGAACTGAGAACCCAGAAAGAGATCATGCTTACATGGCCAATTGATTTTCAAACAGAGGTCCTAAAACAATCTAATGGGGAAAGGAATGTCTTTTCAACAAATGGTGCTAAAACAACTGAGTATCCTACATGACAAAAATAAAAAACCTTACCTCATACCATACACAAAAATTAACTCAAAATGGATCATAGACTTAAAAATACAAGGAACAACTACTGAGCCTGCGCTCGAGAGCTCGCAAGCCACAACTACTGAGCCCATCGCAACTACTGAGCCCACGCGCCGCAACTACTGAAGCCTGCACGCTGCAACTACTGAAGCCCGTGAGCCTAGAGCCCGTGTTCTGCAACAAGAGAAGCCACCGCAGTGAGAAGCCCGTGCACCGCAACAAAGAGTAGCCCCCACTCGCCGCAACTAGAGAAGCCTCGCATGCAGCAACGAAGACCCAAAGCAGCCAAAAAAAACCAAGGAAAAACTATAAAACTTCTATAAGAAAACATAGGAGAAAATCTTTGCAACCTTACAGTGGGCAAAGATTTCTTAGCTAGGACACAAAAAGCCATGGAATGGGAGAAGAAAATATACAAAGAATTCCTAGAACTTTATCATCATCTTAAATAGGCAAAAGATTTGAACAGACCTTCACAGAAGAAGATATTCAAATGGTTGGTTTACAAACCCATGAAAAGATGAGCAGCATCATTAGTCATCAGGAAAATGAAATGAAAGCCACAATCAGATACCACTACACACCCACTACAGCAGCTAAAATGGAAAAGATTGACAACGCCAAGTGTTGGTCAGAGTGGGGGGGGAACCGAAACTCTCCTGCACTGTTGATGGGAATGCAAAATGGTGCAACCACTTAGCAAACAGCTTAGCAGTTTATTATAAATTTAAACTTACACATACTATACCACTTAACACCTACACTCCCAGTTACATACCCCAGAGAAATGAAAATATCAATACATATCCACACAAAGACCTGTTCACGAACAGTCACAGCAGCTTCATTTATAATAGCCAAAAACTGGAGACAACCCAAAATGTCCATCAGCAGGTAAATGGATAAACAATGTGCGATATATTCATACAATGGAATACTACTCCGCAATAAAAAGGAATACTGCTACAAACAACAATATGGATGAACCCAAAAAAAATTATGCTAAAAGAAGCCAGATACAAAAGATTACCTACCGTATGATTCCATTTATATAAAAGTCCAGAAAAATGCAAACTGCTCTTTAGTGACAGAAAGTAGATCAGTAGTTGCCAAGGGGCTGAAGTGGAGGAATGGATTTATTGCAAAGGGGCAAGAGGGAATTTTGGGGTGATGGAAATGTTCTGTATCTTGATTGTAGTGGTGGCTCCACAAATGTATACATCTGTCAAAACTCATTGATTTGTGTACTCTAATGGGTGGCAGTTAACTGTACTAAGTTATACTTCAGTAAAGCTGAGTTTAAAAAAAAGATTCAGAAGTCTATTTAAAGAGGCTCACTCACCAAATACAGGGCAATTTGACAACTGGAGTAATAAGGGCCACAACTGATTGAGACATATCAAATATTTTATAAAGCCAAAAGTTCATAATGATACTAAAAAAAAACAACACCCATGAAAACCCAATTAGGTACCTTTGGAGATGCTAGGGAAGCAACCCATTATTCTGAAAACTTGTAAATAAAGGAAAAGACTCAAGCCTTTCTCCTGCCTTTCCCGTCCTCAGGGTAGCTAAGTTTGAAAGCAAAGCTTTCTCTATAGAGGTAGTCCAGTACTTTGCAACTTCTAATGAATTCATAGACCTAGACAATGATCATTAGTAACTACTGAGACCATTAGGTGCAAAGCTGATGAGGATTTTATAAATGAGGTACCAGGCAGACAACCCCTGAACTCCTTGATCAATCACATCATCATCAAAAATGGTTCAACCAGACATTAGTTGCCTCCTGATGGAAGTATGTACCACTACCTATGACCTCTTCTTCAAAAAACTGAGCCTGAATCTGATCAAATGTTCTTGAAAAAAAGAAAAGAGGGCTTCCCTGGTGGCGCAGTGGTTAAGAATCCGCATGCCAATGCAGGGGACACGGGTTCGAGCCCTGGTCCAAGAAGATCTCACATGCCGCAGAGCAACTAAGCCCGTGCGCCACAACTACTGAGCCTGTGCTCTAGAGCCCATGAGCCACAGCTACTGAGCCCGCACACCACAACTACTGAAGCCCACACGCCTAGAGCCTGTGCTCCGCAACAAGAGAAGCCACCACAATGAGAAGCCCCGCGCACCACAAAGAGTAGCCCCCACTCGCCACCACTAGAGAAAGCCCGCGCGCAGCAACGAAGACCCAACGTAGCCAAAGATAAAATAAATAAATAAATAAATTTATAATAAAAAAATTTTTTAAAAAAGGAAAGAGAAAAAAAATCCCTGAATCTTATCAAGCCTCTATCATAGGTATTACCTGGGAGCTTATTAGAAATGTATCTTCTCTGGACCCACTCCAGACCCACAGAGTCAATTAGAATTGGAGTAACAAGCTTCCCAGGTGATCTGCGTGCACACCACAGCATGAGAAGCCCTGTCAAGCCTTAACTGCCGGTTTATAAGACATACAGGGAACAGAGGAATGTGCTAAATCACACCACAGGGGATGCAGTGAGGAAAATGAAGGACAAACAACCAATTTATTCCCCAGTAAATAAGTTACAAGGAAAACAAAGAAGGAGAGAAACCCAGAGATTAAACCAGGCTTAAGAGATTTATCAACCAAATGTTCAGATTCCCATTTGAACAAGGCAACTGTTTCAAAATGCTTAAAATTATGAGGCAATCAGGGAAACTTAAATATGTATTGAATATCTGATGATATTAAGGAATTATTGCTAAATTGTTAGAAGGGACAACAGTATTATAATCATCTTTTTCAGTCCTTATCTTTTAAAGAAACAGGAGTGTGTACAAATGAAATACTAGCATGTTTCTGGGATTTGCTTCAAAATAATTCAGCAGCGGGGGCAAGGAGGGAGAGACTGTTGGGAAAATGGGTAGGATTATAGCTAAAAGAAGCTTGGCCATATGTTTATAATTGTTTAAACAGGGTGCTGGAGGTTCATCAAACAGTTTCTCTACTTTGGTATATATTTAAATGCTTCAATAATAAAAAGTTTCTTTAAAGTGCTCTGTGGGGAGGAACGAGCTCCACAAATGTTAATTCTTCTTATCGTCAGTGGGGCCTGAAATAATAAGCAGAGTGGGGACCAGCCGAAATCAAGCAGCAGGTATAGAACAGACATAATTAAAGCAAAATTACAGCTGCGGCAACACACATCTGTCCCGTTTTGTCCAGAACCCAGTCCCAACCTGCCAACAGGACTCCGGTGGTCTTCAGAGGCTGGGGCCGAGGTGCTGAGGCTGCAGGCAACGCTGTGTTGCGTAAATGAGACTCTGGAGCCCGGCAATTCTCCTACCTAGGTGCCAGTGGTTTCTATAGAAACCACCAGAGGATGATATTTCAGAGAGCGCAGAGCATCTCCACTGGCCTCCACCGGCTTTGTTCACACTCACCCATCAGCATCTGAGATCCAGCCTATCAAAGCGGGCCTCGTGGATCACTTTTAAAATAGGTACAGCTCATTATAAAGCACCTGCTCTCAAATGTTTCCTAGGAAACAGAGGCCCCCAAGACGCCCTTCTCTAAATTCATTAGCATTTAACACTCCTTAATAAGGTTTAAAGATGGCGCGCTTTAATAACCATATGCTGGGGGAGGACCCCTTTCCCTTTTACATTTAGGTATACCTGAGGGGCTGGCTCGGGCTCCCAGAGGACCAGCCTCTGCTCTGAGCCTTCCTTAAAGGCAATGTCGTGAGCACTGGGGGTGTCTGAGGGCTCCCTGTCTCTAAAGCCTCCCTCGAGGTGTTCGGCCCTGGGCCACAACCTAAACATGGCTGGGGTGGAGGCCCTGCCCTGACAGCCACCTTGATTCCTAACCCTCCTGTACACACACACACAAACATACCCACACCGACTTACACACACACCCTGTGTGCACTCCAGCCACACAGACCCCTCACCATTCCCCCACTTGTCAAGCCCTTTCACGCCTCTGTACCTTTGTGCATTCCTTATGCCTAGAATTCCTTACCCAGACTTGCTGCCTAGAACACTCCTATGCATCCTTCAAAACCCTCTGCCAACCAAGCCTCCCAAAGTGCCAGGCAGACTCATCAGTTCCTTCCTCTGTGGGCCTCTCGTCATCCCCTCCACGGCAGCTACCATCACACCACACTCTGCCTGATTCCGTCTCTTCCCCTTGACTGTGAGCTCAGGGCTCGGGGCAGGGATGAGCCCCATTTCCCTCCATCCCGTGGCCACGTGCCACCCGGCAGGTATTCGGTGAGTGTCTGAAGGAGCCCCTGATGAATGGATCAAGCACTCCAGGACCCTGAGGAGTCAGCAGGTGGGGAGCAGCCCCGTCTGGGCCGCCAGCTCCCCTGACCGCGGGAGAGGGGGCTGACTCCTCGCAGCATGAAGCCTCGGCTGAGCCCTTCGCAGCTACACACTGTGCGGAGGGGGCTCTGCTCGGTGCGGACCCCATCACAGAGTCCAGCCCCTTCCTGACACAAGGGAGGACTACGGCCAGGAGGACAGGCACCAAATGTGGGCCTCACAAGGGCCCCTCGGGCCTTTTCCCCAAGAGGGTGGAGGAGCGGAGGGGAAGATTGTCCCTGAGACCACGTGGAGAAGGAAGCCACCACCCGTCTGGAGCTGGTTGGGAGGCCAAGGGCACCGCACCTCTCCCCACACCGCACCTCCCGAAACTGCCTCAGCCTCCTCCACCGGGTCCAAGCAGAAACAGGATATGCCCCCCAAGGACCGCCTTCCTAGGTGTGACCCTCCACAATGTAGCCCGAGGAGCTGGCCAGGGAGTAGCAGGGCAGGTCATGGGCCTCGGGCCTGGAGGAGGGGGACATGAGGGGACACCTGGAGAGAAGCAGCCAACTGCATCTCACTCTCCAGGAGCCCCAGGGAATCCAGGACACCCACACCCACACCGTCACCCCTGGATAGGGCCTGAGTTGCCACCTTCCTCTGTCTCTGAGCGTGTTCACTGGCCAGTTTTCTGGGACTTCACAGGACCTGGGACAACTCCTGGGCGCCTGGGGCTGGGTTCCTGACGAGGCGTCTCCTAAGGGCCCGCTGTCTGCTCTTCCCCTATATTCTGAGCGTCCATCCTCACTAGGCAATAATTAATTCATTTCTCTCTTTTAAAAATTAATCAAAGACACAGGGGAATGTATATCTGAGCCTCTGATCAGCTTGAGAGGACCCATGTTATCACACCGGGTCAGAACATCTTCAGCCGAAAGCAGGCACTTGACATTTCGGTCAGGCGCACTGCCTGGCTGGGGGAAAAGTATGATCTCCACTCAGCTTTTAGCAAAACCGAAGGCAGCTCCTGACTGCCAATTATCACAAGCTCGTGGAAAGCACAACCCTGTGGTGATCATCGGAGATGGCAGGGTGCATTAACTGAACACCTACTGTGTGCCACGCACCTTGCTAGGGGCTTCACGTGTGACCTCACTTAATCCTCATGACCACCTTGCGGGGTGGAGATTACCAGCCCCACGGTGCAGATGAGGACGCCCAGGCTCAGAAACGGGAAGGGCCTGCCGGTCATCACACAGCTGAGTAGAGGCAGAGCCGGCGTGACATGCGATCTGCGGCCGACACCGGAGCCCGTCCCCACCCCCCACTGCACCCCACAGGCTGCCCAGCCAGAGGCAGAGAGTAGCTGCTCAATTAGTGCCTGCTGAATCTGAGGTGGATCTGAACATGCCCACAGAGAAGCCGTCACGTTGGAGACCGTGAAATTTTAAATTACGGCTACAGAACACAAGAGAAAGGAAGAAAAGCAGAAATAGACAATTACACATGTAGCCACGTTGCTGATCCTCTCAAGTGAAAAATTGGTTTTCCTCACTTTACAATGGAGGCATGAATTAAAATAGGGTTCTAACAATGCAGCCACCCCCAAGGGCAGCGCAGCTCGGCGGAGTCTGGGCCCCTGCGCCGTGCACGGTATGCACCCATCTCTTCCAGGCGTCTCGGACCCTCAAGAAGCAACAGGGGGCAACGCACAGAGGCTCAGGCCTACTCTGGACAGGACAGATGGAGAGTGTGGGGCTGTCCTGCCTGGGCCGGAGAGAAGGAAACCAGAGCACAAGGGACTCTGCACCCTGAGACTTAGTCCATGGCCAAGACAGGGGCCCTGGAAGGAAGCAGGCCCCCCTGGCCTGGCTGCCCTGGCCCCCCCGCCCCACTTCCTTCCACCTCCGGTCGCCCCACCCACCCCAACCTTCAGCCCCTCCCCCTGACCAGCTCTTCCCCGGATGGTGGTGAGCCCCTGCATACGCCTTGCCTATGCCCAAAACAAGCAAGCTAACCCACCAACCCCGTTCTCAGGGTGAACAGGTAATCCCTTCTGGAAGGAAGTGGCCAGTGGGATCCAGAACCTAAAACCACACATACCCTTTGATCAAGTCTGCATCTGGGAATTTACACACAGAGATGTTCGCCTTAGTGTTGTAATAAAGGAAACACTGGGAATATGATAAATACCCAATCAGAGAGGGCTGGTTAAATACATTATAGTATATTGGGTAACTATTAAAAATTACATCATCCAAAAACTTTTTAACGATACAGAAACACTAAGGATACATTCAGTTGGGGGGAAATTACTTAAAAATGTAAATATATGCATTGAAAAACTGGAAGGAAGGACCCCAGCTGTCAATGGTGGTTCTGGCTGTGTTGAAATTGAATGCGTTATCTTCCTCATTACAGTTTTCCATTTTCCAAGTAGCCTGCAAAAAGCACAGATTACTTCTGTAATCTGAATGTCTGGAGAACAGCCTCCCTTTCTGCTCTCATGTCACGGGCACATCACGTCTCCAGGTCCCTGACATCCTTTTACACCTCTACCTCTGCACGCTGCCGGCACCCTGAGTCCACAGCCCCGCCCCCAATCCCCCAGCAGCTCGCAGCCCTGGACCCAGCTCTCCTCCCAGGTCTCTGGCTGCTCCTTTGCAAGCTCCCCTTCCTCTATCTTCTCTGGAAAATAATTTATCTACTCTTTTATTCTGAAGAGTAAATCCCACTCGTGGCAGACAAGTCAAACAGTCTGGAAAGGTGTGGAGTCCCCCAGTCCTGTGAGGTAGTGGCTTGGGGCAGGCTGGGCACTCAGAGCCAAGCCTGGTGAGGGAGGCTGGGCTGGGCGGTGTGGAGCTGTCCTCACCAGGAAGGAAGGCCTGGACCTGCTCTCATGGGCACTGCAGGGTGCAGGGCCGGGAAGAGCTCTGAGCCCAAGGGCGATGTGTTCGGATTTGCGTTTCCAAATGATGATACTTGCCGTGGTGTGGAAGACGTAAGGGGGTGGGCAGTGAGCAGCGCTGGCGTCCCGGGGGGAGAGGGTGAGGAGCAGACCTGGTGAGGCTGCGGGGATGGAGAGGGAGTGGCCGTAGCAGACAGAAGGGGAAGGGATGGGGCCACGGCTGGCCCACCTGGCCCCTTGGTGCATATCGGGAAAACACCCTCCTTCAGGTGGAGATCACCCCATGCTAGGGGCGTCGCTTGGCCAGCGGAGCATAGGCTGGATTCCAGCACCCAGCCGCCCCCCTGGCCAGGTGCCTGTGTGCAGTGGACAACCTGCACGACCCCAGAAGAGGGAAGCACAGGGTATGGGGGTGGTGAGGGGAGGGCAATCCTAAAGCCGCCAGGGAGGTTTCCCACATGGTCTAGCAACTTGGTGGATAACGGTGCCAACAGCAGGCGTGAGGCGTTTCCTGTAGCTTCTTTGAGTCTTGCAAACTAGGAAGATGTCCTACACATGGCAGGTGCTCGGCAAATGTTCAATGAATAAATGAATGAGGCAAACCAGGTAACCAGATCTTTTTAAAAAAAATTTTAAGTGAAATACTAGAATTAAAAACTGAGAAATTCACTTGATATAAAAAGGGCATGCAGGGGGTGAGGAGAGATATCCACCCTTCATCTCCTCTCCGAATCCAGCATGATGAGTGGACCGCTCGGCACAGCCTAATTACAGGATGCGCCACGAGGTTTCCTCTCACACATCCCGTCATCCTTCTCAGCTTGAGCACTACATCTGTGAAAGGCACCAGGCAGTCTTCCCTCGGGGTAGGTAGGGAAGGCTGTGGCCACCGGGAGAGTCTGCCCACTGGTGGGGTACACAGAACATCCATGTGCTGAAAACAGCACAGCTGTCAACACCGCCCTATAACTGGGGAGCTCTTGGTTGGGGCACGAATTTGGATTGCACAAACTTTCCTAAAGTCATAGAATCTTTGCAGAGTTAGGCTGCAGATTCACGGAGGTTGCTGTGACCATTTATTCGAGAAACACTGATTGAGCTGCTGACCCCATGCCAGCAATACAGAGTCTGGGGACACAATGCCAGGTTGGACAAGACCGTCGTGTCCCCCAGCCCTCATGCGGCTCACATTCCAGTGCGGGGGTGACACTTGCCAAGCAGTTACAACCCAGACTGAGAGAAGGAGGGGGGCACCCGACCCAGGGGGGCTTGGGAAAAGCCCCTGGAGAGGAGACAGCAGTGGAGGCCCACTGACAGGTGGCATCCAGCCAACAGAAGAGGGGAAACTCAAGGCCAGGAAAAAAATACATTCAAAGTCCACCTGGGGCCACGTGGGATCCAGTAAGCCCACCAGAGCCTCTCTCCCCACTGATTACAACAGGCTCTGGACAAAATGCAAAAAGCAGTTCCCCGAGAACGCTGCAAGTAAACAAAAGCAGACAGACCCCGGAGAGAGGGCAAAACCTGGAGAAGTGAGCAGCATGAAGACGAGCTGCTATTTTCTTTTCTTGTTCTTTTTTTTTTTTTTTTCTTCTTCTTATTTTGTCTAACAGCTTTGACCAGCGAGCAGGCCCCCAGTGGAGCTGTGGTGGCAGCTTCAAAATACATAAGGGAGAAAAGACAGAACTGAATAGAGAAATACACAAATCCACAATTATAGTTGGCGACCTCAACACTCCTCTCTCAATAATTGAAAGAACAAGTAGACAAAAAATCAGCAAGGATCTAGAAGAACTAACTGAACAATACCATCATCTAACTTGACCAACCTGTCATTTATAGAACACTCCACCGAACAACAGTGAAATACACATTCTTGCCAAGAGCGCATGGAACATTCAACAAAACAGACCATATTCTGGGCCATAAAAGTACTTAAATCATATAAAGTATGTTTTCTGAGCATAACAGAATTAATAACAAGGAAATTAACAACAGAAAGATATCAGGAAAATCCCTACAAATTTTGGAGCTGAGTAATAAGTTCTAAATATCCCATAGGTCAAAGAGGAGGTAAAAATAAAATTAGAAAATATGTTTTAATTGAATGAAAATGTAAATACTGCACAAGATTTGTGGGATGCATTCTTAGAGGAAAATGCATAGCATTAAAATGCTTATATTAAAAAGGATTTCGAATCAATGATGTAAATTGCTGCCTTAAGAAATGAGAAAAAGAAGAGCTAACTAAACCCAAAGCAAGTAGAAGAAAATAAATCTCTAGCCACACTGACTAAGGAAAAAAAAGAAGGCATAAATATCAATATCAGGAATGAAACAGAAGATAGAACCTAAAGACATCAAAAAGGATAATAAAGGAATATTATGAACAAGTTTATGTATATAAATTTGATAACTTAGATGAACAAATTCTTTGAGAGACACAAACTATCAAAGCTCATTCATGAAGAAATATACAGTCTGCACAGTCCTATATCAAACCTTAAGGAGACCACAATGAGACACCACCTCACACCCACTGGGATGGGGATAAGCAAAAAGACCCATAACAAGTGAGGTGAGGACAGGGGAAAATCGGACCCTTCCTACGTTGCAAAATGGTGCAACCACTCTGGAAGACAGTCTGGCAGTTTCTCAAAAGGTTACCCAGAGAGCGACCATGACTCAGTATTCTCACTCCTAGGTGGAGCCCAAGAGGAATGAAAACACAAGTCCACACAAAAACTTGTAAATGAATATTTATAATAGTATTATTATAAGAGCCAAAAAATGGAAAGAACACAAATGCCTATCAACTGATGAATAAACAAAATGCAGTCTATCTATACAATGGATTATTTGTCCATAAAAAGGAATGGAGTACTGACACACGCTACAACATGGGTGAACCTTGAAAACATTATGTTAAGTGATATACTGTATGATTCTGTTTATATAAAATGTACAGAATAGGCGAATCTACAGAGACAGAAGGTAGATCAGTGGTTGCCAGGGGCTGGGGGTAGGGGACAGAAGTAGGGGAGTTGGGGTGACTGCTAAAGGGTAAAAGGTTTCTTTCTGAGGTGATGAAAATGTTCTAAACTGACAGTGATGATGGTTGTATAACTCTGTAAATATACTAAAAACGAATGAATTGTGTACTTTATATGAGTGCATTGTATGGTATATGAATTACATCTCAACAAAGCTGCTATTGGGACTTCCCTGGTGGTCCAGTGGTTAAAACTCCACACTCCCAGTGCAGGGAGGCCGGGTTCGATCCCTGGTCAGGGAACTTGATCCCACATGCTGCAACTAAGAGCCCGCATGCTGCAACTAAAAGAGCCTGCATGCTGCAACTAAAGATCCCACACACCGCAACCAAGATCCCGCATGCCGCAACTAAGACATGAAGCAGCCAAATAAATAAATTAATTAATTAAAAGAAAAAAAAAGCTGCTACCAAAAAAATTTAATAAGTATTTAAAGTATATTAAGACAAAAAATAACTAGGGCATCAAACCCATGATTTTTTTTGGATACTATTAGTTATGGCAAACTAAAATAAGTTTTTAGGTAAAACAAAAACTTGTGAATCTATTTCATAAAAATGTTAAATTTTTAAAAATCTCAAGGAGGAAAAAAAAACTCAACGACAGATGTTCAGTGTATGTAACACAGCTTATTTTAGTGGCAAAACGAATTACAAAGGTCACATACATTAGCATTACATGAATATTTTATTTATATAATCATTACGGGTCCAGAGTCTGCTTTGTATTTTCTGATACACCCTACTGCATCTTTAAGAGCCCAAGTGATCACACGGGGACGTGGCCCTCCTGAGTGCCACGCTCTCCCATTGTCACACACTGAGCTCCAGGTGGCAGCTCACATTTCAGGTTTTTAACTGGAGTCCGCTTGACGCCCCAAGAAAAGTGCTGCCGAGTCAAGGTGAAGAGAAGGACTGGGCTGGGGGCAGGAATCTGAGGTTCTGGATTCCAGGGACCCCTTCCCCAGCTTTGCCCAAGATTTTGGATGACCCAGGAGACACATGGGGACCCCCTGGCCACTTGTGAAGGCAGCCGGTGAGGCCGACAGATGCACCAAACATCAAAGAAATGCGCGTTCCCCGTCCCTTCTTCCAGATCGTGAGCTCCTAGAGGGCCCTGGGACAGTGCCTGGTGTCTGGCGGGCGCTCAGTAAATGAGGTGTGTCCTCTTCCTACCACAGGGAGAGGGAGACCTGGGGTCAGATCCAAGCCCCACAGAGGCTGTCCACCCCTGCGCTGAAAGCTGAGCCTTTCAGGACTGGTTTCCATGTCTACCTGTGGAGGCAGAAGGGCCGCCCTCACAGAGGTGCCGGGGTTATGACTTCAGGCCTGAGGCCGCAGGGCCCACCACTGTCACGTTCACAGTGGGGTCCCTGACACCGGGCATCGAGCTGCAAGCGGCGGGACCGAGCAGGCACCTGCACTCAAGGGCTGCCCCATGCAGGCTTCTCCAAGAAGAAAGCACGCGGCTCTCACTGCCAAAGCTTTATTCACACCCAAGACCAACGCTTCCTTCGCCCTGTGAACGGGAGGGCCTGCAAGGGCGCGGGAGTCAAGGCACCGGGTCAAGGTCTTACCCCACTACCAACCAGCCGTGTGCTGGCTGCTGGAACCTTTCTGAACCTCGGGCACCCCGCCAGGGGGATGGGGTGACAGCAGCGCCTGGTACACCTCCCAGGACCGCTGTGTCGCGGTAGGTGACACACAGGGAGGGTCCAGTACAGAGCCCGGCAGGTGATGGCTGCCCAGGCCACGCACCCGAGAGCACCCCACCGCCACCTGACAGATGCGGCACCGGGCGCCCGGAAGGGACAAGGACCCACGGCGCGTCACACGGAGCGGCGACCACGCTGCCCTCGGCACCAGGCTGCCCGCGCCCTTCCCCGTCTCCACCTCCCTTAGGCTCCTGCTCTCATCTCATAAAGAGTCTGGCTGAAGGCAAAACTTAGCCAGAACTGCAGAAGTACGAAGAGGCCAAACAAAAGGCTTTTTAATATAAAGTTGACGAAAGAGACAAATGGAGAGTAATCAGAACCTCATTAGGGCAAACAAGCAACCTGCCTACGACGCCACGAAGACTGATGGCGCCCGGGAACCAGGAGGTGAAGGTGCTGAGCCTTCCAGACAGCTGCCACTGCAGGAACGGACATTTCAGGACACCCTCACCCACACCAGCAGAGACCCTGCAAAACACCATTTGGGACTCTCACTGACGCTCCCAAACCCTGGCCCCCAGGGCTGTGGTTCGCCACTCGGGCTCTTCATCAGAATCACCTGGAGAGTTTTCACAACGCTGGAGGCCGAGACCGCCTGCAGGCGCGGGTGGGTATCCTCTAAGGCTCCGGGGGCTCTGACAACTGCACCAGGGCGGCCAGTCCAGACCAGCAACCACTGGCTGCATGGCCAGCTGGCTCATTCCCCCTCGGGGCAGGACGCCCACGGTAGGTGCCGGAGAAGAGCGTGTTGACAGATGCTGACTCAGCTTCCACTTCACCTGGGTGGGCTTATCACTTGGGATTTCTTTTTACTTGGCCTGGATTAGGGCCGTTAGTTATTCCTGCAACAGTCCCATCCCATCCACCCAGCACTTCGCTAGGCTCAGGGAAAACAGCAGGAAAGGAGCAAATCCCTGCCCTCAGGGAGCTTACATTCTGTGGGGAAACTGCAGCAGAGTGAGGGGCTGTGACAACAGGCAGAGATGAGAACCCAAGCAGGTGGGAAGGACGAGCCAGAGGCCTCGCCCACTGTCACCTGCATGATAGGACACACACCTGCAGCGGCTTTGGGACAAAGCTCCAAAAGGAGGTCAAGGAATGGACTCAAGATCTGGAAGTCAAGACGGCACTTTACAAACTTAAAAAGAAAGAAAGCTGTAGAACAAGCATGGACTATTGATGATTCAGGTCAAACCAACACTAGAGCAAAAAAAAGTGAGCTGGTCTGTCAGAGTAGATCTCATCCTGAGAACTACCTGAGCGGGTGGGGGTCGGTGTTTCAAGGCCCAGTGGGGACCTGAGGGCACCTGAGACTCCCTTCTCGGGAGCAGAGTAGAGCTATGCATCGGAAGTCGCGCTCGGCCCCAGCCTGCCCAGTGTCGGCCCTGCCCACGGAAGGGAAGAGAACTGGAGCAGAGGCCAGGCTCCCAGTGTCGGGAGCCCCATGTCCCAGATTTTCCAGGGCTGCTCCAATTTGCGGTGTTCGGTCCTGCTTGGCTGAGAGGGAATTTGCTGAGGTTGGGGTTCCAGAATTTAGTCTCGCGAAAAGGGTGATTCACTAAATATGCAATATGATTTTTAAGCCTCTGTAGGAGTTTTTCTACAACTTTAATTCATGATACAAGGGAGAAATTTTATTACCTATCCTAACTTTTGGCTCAAACTACATAGTCATCTTAAAGCAAACCTAAAAGTAACTACCTTGGAGCCTTTCCCACAGTGCTGGTGGGCCCTGCAGATCTGGAACTCTCCAGGTCCCATTCCCTGCCAGGCAAAGAGCCAGGGCCCTGCAAGGCTGGAAACTCCGTCATCTACGAGACACTGGGGCACACGAGAGCTCAGACTTGGCTGAGAGCTGCAGTGTTAGAACCACTGCACCAGCCTTCATCTGGCCCAGGATCTCCCAAGTCCTTGGCCTCTGTCTACACTTCTGGAATGACCAGTTACAGCTGAATTGCAGCTAGCCTTTATTTCCCATTTGTTGGAGGGCCCACTGCCTCTGCAGAAATCCCAGGGAGGCCACTGCCCCCCGAAATGTGGGCAGGTGGGTGCTCCTGCAGGGCTCCATCATGATTGGAGGGGCGGCTGACCCCAGCAGCTCACTCCAAGTTACCCCCTGAGCACCTGCTCTGGTCCAGGTCCTGTGGGAGATGCCGGGGCACAGACATGACTGGACTGAGCCCCCCTCACAGGCAGTTGTAAATGAACAGCTGTCAGGTGAAGGTGCCCACAGCCTATTTATCACTGAGATAGGCCACAGGTGGTGCAGGTCAATCGAGGACGAAGACAAAGGGTGCTCACGTGAGAGAAGCATGGGACCTCTATGTTCAGAGGCCCTTTGAGACCTGGCTTCTCAAAGTGTGGTCCATGGCCCGTCTGCCTCTGCATCTCCTGGGAGCTTGCTGAAATGCAGGATCTCACCTGCAAAGGACTGAATGGTTGTGTTCCCCCTCAAAATCTATATTTTGAAGCCCTAATCCCCAATGTGACGATATCTGGAGATGGGGCCTTTGTGAGGTAATTAGGTTTGGATGAGGTCATGAGGGTGGAGGTCCCATGATGGGAGTGGTCGCCTTAAAAAGGGATGAAGAGCCCAGAGCTTGCTCGCTCTCCATCATGTGAGGACACAGCAAGAGGCAGCTATCTGCAAACCAGGGGGAGCCCCCTCACCGGAACCTGACCACCCTGGCACCCTGATCTCGGACTTCCAGCCTCCAGAACAATGAGAAATAAATGTCTGTTGTTTAAGCCTCCCAGGCTGTGGTATTTCATTACAGCAGCCTAAGCTGACTAAGACATCATCTTGCTGAAACAGAGTCTGCATCCTAACAAGAGTCCCAGGTGCTCTCCTACGCACAGGAGAGTTAAGAGGCCCCGCTTTAAAGATGACCTCATCCTGCCCCTTTACTATACCACAGGGGAAACCCTTGACTGAGAGAGGCTTCAGTTTAGAGATTTGCCTAAAATCAGCCAGCTAAGCAAGTAGGAGAGGGAGGATGGGAACCCAGGTCTGCTGGATCTCAGGCCAATAAGCACTGGCGGCCCAGAGGGGCTTGGACCCCCATGGTAACATGAAGGTCAGACCACAGACATCTTGGGTTCCAGACCATACCCACGTTCGAGCAGACTGTCCGGAGACAGAAGAGTCAGAAAATCCTGTACTGGCAGCACGGAGCCAGCACGAGTAAGCAGGCTCGGAGGGCTCGTGCGGAACACATCCTGCTGACCTGCTGGAAATGAAGCCAGGCACTGTGCAGTGACGAGGGATGTGATCCAATCATCAGACCAGAGCAGAGAGAGATGGGCCAAGAAAAGACAGGGGAGCCAAACAGCCCATTTGCAGTAACGCACTGGGTTGGACCAGAGCAGTCCAGAATCCCAACATTCATCATGTGGCGAAGCTTAAGGAATAAAAGTCTATGACTGGAAAGTAGCTTTAAAGTTATCTCTTCCAACTACTCCTCAGACCCGGCGAGAGGCTGTCTGGCCACACCGTCCTGCTCCAGTGGTGGGCTCAGCTCCATCGTCGGAAACCTACCCCTTACCTTCAAAATGCTGACTCACTTTAACCCAGCAATTTGAGTTCTGGGGCACAAGCTGCAGGAAATAAACTGCAAATGTGGAAAACACTAGATGCACAAATGTGTCTCACAGTGGAATGTACAACAAAGTAGACTGGGATGGCTTGTCTGGAGATTATAACAAGGGAGGGAAGCAACCCACATACCCCCGACTGAAGCACGGTTCTCTGGAAAAGACATTCTCTGAGCGCACGGTTTCCACAGGGTGCCCATAATAGGGTGAGGTGCAGGGGCACCCACCTTGTCAGCCAGATCAGGAGGATCAGTCCCGACAAGCCATAGCGTGACACACACCACAGCCAGATACGTCTTAGCAGGGATCGGCCAGATCATAAATATTTTTGGCTTTGCGGGCCATGTGGTCTCCGGTGCAATTACTCAACTCTACCACTGTGGTGTGAAAGCAGCTGCAGCCGATACACACATGAATGACAGGAACTGCATGCCGATAAAACTTTATTTACAAAAACAGGCAGCAAGTCAGACTGAGCCCCAAGCTGCAGCTTGCCGATCCCTGATCTCTACCTTCACGTCTATTAACTTTAAATGGCAAACCAAACCAAACAAAAGGAAATGTCCTAAAATCCAACCTCAGGAAATGGTTTAATAAGCTAAACCATTTGAAATTGACTCATTCCATCCATATTTATCGAGTGCCTGCTGTGTCAGACACGGCTCTGAGTACTGAGGATAAGGCATGGAGCAAATTAGCCAAGCATACTGCATCAGAGGAATGTACTAAAAATCTACAAGAATTCATTTCACTGTAAGGAAAACCCTTACAATGCTGTGTGAAAAGCAAAATACAAAACTGTATAAACATAAGACCAAGCAATGTTTTAAAAAACACACAGTGGAAAAGAACAATGAAATAAAAATATTTAAATGTTACTAATGTTTACCTTTGGCTGGCTCGACTACCCCTTCTCTCTGTTTCTATTTTCTAGTTTTTTCATATAATCACATATTACTTTTATAATAATAACAGTCCTTCCGTTGTTTTTAAAAGAGGAAACCTGTCTTGATTTTAAGCTAAGGTCTGTGTCCCTCCTGCAGTTTCCACGGCTGCCCCTGAAGGCAGTCAGAAGAAGACAAGCCGTTCTGCCCTAGGTGTTCCTACACTCACCAGGGAGGGCTGGAGAGTTCAGCACCTGGGACAGAGCCCCAGGCCCCACGGGAGCCCAGCAGGAGGGCAGAGAGCCACCCCAGGTGGCCGTCCACGCCTTTCCTCTCTGGCCCTCCTGCTGGGTCCATACAAGGCACTTGGGCCACACCTATCAGAGGAAAGAGAACTGAAGCAGGAAAGAGACTGGTCCCCTGAGTCTGGCTGATACAAATGGAAACAGTCCTTGTGACCCAGCAAGGGAGGACAGGCAGTCAGATTGTTGGTAAAAAGGAAGTAAAAACAAATATTGCACAGATCCCTTTACCCACATTACTAGCTGGGGAGAGACTGGCAAACATGCCAATACCAGTCACAGCAACATCTGCTCCTAATTGCTTCTCCCCCAGCAGTCTCAGAACGCGTCAGCTGGCGTCTGCCCTAGGAGAAAATCCGATATTTTTAACAAAGTCTTAAATCCGATGGCGTCCTTGATGAGTAATTTCTTACGTGTTTGGTCTTTGAGGCTAAAAACAGCATACCTCTAAGGGACGTGGCCGTCACCAGGGGCTGGTTGATCAGGTGGCCCCGCTTCAAACAGCATGACTAAGAGTTTCCAACTCCAGCAGCACTTTCCAATGTCTTCTTTCATTTATCATGTATTTATATCCCATATACTAGTGTTCTAGTGCTTTTAAAAGTCCACACATCCACTTCTTTATGGGTAATTTTTCTCTCTTTTCCAAATATCCTTGTTTTAAAAAACAGTCTCTTGTAAAAGAAAAATGTGTGTTTTTTAAAAAAAGAGTACATCTCTCTATGCTGTAATTCTCCCACTTGTGAAGTACTTTAGGCAAAATACCTATGGATAAAACATCCTGTTCTCTTTAAGGAAACTGTCTCTGGTTTTAGGTTCTCCTGCAAACACCAGCGGCCCCTTCCCACAGCCGGGGGGGGGGGGGGGGGGGGGGGGGGGGGGAGAAGTGCCTTCCTGCCGCGGCCGGTCTGACGCACCAACTCGCCTTTCAAATCCGGCACTGGAGGTCTCCTCCCACCTCCTTCCATCCTGGCCATGCAGAACGGCCTCTGCTCAGTGAAGACCTGCTGGGGGGCTGCACCTGCCCAGGATGGGGCAGGAGGCGGCCCTGGAGGGGGATGCCTTTAGGTAGAGGCTTTGGCGCTGCAGATGCAGCAGGCTAGAGCCGTTCGGCGTGGGACCACTGACTCCCCTGAATCCCTAATGGAGGAGGACACTCTCTGACGTCCCACACCCTCTTCTTTCAAGGTCAAGATCAAAGCAGGCATCATCATGAACTACCCTGTAGCATTCTGGTGGCTGTCTGCCTCCTTCAGACCAGGGCGGTGCTTCTCAGAGCTTGAAACAGCCATCCTGAAATCACTGAGCCCCCCAGAGGCAGGAGGCAGTCAGGCTCTTCCCCACTGCCCCTCCCTGAGCCCCTCTGCACCCCTCAACCCAGCCCCCCTGCTCACAAACCTCCCATGGCTCCCCGCTGCTGATCCAAACCCAGACTCACGGCATTGAAAGCCTCTCTGCCCGGCCTGTCCCACTGCCTGGGGCCCACGCCTGGCCAAGTTGAGCAGGCCACTGGCCATGTACACACCTTGTATCCCCCAAGTCGAGCAGGCCACTGGCCCTGTACACATCTTGTGTCCCCCAAGTCGAGCAGGTCACTGGCCCTGCACACACCTTGTATCCCCCATCCCGTGTGACTGCCCTCTGCCTCCAACCACTCATTCAGTCACCCACGGTCTGCTGAGTGCCTACTATGTGCCAGGCACTGTTCTAGGAGCTAGAAGTCAGCAGCAAACAAAACAGACAAAAATCCCTGCCCTGGAAGAGCTTACATTCGAGGGGATGGAGACAAGGCAAATAGACAAGTAAAATCCATAGCGTGCCGGGTGATGATAAATGCTATGGAGAGAAAAGAGGTGGCAGGGGGACTAGTGAATGCCAGGGGTGGCTGGCACGGCGGTCCGGGAAGGTGGCATTTGAGCAGAACCCTGTAGGAGGGAGGGAGCCTCTCCAGAGAAAACTGGGAGGAGAGCATTCCAGGCAGAAAGAGCAAAGTGCAAAGGCCCTGAGGCAGGACTGTGCTGGTGTGTTCTAGGAAAGGCAAGGAGGCGGGTGGGGCTGAGGCTGAGCGGAGATCATGAGGCCTGGTGGGCCGCCGTAGGGACACAGCTTTTCCTGTGAGTGAGACCTGAGCCTGGAGGGTTCTGACCAGAAGAGCGGCACATCTGACTTCCACTGTCACAGGCCACTCCGGCTACTGTGTTGAGAACAAACCGTAAGGGGTCGGTGGGGTGGGGAAGACAGATACTGGAGAGGAAACTACTGCAATTATCCGAGCAAGAGACAAGGGCAGCTTAAACCCGAGTTACCACTGGATTTGCTGATGGTTTGGGTGTTGGGGGGATGACAGGAAGAGCGGAGAAAGGGATGATTCTGATGGTTTGGGCCAGAACAACCAGAAGGATGGAGTTGCCACTTCTTTTTTTTTTTTTGGCCACGCTGTGTGGCATGCGGGATCTTAGTTCCCTGACCAGGGATCGAACCCATGCCCCCTGCATTGGGAACGTGGAGTCTTAACCGCTGGACCGCCAGGGAAGTCCTGGAGTTGCCGTTTCTTAAGTTAGGGAAGCAACAGGAGCGGCAGGCTGTGGTGAAGGATGGGAGTGGACATCGCTTCTCTATGGGACTGACGGTGACCAGCCTTTAAGCCCCAGCGGGAACACGGTCTCCTCCGAGAAGCCTTCCTTACACTGAGCTGAGCTGAAAGCTCACCCACTCTGAATGCCGGCCCCTCCCTCCCCACCACCCCTCCTCTCACTCACACATACACACACACACACACACAGAGCACTTCTCCACCCCACTTATTTGTAGCCACATATTATTCTCTTGAGTAATCTGAGGCTGATTCATTTTATAACATCTGGAAGCATTTGCACACAGTAGGTACTCAACAAATATTTTTAGTAATACGCTGTATAGAATTGCACCTATGATGCTTTAATAATCTAACAACTCAAGGATGTTCTTTCAAAACATCTAAAAATTATGCTTCCCACTGATTAAATATTAAGTGGTAATTATTCCACCTCAAGGGTCCTATATATAGATCCTGACCCACCCCCAATCATTCAAAATGTCCAGGCAAGCTCTCCTGGAAAGGCCATGTGAGGAAGAGGGGTGTTACCTTGCTGGTCCTTATGTCCCAAGCTTTCATTTCAGAGCTGAAGCCGCCGCATACGAAAACGTTGTGGTCTCTTGGATGAAATTTCAAGGTAGTGATTCTAAAGTCACTTTGACCACTGAATAGCTGGGTTCCTACAACACGAAAAGAGAAGAGAGGGTTAGAAAATACCCAGATCACAAACTAAATACCTTAACACTAAGATGCCATCTGATATGGAGCCATGGGAAAGCGCAGCCCACCTGGGCCTGAGGCGGCCAATGGAGACTTTCTGGAAACACAACAGCAGCGGCATTTGCCCTCACTCTCTGGCCACCCGGTCCTCAATTAGCTGAATCCCCCCACCCCCAGGGATAAACAAGATGCCTAAATCCACCTTTTAGGTGCTCTGTAAACATTATGCACATCAACTCATTTCAAGCACATAATCGCCCTAAATCCAGTTTGCAGTTGAAAAAACCAAGGCTCAAGGAGACTGAATAACATTTCCAGAGCTACACAATTAATTTTGTTAGATTATTTACTGGGAGTCTAAAAACCAAAAGCAGGTTACTCCAAAATGATTCTTTTTAGGATCAGCGCCTTACAATCACACCCTCATGATAACCCATCACCGGTTTGCCATAGAGCGTGGCGCGTGGGGTGGCATCAGACTCTGGGCGATAAATGAGAGTGTGACGTCACAGTGGCTCAGGCCACAGGTTGGAGGGGGTGCGTGGACCACCTTTTCTATCTGCCATGAAACTGCTGTCAAGTGCTCCTGGATGTTGTGCAAACGTCTGCGTGCACACACATACCTCTGCTGTGGAAACTGTCTTCCTATCACTGAGCTCTCTTAGAGGTAAGCCATAAAAACGCCAGAAATGTCGATCATTTAGAACAGGTCAGACTTGGGGAACAGATCTTTTGTGCTGAGCCCAGGTCTCGAAAGCCAGCAGGCCTTCCTCTACATGGTGCCACAGCCCAGGAGGGACAACCTAGAAACCCTTCCCCTGGACTGAGGCAGTGGGCAGTTAGGGACATAAGAAGCTGGATACCAATGCAACGCCAAGATCTCAAGCATCATCTCCTCTTACGGGAACCCAGGAAGTACACTTGGTCCTTCAATTCAGAGAGCGCTTCCGGAAGGCTGCCCTGCTCTGTGTTTAGGACCACACTTTAGTTAAGTGCTCCAGCAGCTCACCAGGTAAGGAAATGAAAGTCATCAATTGGTCCTCTTGAGAGTTAGAGCAGAAGCCTTGATAAGTCCAATTTGCCTAGATCCTTGGTCTCCAAACTTGTCTGACAGTACATCCCAGCCATGAGAAACCCTTAGGCACATACCGCCAACACATGTATATTTATTTATAAGTTACACAGTGTGCTACTGTACCAATATATTATGAACATGAAAGCAATTACCAAAAAAAGAACATTTTGAAGGATGAGACAAGGATAAAGTAAACAATATTTTTAAAATATATCTTAATATGCCATTTACTAAGAGTATCAACAAACCTCTTGGAAATTATTAAATCAAATGAGTTATAATAATTTTAGTAAGAGCAACAGGACTGAATATGCTTCCATTTTTTTTAAATGTAGGGACCTTTTTGTGACTCAGTGATTTGACAGTAGCCCGGTTACAGCTTGAGTTTACACACTGAAGTCTGTCAGAGCCCCAAAGCCTCCTTCCAGAGATGTGAGGACCCAGAATGGAAGACATTTACCACTAGCAACAGGGAAGACATCTTCCACTTCCATCTACCACTGATGCAAAGGATTTTGTGAACAATTTGCTAATAAAGCTCCATTTCCCCTAATGTCAAATAATGGCTCCTGCAACTAATCAGTGGTTATTACTGTATTCTCATATTTTTAACAATCTAATTCAAAATCCACTGAAATTTTCATTTACAGGATTTTAAAGCAGGATTAGAAAAACACTGTTCCCAGGTTAAGAGTGCTGACACTGAAGTTTTTAATAGGTGACACATTCACATCGTTTTTGGCAACAAAAATTACAGAATGATATAAACAATTAAAAACATCTGTTTTCAAAGTGTTCTCTCCATAGTACAGATTTCTTGGAAAGAGGCTACTCTCTTGTTCTTTGTTCAAGCATCACCTTTACCTTGATGGATGATTAAGTGTGTTGATTTTTTTCTAATATCTTCTAAGGGCCTACAATTGGCAGTCAGTTGCCATCAGAGAAAACTCTGGAAACACTTGGCTTTTTGTAAATGAAGACTCTATACCCCTTTAAGCTCAACAAACCCCTTAACTATTTTGCTGCAAAATGCAATGCACAAAGATTTCAATGGTCATGCTATGTCATTGCAATGCTGTCACGAGCTGGCCAATTTGGGTCGTTCCACTGATTACGGTGAAGGGACCCTAACGAGCAGCCTAGCTGTCCCAGCTGAGAGAGCAGTTAAGGCAGATGTGGTTCTCTGCCTGGTGGAAGGTTGAAAAGCCATTTACAACTGGAATTATAAATAGCACTCTGTGGCAAGAGGGACAAAGCTTGATACCTGTTCTTGAATTACAGGAGTATTAAAGAAGGACTAACGTGAACAAAAGATAGGGAAGACGTGATTCACCAACAGGAAATGAGTTGTTCTAGGGGTAGTAAGATAACTTCTTAAATTATACTAATATTGCTGTCATAATACTGTTCTTCTAATAAGTAAAGAACTCTTCTATAAAAGCACGAGGAAGATGAGCAGACTTGTAGTATTCTGTGTGCTGTGTCCCTCTCATTAGGTCAAGAGACAAGCAACACTCTCGAGTAGACCAAAAAATTCACTTCCCGAGGAATTAGTCTAATTGGAAACCTGGTATTGCTTGTTCTTATTCTTCTTTTCCTTTCCTGAAACTTGTCTGGGACCCAAACTCTTCCTCCCCTTTTCTGCTACACTTTGGGGTCAGGAAGCAAGCGTGACATGCCCGGTTAGCAAGCCCCCCTCTTGGGGAGGATGGAGCAGGGGGCCGCCCGCCCGTGCGGTACTGTGTGCCCTGGGGATGGGCTTCGCGCCTGCAGCGCTGGCTTCAGGAGCTTTGCTCCAGCCAAGGGGCTGGGGGAGCCACGTGGGGGCCAAGGGTGAGGGACTATCATCACATCCCCGCGATGGAAAAGGAGCACAGATGTCGCTGCGACCCTCACACCGGCGCGAGAAGGCCCCTGTAGGCCAGAAGTCTTCTCTCCAGACAGATACAGCTGCGCCTAATGCCGACCTCTTGCTCATTTGGAACTCACTGCCAACCCTCAAGTCCAAAAGGAAAAACAAACTCTATATGCTTGGAAAAAAAATTCTCCCTGTTTCTTGGATCATAGCATATACCATATGCTTATTTCAGGAAAAGCAGTGAATTAGCCATGTTTTTTTTCAAAAAGTGCCGTGACAGTCTTGCCAATAATGGGGGAAAAAGATGAGAGGAAAAGTGAAAGTTGAGTTGCTAAAAGATAATGACTGAACTTTTTTGCTGAAAAAATGTATTCCTGACTACATTATTCATCCTCAATCCCCTAAAGAGATTGAGAGAGAATCTATGTCTTTTAAGTACTAAAATTTTCCAGTTCGAAGACAAGCTGTAATTTGTATTTTTTCCTACTTTTACTTGTAATAACTAGGCCTTTACTGTATTTCTTTGTTAAAAGGGACCAAAACGAAATTTTTCCATTTTTGAATAATAATTACAGATACCTATTGGGAAACACGAGGTAAGCAGGTCTGGGGCAAGACTGTAGCTCAGAAATCAGGACCCCAGCCATTGGCACCCAGCAACCTGTTCAAAGTGGGAGGTGATACGGCAGAGGGGTGGAGAGTCACACACACCCGGGTCCCACCCCAGCTCTGTCACCTCCAGTGGAGCGACCTTGGGCAGGGCCCTTCACTGCTGTATCACACGCCCTCATAAACACACGTCTGTCGGGAGGGCTGTAAGGAAAGCATTCTAGAGGGCCTGGCAGACAGCGAACAACGAAGGGGAGAACTCTTACAGTTTGAAAAAAACTAAACCTCAAATTATTGAATTAGTTAAACTGAAAGCTAAAACCAAGGGATATGAGTTTTTAACAGCAGGGAACTTGAGAGATTATTGACGTTGAGTTTTTGTTCTGAGGCTATGAGAATACAATGCCCTGGGCTGGCCTTTACGTTTAGTTAAAGAGATACAGACAAAGGCTGGTAAATATTTACCAGAAACTGTCTTGAAGGTGATAGCCATACTGGAGGTGAAGGTCCTTTGCTGTCAGATGTGTTCCTACTCTGCAACTTCTCATCAATGGAGTAGCTTTTTTTGGTTTTTTTAAAATTTTCTTTATTTATTTTCTTTCTTTTTTTTTTAGAAATTCACGTTCTTTTATTTATTTATTTATTTATTTATTTATGACTGTGTTGAGTCTTCGTTTCTGTGCGAGGGCTTTCTCTAGTTGCGGCAAGTGGGGACCACTCTTCATCGCGGTGCGCTGGCCTCTCACCATCGCGGCCTCTCTTGTTGCGGAGCACAGGCTCCAGACGTGCAGGCTCAGTAATTGTGGCTCACGGGCCCAGTTGCTCCATGGCACGTGGGATCTTCCCAGACCAGGGCTCAAACCCGTGTCCCCTGCATTGGCAGGCAGATTCTCAACCACTGCGCCACCGGGGAAGCCCTATTTTCTTTATTTATTTTTATTTTTATTTTTGGCTGCGTTGGGTGTTCGTTCCTGCACGTGGGCTTTCTCTAGTTGCGGCGAGTGGGGGCTACTCTTCCTTGCCATGCGCGGGCTTCTCATTGCGGTGGCTTCTCTTGTTGCGGAGCACGGGCTCTAGGCGTGCGGGCTTCAGTAGTTGTGGGTCGCAGGCTCTAGAGCGCAGGCTCAGTAGCTGTGGCACACAGGCTTAGCTGCTCCGCGGCATGTGGGATCTTCCCGGACCAGGGCTCGAACCCGTGTCCCCTGCATTGGCAGGAGGATTCTTAACCACTGCGCCACCAGGGAAGCCGGCAGTAGCTTGTTTATCGCATCCCCTCCTGGGCAATGCTACTTTGAGCACAATGGTTAGTTGTATATAACCTTTAACCGTGAGACTTATCTGGCTTGTTTACATGTTTGTTATGGAAAATTCCATTTATTCAATGCATGCTGCTTATGAGAAACCGAGTTTGAAAATATTTAGTCCACTAACACTGACTTTACTGATCTTGTTCTAATGAACTCAACCAGTATAAAAGAACTGTTCAGACTCTCTTGGAGTTAGGAAAAATCACTTCTTTTCCTCCTTGAATCCATAATGATAGAAATAAACTATAAATCGCCATTAAAGCAGAAACATGTTTAGGACAGAATGCAGAAACTCAGCTGGTTCTCTTGACACTACTAGTGCTGCCAATGCACCGTCACCAGTTTTGCTATGACAAGGCAGCTGGTAAGGCTGGCCGGGCTCCTCCTCGGGGGGGGGGGGGGGCCCTCTTTCTCAGGTGGAGACACCGAGCTTCCCAAGGTGGCCACCTGCGTGGCCAGGCAACACTGCCTGTCAACCCTAACGCCTGCCCTGTGGGACCCTATCGTCACGAGGGCTCCAGGGCCCTGAGGGGCCTCCTCTGCCCCTCAGCACGTCTGGCCCCCGGCCCAGTTCCTGGCCCGTAAGAAGCACTTGACACAGGTCAGGTGAAACCCAAGTACGGGGCCCCAAGAAAGAGCAGGGAAGCTCATGCCCTCCCCTCCAGAGAGATGGCGCCTATCGCCCCCAGGCCTGCCTGGGGCTTGCACGTGTCATGCCACAACCCTGCGTGGGAGGCGTAATTACCCCATTTCTCAGCGTTGGGGGGATGGGGGATGGAAGCCCAGAGAGGTGAGGCCTCGTCCAGGGCCGTGCGAGTCGGCCACCCTGGGACAGAGGCTGGACCCGTGTGACCCCGGAGCCCGCCCGCGAGCGATCCGTGACCTTTCCTTCTGCTCAGCTCTGCGTGCACACCACAGGCTCGGGAGCCGGTAGGGGAGATGCTGACGGGGGACTGGCTGCCGCTGTCGGCTGGTGGTGATTGAGCTCGTGTTCCCAGGCAGGCGGCGTATGACTCATTCCGCGAAAATCAATATCGTTACACTCATCCTCTGGGAAGTATTCAGCCAGCTGTAAATTTAACCCTCCTGACTCAAAGTTAACGAAAAAAGGAGCTTACTAAGTTTCAAATCAAACTCTGTGAATCAGGAACAAGGGCCATCTTGGCACGCCGGGCAGAGTCCCGGGGAGGGTCCAGGCCGGAGTCAGATGGGCCCGTGTCTGCACGCTCCCTGTAGATAAGCTAGCAGCCCCAGGATCAGCCGGCAAGCCTCTCAGATCCGTGGGCTCCTAATACGTGAAATCAGGATAATAAATCTTACCTTCAGGGCTTGTTGTGAGAATTAGAAATAATGCATGTAAGACAGCAAGCCCCAGACAAATGACAGGCCCGACAGACATTAGCTGCAGCAGCAGTAGTGGTCACAGAAGAAACAGCAGTAGCTGTTGTAGAAATTTCTTTCATATCAAGTTTGGCCACTGCACTTAATTAACTGGACAAGACTGAATTTTCCAAAATTAAAAAAAAAAAAAAAAAGTTCTCCACTTGCAAACAGGTCCCAAAGGTACAACTTAAGTTGGTTTTCTGGGACTCGGAGGTCACCACCAGGACAAGGAACAAGCCGTGACTGTGCTTAGGCTCCGGGGTCAGTCAACAGAGGTCGTCCTACCTACAAAGGGAGCCAAACCGCAGTGCAATCGCAATTAAACACACACAGAGATAAAAGCATCACCGCTGTGCAATAATGGTAATGAATGAAATAGTGCCGTTGATTAAAAACCACCTTTGATTTATCCAGAGGGCTGGCACGAGCTTAACTAGAGGCAGATGACAAGTCAGACGTTTGGGGAGGCATGGAAGGACCTCGAAGGCAGGTTCTAAAGTGTGAGATACGGGGCTGGCAGGGGCTTGACTCAAGCTTGGTAACATCTGATTTAATATCCACAACTAGGTCAGCTTCTTACCCCAAAGCTGTATGCAAAGAGGGGGAGAAATCGAGGTTGGGACTGGAGGGAAATACTCCTCGGAGCGGAGGAGAAGAGCGTGGGTGGGAATGGGGACCGGTGCCCGGGATCAAGAGGGCACAGCCCTGAGAACAGACTCGTTTAAAGGAGGGCTGGGAAAGGGATGCCAGTGAAGGAGCGAGCTTAGGAGAAAGTGGGACTCCTTCGTGTAGAGGAGTCTGGAGGGTCCCGCCTGTACCTGTGGGACGGAGGACAGGAGAGCAGGCAGCTGCCCCCGGGGCAAGAGGGCACCGGCGGCAGCTCAGGCCTCACTGGGCACAGAGCTCTGCACAGCCTCCGTGTCTGGATCTAGTAGTAAAACCCCGAGGACCAAAGGAGCAGTGACACGAGACGTGCCCACACCCTCGGGAGCGCCAAATCCATGCCCGCTGGCAGGAGACCATCCTGCTGTCCGCGGGCGCATGAAGGACACCTGACCGGGTTCCTCTGAGATGTTCCAGCAAACACTCATGGTGCTCGAAAGCCTAAAGGCTGGAGAAGCCCAGGCCCCTCTCACCAGCGCCTTCCAGGAGACCCGGGGTCGGGGGGCGGCACTGCTCTGCAGGCTTTAGCCCAACAAGGAGTCCCCCTGCAGCCACTTCTCCAACGCCGAGTGAGCCCCTGACACTCTTCTCCGGGCTTTTAATATGGACGCTTCTCACCCTTCCTCTGACAAGTGTTTTTAAATCGTCAGGGCAAACGTTTCTCCTGCTGGAACGGCGGCTGTCGATAGCCAGAGAAGCACCCTTCAGCCGGTCACTTCATCAGAGGGATCAGTCAAGATCAGTCTGGGCGCTTTCTTCCCAGAGGCCCCGAGTTATCCTCAGCAGGTGGTGAGCCGGCTGCCTGGGTGAGAGCCAAGCGGGCTCCCCCGGAGTCGGCTTAAGCAAACTGTTTGGTCACAGCCCAGAAACACACGTGGTTGAGGGCACCCACTCTTGTCCTTCAACAGCCAAAGCCTCTGCCAGTCACATGGGCCGGAGCTGAACCCCAGCTCTGTCACTGCAAGTCATCAAATGCTCCAAGCCTCAGTTTCTGAGCCCATGAAATGGGGATAAAAACACTTCCCTCATAGGTTAGCATGAGGACTAAATAAGCAGAGGACCTAACATCCACTTATTCATTTTGGCTTGATACAGGCCAGGCAGGGTGCCAGGAACCAGGGCTACACGGCCCACAGTGAGCACCCAGCCAATGTGTCATTCCCCTTTCCCTTGGAGCATTCCTGTGATGGAGGCCCCAGTCGTGATGCAAAAACAAGGGAGACACCAGAAGACACTTCTTGGAAAAGAAAAGTAATGATCATTTATGGGTCCAGTCCCCGTCGGCCACTCATGCCCATGCACCATGACCCCCACGGAAAGACACAGGGACCCCAGAGCAGGAGGAGCCAGGCAGGGGCTGGGGGCAGCAAGGACGCGGGAAGCGGGGTCTGAGTGAAGAGGACACCCACTCAAATAAAAGGCACGTGCGACCCATCACGAGGAGGAAGCTGCTACCCCACTCAGGCCATTTTGTCACGGAGCAGCGAAAGATGGAGGAGAGGCTGGGAGACCCTGCAAGGCGGGCTTCCTGCCCGTCTGCCCCCAGACCCACACGTGCGGTCAAGAGCCACCTAGTAAGCTGGCTCGGGGGGGATCTTCGGGGGCTTTTGGAACTGAGCCACCAAAGCTGCCCCCTTTGGGGAAATGGTCCAGCCGCTGGGGCTCTCTGGATGCTCAGAGGAACAAGGCCATGATTTCCTACCTTCTGAAGGGCCTTGTGGGGCAGGGACGGGGAAGAGAAGGGCAGCCTTTGCTGAGTGCTCGCCGTGCGGCAGGCACTCTGGATACGTTATCTCAGCTGTTCCCCTCCACGACCCCAGCCGCTGGCCATTGCTACCCGTCTCACAGATGCGGAAACGGAAGTAAAGGAAGCTTCCCCAAGGACGCCCGGCTTGGGTAGGTGGAAGAGCCGTGTCTGCACCCCATCCCAGCTCCTCCTACCACGCTGGGCTGCCTCCAGCATCCGGTAGCTGGGACCAGGTGGCACGGCTTGGGTGCCCCGGATGGGCTGGACACACGTCAGGAGAGCTGACTGGGCAGAGGAAGGAGGACAGGGTGCCCTGCCCATCCAGGGCCCTGGGGGCTCCAGGGAAAGGACCATCTCCTGTGCAGCCAACAAATGCAAAGTTCGAGGCCCCACATGCCTCTGAGGCCTTAACAGCCAGGCTGGGGGCAATGGTCTAAGGGGTGGAATCTGCAAGAACCAGTACCACTTAGAACTGAACGAACCATTGTAAAGCAATTATACTCCAATAAAGATGTTAAAAAAAAAAAAAAAGAACTGAACGAGCTCAAGCTCTTCGGGGGCTTTTGAGGAGACTGGCTGATTTGGTTTGCCGGACAGCTGACTCATAAAGCAGGCGACACTCGGGCCCTGGTGGAGTCGAAGACCAGCGCTCCCCGAGGCCGCCTCAGCCTAATGCACCCGACACGTTTTGTTAGGAAGATTACAGACTGAAATGATAGCACCAAAAATAATTAATCTGTGAGCAGATTTTATTTAAGTGTTGATTCATGGTTGTTCTATAAGCCAACAGCCCGTCAGAACTATAAATTAACGAGATAAAATGTTACTGGCCCTCCATATTTCAGGCCGGGTATTGACGTTTTAGAATCCACAGATTTTTAACTGTATTGACTGAGGACACCAGGATAAATGGCCTTGGCGCCAAATACCCATTAACGACAATGGGCACGGAGTGACTAATTCCCAGAGCGCTGCGGTGAGAACGCCCTGCATTGCTTTCTCCTGGCAGGGAGTTCTAATTAGATTGAAATGAAAAAGCCAAATCACCAAGGGCGGAAGGAGGCAGAGCAAGTGAAAAGGAAGATCAGACTCAGGGACGAGAAAGGACAGGAGAAGTCAAACGAGGCCAAGAGCCACGGAGGCTGTACACAGAGAGAGCCCCCCTCACACCCTGGGCCAGGCGGGGTGCCGGAATGAGGCATGGGCGTGCATGCAGACCCCACTCCGGCGGCCCCTGATGAACCCACCCCCGCCTGGCAAGGGCCTCCTCAACTCTGCCTCATCCGCACGCACGCTGAGCAGCTGCTCCGAGCCAGGCCTGGCCAGGTGACAGAGACATGAAGACCACCTGGATGGGCCCCATCCTCAAGGAGCTCCCACACTAGCCATGGGGATGGACACAGAAACCAACAACCCCTCAGTGGGAGAGGCCCCACCCAGGGGCTGGAGGGCTTCCCCAAGGGCAAGGCCAGACCCCTGGACCCTACCCACCAAGCAACAAAGGACATCCAGCACGCTGACCACGGTAGCCCCAGCCCAGACCCTGTACAAGTAGCTGCTGAATGAAAGTGGGCCTTCAATGGGCAAACCAGGTGGTGAGCCCATTCCCAGCGGAGGGGTGGAGGGGAAAAGTGCCCCCTCACCTCCCCGGGGGGACGGCAAAGCCCTGAGGGCAGGGCCATGCTTTCCCCGTCCCACCCAACACACCACAGCTGGAGGAGCAGCTGGGCCCGGGCCAGACAATGTTCCCTCCAGCGAGTTCTACCACCAGCTGGGCAGGGCTGCCACATCCCCTCCTGCAGCTCCCCACCCAGCCTCAGGTCACACCCAACCCGCTAGAGCCACCAGGGAGACCTGCCCAGGGTGCACTGGAGCCATGATTCTCTCCTGCTTCAAACTCAGCAATGGCCCCCTACTGCCACCTGCTGTGGCAGTGCCTAACTGGCCAGGTGAGAGGACTCTCTGTGAACGTCTGAAAATGTCAGAGCCTCCCCCCCCACTCACTCACTCACACACACACACACACACACACACACACACAATGGCAATGTCTGCTTAACATCTGTTGATTGAGAAGATAGATCATGACAAAGGGCCGCTAGGAATCCATTAATGTTATCAAATGAACTTGTATTTGATTAACACGGCAGCATCACCAGCATGTGAGAAGCATCCCTTCTCCACTCTTGGGCAGGCAGCGCAGGTACCCATGGGTGCTCAGTGACACTGGACTGGGGAGCGGCATCTGGGGAATGCGCACCCCACAGGCCAGGAAGCGCATGGAGCCCGAGCTCCCACTCCTGCACCCCCAGACTCACCTCCCCCAGCTCCCTGCACCCCACACTTCCACACACACCACGTGGTTCATGTTCCTGAACTCCGTCCTCATTCCATCTGCTGAGAACCCACTTCCCTCCCCCTCCCCAGCGCCCCCCATCCTGATTCTCTGTCCCCCAGTTCCTGCCTCAGCTTGGGTCCCACTTCCTCCAGGAAGCCTTCCTTGATCTCCCAGGCTAGATGTCCCTGTGGTTCCTATATCTCTCTCCATCACTGTACCCTGGGACTCTCTGCAATTCTGTCTCCCCCAGCGGATGTGAGCTTCTCCAGGGTGGATCCTGGGACTTATTCACCTCTGTGTCTCCAGTACCGAGCACGGCTCATTGGACACACAGGTAACAAAGTATAACAGTCAGGCAGCCGGCTTCGGAGCCTGGCAGACCTGTGTGCATCCTGCCTCAGCCGCTCCCTGGTTGTGCCCCGGGCCTGTGTGTGACGCGGGGATGCCGGTGGTGCCAGTCTCAAGGGGTGAATGGGGCCTCACCCCATATGTTAAGCTGCAGAGGAAGGCCTTGCACACAGTAGGTGCTCAGTGACAGCACCTGCTGCTGTCATCAACGACCCAACTGTCACCGTCACCCAGTGGCACCAAACCCCCGAGCCTCGGCTCCCTCTCAGAGGGGCTCACAGGAAGATCACGGTCTTTGTTGCGAAAAAGAACACCGTACACTCAGCACTGTGGAAGGGGCACGGGGTTTGCAGCTGCACGGACGTGGCTCCAAATCCCCGCCTGCCTTGCACCACTGGGAGGCCCTGAGCCAGTCACTCGCCCCTTGGAGCCTCAGTCTCGTCACCTGTGAAATGGGGAAAACAATGGCTGGCAGGATTGAAATGTGCACAAAGCCTGTGGCACAGTACCAGCCGCCGACACAGCCAACAGCCTGGCCAACACCCCTACTGACAGCACACGGGGCCCAGTCAAAGGAGCTGCACGGCCTCAACAGGGCCGTCCCCCGGTGACCCAGCAAGAGAGGAGGACACTCCAGGTGAGGAACAAACCCGCTGCATCCAAGCTGCGGGGCGGAGCTGGGCGGCTGGACCCCGGAGTGATCATCCCCTGTTTGTCAGGCTCTGGGAGAGGCGCAGACCCCAGCGCCACCACAGCTGGGCCAGGCAGGCAGGGGCTGCCTGAGGGCTCAAGGGACGCCCCGGGCAGTGGTGCGAACCCAGGCCTCCCCTCCTGGTGCTGGCAGTGACGCCCAGCAGAAAAGTGACCCAGGAGGAACCCAGGGAGGAAAAGGCAACGTGGGCGCTGAGGGCAGCCAGCCTGGGGGTCAGGGGCAAGGTTGGAACCCAGGTCTGCGCTCGCTGGCTCTGTCCTCGCCCGAAGCACAGACAGGCCCCCGCTCCGGGGCTGTGGCCGGATTCATGCTCAACGTGCCGGCTGCATCGGAACGCTGGGGAATGGAAAGTTCCTTCCGCTGACTCCTCTCTCCTTCTCGCCCTGCTTGTCAAGAGCCCCCTTAGGATTTAGCCAGCACGAATCCATCTCACCCAAATGCCTTTTCAGTGTGGGCATGAAAGCAGAACTCGTTTGCAGGCTTTCCTTATGAGCTGGAATCATCCCTGACAGCCTTTCAGCGATAATGAATTGACAGGAATTCTAAACTGATTCCAACCAAAGGACACTGTGATAAAGCTAAATCTATTTCAGTACAAATTGCATGTCAGAAGTTGATTAAAAAGCCACCTCTTTATCCAGCTCCACAGCTTGGGGCTGGGACAACCTTGGGGCTCTGTCCTCTGGGCAGGTTGGCAGAGGTCCACTGTGAACCCTACGGGACAGTCTCGGTTTCAGGCAAACAGCCTGGAAACACACTTGCCGAGCGTGAGTCTACCCTCATCCCGTCTGCCCCTGCCCTGAAACCGTTTGCAGCTTGTGGCTGCAGAATCCCCCTCCCAGAAGCCTCCCCAGTGAGAAAGCTGACTCGGCTGCCAGCTCAGAGGAGGGGGCGCCTCGGGGTAATGAAACAGAGAAACACACCTGTTTCGAGGTCTGTTAGGTGCAGGGCGAAGTCGAAGCCACCACTGAGGATGCGCTGGCCACAGGGGGACCACCGGGCGGCCCGCACCGCCTCACTGTGCAGGCAGTAGGTCTGCAAGCAGCTTCCCGAGTCCACGGCGTTCCACACCTACGAGGCAAACACAGCACCAGATGTCATGAGCGGGGGGCCTGATCTTGGGGGCTCAGCTCAGCCCCTGTGCACGGGGAAAAGGCTCTCACAGCGGAACTAGACTCCCAATATTTTACCATCAAAACAATATCTAAATGTTAAACTTCTCTTTGTGGAAACGTAATAAGGCCTTGGGACTCGCAAGTCAAGGGGGAGACTTTCACAAAATTTTTTTCTGGGGGTTAAGGGAGCTCACAAGGAAACAGCATGTCCTGTGTTCTGCCTCTCACCTGCCCAGCCGTTCACACCTGCTTCACACCTGCTCACCACCAGAAAGTTCCAGCCCAGCCTCGCCTGCACCTCTGACATGTGTCCTCCGAGACAGGACTTTCTGAGACCCGTAGTGGATGAGGCACCAGGCCAGGCTACCTGCACGGGTCCTGCTTTAAGACTAAGATCCAAAATAAGAGTCTGCCACACCTGTGTTTGCAGCCAGGCAAAGAGCAGATCTCTGCCCGAGGGGCAAGTTGTCCTTTTTTTCTGGGAGAGACAGTACTGCCTCTCACTCCCCCCTGCTTTCCCTGGGGAGCGAGGCTTGCGGCGGAAAGCCCTATGTACACTTAATGACCTCTGAAATGTGTTTTTAAGCCCTCAAGTATAGAACTGTACATTCCAAGGGCCAGGGCCACTGGTGCATGAAAGAGCTGCGTTCGGCTTCCCACCAGCTCTCCCAGGAAACTCCGCCGACCACCACACGCCCCAGGGCAAGGCCGGCAAGCGAGGAGCCCAACCAGGCTGGCCCAGGGCCTGGCACGCGGAGGTGTTCAGCAGTGCTAGTGTCCTCCCCTGGTGTCCCTGCAGGAAGAAAGGGACGCTCTCACCTACCATCCAAGGTGGGTCAGAGGACTGAACACAAGAAGCAGGAAGGCAGCTACAGGGCCTCCTGTGTGATGCTGCTGCTTGCCAGCCTTGGCCTCTTCAGGCCTCAGTCTCCTCCTCCATATAATGGGGATAAGAAGAGCCCCGTCCCAAGCGCAGCGGTGAGGAATGAGTGAGGGCTGGGCACACCGCACCGTGGCCGGCGCACAGCAGGAGCCGCGGCGCCGGAGGCTGTGCTTCTTGAGGCATGCAGTGCACGCGGTTCTTAACAGCAGGATTCCCTGACCCTCTCTTATTTCCTTAATAAGAGTAAACCCAAAGCGTGCCCACGCAGATCCACAAACTGGATGTGAGAGATAACCTCCCCTTTCAAAATGAGAACATTCACCCTGCCACATCCTGAAGGTTCTCAAGATGCATAGGACCAGAGTCCTGAAAGCGTATTTCCCAGGCAGCATATGGAAATGTCTAAGATTAAGAAAACAAGAGTTCAAGAGTAGCCTTGAAAGAATGGTAAGAGAGCTCAGTTCCTTTCTTCCTTATTAGGGGTCAACAGCTGGGGTTTCAGACTGAAAAGCAAAAAATAGCAACGTTTACATTTAGAAATATGAACAGAAATAACAGAGGAAACAGCCAGAAGACTTCAAAGCGAAGTGGGAATTCATGGCAGAAAGGCAGAGCACAGGGAACTGCTGTTTTTTCAAAACTATGTACAAGTATGACTTTAAAGGAAAAAATAAAGTAAAATTAATGAACTAGATCTACAGGGTTAACTTGGCTAAACAGTGAAAAGATAACACTGAATACATAAGACAAGCTGCATATATGCAGCATGATGCCATCTAAGTTTTAAAAACTCATGGAACACCACCCCACACCCAGTAGAATGGCTTCTATCAAAAAAAAAAAAAAAAGAAGAAGACATGTGTTGGCGAGGAGGTGGAGAAATCAGAACATTTGTACATTGTTAGTGGGAAGGCAGAATGGTCCAGCCACTAGAGAAAACAGCACAGCAGAACCTTAAAACATTAAACATAGACTTACAGTATGATCCAGCAATTCCACTTGTGTGTATATGCTCAAAAAATTAAAACCAGGATCTCAAAGAGATATTTGTATCCCAATGTTCACAGCTGCATTAGTCACAACAGCGAAAATGTGGAAGCAACCCAAGTGTCCACTGATGGATAGATGGATAAACAAAATGTGATACATATATACATATATATACAATGGAATATTACTGTCTTAAGAAGAAATGAAATTCTGACACAACCCACCACATGGATAAACCTTGAAGACAACACGCTAAGTGAAATAAGCCAGTCACAAAAAGACAGAAAGTATAATTCCACATATGTGGTTTCCCTAGAGTAGTCAAAATCATAGACGTAGAAAGTAGAACGGTGGTTACCAGGGGCTGCGGGGAGGGGGAAATGGAGACTTTTTAACGGGGACAGAGTTTCAGTTTTGCAAGATGAAGAGTTCTGCAGATGGATGGTGATGACGGCTGCACAACAATGTGAATGTACTTAATGCCGCTGAACCTACACTTAAAAATGGCTACGCTGGTAAATCTTACGTGTATTTCACCGCAATTTTAAAAACACACATGAAGCAAAACTCTATCATGTTTCTTTGTGTACTTGTAGTCAGACTATAAAAAACATGCTTGGAGAGGGTAGAGGGAGAGGGGCAGCGTTGGGGGATGGGAGCTGTGAACACTACACTGTATTTCCCCTAAAGAGAGGCAAAGAGAGCGTGAGAAAATGAATGTGCTCTAAAGCAAATATGCCCAAGTGTCCCCATCTATTAAACTCATTCATTTAATCATTCATTCAACAAACATTTCCTGGGTACCTGCTATCAGCCAGGTGTTGGGGAAGGGGGAGAAGGAGGTGGTGGAGGAGGAGGAGGGGGTAGATCATAACCCCAATCAAAGACAGAAGAAAAAAGAGACCTTAAGCCCTGTGGCACCAAGGCCAAAAGCAGCAACCAGAGAGGTCTGAATTCTTGGCCACGGCCTCCTAAATCAGCCGTGGAAACGTGTTTAAGGAAATCCATCAATCCGTAAATTATCCAATAAATCCCCTCTGAAATGAAAAATGCGTACTTGGCTCTCCCGGTTGATATATACACAACGATAGCATCAGAATCAATGCACCCCAGTCAGCCACTTCTCAAAGTACCCAGGGTGAGGGAGAGAAGAATCTTTGCTAATCGCTCTCCCTAATTGAATTTAATGTTTGCTGTCAGGTTTTAAAGATTAATTCCCAAACACCGCGCAGCCTGGAGTGTGTACCTTTTTTCAATTAAGTAATTAGAGAGCCCAATCTGCCTTCATGGAATTAAGGAGTTAAGTCTTCTGTCACATGTGCTAAGATGACTTGATGTATTAACTGGAGACATTCTACATGTCGAACAAAAGTCAGATTTAGAAAGAACATGACAAGTGAAATGTGGTGCAGGTGCACGTTCACTGCAGTTTCCGTGTTCTGGTTACTGAGACATGGCCCCGCCAGGAGTTCCTAACAGTCTCTCAAGACCTATAGCTTTAGCCACTGGTCACCTTCTCTCTGCCTACCTGCCTGACTTTTGTTTTTTATTGGGTTGGCCAAAAGGTTTGTTCAGTTTTTTCCATAAGATGGCTGTAGTAGCATTTAGTTGTTTTTAACTTCATTCAAAACGATTTTGTTAGATTGTATGCGACAGCTGTCATATCAGCATGCATTTAAAAAAAAGACTTATCGACACATGCACCCCAACGTTCACTGCAGCACTATTTACAATAGCCAGGTCATGGAAGCAACCTAAATGCCCACTGACAGACGAATGGATAAAGAAGATGTGGTACAATGAAATATTATTCAGCCACAAAAAGGAATGAAATTGGGTCATTTGTAGAGACGTGGATGGACCTAGAGACTGTCGTACAGAGTGAAGTAAGTCAGAAAGAGAAAAAGAAATATTGTATATTAACACATATATGTGGAATCTAGAAAAACGGTACAGATGAACCGGTTTGCCAGACAGAAACAGAGACACAGACATAGAGAACAAACGTATGGACACCAAGGGGGGAAAGGGGGATGAACTGGGAGAATGGGATTGACATATATACACTAATATGTATAAAATAAATAACTGATGAGAACCTGCTGTATAGCGCAGGGAACTCGACTTCACTTCGCTGTACAGTAGAAACTAACACAACATTGTAAAACAGCTATACCCCAATAAAAATAAATAAACAAATAAAGACATCAAAATTGGTGAATTTTTGTGTTGCCATTTTAATGTTGAAGAGGGAAGAAAGAAAGCAACATTTTCGGCATACTATGCTTTATTATTTTAAGAAAGGTACAAACGCAACTGAAACGCAAAGAAAGGTTTGTGTAGCGTATGGAGAAGGTGCTACGACAGATCGAACGTGTCAAAAGCGGTTTGCGAAGTTTCGTGCTGGAGATTTCCCGCTGGACGATGCTCCTCGGTCAGGTAGACCAGTTGACGTTGACGGCGATCAAATCGCGACATTAATTGAGAAGCACTCAGGAGACAGCTGACAGACTCAAAATATCCAACTCATGCGTTGAAAATCATTTGCAACAGCTTGGTTATGTTCATCGCTTTGACGTTTGGGTTCCACGTAAGTTAAGTGAAAAAAACCTTCTTGACCGTATTTCCGCATGTGATTCTCTACTGAAACATAACGAAAATGTTCCGTTTTAAAACAAACTGTGATGGGCGATGAAAAGTGGATACTGTGCAACGATGTGGAACAGAAGAGATCGTGGGGCAAGTGAAATGAACCACCACCAACCACACCAAAGGCCAGTCTTCATCCAAAGAAGGTGATGTTGTGTACATGGTGGGGTCAGAAGGGAGCCCTCTCTTATGAGCTGCTTCCAGAAAACCAAACGATTAATTCCAACAAGTACTGCTCCCAGTTAGACCACCTGAAAGCAGCACCTGACGAAAAGCGTCCAGGATCAGTCAACAGAAAACGCATAATCTTCCATCCGGATAACGCAAGACCACATGTTTTTTGATGACCAGGCAAAAACTGTTACAGCTTGGTTGGGAAGTTCTGATTCATCCGCCATACTCACCAGATATTGCACCTTCGGATTTCCATTTATTTCAGTCTTTACAAAATTCTCTTAAGGGAAAAAATTTCAATTCCCTAGAAAACTGTAAAAGGCACCTGGAACAGTTCTTTGCTCAAAAAGATAAAAAGTTTTGGGAAGATGGAATCATGAAGTTGCCTGAAAAATGGCAGAAGGTAGTGGAACAAAAGGGTGAATATGTTGCTCAATAAAGTTCTTGGTGAAAATGAAAAATGTGTCTTTTATTTTTCCTTAAAAACCGAAGGCACTTTTTGGCCAACCCAATATTATAAAACAAATACAATCTCTGTAAAAAATACTCAAATTATACAAAAGTGCAAAAAGTAAAACCCCATAGGAATCAACAACAGGATTGCTGTTTCTCTGATTACATTGTAAATAAGTGTTCTGCAAAAAATTTTTCAAAACAAAACAAAAGAACCAGAGAAACACAAAGAAGAAAATAAGAGGCGGCTATCATCTCACTACCTGGAGATAATAGCTGTCAGACTTCTGGGTGAACCTTTGCCTCCCGTTTGGCCCTGTCCTGCCAGCTCCTGCCTCACGGACCCTCCTAGTTCAGTCCCAGCTCCTGGACTCCTGTTTATCCTCGACAGTCTCTGCTGTCCCAGGATATCATTCTAGAGACCGCTGTCAGGCTCGCACAGCTTAGCACAAGCCTGTGCAGCCAGTGCCCAAGCCTTCACCAGGCCATTTACCTGCAAAAGCTTTGGGAATCCTTCAGGGTGTGTGTGTATTCAAGGGCTGGAATTGCGTTGAATCCACAGACCAATTTGGGGAGATGTCCTAACAATACTGAGTCTTCTGATGCATGAACAGGACATATCTCTCTTTTTATCAATATTTAGGTCTTTAATTTCTCTAAGCAATGGCTTATAGTTTTTTGATGAAAAAATCTTGCACACCTTTTGTCAAATGTATCCCTAATTTTTTCATGTTGTGATGATATTGTAAATAGTATTTAAAATTTTTAAATTTCAGGTTCTTTTCTAATGTAGAAATACAATTAATTTTCTATATTGACCTTGAATTCTGCAAACTTGCTGAACTATTAGTTCTAGAAGGGTTTTTTTTTTTGTAGATTCAGAAGAGTTTTCTACATAGACAATCACATATGTGAACAAAAACAATTTCACTTCCTCCTTTCCAATCCAGATACCTTTTATTTCTTTTTCTTGCCTTATTGCACAGGCTATAATCCCCAGAACAATGCTGAATAGACACGGTGTGAGTGAACACCCCTGCCTTGCTCCGGACCTCATGGGGAAAGCAGTCAGTCTTTTACACAGTTAAGTAAGATGCTAGAGGTTATGTTTTCATAAATGCTCCTTAACAGTTTGAGAAAATTATCTTCTATTTCCAGTTTGCTGAAAGTTTTTATCAGGAATGAAAGCTGGATATTGTCAAAAGCTCTTTCTATATCTCTTGAGATGATCATCATATGGTTCTTCTTTTATAGTTCATCAATAGGCTGTATTATATTAATTGATTTTCAAATATTAAGCTAAACTTGAATTCCTGGGACAGATCCTACTTAGTCATGACGTATAAATAAATAAATAAATAGATAGATAGATAAGTAAATAAATAAATAAATGTTGGCTTGATTTGCTAAATCTTATTTCTTCTCTTGGTTTGGTACCACAGTAATGGTGGCCTCACAGAACAAGTTGGGAAGTGCTTCCTCCTCTGTGATTTTTCTGGAAGAGTTTGAAAAGAATTGTGTATTAATTTTCTAGGGCTGCCATAACAAAATACCACAAACTGGCTGGTTTAAACAATAGATATGTATTGTCTCGTGGTTCTGGAAGTCAAAAGTCAGACATCAAGGCAGGATTGGTTCCTTCTGAGGGCTGTGAGGAAAGGATCTGTTCCAGACCTCTCTTCTTGACTTGTAGATGGCTGTCTTCATGTTCACATGGTGTTCTCCTTCTATGCCTGTCTGTCTCCATATCCCCTTTTTATGAAAACATAGGGACTTCCCTGGTGGTGCAGTGGTTAAGAATCTGCCTGTCAATGCAGGGGACACGGGTTCAAGCCCTGGTCCGGGAAGATCCCACATGCCACAGAGCAGCTAAGCCCATGCGCCACAACTGCTGAGCCTGCATTATAGAGCCCGAGAGCCACAACTACTGAAGCCCACGCACCTGGAGCTTGTGCTCTGCAAGAGGAGAGGCCACTGAAATGAGAACCCTGCTCACCACAACGAAGAGTGGTGAGCAGTCTTCTGCTCACCTGGTTGCTGCAACTACAGAAAACCCACACACAGCAACGAAGACCCAAGGCAGCCAAAAATAAATTTTTTAAAAACATTATTAAAAAAAAAAAAAAAGAAAAGAAAACGAAAGTCATACTGGATTAGGGTCCATGCTAAAGACTTCATTTTAACTTGATTATCTCTGTAAAGATCCCATCTCCAAATAAAGACATATTCTGAGGCACTGGGGGTTAGGACTTAGAAATACTAATTTTGAGAGAGACACGATTCAACCCATAACAAATTGGTACTATTTCTTACTTAAATGTTCGGTAAAATTCACTACTGAAGTTTTGGGGCATGCAGTTTTCTTTATGGGAAGGCTTTTAACTATGAATTCAATTTCTTTAATAGAGACAAGGCTTTGGAGTTATCTAATTTTGTCAGTGAGCTTTTATTGCTTGAGTCTCTCAAGGGATTTATCCAGGTAATCTAAGTTGTAGAATTCATTGACAGAATGTTGATCATAACATTACCTTAGCACTCTCTTAATATCTTTAGAATTTGTAATTAAGTCACTTCTCTTATTCCTAATATTGGTAATTTGTATCTTTTCTCTTTACTCCTGATGAGTGGCTAAAGGTTTATCACTTTCACTGGTCTCAAAGAACCAGCGTTTGGCGTCACTGACTTTACTGTTTATCTGTTTTCTATTTCAATTATTTCTGCTCTTATCTTTATCTCCTTTCTTTTGCTTACTTTGGGTTGAATTTGCTTTTCTTTCTTTTGTATGTCTTAAAGTGGAAGCTAAGATCATTGATTTGAAATTTTCTTCTTTAATATAGGCATTAATGCTATAAATTACCATCTGAGAACTGCTCTAGCTACATTCCACAAAATTTTATATGTTGTGTTTTCATTTGCATTTGGTTCAAAATATTTTCTAATATCCCTATCAGTTTCTCCCTAGACCCAGAGGTTAATTACAAGTGTGCTGTTTAGTTTCCAAATATTTGGGATATCTGTTATTGATTTTTAATTTAATCTTATCATCATTAGAGAATATACTTCGAATAATTTCAATCCTTTTAAATTTACTGAGCCTTGTTTTATGGCCTAGAATATGGTCTATCTTGGTAAACATTCCATGTACACTTGAAAAGAATGTGTGTTCTGCTGTTGTTACATGGAGTGTTCTATCAATGCCAATTAGGCCAAGTTGGTGATAGTGCTGTTCAAGTCTTCTATACCTTTACTGATTTTCTGTCTACTTGATCTATTGATTATTGAAAAAATGGTGTTGAAAGCTCCAACTATAATTGTATATATGATTATTTCTCCATGCAGTTCTATCAGCTTTGCTTCATGTATTTTAAAGCTCTCTTATTAGGTGTATACATATTTATGCCCTTAATGTTTATGTTCCCAATGTTAAGTATCTAGTGTTGTGTCCTTTGATGAATTGACCCCTTTATCATTATAAGATGTCTCTCTTTATCCCTGCTAATATTCTTTGCTCTGAAATCTACTTTGTCTAATATTAATATGGCCACTCTTTTTTTTAATTACTATTAGTACGGTATATCTTCTTCCATCCTTTTACATTTAACCTTTGGTGTCTTTTCATTTAAAGTTTCTTGCAGGTATTGTATAATTGGGTCTTGCCTTTTTATCCAGCCTAACAAACTTTGTCTTTTTTTTTTTAATTTATTTATTTATGGCTGCATTGGGTCTTCGTTGCTGTGCAAGGGCTTTCTCTAGTTGAGGCGAGCAGGGGCTACTCTTCATTGCAGTGCACGGGCTTCTCATTGCGATGGCTTCTCTTGTTGTGGAGCATGGGCTCTAGGCACGCGGGCTTCAGCAGTTGCAGCATGTGGGTTCAGGAGTTGCAGCTCGCAGGCTCCAGAGCACAGGCTCAGTAGTTGTGGCACACAGGCTTAGTTGCTCCGCAGCATGTGGGATCTTCCCGGACCAGGGATCGAACCCATGTCCCCTGCACTGGCAGATGGACTCTTAACCACTGAGCCACCAGGGAAGTCCCTTTCTGGCTACTTTTAAGATTGTTCTCTTTAGCTTTGGTTTCCAGAAGTTTGACTATGATATGCCACAGTGTGGTTTCCTTTATATTTGTCCTGTTTGGGGTCTGCACGGTTTTTTTTTTCCTTTTGAATCTGTAAATGTACATATTTCACCAAATTTGGGGAGTTTTTAGGCATTATTTCTTTGAAAAGTTTTTTCTTCTCCATTGTCTCTCATCTTCTCTGAGACTCCAATTATACATATACTATTATATATTAGACAAATATCTCTGAATTGTCCAGAGGTCCCTGAGTATCTCTTTCTTTTTCCCTCTATTCTTTTTCTCTGCTTTCAAGTTGAATAATTTCTATTGCTCTACCTCCAAGTTCACTGCCTCTTTCTGCTCTCATCTCCATTCTGCAATGGAGTCCAAAGCACAAACTCTTTATTTCAGACACTACATTTTTCAGTTCTAGGCTTTCCTCTTTTTTTTTCTTTACAGTTTCTATTTCTGTACAGAGATTTCCTATCTTTTTATTCATTGTGTGTATATTTTCCTTTGTGTCCCTGAGCATTTTTATAACTGTTTTAAAATACTTGTCTGCTAATCTCAACATCTGGATAATCTTGGAGAGAAACTCTTTCTCTTGAATATGGGTTTCTTTCTTTCTTTCCTGTTGCTTTCTATATTGAGTAATTTTGGGTGAAATATTAGCTATTACAAAATTTACATTGTATAAACTCTGGATTCTGTTATGTTTCTCTGAAGAACATCAACTTTTTTTAAAACAGGAAGCTAACTTGACTCTATTCACATTTCAAACTTTGTCTCCTCTGTTGTGTGCAGCAGCAGAAATTCTATTCAGTTGTATTAGTCTGAGCTGACCTGCTTAGAATCTGCCCCATGCATGGGTTCAGGAGTCATCAGAGATTTGGGCAGAGTCTATACACAGAATTTGTGGCTCCCCCCCTCTGACTCTTTCCTGTCTGAGATTTCCCTCGTCACTCTCCAGCTGCTGTAGTTGCCCCAAATTATGGTTCTTCAAGCCAGTAACACTGCAGGTTTTCTATCTGACTTTTAGCTGCTCTGCCTGGCACAGACTGGAGCTTACCCTCAGGCAGAAAAACACAGAAGTAGGAAATTCATCCAGTGCTATTTCCTTCTTCTAAGGGAAGACTCTCTTCTATGTCTGCCTGCTTTTTCTTGTGCTCCAATACCTTCGGGCAGTTTGTTGTTGCTTTTGTTCAGAGTTTATAATTGTCAGCTGTGGGAAGCTTAGTCTGATGGGAACCGCTCCTTCATTACTGGAAATTAAATCTAATATCTAATTTTAAGCATCTGGTTTGCAGTAATGGAGAGTAATACGCCACCCTATCTCCTCACCTCCACCCCAGTGCTTCGGTAAAAAGTACTGAATATCTCTTTACCCCAGCACTTCAGTAAAAATCTCCCCACATCCTGAATCGTGGTAGGAATATTTAGAAAAGTGAGGGGAGTGGAGCATTCATTGTGTGGGTGGGTCACTGTGTCACAGAGATGACAAGAAGGCCAGTGTGATCTACAAACTGATGCCATTTACTGCAGGCATGAATGAGGAGCCAGGAATGATTTAAGGAAATAATCCCACGCACAACACCCTCCCCACACCCGTCAGCTTCAGGAAAACTTGTAGAGAGCCTGGGAAGCCTGCAGCATTCCTAGCATACACGGTATAGGAGTTTGAACCAATTTCACTTCAATCTCTAAGAGCAGGGTACCTCAGCTGGTATCTGCAAAAATAGTGAGAGCTAAGGCAGCATTTTCATCTTACACCATCCTCCTAAGTGCTTCCTAAAATGTTTTCTATACCAAATGATGCAAGTTCCCTCAAAGTAAAGGTTGAGGAGAAACTTGATCAGAATCTGTAAGTACATGAGCATTCATTATACAGAGAATTCCAAGAAATTATTCTCTCTGTTCAATAAGGTCAGAACAAAGGGAAGGAGTTTTAAATGCCAGCAGAAGACGTAAAGGAGCAAAAAAGAGTTTTCTTTGCGTAAAAAGGATTAAGAGCAAGATGTCTCACAGAGGTTGCTGAAGAATGCATGGAGAGTGGAGGCGGGGGCTCTAGAGGTCATCACTCCACTCTCCTTGTGGAGTGGGGAGCAGCCCTCGGCGGCCTGCAGGGTCCCCAGCAGGTGGTACAGCCTGTCCAGCGGTGGGGAGTGCAGGACTCCAGGAGGAGCTGGAGCCCCTTCTGAGAGCACTGCAATCTTGGACATTATTCTGAGACAAAATACCACCTCACCTCATACCTCCAGGTAACAGTAATCATGCATTCAGCCATACTACACATAAGGCGTGCTTTTAAGCACTTCACAAGAATTAACTCAACCCTTACCGCACAGTATGAGGTGGGTATTATTATAAACATCATTTGACAGTTGAGATAACTGAAGCACAGAGAGGTTATCTGCCCCAGGTCACACGGTGAGAGGTGGAGCAGAGAATCAGACGCAGGCAGACTGGTTGGAGAGCCTTCAGGCTTAACCATCAACGCTCACCCACCTCCCACCTGCAATGTGCTCTGCGGTCCCATACACGGCTCCTAATCCAGTTCTCTGGACTAATACAACACAAAGTCAGACTGAGCCCTCTTCCCACTGACAGCCCTTTAGGGACGGATGAATAGACAAATGGACAGATGAACAGATGTATGGACAAATGTACAGAGGAACCAAAGGACGGCTATCCTAGTTTTGAGTTCTCTATAGCTTGGACAAGCAGACCTCCCTTCTGAAATGCTACCCAATTTGTTTACTATTAAGCTGTGGGACAGAAGAATGCTGAGTATCATGCCCTTTGGTCATGAGAAACCTCCACCACTCTAGAAGTAAATCATTAATTCTTTAGGTTGGGTGCTATTTTTTCAACAAGCCACGGTCATCTAGTTGGACTATATCGCATGGTAGACACCACCACCGCCACCCCGCCATGTTCACAAGAACAGCCTGAGATTCTCTGGCACCAGGAGGACCTGGGGTTCCAGCTCTTCTGCAAAATAAGGATGAGATGGAATCATCAAGATTCTAAAGACCTGGGCCCCATGAGTGTCAGGTGCCTTTCCAGATCAAGATACACTTGGTCTCTGGCCTCAGTATACACAGATCCTATGAGTCTAAGATCTCAAGAAAGAATCAATGATTTTGGTGAATGAATGCTGGCTCCCAGCAAGCACATCTATCTTTTAGTCCTGCAGTGCCATGGATTCTACTGCTTGCCCAGTGTCCATTCGCCCACCTTCCTTGGAGAACCACCCATGTCCCACTCGGTTAGTGTGTTACACGAGGCACTGGCTCAAAGTTTCTACAAAGGACACGTAACCCAGGCCTGGACAATCCGAGGCAGTGGGGTACAAGCCCAGGGCTGCAGCAGGCAGTAGAGGGGAAGAGGCATTTCCTCTCCATTGGGGTTGCAAAGCAGTAGCCCTGAAACTGAAAGGGAGCCACCACAGGGGTGGCGTGTCCCTGGGACCAGGGCACACCTAGAGACCGAGAAGGTGAGACAAAGACATGAGAACATCTGACCCCTGAGTGTAGCCACGCCTGCAGCTAAACAGCCCTCGGCATTGTCACCCTTGAACCAACAGATGCACTTTTTTGCTTTAAGCTACTAGGAATTGAGTGTTCTATCACTTGGAACCAAGAGTTCTAACACAAATCCATTGCAGAATTTTTCCAGAAGTCAATGTTAGTTTTATTGATAGTTAGCTTCTAACACCACCTTTTTTCTCTCTTGGAAAGCCCATCCAGTCTCCTCAAATTTCCCCCCTTCTCCACAACTCCTGAGCACTACCGCAGCCCACCAGCATAGGTGGGATGCTCTAGGTCTCAGTGCCGGAGCTCACTTAAACGCTGCCAGGTGCTCTTCCAGACCAGCCCACCTGAGGGGGACCAGGAAGGGCAGTTAGGGACTCTTCCAGGCTGAGTGCCACATCTGCCCTCGAGCCGCATGCCTCTCTCCTCCGTGGTGCGCCTACGCTGAACCCAGATCATCAAAAGGGGCTTCGTACTGCTCCCTACTCTTTTATACTAAGAAGTACTCTTTCTCAAAAAATGCAGGGGGAAAGAGGAGGGTGTGACCTGGTTAGAAGGAGTCATAATATTATACTTTAACTTCTGTGCATCACTTTCCACAGTACTTTTCCAAATTACGGAATCATGTGATCCTCACAGAGACCCATGAGGTCAGCAGGGAAGTTATCTCCATTTTACAGATGTGCAAACAGAGGCTTTGAAAATTGGGCAACTCTCATTCATTCACTGGGTTTATTACACAGATATTTATTTATTCAGGGTCCACTATGTGCCAAGAACACTGCTCACTGCTACAATCTCCAGGGAACAAAACAGCTCACAAGAGTCTAATGAAAGAGAAGGATATTAAGCAAATGTACAAACAGGTATTACAAGTGGGGACAGTGCTAAGAGAAAAGAGCTGGCCTCCAAGAGATAATAATAGCAGGTGAAGCTTAATTTTGACTGGGGAGGTGGGCGGGCTGCTGAGGAAGGTGGGAGGTGGGAGGGCGGGGAGAGCCAGCCTGCAGAGGGGCCAGGGGCCCCATGTGGATGGGAGCCCGGCAGGGGCGGGCAAAACAGATCGGAGAACTTTGGAAGTGTCTCCCTCCACGAAAGATGGGGAGCTGTTGAAGGGTTAAACATAGGAGAGGAAAGCAATAGTCAGCTTTTCCTTTTGAAAGAACAGTCCGGCTGCTGCACAGGAGGCCAGAATCCTGCGGGGAGACCAGTGAAGAGGACGACCAGAGGGGAGCGAGCAGGCCGGGGCTAAGGACACCCTGGACGTCGTTTTGGAGAAGTGTCACCAGGACCTGGGGGTGGATCTGAGTGGCAGTGAGGCGGAAGGAGAGAAGCTGAGAAGGTGGGGTGCTGCAGGCAGAGGGGGCACCACTGGAGGAGTGGCAGGCAGGACAGACCCGGGACAAGGGACAGCAGTGGCAGGGAGGGGGGACATCTGCCACCTGAGCCGGGGGAGGAGCCAGCTCACGATCAGGGTGTCTGCTTCACCCACGGGCAGGGACGGGCTGCCTGCTTCACCCACGGGCAGGGACGGGCTGCCTGCTTCACCCACGTGCAGGGATGGGCTGCCCGCAGCAGTCACTGAGTGCGGGCCCCTGAGAGCACGGCCTGACTTATTTCCAGTGGCCTCCAACTGAATCCTTGTGCAGGCCCAGGCTGGGGGACCCCGGTGTCCTGGCTGTCACACACAGCCTCGTCCCCGGGGAGCACCTCCTGACAGCTTTTCCAGAGACCCAGCTAAGTCCCCCACCCCACCTGACGCCAGCCAGGGCAGGGCCCCCCAGCAGGGGTGACCACTCTCAGAAAGTGCGGCCACTCAGGTCCTGCTGCCACGGCAACCGCCACGGGCCTGCGCCAGGCTGTCTCTGCTCCCCAAAGAGGCCTTCCAGGGCAGCCCTGAGGGCAGTCTCCGTCAGGCCCACACTGCCCGCCAAAGCCACGGTTCTCACCAGCCCTCCATGAGGGGGTTTGGATGGGGGTGGTCATTTTCATTATGAATTCTCAATATGCATTAAAAAACAAAACAGACAAACAAACAAAAAAATGCGGGCCCCTCACCCTAAAACGCATGCAGACACCCAGCAAGGAGGTACGCTCAGAGCCTTCTGGCCTCAAGGTCTTATCTGGCTGTGGGCTTCTGCTGGACATGCTCAGGGACTCCATGGGGGTTGTAAATGGACCCAGTCTAGCGGGAAAGCCTCCAGTTGACCTGAGAGCCACGCACTCACCTGCCCAGCCTCACCTCTGACCACCACCTCACCTGCGCATCGCCCTCTAGCTAGGCTTCCCAAACTCACCTTGCTCTTTGCGACCTGTGGCTTTACACATGCCCTTCCCTGTACTGGAAGCAAATTCCTCCCTCTCCACCACATTGGCCCCTACTCTTCCCTCCAGTCTCAGCCAAGATGTTCCTTCCTCCAGGAAGCCCTCCTGACTCCCTGGGGTATAATCCCAGTGGATGTTCCCATCGCGCTCCGTGCTTTCCCTCTGGGAGGGCAGGATGCACCATGTGGCACCGGTTGCCATCTGACCTCCTCTTTCCTGAAGACAAGTAAAGCGTGGTCGTTGTGGTCGGGACAGAGTGGTCGGTGGCACTGTGCAGCTAGATGGGCTGCTTTGTTCTTCCATTTTCAGTCATTACTCCTTTCTCCCATTATTTATTTATAATGTTTTTAAGATTATGAAAGAAACACACGCACTTTTATAATAACCCCCACAAGGGCTATCATTTCTTTTTTTTTTTAATTTATTTTACTTTATTTATTTTTTTATTTTTGGCTGCGTTGGGTCTTTGATGTTGAGTGCAGGCTTTCCTCTAGTTGCGGCAAGCGGGGGCTACTCTTCGTTATGGTGCGCGGGCTTCTCATTGCAGTGGCTTCTCTTGTTGCGGAGCACATGCTCTAGCCATGCGGGCTTCAGTAGTTGTGGCATGTGGGCTCAGTAGTTGTGGCTTGCGGGCTCTAGAGCGCAGGTTCAGTAGTTGTGGTGCACGGGCTTAGTTGCTCCGCGGCGTGTGGGATCTTCCCGGACCAGGGATCGAACCCGTGTCCCCTGCACTGGCAGGCGGATTCTTAACCACTGCGCCACCAGGGAAGCCCGGGGCTATCATTTCTTTAGACTCCCACCTGCCCCACACTGCCAGGTGCTGAGCCGAGTGATGGAATCTTCACAGCACCCCCCTGAGGTAGATGTAACTGGGCCATTTGATAGATGAAGAGAGTTGCCCAAGGTTATACAATGTGCAAGTAACAGGCCCAGGATTCACAGCCAGTGTCCAAATCTGTGTGCTTCTCCCTGGGGTGCTCCTCGCCGGTGTGCCAGGTGTTGCCCCTCTAGGCAGTGGGAAGTGGGTAAGGGACTGAAAAAGTGCGGAAGGGGACACTGAATCTAATCCTTGCGCTCAGACGAAGGAGCTACTGTGACCCTGCCGGCAGCATCCGCCCAGTATTTTTCTCTGCATGCTTGGTTTTTCCTGAGATCTTACTGAATACACAATTTGGCATCCTGCTTTCCTCACTTAACATTTTCCAGTGTTCTTAAAAACTTCATTTTCAAAAGTGCAGTTACTCATCAATTCCAGAAGAGCCAAGCATGGCTATGGCAGGGGCCGTGAACTTGACCATTTTCCCCTGGTGCCGACAGCTATATGCACAAAGCAAGAGGATTTAACAGCCTGATTCAGCACGGTGGGAAGGAGTAAATTGCTTGAGTCTGGGAAATACATTACCTCAATCTCACAAATGGTTTTTGAAAATCATTAGGCCACAGAAATGTCATTCTGCAGGCCCGGCATCTGCCACCTCCCCGACCCGCCCAGTGGTGCCCCACGGCGCTGCATTAGGCGTGGACAAACTCAGAGCACTCGTACCTGGGGTGGTAGCAGGCTGAGCCCCTCGGCCCAGATCACCCCCAAATCCCTCCTGAAAGACAAGGAGATGGTTCTGATCTGCTCAATTCACAGACAGTAAAAGAGCTGCTGACACTTGACAAGGAACAAGTCCCATCTCCCCCCGGAAAGCTCGCATGCCCACCATGCCCACCGGCAGCAGAAGTTCCTGCTCTGCTGCCGGCACTGCTGTTAACGCCCCAGAAATTATCTTTGTGATATCTCCAGGCTGGTGCCCAAAAATAAAATCATAGTACATTTATGCGTCTCAAGTCCATTTCTCAGAAACAACCCCTAAGTCTAATGGCTTCTAAAAGGGCCAGCTAAGGACTAACTAACCAGTTTCCAGTAGCTTTCAGTTAACTCAGACCTCCTCAGCGCCCAAGCTCATGCCCAGGCCTGGGGTTCTTGGGGGTTGAATATTCATTATTCCCTAACAAACTGTACTTGGAATGCATTCGGTGGTATTATAAATGGTGTCCCCAAAATTTCTAATAGTCTTGAATTAGTCTGTATAATTACATTACTTCAACGAGTACAAAATTATGTTACCTATAAAAGTCTAACAAGTGATTCTAAAGGATTAAGAAGAGTTATATAATAGGATAAAAATAAGTCTATAGCACTTAAGTCAATGATTTTTGTGGTCACACAGCCTGTAATTTACAGAAGCTGCTTGGCTGTGAGTTTAGCAGCCGGAAATCCCTTTACCTGTACCTGTGCTGACAGCAACAAGGATTCACACATCAGAGAACAGCAGTTCCCCCAAGAGCCAGGTGTGATCAGCAATACCTGTAGTGATTACAGAAGGCCCATCTGGCCATTAGTCAATCTGTCTGTCCTACACTCTTGCTCACAAGCTTTCAGATATGGCACGTGGCTTCCAACTTTTTTTTGAAAGAGGAAAGCAGAACAACTGCTGCTCAGCTTTCAAGCTGTTCTTTTTTAAGTGAGTTATTACCAGTACTGCATTGTGTGTACCATGTGTTGTAATTTATATATTTTTACTGATGCCGACCATCAACATCGGCAGTGTACCTGTTGTGGCTCCACATCATTTGTGAAGACCCCTGGGGACCCCAGGAGCAGGTGCGCAACGCCAGCCCGCTTCTGCTCTGGACTCTGGGCCTCGGTCGATCCTTCCCACCCTGCCAGCCGGAAGGTGGGCCCAGGGCTGAAACACCAGGGGGGTCACAGTGCTGGGGAAGTGCCAGACGTAGCAGTTAACTGAAGGCTTGGGGTCATCGTGGACTGAGCCTCCTTTTCCTTGGCCGACCTAAAGTCCTTCCCCCTAAGGCTGGCATCACCCAGGCAGCCCCGTCGCCAAGTCAGAAGCGCAGGGTTCTAAACTCCAAGGCGTGGTAACGGCTCCCCAGCACCACCTCCGACACCCGGGTTAGGATGGAACGGAGTGTCTTTCTTTTTTTTTTTTTAATTTTTTTTTTCTTTAATTTATTTATGGCTGTGTTGGGCCTTCGTTTCTGTGCGAGGGCTTTCTCTAGTTGCGGCAAGTGGGGGCCACTCTGCATCGTGGTGCGCGGGCCTCTCACTGTCGCGGCCTCTCTTGTTGCGGAGCACAGGCTCCAGACGCACAGGCTCAGTAATTGTGGCTCACGGGCCTAGTTGCTCCGCGGCATGTGGGATCTTCCCAGACCAGGGCTCGAACCTGTGTCCCCTGCATTGGCAGGCAGATTCTCAACCACTGCGCCACTAGGGAAGCCCAGAGTGTCTTTCTACACCAGCCCTTCTCCGCCCAGACGCTCCCAAACAGGCTCCGTGCCCACTTCTTCCCAGAGAGAAGTCAGAAGCTCAACAAGGCAACCCAAGGGCTTGAGAACGAAGGTGGAGGAAAGCTTCCTGTTAATCCAAAAATGAGAAGCCTGCCACCCAGCAGGTCTCCTTTCAGCTCTGGCGACCAGGAAGCTTCCGGCAATTTCGGGGCCCAGGTCAGCCAGCTACAGCATGTGCTGCCGCCTCCACCCCCTCCCCCGAGCTACATGGCTTCCAGGCTTTCTTTTCATCTCTACAACAGTAAGCCTTAAAATCCTCTTGTTGTGCTGCAAGTTTTTATGATAAACTAGTCTAAAACCTCTTTTGGAAGTTGTCGTGGCATAAATTATAAATAAAGACCAACAAAGCGAAAGCTCTGAGGCACAATCTTATTACCACCTTGAAGGCGCTTGGTGTCATTTTTCTTGCAGTAAACATGTAAATCTGGTGTCCAAAACAATACAAGTTGCTTTATTCTGTGTCTTATTTGCATGATTTTTAATGGCAAGCAATAATAAAGTGTAACTGAATCCTCTAATCCTAAATTCATCTAGACGTTGCTGCAGAGAACGCATTAATAATAAAATCCCAAGTTCACAGGGGAACTGTAGTGCGGGGCTCTGAGAGCCCCGGGGGTCGGGAACCGTGAGAGCAAGCAGGCAGCCTGGGGGACACCGGGTGAAAGCAACAAGGACATCAAGGTCCGATTCCACAGGGCATTTCAGACACAGCGAATCCTAACCCCGCTGTGCCCCTTCTATTGACATGGCCTGAGCAGACGACCACGTCTCTGAGCTGCCATGTCCACAGCTAGAAAATGGGGCCAGGCCTACCGCTTCCCAGAGCTGCAGGGAGGCTCAAAGGGAATTACGGTAAAGTAGAAGGCGCAAAGGAAGGCGCCACTAGCCGTCTGCTCTCTTCCCTGTCTTTTACCACCTGCTGCCGAAATGACCCTCTGTTGGAGCAAACGGGACTCGAGACCCTACAAAGTAAGGCCCTGCTTGAGTGCCTCCCTTCGGGATGCTGGCTGGGCCAGATGGCTCAGCTGCACAAGTGAAGGTACCAAGTGTCCACCCTCAGTTCGGTCCCAGAAGCCCAGTACCAAAGCCCCAGCCCAGGGCCAATGCAGACATGACGGGGACATCCGAAGCCTGCGCAGAAGGGTCCAAAGGTCTGGCGGGCCCTGAGGCCAGTGTGAGGAGGAGGATGCCTGGGCCACGTGTGTCCGTGGAGAGGCAGCTGCCCCGATGATTGCCATCTTGGCTTCAGCAGCTGCCCTGGCCTTGGCCTCAGCTGGAGATGAGACCCGTCCTAAGCCGGAGCAGAGCTGCACCGGGCCCTGGACAGAGTAGAGCCCAGGAGCCCAGGCCTGACAGAGCCCCCACACCTGGGTGCCACCTTGAACCACAGGCTTCAGAGAGACATAGGTCCTGCGGTTCTCTGGGGCAGCTTTCCTGACCCACAACTAAATGGAATGGGCCGTGCTTGCAAGCACGCCTCTCTGCATCCCCATGGCTACTTTCAAAGTAGAAAAACCACCAGCAGCCTCGGTGAAGCATCAGCCCCCTCCTGCCCAGCTTTCCTTTCATTTCCATGGGTTCAACCTCAGCATTCAGCCAGGCACGGGTGCGTGTTTCTCAGGCACACCCCAGGAGGCTGTGCCTGTCTTCCTGTGGGCAGCTCCTTGTAGAACTGAGACCACTGCTGGGGCCTGAGGACCGAGTGGTGCTGCGGACAGGACAGGGGCTCGGCGGCCCGACCTGGTGTGCGGGCACCCGGGCGGACTTCGCCCTGTCATTCCTCTCTTGGCCTCCAGATCTAATCTGCAGGACAGAGAAGCATGACCCCCTCCTCAAGGTGGCTAGGAGGATAAACTGAGAATATGCATTAAGAGCACCTTGCCCAGTGCCAGGCGTTAAACGACAGCGATTATTATTACCATGCTCCAATCACTCAACGCACATTCCTCATGCTTTCCAAATGCATTCATTTCACATCAGCCCGGAGCGGTCCCAATTAATGAAAGAACAAATTAAACTGTCATTACTTTGGTTTAATTCTGTAATTAAAGAACTTCAGGAAGCGACAGGCTCTAAATAATGCATGCTTTTGTCAAAAAAAATGTTGAGCTCTGGGCAAAGAGAAAAAAATTAAGGGGGGAAAACCTTTGGGGAAAAGGAGAGAGAAGAGATACGAGGTAGGAGCAATGATATTTATCCCCAAAGATCGGAGGGAACAATCAAGTGACAGCTGAAGGACTTAATTTGTTTTTGAATTAAGGCTTCAGCTATCACCGAAAACAGGAAAATATACGGCCCCCACCCCGAGCTCCGGCTCCGCATCTGCCATAAACAGAAAAATGGTGTCGGGAGTAATTCAGTCGGTGGCTTTTCCAGTTGATGAGGCAAAGCACGGCAGTCATTTTGACATCTGCTTGTGTGTGACTCTCCTTTTTATGTCAGTTCAGGGGAAAGCGAAATAAAGAAAGGAAAAGCACGTGGCACGTAAATTTTTTTAAATGTGTGTCTCTTAACCAGCAGATCATGCAGCTGCCACATGTTACAAACCTAACGAGGTTGCCCGTGCAGGGGTGGGGAGCGAGGGGTGGGCTCGGAATCAGATGGATGGGATTCAAACCCAGCTCCGCCTTGCCCTGCCCCACCCCTGCTCCTGGGCGAGCCAGAGGGCAGTGAGCGCCTGTGGGCTGGCAGCAGAGCGCGAGGTCTGAATTAGGAACCAGCAGCCAGGCCTGCAACTTCAAATTAAATAACTTACCGAGATGTTTTCTTCTCGTTAGACATTAATGTTTTCATAAATCTCATACACGGGGTAATTGCAGCGTCCTAATTCTCTGAATCACAAAAAAAAAAAATGGCTTTCAGACATGGCTCCCATTTACGCTTCTATTAGCTGCAGAACCCAAAGGATGAAATGTTATTAAATATAACTTTTTTTTTCCTGCAATATCGCCAAGTTCCTAGAACAGCTTGGAGGTTTCCCTGAAAAGGTTGGCAAATGTGCTTACTACAAAGAATAGCAGCTGCTTTACAAACTGCATACTTTTATTAAATTACTGCCCCTGCAACATCCTGCCAGCCGCAGGATTAAAAGGGAGAAGAGATTAAACTGATGGGAAAGGCTCCCAAGCAACAGGCCTAAGTCACAAGTGATAAATCTCCTTCTAAGTCTGTACTGTGGGGGGAAGGGGGGGAGGGCAACAGAGGGGGCTTTATCTGGGGCTGTAAGGGGGCTAGTATATAAAATTTTAATGACACGTACCCACTATTTCAAGGCTGAAATGGCAATTATCCACGTTGCTGGACATGTCATAATTTTCTTTTCTTTCCTTCTTTCCCCACCAGGTACCCATTAGGGTACTCTGGATCTGGTAGAACACCTGGAATGCAGTCGGTGCCTACTAAATACTGCTTAGTGACTGAGTGAATGTGTGTACCCCCAGCTGAGAGCTGGCCGCAAAGCAGGTGCTCAGGAAACGTCCGAGTTAACCCCCTTGCTACACAAGCCCGCTCCTCTTACAGGAGCCCCCGTGCACCCTCCCAGCCCCTGCACTGCCGTGTACGACCTTGGGCAGCTGCTTGACCCTCTTATGAGGAGGTTTCTCCGCTATAAAATGGGAATAAAAATACCTAACAGAGAGTCGGAGTGAGGACTCGGCATCGCCGCAAACCTCCCTCCTCCTCCGTCACCGTGCCTGCAGGATGCCCGGCCCTCTGCCAGGCTCTGGCTGGTCGGGAGCTTTACCCCCAGGGTCATTCCATCCTCACAGCAGCCCTGACAGACGTGAGACTGTGACTGCTTCTGCTTCACAGATGAGGAAACTGAGCACAGAGCGCTTCAGTAACTTCGGCGGCAGGAGAGGAAGCAGCAAGCCCACGCTGCTCTCCACCGAGCCCCCAGTCCATCTGCAGCGACGCTCTTGCCAGCGGCCCTATGTGCCCTCCCCCCTCCCCCCTCACGCCCCTCCACGTGCCCGCTCACCCCCGGCACGGCTGCTTCCACCTCTGCCTGGAAAGCCCCTGAGGTGAGTCCTGCCCGGTGAGGAGACCCTCTCCCTTTGAGACCCAAATCACCCCTGTGCCACCTTCCCCACTCCCCTGGCAATGAGGGCAACCCTGGTCGCGGTCCCAACAGCTCAGGTCACGCAATTAGTGAGGGACATTTATCCATCCCCGCTCTGTAGTGACAGCTCCCTCGAGAGGAGGGCCCCCAACCCACACCTCTGTACACCTCGGCACCCAGCACACAGTAGGAGCTCAGCTAACGCTTGATGCCTAAGTGGGTCAATGAACAGAGTGCCTTCTAAGTGTCCATCATGACGCTCGTACCAGAATGTTCTGAGAACCTAAGCCAGGAAGCAGAGCCTTGGCTCCCTGGCTTGGTTTCAAGACCAAATCAGGCAGAGCTCTGTGTGCCTTGTTTGATTAAAGCGATGAGCGGGAAGTAAACACAAGGCTGTTTACTGGCTCCAACATAGAGCCCTTGTTCAAAATGCCAGGGACCGGGCACTTTGACACAAATTCAGCAGTGGCATCTTTAATCATTTCAGGGTTAATAAAAAATGTCAATTACATTTGTCATCATGGCTCTCCTGGGGGAACAACCCCAGCGCTGACAATCTCTGGCCAAATGACAGCTTGGTCTGTTTGTCACACATCCTTCCAGCTGCCTCGCTGACAAATTAATCGAGTTGGTTACCTCCCCCTGGCCTGTCCCTTCGTAAATAATCAGTGGTAATATGGGTCTTCCAAATAATCTGACCTGAGAATTGCTGCTCCGACTCTCCGTACATAAGAAAAGGGAACAAAAACAAGGAACGAGCCTCTGAATACCCCAGGAGGTAGAGGTCGCCGGGAAAGGTGGGTGTTGCGCAGCCCTGGACACACGAGCTTCTGCCACCTCAGCGGGCCGGGGCCTGTCTTTCCGCCCCACTGTCCCTCAGCGCCCAGCGCGGCCCCCGCAGAGCTAACACACCGCATCACACTAGCCGGCCTCCGTGTCCCCCAGAACCTTCCGAGGGGTCCCATCCTAGCCCCATTTTACAAGCGAGCAACTGGCAGCTGAGAACAGCTAAGCAGCGTGCCCCAACAGGGCTCAAACCCAGGTGTCTGGCACCAGCCCGCTGCCCGTGGCCAAGGGGCTCCTGAGTACGGCTGCCTGTCTGCATTTTGAGAGCAGCTATTTTGCAATCAAGGAATTCCTGCACAGATTGCCAGGTGCAAATGCAGCCAAGAGGAAAATGCTCCCCTGGTATAACTGACACTCAACACACAAAGAGGAATGAAGTCAGGTTGAAACGGAATAAGGAAAACATTGCTTTCTACCCCGGGACTACTCCAAATGCCCTGAAACCATTAAATTTGCCTAAATTAAGCATTCTATCTTTATCAGAGAATGACTTGAAAATGACTATTCAGGGACTGTTACTCACATTTGTTTCTATAAAGAATGAATCCTCTCCTTGACATAGATCTGGACATGGACCAAAAGTCGGGGTCCTTGTTTCCCCCCCGAACAGAAGTGGGGCTTGGACGAATCTCTCAGCCTCCCCTACAGCACAGAACACGCTGCGCTGGTTTTGTTCCCAACCACTGCAACATGCTTTACGAAGGAGAGGGACCTTTGTCACCAAAACCTCAAACGTTCAAAATCGCTTTCATTTTCAGAGAAAACATGGCGGGGTATGAAGAATATACAACTATTTCCAGGATCCATTTTAAAGCTTTTGCCATTCAAAGGGTTAAGCTGAGCACGGCTCCTCAGAGACCACTGTTAATTTCTCCAACTCACTGTCACAGAAAAAGCACCGCCCCCGCGCAGCAATCAGGGGCTGCCCGACTGCCCTTCCAGAGAGTTCCATCTCCAGTGAGAAACCCAGATGACACTTTTTCGACAGCCCAACAGTCATTAGGTTTGCAAGTTAACTTTCACAAGACAGGCAAGGGCTCTCATTTTGATGGCTTCCCTCCATCTCAGCAATTTTAACACCTTCATAAACACTAATGGCTCTTGAATACCTGCTGTGGGTGTGGCGTGCTGTGCCAGGCTGAACTGCACAATGCCACACAAAATGCCATCGAATGAATCACCCGTCTCCACTGGCAATCAGCTCCATGATGCACAGGAGTCCGGGGGCTGAAGCAATGGCAGCTTCTCAGCCGTGGCAGCAAGCAGGTCTCCAAAGGGCAGGGCTCCTCACTGCAGGGCCCGCCACATGCCAGACACACCGCCAGGTGCCTAACACATACTATTTGTAATCCTACCAACAACCCAGGATGTGTCATGATGGCCATTCATTCACCGGTGGGAAAAGTGAGGGTCAGAGAGGACAGATGGCCCTGGCTGGGGCACAGACTTAGAAAGTGCCCAGGAAACTGAAGGCCAGCCCCGCCTCCATACCTCCCCTTGCCTCGGTTTACAGGAAGGTGCCCCAGTCACTAGTGCTAGGCCACTTTCACAGCAGGCGGTCAGTCACATGCTGGAGGAAACGCAGACACTCCTCCCCCCTCCTCCCTCCCCCCAGGAGTTCTAGAAGGAATGTTGGCTTTGGAGCCAGAGGGTTCTGAGTTCAAATCCCAGTTCCATCTCTCACCAGCTCTGTGACCTGGCATATCACCACACCATTCCGAGCCTTAGTGTCCTCAGATGTAAAGTAAAGGAAATGTAACAAACTTGAACTTCACAGGGTGGTTGAGATTAAACAAGATTAAACGAGGTAACATATGCAAAGCCACTCAACCTGTCTCTTCTCCCTAATCAGCTCTGCCTGTAATCAGCTGGGGATGAAAGAGCACAAGCCTCATCCCTAATTTCAAATCCCACCTCCCAGATTCGCCAGCTGGATGTGCGTGAGCACGGGGCAGAACCTCGCTGGGCCTCCGCTAGCTCGCTCCCCGTTGCCACCGTACAGGCGGTGCACGGGTTAAGGAGACTGTGTCTAGCAGGCAGTGGGCGCTCAGTAAAAGCTCATTCGATTCAATTTAACTTAATGAAAAAACCCTACTCATAGCCTCGAGAATGGCAGGAGCACAGAGGGCTAAAACTACAAACTCAAATCCATTTGAAGCCCATAAATTTTATATCCTGCTGATGAATGCATTTTCTTATTAAGCAACAAAATTATAAACCTCTTCTGAATTCCTGGCAATGTTTAAGAGTCATATCTTCATCAGGCTAAAAGCGGTTGTCAAATCACGAAGAACTTGAAGGGGTTCTACAACAACTGATGAAAAGGAATAGCTGAAACCAAGTTTACTGAACAAATCAAATTATTTCACTGCTGTGCCTGTCTTTGCAAAGCTTCTCCAAATTACACTTCATTATGAGACTCAGAAATTAGACACCAGTAACAAAATGAGAAAGCCAGAACACATAAATATTTACATAATCGTCAGAATAATATTCCTCTGTGCAAATCCACCTACTACTTTGTTTATTCTTATTAACTCAAGTTTAGAAATGGGACAATTGTGTGAAACAGGGCCCTGGGGATTTCTCTCCCTGACTCAAACCATTTCTTTTTTTCTTTTGAGAAAAGTGTGGTGCGTCAGGAGAGAAGAGAGAGAGAAGGCGAGGAAGAAGGGAGGGCGGCCGCCCCCTTCAAGCCCCTCCCATCCTCGACCCTCAGTCATCGGCTGGGGCCTCTGAGCCGCTTAGCAGACATACACACTGACGCCAGCGTCTCTCGTCTCACTGAGGGAGAGTTAACACGCCAGGGCTGCGGGTGAACACGCAGCAGGGGGGTGTGCTAGTGGGGGACAGCAGATAATCGCATTGGGGTGGCACAGTAATAGTAATGACAATAATGACAGTAGCAACTAATGTCCGCGTGTCTGGGTGCTGGGCAGGACACACAGCATCCCAAGTCCCCACAGCCACTCTCTGCAAACGGGGACATACTGTCCCCACTTCGAGACAAGGGAACTGAGGTGCCAGAGCCCGGCCACCACCACCCCGTCCAAGGCCACACAGCTAGTGCGCACCAGAGCGGGAGGACGCGCCCAGCTTTGGGTGGCTTTTCCCAGCGCTCGAGCACCACGTACTGGGTGCCAACACCACCACGACAGCAAGGTTCGGCCCTCGACAAGCACCGGCTGGTACCTCGGAGGTGGGTCTTGCTGAAGCCAAGAAGAAGGTAGGGCTGAGGCTGGATGGCGGTAGAGATGGAGGGACCTGCTCTCCGTAGCTGGACACTGTCCCAGGAGCAAGGCCAACGAGTGGGCTCATCCTGAACAGAAGTCCCCGGGACTGGGTTTCACCTCCTCCTTTCTTATCATCGTCTTCAGCATTCGGTCATAGGAATCAGCCTTCATTCATTCATTCATTCATTCATTCAATGAGCAAGCACTGAGCCCCTGCTCCACGCCAAGCACTGGGGGGACCCAAAAGGCTGAGGCCCGGCCGCAGCCCTAACGGGCCTTCTGTGCTCCACCAGGCAAGACGCTAACTGTTGTGTCACGTTTTCCAAAACAGAAAGGCAGAACAGATGGTTCAGCATATGGTGTGGCACACGGACAACCGCAAGCAGGGCACCCTAGCAAACCGAGGCCCTGTGGGGTCAGCGTCCTGGCTTCCAGGGTGGGTGCACGCCCTCCACATCCCCAGGGACTTGGGGGCAGAGACTCGGACTTTCTCTTCTACGTAGATGATGCCCGGTCAGGTGCTGTTAGGTGGAAAACAACCCCAGGAGCGACCCAATGACGTGGCAAAGTGAAACCCAGGCGCACGGGGGACCGACGTCCCCTTCTCCTCTCCCCAGTGCACAGAGGCCTCTTCGCCCTGAGACACGCAGAGAGCTGTCCAACAGGCCTGGAGGGGCGCTCAGGCCGCGAGGAAGTTAGGATAACAAAAGTATCTGACTGCAAATCCATGGAGACACCATTAAGAGGCCATTAAAACACCATTAAAACATGTAAGCTCAATGTAAAACTATTTTATTGCAAATTATACTGCTGTAAAATAAACAAAGGAAATGGATTCCAAAAAGCATTAAAGTAACGTTAAAGCAAACAGAAGCCCTTTCTCCAGTGCAAGAGAATTCTAAGTAAAAAGCACGCAGTCTGTGGTGAAAAGCTGAGCCCAGACTTGGCAATCAGCCCTGCGTTCCCGCCTGGCCTCAATCCCCAACTAGCTGTGTGACCCTCCACAAGCATTTCACCTCCCTGAGCCTCAAGATCCCGTATGCAAAAAATGCTATGTTGATGGGAGGGTTAAATGAGATGAGTGGAGCGGGAGAAAGTTACATGCTCAGACACTACACATCTCAAGCTCACGTGGCTGGTCAGCAGAAGAGTCTGGAAGGGAGACGCCTGAGTCTGGGCTCGGAGCATCTCCACTCATCTGAGAATACTCGCCCTTGGGCTGGTGGTGCACAGCAGTCAACTGAAGCCCCGGGGAGATTAAAGATCTGTGCACGGTGAACTCCACCCGCAGCTGCGCTCTCCCTCCTCCAGGCCCCTCTTCAGCTGAAGGCTCGCAGGTGTCTCCTGCGCCGTCACTCGTTTCTCCCTGGAAGACGTGTCCAACCACCAAATCTCGCTTAGGCGCCTCTCCTAGGTGAGCCGCAGCACCGTGTTCTTCCCTGAGAGGCCTGGGAGTTCCCATCCGGACTGGAGCCACTAGATGAGGTCTGGGCAATGCACTCCTGCTCACCGCATTAACCTCGCCACCCAGCAGGACTGAGTAAATGAATCAATGAATGCCCAGCTCCTCACCCCGCCTGGCAGGGGCAGGTCGGGTCACAAGAGTCACCTCTGGACCAAAGGCCCAGCCAGGCTCTTTCCACTCCAGGACAGCTTAGAGAACAACTCTTTCAGTAGCCTCCAAACCTTTTTGATCACTTATCACTAGCATTAAAAAAAAATTTTTTTTTGACCACACAACTTTGAGTACATAAATACTATTCTACCGATACATTAGATACATTATAAATTACCGATACATTAGATACATTATAAAACACGTACACACACAAACAGAAATTTTAGAATGATGACATGAAAAGTAGCTCTAAATGGAATGCACAACAATTTCTCCTGGGTTACCCTCCCTCCCCCAGGATCATGGCACCCAGGGATGTGAGCCTTGCTTTTAGGAGCACCCTCTGGATGATCCCCGTCTCCTGACAGAGGATGGGCAACTAGGGCATGTAATGAAGCCGTCGTGCACGAGCCCGACCTCCAGCACCACACAGACTGACCTCAAACCCCAGGACCCAGCCCAGTGTGCATAACATGGGGTCAATGCTACTACTCTTAGCCTCAGTTTCCTCCTCCAAGCACACTGCCACTCTTCCACCATCAGGTGGAAATGAAGTGACATCCAGGAAGGACTGTACTATTACCAGCACCTAGATACACGCGGTATAGTTCGTTCTCATGTACCCAAATAATAGCCAAAAGGAAGGAGAATGCAATGGAATACTCTGCAGCTGTGACAAAGCTACCAGGGGAGCTCTAGGGACTGGTGTGGCCTGATTGGACACATTGTTAAGTGGGAGAAAAAAAAAAAAAAAACAAAATGTGAAAGAGGATCTATAATCTGCTAACATGTTTTCATGAAGAAAGAAGGAGAGGGACTTCCCTGGCAGTTCAGTGGTTGGGACTCCACGCTCTCACTGCCGAGGGCTCGGGTTTAATGCCTGGCCGGGGAGCTAAGATCCCACAAGCCTCATGGCACAGTCACAAAAAAAAAAAGAAGGAGAAAAAAGAAACTTCCCTGGTGGTCCAGTGGTTAAGACTTTGCCTTCTAGCGCAGGGGGTGCAGGTTCAATCCCTGGTTGGGGAGCTAAGATCCCACATGCCTCGGGGCCAAAAAACCAAAACATAAAACAGAAACAATACTGCAACAAATTCAATAAAGACTTTAAAAATGGTCCACATCAAAAAGAAAAAAGAAAGAAACTACCCATTTGAGCAAAAAGAAACAGAGAAGGAAAAGCCAAAGACTAATGAGATTGGTTACCTACAGGGCAGGGCTGGGAAGTGAGCAGATGGGATAGAGGAAATGGTGTGGGGATGGGGGATACCTCTCTAAATAGAACTTTTTTTATAGATTCGACTTGCATATATATGTGAGTGGTTCACATGGAAGATGGAAGGAAGGAAGGAAAGGGGGAAGGGAGGGAGGAAGGAAGGGAGGGAAAAGGGAAAAATAGAACACAAAGAAAAACAAATGCACCAAATGGTATTTCAAACAAACAACAAAATCACACCGAAAGGGAAAGAGAAAAAGAACTTAGCCCAAGGAATATCTGAACACACTTGGACTATATACCCTCAGGCTAAAGGCAAAAAAGAACTCAAATAATGAATTCTAATTAGTAGGCTTTTTTACAGAGGTTAACAATTCTGAAATGGCTTTTTGACATTCTAGAATTGAGCAAGTATATAAATATGCTGTGAAAATGGGAGCTAAGTTTCACATTACTAGAGAAGGAAGTCACAAATATGGAAATGGAAAAGGGCAAAATGAACCCCACAATACCAGGTAGGATTCAGAGAAACCCACATGAACTCGTGGGTTTAACAGAAAGAACTAGATAGAGGTATATATGGGTATGTGCACGTGTACATCTACTGATCTGTCTTCTGAGATGCACTGACACCGCAGCAGTGGTAAGCACACTTAAAACCCAAATCTTGGTTTCTAAATGCCTCTCTCCACTAAAAGAAGGCAGAGCTCCTTAGAGCTCCTTGGAGATAGCTCCTTGGAGATGGGACAGGGATAGAACAAGATGAGCCCGGATTATTTTGCCATGCCAAATAGTAAGTGGGTGTTCACGGAATGATGGAGACAAATGGACACAGGAGCCAGCTTGAAGGAGCTTCCACTGGTCCAATGATAAAAACAGATTAGAGGGCTTCCCTGGTGGCGCAGTGGTTAAGAATCCACCTGCCAATGCAGGGGACACGGGTTCGAGCCCTGGTCTGGGAAGATCCCACATGCCGCGGAGCAACTAAGCCCATGCGCCACAACTACTGAGCCCACGTGCCACAAATACTGAAGCCCGCACACCTAGAGCCCGTGCTCTGCAACAAGAGAAGCCACCGCAATGAGAAGCCCTCGCACCACAACGAAGAGTAGCCCCAGCTCACCGCCACTAGAGAAAGCCCGCGTGCAGCAATGAAGACCCAACACAGCCAAAAATAAATAAATTTAAAAAAAAAAACATAGGAAAAAGAATCCCAGCAATTCTATTTAAAAAAAAAAGATTAGAATTTATTAGACGGAGAGTCCATGAACCCACACTGTTATAAAATAAACAAACTTATGGGGAGTGGGGGGGTCTCTTTATAGTAGGAAGAAATGATAGAGTCAGAAATCACCATTTTCCAACCATCATCATAGGAAGTGATACAGCAAGAATCATCAGTGGATGCTAAAATTAGTGGATAAAGTTTGAGGGATAACGGGCTATTTATGTAGTCTCAAAGTTTCTCTCTACATGATACTTTTGAGTTACAAAAGGCAAAACAGTAACGGTACTGGAAAGACATCACCTGGCAGACATCACCCTAACCAAATAAAGTCAATAACTCCAACAATAGGACTAACTGACAGCATGTGCCTCCTGATACAAGGCACCGAGAAGGACACAACATCACCCCAAGGACATCCCTGCCAAAAAGTCCACAATCGGAATCTAACCATGAGGAAGCACCAGACAAACCCAAAATGGAGGATAGTCTACAAAATAACTGGCTTGTACCCTTCAAATATGTGAATGTCATGAAATACAGGAATTGTTGTAAACTAAAGGAGACTAAAGAGACATGACAATGAAGGTAACACATGATCTTGAATTTTCTTTTACTATAAAGGACATTATTAGGACATTGTTGAAAAAAATCTCAATAAGGTTTACACAGGAGATTAGATAATAATGTTGTTTCAATGTTATTTTCCTGATTTTGATAAATGCACTGTGGTTATGAAAGAGAATTTGTTGTTTTTAAGAAATACACATTGAAGTATTTAGGGGTAAAGGACATCAGTCTGCAACTTACTCTTAAATGGTTCAGAAAAAAAAATGTACCTAAGTATGTATGTATGAATGTATATACATATACATCTATATATCAAGAGAGAGATAAAGAGAGAGGATAAAATGGTATTAACATTTGTGGAATCTGGGTAAAGGGTGTCTGGAAATTCTTTGTACTACTCTCACAACTTTTCTGTAAGGCTGAAATTATGTCAAAACCTTAAAAAAGAAGAAGAAAGGAGAAAAGATTTTTTTTGAAGGCTGGTAAATTTGGTGGAATTATTTGCAAGGTCTTTTGGCAGGCTACGCTTTTGGGAGATTTTGGCGTTGTGACAGTAAGCTTTCTGAAAATAACTAATGAGAGGAGTTGACTCTTAAAAGTGGGGTAATATCCATTGACTTATTATATCCTCTTACAGTTAGTGTTTCTGAAGATACTTTCCTTTTCATTTCCTCTCTTTCTTTCTTTCTTTTCAAATTGCAGGCTTCCTAACGTGAGTGAGATGAGAATAAAACACCTGAATTCTCCTCGGCTCTCCCATTTCAAGCATTGTCTTAATTCACAACTTGCTGATGCTGAAATTGAGATGCACATGGGCTAACACATCTACTGCACAGAAGAAACTCAAAGAAGAAATGCAGTCATCCCGGAGGAAGAATCGAAAAGGGAGTTCTAAACAGAAATGCGCTTTTGCCAGGCCAAACAGCTCTCCAACTGTCAGCTTCTCCTCACATCATCCTCAAAGTTAATTCAGCTCTGATGGATTTTTCCCCCAATACATAAAGAGGGAGACTTTAATAAATAATCCTTTAACTGCTTTTATCAAATGTATATGACTTTTAATTTGTATTAAGCAAAACCAAACGAAAAACCAATTTCTTTCAGTTAACTAGGGAATTGAAGTACCTTGCCAGGCAGTCATATGAGTCTAGAAAAATCCTTTAGAAAATATAATTAAGTCTAAACGTTCTAAAACCACTAGTCTTATCAAAAGTTGTTTTATTAACTGAAGCTCCAAGGATTCAGATACCCAAATCAATCCACGTCAATATTTTAATGTCATGCACTAATTAGCCACACCAGTAAAAGAAGAATGCACCTCGGAATGAATGTCAGGGGCCAAAGAGAGTGACAGGTTAACTAGCTGAGCAGAAATGGCCTCAATTTAAAACTGCGAGGGTGGTTAACGTGTCCTTGCATTGACTCACTCACTCACTCAGGAAACCCCTGCCCCGGGCCGGCCATGGAGACCCGAGGCAGGCCAGAAGGCAGGCTTTCTCCAGCGGTTTGTCCCTGCGGGCTGAGGCCTGGAGCACCTCAGAGTGGGCTCCTCCCGGGCCCCTCCCCACCTGCCAGAAAGGCACAGGCCGCCAGGTGGGGGACCCGAGGAGCAAGCCCCTTCTGTGCAGGCCCACCCAGCCTGGTCCTCCTGGGACCTGCCCCACGTCCCCCCCTTGCATCCAGCAGGCCCAGGCTCCCTTACTGGATCACCTACACAGTCCCCGGTCCCCTCTGCGCCTCTGTGTCCTCACCTACCAGCGGGGACAGCAGCCCTGCCAGCCTCGGCCGAAGTTGCCAGCACAGGAAGCATTAAGTGGGCCATAAGGACCCTGCAACTCTTTCGATTAAGTCAACACCCATTCAACATCCATTCAGGGAGCACCTACTCTTTGCGGGGCACTGTTTAACATGTTGGTCATGAAACAGTCAAACTCCTGGCTTTCCTGGAGCTAATTACTCAGAAATAAGGTATTATGATTAACAAACAGACTAAGAATTTGGGCTTCACAGTATATGGCCCCATTAGTATCATCCCCTCACCTTGGTCAAACCTTGCAACTCTTCCATTTCCCCAGGAGGGTCAGGAAGTCAGAGACCAGGGGGTCTGGAGATGGCTCAGATTAAAGGGCACAGGTTCAGGATGTGCCTTCCTAAGAACACACACCACTCCCCAGGGCCTCTTGGTCTTCAGGATTTGGCTAGAGCCTTTGGGGCAAATTCCATCTTACCTAAGACCTTTCAGATTCAAGTGCAACAAATGTTCACTAAGCGGCACCCACCATGTGTCAGGCAATGTGCTAAACATGTTACAGACTGAATTGCGTCGTTCCCTCCCCCCCAAATTCATATGTTGAAGCCTAAAACCCCCAAGGTGGCTGTATTTGGAGACAGGGCCTCTAAGGAAGTAAATAAGATTAAATGGGGTCATAAGAGTGGGGCTCTGATCTGACAGCATTAGTGTCCTCATAAGAGACACCAGAGAACTTGCTCACTCTCTCTCCATGCAGGAGAAAAGGCCACGTGAGGATACAGCAAGAAGGTGGCCGTCTGCATGCTAAGAGGAGAGCCCTCCCCAGATACCAACCCTTTGCACCTTGATCTTGGATTTCTAGTCTCCACAACTGTGAGAAAATAAATTTCTGTTGTGTAAGCCACCCGGTCTGTGGTATTTTGTCATGGCAGCCCGGGCAGACTAAGACATGGCATTTCACATACATCACTGGGTTGAATACTTGATTTTCTGAGGCTCTTAGAAGCTGTATGTGTAGGACTGCCTAGGCCTCCCCCAAGCCACTGGGACCTTGTTTATAAAAGGCATCTTGCAGATAAACAGTGGATTCTCCTCTAAGAGGACAGGCTTGTATCCTGTACCACTCGAGCCCCTGAACCCTGAGGGGATGACTCCATCTCTTTCCTTTCACTCTGGGCCCTGCTCACCTGCTAGTAGGTAGGTCACCTGTGAGCCCCAAGCGGTGGGAGTATGCAAGGCCCCCTTTCCCTCTGCTGTGCTACCCTGCCCCCATACCTCCCTGGTCCCCAAGGAGAGGGGGAGCTGGTGACAAGCTGAAGGTCAGAGTTCTAGCAGGTGGGTGGACCACGTCCGATAGAGAAGAGGGTTGCGAGCAGAGGATGGGGACAGCCCCGCTTTGCAGCTCCAGATCAAAGCCCGAGGGAAAAAACACAAAGTGCCAAATAGAAAAACAAAATGTCCAAAAGTTTTACACATGAGCACCTGCGGCGCGGTAAAAAGCTTCCAGTGACGGCATCGTTCACTGATTCAATAAGCGCAGGGTCTGAAATGACTGAGGTGGAAGTGAAGCTGACACGCTCTGGAAAACTCTATTAGATGTCTCAGAGTGGCCTGGGGGATCATGATGACTCGGGTGCCAGAGACGCAAGAGAACGCTCAATAATACTGCTTCGTGAAAGGTGAGAAGAAAAGCAAACCAGTATCATGAAATTAATACATATGAGGTTTTAAATATAAACGTGCAACTAAATTAAACTTACATTCAAAGTAGAATAAAAACTAAGGTGCGGTACTTTTGAAAAGACGTATTACAGATTAAAAAAAACAAAATACACGTACACCCACTTGATTAAGGAGGAAGTGAGAGGGCTCCGCTCGGGGGCAGCTGCAGGAGGGCACGGCACCGGGAGGGGCCACACGCAGGGGTCTGCTCACCTCCACAGGCGCAGAGCTCAGGCGCCACCCCTCCGCAGATGAGGGGACGGAGCCCAGAGGGGCCGGGACGGGGGCTCCGCACACCCACCAGCGAGCACTCCACGCTGACCAGCCCACCCACACCGGAGCCCAGTCGTCCCGGCCCTCTGCCCGTGGGCCCCAGGCCACCCTCACCGTCCAGGGGCAGAGGGGACGCCGCCTGCCTCTAGCCGGTGTCTGGGAACCCACAGCACAGCCTCAAATCTCGCGGTGGGAGCACACAACAGGTGTTTCCCCGGGAGGGAAAAGTGGCCTTGGTGGCGCTCCCCAGGGGAACCAGGCTGGCAACGGAAAGGGAGGAGCCTCCCACCCCAGGTGGGGCATCAGCAGAGTCCCCACAAGCACCCACCTGGCCGTCGGGGCAAAGACGCCCACTCCAGCGCACAGGCCTGCCTTCTTGCCTGCTCGGCCCTTCCGCTGCCTGGAAAAACAGCAGGAAGGAGCCCTGCACCAGGAGTCAGGCGGCCAGAGCCCCAGCCCCTCCCCCTGCCCTCTGGCCCCAGTGTCCTTGTGGGTACAGCGGAGCGGGCGGCAGAAAGGAAGCCGGTCAATGCAGCCTAACGGCAGCCCCGCCCAACCCAGCACTCTTGCCAGGAGTCATTTTTCTCCCAGCGGCAGCAGCCCAGACACCCCTGAACTTGTACTTTGAAACAGGCTATTTTTCCCTCAGTGGTGAAGGATGTCAAGTGATAGGACCAGTTTAATAAAGAAAGTGATGACTGGGACCCCAGCACACATCCTTCACCTACACGCCACCTCCAGCTCCTTCCTTGAGACCTCCGCTAACACGCTGACAGCTGCTGGGCCGTCACGCTCAGCCCACGGAGCCGGCGCCACCCCCCAGGGCACCGTGTGTCACTCCACAAACACCGACAAAGCACCTACTACGCATCGCCCACCATGATCATGCTGGGGACACAGCCACGAGGAAGACCCCGCGGCCCTGCCCCCATGTTAACCAAAGGGATACGTTCCAAGAGGTGACAGACAAGTGTGGTGAGGGAAGAGATTAGGGGCAGTGGGGACACTCTGGGAGGGGCACCCGACCCAGTGGGGGGGGGGGTGGACCCTGGGAAAAGGTCCAGCGGGAATTACTCGGATGAAACCGCAGAAGGGAAGAGGAAGGCCCCAGAAGGCCTCAGAGGCACACAGGGGAATCGGGACTCTCTTCTGGAGATGGAGGGGCACCTCTGGATGGTTTGAAGCAAGACTCGGAGAGATCAAGGACGCCTGAGCCCCTCTGCCTGCAACTCTAGTAGCTGCCACTAGAGAAACGAGCAGGAAACAGGCACAGGGCCCACCTGGCAGGAGAGCTGCTCTCCGGGGCCGGGCACACCTGCGTTCTGTGTGCTCTACTGCCCAGCCCCACGCCTGGCACCCAGCAGGGTCTAGCAACCGGAAAGATGCTGTGAGCGTGGCCGACAGATGGCGTGGATCGGGCACAACCCCCAGAGGGCTGGGGCTGGAGCGGATCATGCTCTAGGATGGGCTTTGGGGCACAGGGAAGTTGCAGGGCAAGAAACGCTGGAGAACTCGCTGTAATCCGCCTTCTAATCCCGCGCAAAGTCCACACAGAATGCTTGACAAATGCTGCCTGGGTACACGCTGGCGCCTGAGGACTTTATTGACTTCTGACAGCTCTACGCGCCCGCCTGAAATATCGCGCCACAGCGCCATTGTCTAAGATTCATGCTTTCTTCAGAGAACTTGGAGCACAAATTTATAACTTGTTGTCAAATAGATGCCCACTGTTCTCTGGAAGGGCAATCCCATTTGGGAAAAATAACCAATAACTCTTCCGAGTTGGAAGATCATTCTCGGGTTGATTTCCCAAAGCACGAAAGAAGAAAAACAAAGAAAAGTGTAATTGCAGAAAACAATAACCCTATAGACATAACCCAATACAGGGCCCATTATCTTCTCCACACTGACCTTTCAATAATTTTGTGATAGATTCTCCCAGAAAGCTTAATTTGTACTTTTAACCACAGGAGTTAGTGGGCCAGAAAAAATTAATTCTAAGCATTGGCTCACAGAGAGAGAAATAAAGGCTTGTCTATTAATTTTTTAAACTACGCCATGCGAAGCCGTGGAACGCATATGTGTAGGGACACCGTGCGAGAGCAACCGGGCACTGCTTTGTGCTGATGCAAATCCACTTTGGGGTGAAAATGTTAGCACGGGGCCTTCGGCAGCCTCAAGGTCTAACCGTGGCACCACCCAGATAGCCCTGGGCTCGTGCTGAGGGCTCCTTCCCCCAGATGGCTTCTCCGGCTGCACACCGGGCCTGAAACAAGCCAAAATTGTTTTAATTCTGCCCCAAGCTCATTACGTGCAAGAGCTTTGGTAAACAGTCCACACATTTCAGCCAGGGAACACTGTTAGACTAACAAAGACCCCCGAAATGAAGCCTGTCATTTTCGAGAACTCTTTTAAAACAAAAACTTGACAAGGCCTTCATAACAGCCTGCCGAGTGTGCGTCAACACGGGACGGATCCCACCGTCGTCAGCATGGGGCAGCACTGCCTAATGGGTTTCACACAGAGGCGAGTCAGGCTGCCAGGGACGTTTCCTTCGAAACACACAAGGCAGGCTTTGGCCTGGGTATCATTCCCCATCAAACCTCGAAGTTTTGGAATCTAACAGATGTGGGTCCAAATCCTGGTCTCCCTAATTATTAGCTGTGCACCCCACGGCACCATCTGTATATTCACCCAACAACCAAGCAGGCGGTGGGATCATTCGCTGTGAGGGGCAGGCAGGAGGAGCGGGTGTGCCGGGCAAGGTATCACCTTGTTGGACCTAAGTATCCCTAACAGGGCGATGAATGGTTAAACACTTGCCCTGCATGACTGCAAGGTACCTGGCAGAGGCTGGTCCATCGCAGGTGCCCTCTAGGTGGTGACAGCATCAGCTGCTGTTGGGTGGAGCCCAAAATCAGCCCAACCCACGAATCTCACAGACTAGGAAACCAAGACCCGAGCTGGGAAGGGCTGTCCCAGAACGCAGGCCCCAGACCCCTGGGCCCAGGATGCTCCGGCCCAAATGCCAAACAACGGGGAGGGTCCTCGCCTTCAAGACCCACAGGAGGTTGGGGCCCCTTGGCAAAGCATAGTCAGGTCACACCTGGGTCATCAGATAAGGAAGCCCTGGGGTCAGTGGGTAGGTCCCCAACAGCAAAGGATATGTCCTGCTAACTCTCCTTATGCAAATGAGGTCTGAGTTTAATTAAGACAGCAGGTACTTGTATTTGCTTACGCGGGAGACAAACTGTTAGGCCGTGAACAAACTTGTCACAAAAATGGAGCTAATGCCCTGCCCTTGTTAGACTTTTGCTGGCACCTGGAACGTGGTGTGAAAACTCCACAGTCTCTGAAACTCGGCTCCCCGGGAGTGGGGTGGTCTTGGGAGTGCCTGAGCTGTGGGCACCCACCCCACCAGCCTAGGAGGCCTTGCCCAAGTAGAACCCAAATAGGACCCAGCGGCTCCACGTAGGAGCGAATGAACCACCACAAAGCCTTCCTCCCCTGAAAAAAACAGATAATGAATTCTTCATTTATACCCGCTCTGGTTGGTACAGGGCAAGCCCCGTGAGACCAGCATTGACAGTCCTGGCTGGCCGCCCTGTTCTGCGAAGCAACACCCATCACCAGCCTCCCCAGGACCAGCCTGGAGCCTGGCCAGGACAGTAGCTCCCCTGAGCTTCCTGCAGTGACCTGTGCCCCCGCTGCAAGATCTGGACAGCAAGGCAGCAGCGATGGCGTGAGGACACGCCGCAGGCACCCAACCTAGAAGCTTCAGGCAGTGGCGTGCACGGTTCACCGGGGGCCCTGGTTTGGATGCAGAGGCTGCTTCCAGAGCGTCTGCAGAGGATCTGAGCCAGCTCTCAGCACACAGACGAGGCCTCATTTCCGGCGCAGAGGCTCCGGTTCTAAGCACAGATAAGAAGCCGAGCGCCCCTTAGGAGGGAGGCGGAGAAGATAATGTTCTCCAGCAAGCCACGGAGAGAGTGTTCAGACGGAACCTGATTAAATTTAAAAGTAGCCCAAAGTTCGCTTTTCAAAGAAGGCCTAGACTCGTGATCAGATGTGGCTATTTTCCAGATGTTTTTGAGAGAAGCCAGTAGGTCGGACTGATCATTACAATAATCGAGCGTTTTGAATTATTTGGTTCAGTGAGCAGTTCCTGAACGCTCCCAGGTGCCAGGCTTTCTGAAGGCGATAGACTGCCCTCTGTGACCTCACAGCGTCATTAAGCAAGGTGTGTTTGAGTAGTGGGGTGCCAGGCGACCCAGGGAGGACCCCAACCCAGCCCGGGGGTCCCGGTGAGCCTCCCCACCTGGGGCGTGCCAACCCCACTGGCTAGCCAGTCCTGGATGCCCTTCTGCCCAGAAGCTTCACGTACACGCTGTTCTAGCAGGAGACCAGGGTGGGGGAATCGGTACCAGAAGCAATTAAATGACCAAGGAGACAGCAAGGCTCGAAGACAGACACATATTGGCATCATTTCTTATTACTATTATTGTGATAACACATAGCAAGAACAGAACTCCCAGACAAGGAGAAAGCAAGCTTCAGGGCATTTTAAAATTGGGCAAATTATAGAGAGGTGAGAGATTAAATGAAAACCTATCACATTACAAATTCAGCCTGCAGTTACTGAGATCATATTTTTTTCATAAGTGAGTCATACCAATAATAACTCCAAGGTCTTTATAATAGTTTGCAATAAACTCTGTGGGACACTCAACCACTTCTCTTTTGAAAAGTTGACATCATAAGCCCAAAAAATAGCCCTTTGACGTTTCTGTCTTCTTTAGGGCAACCAGCTGGGAAAGGGAATACAACACCATCGCAGGAGGCAGTGTGGCGCTTGGCCTCACTGGTAGACAGACAAATTAAAACAACAAGATCCTGTTTCACACCCACCAGAGGGGCAAAAATCAAAATCCCTAACAGCAAGGGTTGGAGAGGGTGTGAAGAAATGGAACTCTCGAGTACTGTGGTGGCGTCAGGAGAACAAACACCCGGGACGGCAATCTGGCAACATCAGGGTGGGCCAAAGGGGCACACGCCAAGGCCCGTCAGCCTACCCAGAGGGGTCCAAGAGCCTCTCCCAGGTGTGTACAGGAAGCATATCTAAGGCTGTCGGTTTTAAAACAGCTCTAAAAACTGTGACATTTGTCCCGTTAAGATGGAGCCTAATCCCCCGCACCCTTCATGGGAGCCAGCCTTGGCGACTTGCTTCTAGTGAAGAGAACGCAGCAAACAGGACGCTGCCTGACTTCTGAGCCAAGATCATAAAAGCAATCCCGTTTTGGCCTGGCTCTTTCGCGCACAGAACCAGATGCCATGTTGTGAGGAAGCCCAGGCCGCAGCACTCCAGGCAACAGCACAGTCAAGGACCTGGCTAGCAGCCAGAGTCACCCTCAGCCACGTGAGTGCACAGCCTTCAGATGACTCCACCCCACATGACGCCAAGTAGAGCAGAGGTGAGCTCCCCCCACCAAGCCTGGCCCAAATTGCAGATTCATAAGCAAAATAAACATTACTGTTTTAAGTTACTAAGTTTGGAGGTGCTTTATTATACAGCAGTGGATGACTGGAACACGTTCACTGAAATATTGTTTGCAAGAGATAAAAAGTGAAAAACAACCTTCCATGAGTAGCGGAATGAATAAACAAACTATAGTTTAGTCCATCCAGTGGAATAGTACACAGCAGTTAAAAATGAATAATCCAGAAAAACAGACAGGTGTGAGTGTGTGTCTGTGTGTGTGTGTGTGTGTTTGTGTGTATGGAAAAACTGCAAAAACATAATGTTTAACGTTTCACAAATTACAAAAGGATATAGCGCGTGGTAATATTTCCATAAACCTTTAAAGTACAAAGCCGACGTTACATATTGTTTATGGATAAGCACGTGTAGTAAAGTTCAAAAGCAAATCCACCAAACTCAGGAGAGCAGCCATTACCAGGGAAGGAGGCAGGGCTTTGGCTATGTCAGTAATATTTTACTCCTTACAAAACAAAAAGAGGGACCCAACACAAACATGGCAAAATGTTAGTAACAGTTAAATCTGGTGGCGGGTCCGTGGGAGCCTTTTATTATCTTTTATTTTCTGTAGGATTAGAGCAGGTCACAAATGCTCATTTCTATGCCGCTCAGCTTGGTTTACACGATGATAGGCTGGTGATGGCATTTCTGGCTGATTCCTCCACTCTCCTGGGAGCTCCCTGAGGCAAGGACTGTGCTCGAGATCGCCACTGCACGCGGTGGGTGCTTGATGGACTTCCCTTTGCCAGGTCGACCAGATAAACCAACAGGCTGCGGGAAGAATGCATTCCCTCCCCTGGTGCATGGGAGCCAAGCAGAGAGCAAAGGAGATGCGCTAATTAACCCCAGGGACTCGGCAGGCCTCAAAACGCAGGATGAAAGACAACTCCACTAAAGAGAAAGAAGAGCTTCCTTCCTCGGCCTGAGGCGCACGGCTCCCCCTTCTCTGCCTCGACACTGTTAAGATTGCAGCTTTGGCCAAACGATATGTCACAAACACAGGCAGCTGCAAATGCAGAACGTGCAGAACATAGCAGCAAATATCTCATTGTAATAACGGCCCAAATGCAGGAGACGGTCTGTCTGAGGAGCAGAAGCGGACAGAAATCAAAAGACTCATCCAGAGGAAGGGGAAGGGGTGGGGAAGGCTGCAGCCAGGCAGGGAGGAAGCTGCTACACGGGGAAGCCTAAGCAGAGGACGAGGAAGCGGGGTGTGGACCACGGCCAAGCCACCGAGGATGGGGTGGGGGGCGGAAGAGAACAGGCAGCACCTCTAACGGCTCAGCGGTACCCGGGCACCAGCCACGGGCCCCCTCGAGCATCCTGTCCCCTGAGCCACGCGCCTCCACCTGGTTGAGCTGCCCTGGGGGGGCGGGGGGGGGGGGGGCGTTCCCTGTTATTTGCAGCCTAGGGCACTCCTAGTCGACAGGGTACAAACTCCAAGTGAGGGGACAACTGGCCATCTTTATTCTCCTTTTTCTACCTTTTCCTATTTTCCAAATGCTATTACCACGATAAGACAATTTTTATGTTTTTCTTTAAGTTGATCCGAGTCTTGGCTAGTAATTCCAGCCCTAGGAACCAAGCCTAAGAAAATAACTACACAGAAGCTAAATATTATGTACATAAAGATGATCACCGCAGCCTTGCCTATAAAACAACAATAAAAAACCTGCTGGAACAAACCTCAATGTTCAGCAATAGGGACACAATTTAGTAAATTGTGGTGCAACCACATGAAAGAAGATGACTATTTGGAAGGCTATAAAAATAGGGAGAGACATTAAGCTTTAGAAACAGGATCCAAAGTGATATATGAATAATACCTACAGAACTGTAAAAAATCTGTTCACAAGGGAAAGGTGAAACACAAAACCCAGGTTATTTGCTGTGGGCAGGGATGGCCGAGCCAGCAAAAGGAGCTGAGAGGAAAGGGAGCGGCCAGGGCCTGATGCGTGGGGAGGGGAGGGGTGCAGGGGGCCGGGGGGGCGGGGAGTAACAGCCTCCTTGCCCAGAAGATGGCAGCTCCAGGCCGCCAGGTTCCCTCAGAGGTGTGGGCAACACAGCCCGGTGAGAGAGGCTCTCGTGGGACTCGGTGGGTGCTGCCCCCTCCCAGGTGCATCCTCACACAACCCCAGGGCGCGGGGCAACCTGATACAAAGAGCCCAGAAGGAATTTCAGAGCATGGGCTCGTGTACTTGAAACTCTTCAGAAAAGAAAGTTTCCCATTAACTTCAAATACCCGTGTTCTCTGAGGATTGAGTGCAGAAAGGGTTTCTGAGCATCTACATCCCTGGCCCAAAATACAAAGTCTAGTCCAGAGACGTGAACCGCCTGTGTTTGCCATATCATGCTTTTCGTGGGAGATTAGACGTGAGGCTCCAACTTCTTACCTGAGATCTCCTCCCTCATCAGATCTCCTGATGTCAGTGTCTGAAATGACCTGCTCACAATTATAATTATTATATTAATGTGGATGACTGTAAAACTCTACCTCGGCTTGCTAAATGAAAACACCAGGGGGCTTCCCTGGTGGCGCAGTGGTTGAGAGTCTGCCTGCCAATGCAGGGGACACGGGTTCGAGCCCTGGTCTGGGAGGATCCCACATGCCGCGGAGCAACTGGGCCCGTGCGCCGCAGCTACTGAGCCTGCGCATCTGGAGCCTGTGCTCCGCAACAAAGAGAGGCCGCGATAGTGAGAGGCCCGCGCACTGTGATGAAGAGTGGCCCCCGCTTGCCACAACTAGAGAAAGCCCTCGCATAGAAACGAAGACCCAACACAGCCATAAAATAAAAAATAAATTAATTAATTAATTTTTAAAAAATTTTAAAAAAAAACAAAAAAAAAAACAAACACCAGGCTGCCAGACCTTCAAGAAGAAATTAAACTGTTAATGTGTTAAAGACTATTACATCCCCAAAGACATTACCATAGAATTTTCCCCGAATTTCAACAAGGCAAGATGCTGGACTGTATTGGAAACCTCTGTGAATTGACTAATTATAGTTAGTAAGGCCATCATCTTCCCATGAAATAGCCTTTTCTGTTTTCCAACAGAGCTTTCGACAATTCTAAAAACTGTTCGTTTGAAGACTCCCTGAGAAGGAGATCACATTATAGGGCAGACAGTGAGAGGCAGGCAGCAAAGAGGCGAGGCATCAGGAAGCCAGAGAGAGGAACCCCCCACGGAGAGGGGAACAGAGCTTCCCCGGAGCGTGGCATTTCAGGGCCGGGGTCCCACGTGAGAAAACAGGAGAGGGGACGGGATTCACGTTAGCTGCGGCGTTGAGACCGCTCCCCCGCCCGCTCTGCCCGCATGGCTGATGCCGGCAGGGGGGAGACTTCCACTCAGTACGGCCTGCGGTGACCCCTAGGGCTGTCCCAGGTGTGTGTCCCCGTCACACATCCTGCCTTTTACGCACGTGGCTGAGACTACGGCACCATTGCTCAAAGTCGTCACTTTTAATAGATGCAGGGAAGTGGGAAAGTGAATGCAGGGCCGTCATTGTGTGCATAATGTACAAAATCACGGGCAGTGAAGAAGCAGGATGTGAGGAATTCAGTAGTGACCTTCATGCCAACCTAAAAGTACATGCACGGAGTTTAAGTGTCGGGGCCCAGCGCGGGGAGAAGGTCACCATCACAGAGACAATGGAAGGTAGACGGCGGGGGCCGGGAACAGCTCAGGGTCACTGCGGCCCCGGAGAAGTCGGGCGGAAAATGCGATGGCGGCTCTGTGTCTGTCACGCAGACAGACCAGGCAGCGTCGAGGTAAAGGCTCGCTCTCCCGCCTCGCAGGCAGACGCAGCCGGCACAAGGCTCGGTCTCTAGCACCCCTACCCGCAGGACGAGGTAATGCTTACAGCTCTCCTTCCTGTGGGAGGGAGATGCTCACAGCAGCCTCGGGGCAGGCGCAGGGGCAGGGCCACGGCTGGAGCCACAGCCTGGAGGCTCGGGGCCTTTCGGGGCAAGTCACCCAGGTTGTGGGAAAGAGCCTGGCCCCAAACATGGCTCCAACTCTAGCTCTGCAGGCCTGAGGTCCTCTGCCTCCCCAACTCGCTGGGTGATGGGAGACTGAGGAACTCAAAGCCCCCAGCATGTGCTAAGTGTCCTGCTAAAGCGCTCCTCCCTCAGCTGGTGTCGGCACAGGCCCGGCACAGGAGATGCCCACAGGTAATAGGTCGCACCCCTGCTCAAGATAGGTGGTTTCCTGCAAAGTTGAACATACAATGACCATACAACCCAGGAGTTCCACTCCTAGATATTTACTTGAGACACGAAAACAAATGTCCACAGACAAACGTTCATAAAAGTCCTAACTCTAATAGCCCCAGATTGGAAACAAACCAAATGCCCATCAGCAGAAGAACAGATAAACAAATTGTGGCATTTTCATGCCATGGGGTACTACTCAGCAATAAAAAGGAATGCACTACTGGTGCACACAGCAATGTGGATGAGCCTGCAAAACATTACATCGAGTGAGAGAAGCCAGACACAGAGATTGCATGCCGCATAATTCCATTTACGTGAAATTCTAGAACAGGCAAAACTAATCTATAGTAACAAAGCAGATCAATGGTTGCCTGGGGCTGGGGTTAGTAGGAAGAGGGTAACTGATAAAGGACACTGGGAACTTTCTGGGTCGTGGAAATGTTCTGTATCTTGATGGTGCGGAAGGGGTGGATGATTGCACAAGTGTACAGATCTGTCAAAACTCATCCAACAGCACACTTAAAATGGGTGCCCTTCATTACATGTAAATTGCACCTTAATAAAGATAATCCAGTTTTTTAAAAATGTAAAACCTCTCTACTTCATTATGAATAAAATCCCACCTACTGTACCGCACAGGGAACTCTGCTCAATATTATGTAACAACCTAAATGGGAAAAGAATCGAAAAAGAATAGATACATGTATATGTATAACTGAATCACTTTGCTGTACACCTAAAACTATCACAACACTGTTACTCAACTATACTCCAATAGAAAATAAAAAGTTAAAGGAAAAAAAAAAAAGGAATAAATAAATAAATAAATAAAACAGTGCCTAGCAAAAAAATAAAAATAAAAAATAAAATCCTAAGGCCCAATCATGTCCTTCAAGGCCTCTCACAATCTGGTTCCTGCCTAAATCACCACCCTCAACTCACACCACTCTCCCCTTTGCTAATATCCCAAATCTAAGGCAAACTGTAGGGAACTCCCTCATTTTCCCAATGAGAAGATTAAAAACAAAACAAAAAGGACAGAGGCCATCTTGAACATATATACTTGTAGAGATACTGAGGAAATAATCAAATATCTATATGTATATTTAATTTATTAACTTACACACATGCATATTTAGAATCACCTATTATGACAAATGCAGAAATACTGTATCCTTCCACTGCCATCCCTAGGCATCCTCAAGAACAGTGTATTCACGACTCCAAGGGGACATTTCTACACGTGTCCAAAAGGGAACCCAATGGTTACTAAGCACCTAGTATAGGGCACTGCCTTGAGCATTTGCAATGAACATTTCATTTAAACCTTCACAAAACCACAAGACGTAAATATCACTGCAGTTCCCAAACTTTGCACCAAGGCACCCCAAGGCACACCAGCAAATTCACCAGGGTGAGTGTCAAGAGATATTTTAACTTTTTAAAGGAAACACAGTACTATCTGTTGACACCATGCAGACTGCTAGCTGAGGTAGTTAACCGTTTCAACGTTAGATCGTTCTGCATTTCTCTATTCCATGGTCATATCTATGCAAAGCTGGGTTTTCATCAGAGGTTCTGGGATAAAAAGCAAGTATCACATGAAAATCAAGGTGGAACAGGACATGAGGGTGGCAGTGCCCAGCCCGCCCCTGACATTGGAGAACTTGTGCGTGTCCAACAGGTGCCGAGTTGTTAGGACACAAATACTTAAGCTGTTTGGCCCGAACTCCTTAGTAAACAGGACCACTGAGGGGCTTCCTTTGGCCTGGAGAAAGGTGGGAGACGTTACTGTGACACTAAGAGTGTTGTAAACTGAGACCCTCTGCACCATTTTCTCTATTTTACAGATGGGGAAACTGAGGCACCAAGCGATTGCTCACCCAAAACCACAGAGCTAAGAAGTTGGGGTCCAAGCCCAGCACAAAGCAATATGGCCTTCACAGATGCATTTACTGCTAACTGGTTTATCAAAGACTGTGTGTATGAGTGTGTGTGTGTGTGTGTGTGTGTGTGTGTATGAGAGAGAGACGGGCTGGAACAAATTAAGTGATAGACAAAATATCAAAAGATCTGCTTAAACTCTGTGGTCCAAAATTAAAAAGAGTGTCCTGTAACTTGAGAAACTTCAACAGACTCAACTATACAGGAAACACCTCCTCTGAGGACAACCTGAGGACGAGCCTGACCTTGCATCTGTCTCCCTTCTTGCCACACCAACCCCCAGCCCCAGCCTCCGTGCCCCACTGCCTGCTCTGCCCCCTCCAGTCTCGTTCCTGAGTCCTTCCCTCACACTTCCAAGCTCAGCCTGCATGTTGTCTTTCCATGGGTTCTCCCCTACCCACTGGCCATTTCTCTCTATTTCCCAGTGAACAGCACTTTGCTATTTATAATTACCTTGTTAATGAATTAATTTATTAGACTGCGAGCTAGGTACAGCGGCCCCACATGGTGTCTGGCACCCCGCAGGCCCTCAATGAGTATGGCTGCCATTACCAATGGCTGTCTTCCCCTGGGCCCGCAGGGTCAAGAGCCACACCTGAGCAGCATAGTGGAGGCCGTGTGCGCTGGCCTCCATCCTCCCCTGGGAGGCCCTCGAGCAGCTCCAGATGCCACGAAGCAGCTCCCTGAGGCCAGGGATTGGCCTCACATGGTTGATGGAGGGGCTCTTTTTCCTGACCTCAGTGGCTGTCATCCTCAAAATCTCTTTTAAAACAGCTTTAACTACCTCCCTCTGGAAACTCAGAAGGGCCCTGGCCCCGAGCGTTCTTATTTTAAAACACTTGTTTTCTAAAATGGTAAACTTTTTCAGCTACTGCAAACAATTAAAATCCAAAGTGATCCATGGGGAGATGGAAGGGGGGTGGGTAATTATTATCAACAAAACCAATGAGAGGGAACAAATGTATTGGGCCAAGAATCTAATAAAACAAGTAGGAGAATTCTGGCGCGGCTCTGCGGGAAGCAAATTACTCTTCTGCGTCTTCACAGACAATACACGGGAGAGGCAATTTATTAACTTGTGCCATGTTGGCCTCAACATTAACCCGTATCCCTAAAGTACTTAACTCTTACCCAGGAAACTGCTTACTTAACTTGCTTTAGGACACGCAAGGCCAATGTAGGCTTGCAATTCACAGCTTCAAATTCAATTTAAAGGGATCCCTGTTCCAATTTCCTGTAGAAAGTTACTCCGTGTTCTAATACATCAGTGTCAGGAAACACGGGCTTTACTTAATTTCTTCTCATTATTCATACAACCAGGGATCACCCAGAGCAATTTCTCCTCCTTTGTGTGCCTAACAGCAATGATGGAGCTTTTACTTTTCATCTTTTCAAGTGCCAGCTGCTCTGAGGTCTCCCCTTCCCTCCAAAGCACGCCCTTTAGGGACCCTTGCTCAGCCTACTGGGGAGCTCTGCGTGGTGACATAGCTTGGGACAACGACATTCAAGTCTGCCAATATCTCTGATGCATATTCTAAAAGGCAATGCAGAGTCAGAAAGCATGGAGACCAGCCCCAAGCCACCATGTCACCTTAGGCCAGACACATCTCCCCACGGCCTCAGATTCCTCACTTGTGAAATGACAGGCTGGGCCCGGATCACTGAGTCCCCATCCTGATAAGCCATGGAGCCATTTGCTCCAAGGCAGCCATGTGAGGAAGCCCACATGAGACAGATAATGCAGAACTATGCGGGGCGTGGGGGGGGGAGGGTGCTCGAGCCCCCCAGCTCACCCTCCCTGGAGGCAGCCCCCGAAAATTTCCATGAAGCCCTCAGAGCCCCCAAAGCACAGGTTGCAAACCAACAATCTGAGTTATCTCGACAGGACCCTCCAATAAAATAAGTCTAGTGCTCTGAGTTTCCTTTGCACAAGCAAAACGCTCTTAATAGGACTGGAATGGAAAAATAATTTATGCATTTTATTTCCTATTTAATGCATTTATGTATTTTCTACGATAAGCATACATTATTTTAATAATCGGAAGAAAACAAACATTATTAAAAAGAAAATAACTCACATAGCTTTAAAAAAAAAACAAAACAAAACACCCGAGGCACAGAAGAGACCAGCCAGGAAGGTTTTTGTACTCTTCCAGCGTCATCTGCCAGCGTTAACAGCTAATTGCTTTCGTCCCTTCAGAGCAGCAAAATACCACGGTGTCTGGAAAGGTCTGATGAGTCACCCAGTGCCCTGCGGCTCTCTGCTGCGTCACTGAGTCCTGTGCAGGCCTGCGTAAACACTCATAACCCCAGCTGCCTTAGGCTTTAGAGACTGGGGGCGGGGGCACCGGAAGGAAAAGAACCGGCACTAAGAGGATAGGGGCTCTGTGGAAGCTTCCAGAGAGACCTTGGCCTTCCCACACCTCCGGATTCTTCACCCCTAACATCCCCCACACAGGGCCAGGCAATACTGGAGCTCAATATACGTACAAGTGGGTTTTCAGTAAACGCAGGCATTTTTAAGCCCCTAAATTTTGATTACATTTATACCTAAATCTAGGGAGTCTACAATAAAGGAGGAGAGCCCTACAATAAAGGAGTGGGCAAAGCTATCTGAAGTCGGGCTTGCTACACCCGTTCCCTATCTGCTCTTAGGGGCTACATTATCACAGGAGCCTCGGAAGAGGTCTCCCCAGGCGGGTTTCCCTCCAACCGCATACACACCGGTACACGAACTCTCCATGGCTCCCACTTCTTATACGAGACACTCGAGATCCAGCCACATGCCCCACAAAGCCCCGACCCCCCACTACAGGCCACCACCATGTCCACGGCTCCCCACCCCAGACCCCTCCTCACCATCTGATGTGCAGGCATCTGTGCTCTGCACCCAAGGGCCTTCAGCCTGCAGTCTCTCTCCCACCTCAACCACCTCCCGACCCCCAGGCCCAGCTCACCTGTCCCCTCCCGCCCCCATCAGGACTGGCTCTCTTCCTCGTTGCTCCCCGACACGCGGTTTACGCCAGCCAAGGGTCCTTCCTACAGCCCACATTATTATAATTGTCTGGACATTCACCAGACACCATGAGCGCTCAGGGGAGGGCCTGGCACATCTCTGTCCCCACTCCAATCTCTGGCACCCAGACTCAACCTAGCAATACTGGGCATCGGGGCCTGTTTGGTCACCAAAGTGTGAAACTGTGGTCCCCACTCTTAATAACGTTTATGCTTCTGGGGACAGCTGCCTCCAAAGCCTCCAGAAAGGACATAGCCAGAGCTCCCAGAGCACAGGTGGCCTGGAAGGTTTCTCTGATTTGCATGTAATAAGCAGCCATCAGTAGCAGCTGCCCTGGGAATGCACCAGCTTCCAACAAGGGCGCCCTGAAGGAGGAATCGAGGGAGCCCACGACAGCCAGCCAGGAGGCCAGCCTCGCTGATCGAAGCCAAGCTGACTCTCCAATCCCCATCTCACCTGAGCTGGGAAGGTGAAGAGCGCTTGGAATTAAAAGTTTTTCCTCACTGCCTCCTGGACTATGAGAGGTACGTGGGCCTGAGAGTAAACAGGGGGCTTATTCATGTCAAAGGAGAACAAGCACCCCCCAAAATGGGAGCACATCAATAAGAATCTGAAAGCAACTTTGCAGGAATATAGGACGCAATGCAAATTAAATGTCTGAGCACTGCATATATATCAGTATATATATACCTAATCTCTGAGAAACTCTTTGGTTACTATTACGACGTTAACTGCAGGCTCTGCCCGGCATCGATCTTCTTCCCCTGCAAGGACTTCAGCAAACTTTGTCTTCTGTGCTTAACTCACTCCACTCCCAAACTGCAGCCACCATCATGCTGAATCCACACAACGCACGCCTTGGGGCTTCCCTAACAAGTTGGGCTCATCACAGGTCCCCACCTTTGGTCCTGCTCAGGGGCCCTCTGCCCAGGCAGCAATTCTGAGTCACAATGAGGAAAAAAGAAGGGAATGGAGAAAGGAGGGGACCCATCTACAGATCTAATGCAGAGTCTTTAAATCATGTTTCACATCTGCCCAACTGCCCTGAGCCTGCCCCTTCTTTCTCTATCCCCACGGTGTGCCATTCATTCACTCACGACATCAATGCCTAGCCAGCACCCACTCTGTGCAAAGCAGAGAGCACGGGAAGTGCAAACGCGGCCCCAACCTTAAAGAACCCAGTCCAAAAGGACATGAAGATGATCAGGGGACCCAGGGCTGCGCACATACGACAGGCACAAATTCTGGAGGTGCATGGGGTGGGGTGGGGATTAATGAAGCTGGGTGGCATGGATTCCTGCTCTGCCACTGGTAGCAGCCTGACCTTGGGCAAGCCGCCCAGGAGGAACCTGGTACCTGCTGCCACACATGCATTTCCCACTCAACTCCCAGCTCCTCACACTAAATACAGACACCACCAGCTTAAGTCTCAATTTCTTCAACTACAAAATGAAGACAGAACACCTAAAAGTGGCTCCTGAGAAAGCGGGGCCGATCCACATGAAGATCCACGCGCACGGTGAACAGTCAACAGCTGCTGCTTTCACTGCTCTTATTACGTCACTGAATTGTCCCACACCCCCTGCTGGGTGTATGACGACCAGGACACACACTTGCCCTGTGCTCCTCCAGCAAGCCCACTCCATCAGTACTCAGCAGCCCAACCGGCCTCCAAAGCCAGTCACTCCAGGTCTCAGTGCTGGCACACACCTATCGATGTGAGAACGAGGACTTCAGACTTCCCTTCTCCGCCCTTTGCTTTGAACTTGGGCCCCACACGTCTTGATTGAGCTGGAGCCTCAAAGCCTTGGGAGAATCCAAACATGTGACTTACTCAGCATGCGAGGGTGGAAAGAACACAGGCTTTGGAAGTAAACAGTCGTGGACCCCAGTCCCAACTCCTCCACCTGCCAGCAGCAAGCTCCTAGGCCCTCTGAGCCCTGGGGCCCTTGACTGTAGGATGGGCAGACCATCAACATCTCAGAGTTTGGGGAGGATTGATCCTGTGTGTGATGCCAAGCACTGAGCTGGGAACATGGTGGGATCTCAGCCAATGGGACTTATCATCCCACCAAAATTCAGTCTCACCTGGAGTTCTGGTGATACCAGATGCAGCCCATGGTAAAGTCTGCACCAGCATGGGCCCCTTCTCCTCAAGACACTTCATCAGGCAAGGCAGAAACCAGGCCAACGGGAATTAACTTAATGCTCCGTCTGGCAGTGCTTCCCTAGGTCCGTCATCCATTCTATTCCCTGGGAGCTGCCAGCCAAGCAAACTGGAATATTGATCGCCGCAATCATCTCGATGGAAGTCTGAGGGCCAAGCACTTTATGTGCGTTTCAATTAGAAGAGTAGGCTGGCCATTCTAATTCCACTTCATTCCAGCCAGCTTCACCCTGGGCAACAAATGGGCTCCGAAAAAGTTGAGTTAATCAGCAATCTATTAATGGAATCACACCTCCACAATGATTTTACATTATCATTTCAAAATGATGCATATTCATTCTCCATCTTGAATTTTAAGCACAGGGAAGGAACCAGGAGTTACCATGGCTGCGCGAAGCTCCGGGCACCACTCAGGGCTGCCATCTTGCTGACTGTGCAAAGCAGCCCTGCAGGTGGAGTGGTACTAGCCTCACTTCACAAGACACGGGAGAGAGAGGCCAAGGGCCTTCCCTAGGCCCCAGGTGGACCCGCCGCTCAAGGACAAGTCCGCTAGCTTCTTCCAGGAGTCCCACTGACCCCAATAATTCCGAAGGCTTCTGCCTCCAGCTCACTCTCTCAATATTTGGCCTTAAGTGCTTTGGTTGGAAAGGCAGCTAGGTCCTTCTAATTCGACTGAGCCCAAGTCAATTTGCAGTTGCGCTGGCTACTCCCCAAGATTCAGAGATGAGTGAGGAGTGGCTCTTCCAGACCCAGGACAGGGGACCTGGGGGCATGAGGGCAGAGAGGAGGAGACCCAGTTTTCTCTGTACATCCTTTGTCTCCTTTGATTTCTTTTAATAGCCTATTTTTTTTCAAGTTATTTAAACTAAAAAAATTAAAAACAGTTCACTCATTTCTTTTGAATTTTATACCAAATTCATGTATTTCTACTCTTAAAAATAAGTTTTCTAATGACATACATAAAAATGGTTTCTTCCTCCTGAGGAAGCTTACAGTCAAATAGGGGAGATGAGATTCGATCTACAGGAAAAACTTCATTCACCCCAACAGCCATTTATTGGGCTCTTGTGTTATGGAGGCCCTGAGCTCGGCCAGACAGGTCACAAATGCAGTGAAACTCAGCTGTCAGTTCCTCCGAGAGGGAAGGACCTGCACAGTGCTGCTGCCTCGGTTTCATCCCCGTGGCATTTTATTTCACGGTGGTCACAAGGTGTTAGTAACTTCCCTGCTCGCTTAATGACTTCCTCTGGAGGTTGCGTGCAGAGAAAACTGATTCAGCGTCGGGAAAGCTCATTTCGGCGACTCTGCAGGAAGAGCTGGGGTGACACCTGTAATCCTGTCATTACCTCATTTAGCTAAAGTTAGTTTGCAGATCACAAAACCACTTAAAAGGGCCCTGGAGATCCGTCGAACCTTCCTGTTCTCCCAATAAGAAACCAAAGCCAGAGCTGGCCTGACTTCTCAGGGTCTCAGCTGGTAAACGCAGACCCACACGTGGACTCCCGGCCCTGACAGCCGGCTCACCGCTCTCCCCACCCCCATGGCTCACCTGTCTTGTCCCCGTCCACAGTAATAACTGCACAAAGAAATGAGTCACTTGCTCACCCAGATCATGCCTGTAAAATCAGAAGGTTGTTTTTTTAGGAAAAAGTAATAACAAAGGCAGGGGGGGTGTCTTAAATAAAGCCTGTCCTTCCTGACATGATGGATGGAAAGCTTTTGGGCGTGAGATGGAATGGTGTGTGATTATACCGAGCTAATAATGGCTGTCACATGTCAGGAGAGCAGATGTCACTACCTTTTGACAGAGGGCACTTGGAAGAAGAAGTTACAAAGAGAAAGCTTTCCCTTTACTTTCTGAGGGGTAGAATAATAATTCACCTGAATTGTCAAGACTTGTTCAGGGTGGCATATGTGTAATAAAGGGAGGTTCCAGAGCTCCCGTGCCATCACAGGCATTCATGGCAGCAGCAGTCATCACTGGGTTTTAAAAGCCCCACACGATTGAGCACGAGTCCTTTCCAGCACTTACTACTCCTTCCCCAGCACCTACTAATGCCAGTCAGACCCCAGAAAGGTGCACCAAGGAGAGTGAGCTAGAGCCCCTCCCAGGAGTCATGCTAAAATGACACCCCGAGGGAATTCCCTGGCAGTCCACGGTCCAGCAGTTAGGCCTCGGCACTTTCACTGCCGTAGACTCGAATTTGATCCCTGGTTGGGGAACTAAGATCTCACAAGCCGCACGGTGCGGCCAAAAGTAAATAAATAAGATGACACCCCAAAATCCAGGGAGAAAATGGCAAGCGCCAGCACACAGAGGATGAGCTGAACTAAGAGGGCAGAGCGCAGCTGGGGAAGGAGGAGAGAGGCCGGGGTGTGAGTTACGGGCAATTCACCATCCGCAGTTTCTTGTCCTCGCCAGGACTTTTCAATTCCTCCATATGAACATGTTTTTCTTTTAGAATCAGAAACAAAGTGAAAAGCCAAAGAAATAAAAAAACTGTAAACAAAAAAAAAATTTTTTAACGCACCACAAGAGCCTACTGGTCCAAAGCTACGAGGAGAAAGAAATGATCGATTCCAGCAGGGGGTGAGGAGGGCCATCCAGCAGAGAGGGAACTCGTGGCAGCCCAGGAAGGCAAGGACCTGCCTCGTGAAGAACTGGGGATGCAGGGACGTGGGCCCTGGGGTCACTTCTGCCAGGGCAGAGAAGCGTAAGACGCTGCGGGGGGGAGAGGTGTCTTGCCCCCATAACACCTAGGACCCGTGGGCAGGACTGGTCTGAGACCCCCTGAAGCAACCAGAGAAAGCCATAAGCAAGGAAATGCTTAATTAGGCCGTGCAAGGGGGGGATCCACGCGGGCCCGAGGCCACCTAGGAGGCAGTGCAGATGCTCAGACGAGAAGGGACTGTGGGAGGGAGGGAGGGAGGCCCCGCCCCGGGACGGAGGGGGGCCCCGCCCCGGGACGGAGGCCCCGCCCCGCCCCGCCGGGGGGGGCCCCGCCCCCACCCCCACCCCCACCCCCGCCCCGGGAACGGGAGCAGCCGCCGATGCGCCCCAGAGGCCCAGAGGAAATATTATAGCAAGACAAAAACTGAATTATGAAATCCGCAAGCAATAATTAGTTTAAATTACTACTTCTACTTGAATAATTAAACACGCTTATTTTCACTCACTGATGTTTTATTCATTACCATACATCTTTCCTGAAAGTTGTTTTTAACGTGAATATTCTTTTATTTGCAAAGATCCCACAGAGATTTACTATGCTAATTTCAATCCTTTCTTCTAAAATAAAAACAACAATAACAAAAACACTCCAGATTATCATCCATTAGCGACTGCTGTGTGGGGTCCATTATCAACTTAAGTCATAGCAACTGGCTGGAAATACTGTGGGTTGTGATAAAGTTATTCACACACCAAAGCTTCCTTCCTTTCAAATTCACCGCTGAAAGGACGATATTTAAATAAGCTCGAAATGACTATGGAAATAAAAAGACCCGAGTGCAGGAAGACCACTTAGGCACCGGCGAGAAGAGCCTTTTGCTTTTTATTTTTATCACGCCCTCTATTAATGAAAATGTTTTTGCATTTCCACAAATAATGTTTGGATTTTATAAGTCTTATTTTTACACCCTGGAGCTAAGATACCCATAAGCACAGTAATAAAGGCTTAAGGTTTTTATTAAGTAAAGTTACCTTTGGGAATAAGTACTAACTTAAATATAATCCATGAACTAACTCTTCCCTGCTGGGCTATTAGCTGGTATTGGCTGAATGGCAAAACTCCAAATGTGAGCTAATGCCAACAAGCTGGGCCTAAGTCAGGCCCTGAACAAACAGAAAGGAGCAACGTTGCCACCACTATAAACCAGCTCCACGAAGGCCCAGAAGCCAGTAGCCCTCCGAGGGGACCACAAAGCCTACTTACTGTGCAGGCACGCGGGCTGTTCCGCAGAACTGACAACAGCTGGACTCAATGGATTACTATGACAAACATCAAGGAATGCGACTCTGCAGTAAAGTGTGTGTGTGTGTGTGTGTGTGTGTGCGTGCGCGCACACGCTCTTGCGTGCACATGCGCGCACACACACGTACCCCAGCCCTGTTACTCAAGTACGGGCTTCTCCAGAGGAGCAGCACCTGTCTTGGAACTGGCAAGTCCTCGCTGAACATTTGTTGAGTGAAACTAAGTATCTGAAGATTTTTTTTAAGGCCCCAACTATATCTCTCTTTCCCCCAACCTCCTTTAAAAGCAATCAGTCACCCATCCCAAGAATGCGACCAAGGTGCAGCACCCACCTCCCAAGCGGAACGTAAGTTACCCTCTGAACCTGGCAGCCCCACTGCCTTTCCCCTGGTGTTTTCCTTCCCTTAACATAAGTAAACGCCAATGAGTATTTTTCACACGGGTTGCAACCAGTCTTCTGGAGCCACGGGAAAGTGGATTACTCAAAAATTTGAAGTTGCCAAATCAAAAGTGACCATCTACTATACAGATTTATGAGCCGTGGCACCAGTTTGGCCTTTGGAAAATGAAGGGACTCTGAAGGCCACAGGCCGGGGCTCAGCTGATTCCAGAACGCAACATCATCTGCGTCATCATCGTTAGAAGCATCCGGAAAGCAGAGCAGAGCTTCTGCTGGGCTTCTGTTTCTGTGGCAACAGCTTCACTGGCCTGTCACAGAAAGGAATGGAAGGAGGAAACCGGAGGGGGAGAGGGAGAAGAGGCAAGGGGGGGTGGAAAGGAGGAAGAGCTAAGAAGAGGGCAAACGGGGACAGGACGTGGTGGAAGGCGGGGGAAAGTACAGAAAAAGACAGCGAAAGAAAGGATGCAGGAACGTGGGGAGGGGCGTGAGAGAAGGAAGGGCAGGGAGGGGAGGAAACATCAGAAGCTGGGGCTTCAGTCAGGCCAAATCACCTACAGATGTGCTTCTATCTGTCCGCAAAGAATGTTCTAGTTTCAGTCATTAAATGGAACGCATTTCAACTCTCAGTTAGTGCCTCAAGACACGCTCAATTATCTGATAAACCCCAGGAAAGCTGTGTAAAAACGTCAATGCAGTGAGAGGTCTGACTCCAAACCTTCACTAATGTCAACATCCGCCCAAAGGTCTGGCTGGGTTAAATCCAGAAGGAAAAAAGAAAAGGCCCCGGAGACCTGTTATCACTAACCTACAACCATTAGGACAGGGGCCCACTGGTGCCCGATAAGCGAGCGTGCTCGCTGAGCCGCATTAACGGGCAAACCTGCTGGTCCTGCTCGTGATTCCACAAGGAAACAGGTCTTGAAAACCAAGAAGTGTCCAGCTTGAGCTTGGCTGTAGGGCTCTGACAGGGGACACCAGCCAGGGACTGGGGGACAGGGGGTGGGGGGCCTCAGTGCAAGGAGCTCAGAATAAGTGGCCAGGACAAGATTCAGTCCACTCCCTGTCCCCCCAGCGCCCCCCAATAGCGGATAATTAACAAATAAAAATAACAAGCGCTCTAAATGCAACATGGGATCCTGAAAGAGAAAAGGACATTAGGGGAAAAACTGGTGAAATCCCAACAAAGTCTATAGTTTAGTTAACGGAATTATACGGATGTTAACATCTTGGTTTTGACAAACGCCACACGGTAAGCTGGGGACGGGTACACAGGAACTCTCTGGATTACAACTCTTCTATAAATCTAAGATTATTTTTAAAGTTTCCAAAGAAAAACAATGAGGTCTGTTTAAAAACAAGACTCCTGTTTTTCTCACACTGATTTATTTTTTTCATACAAAACCAATGCCCTTGATAGGGTTTAACTAACATAAAGCTTTACTGGAAGGCTGGCTGAAACATTACAGCCAAAGCTGTACTCCTGCAGGAAAAGTGAATTATTGAACTTGGAACGTGCTAGCAGTGTCCCTGCGCTTTGGACCTGGGATATAAGGAGTGACGTGTCTCCGTGCATCAAGGAGCAAGGGTTCTGTCTGACAGAAATAGAACAGCTTTGAAGAGCCTGCCTTTACAACCTCTTCACACTCCACACTCCGGATTCCCTGCCTCCTGAGCCTTCTCCAGAGAACCTCGCTCCCCTCGCTTTATGGGTCCAACCCACCAGCCCTGCCTAACAGCCCTGCCTAATCTGCACGCTCCTCCACACCTTCCAGCCTTCGCACAGTCTATTCCCTCTGCCCGAATGCTCTTCCATCCCTTTGCTGCTGAACAACGTCTACCCATCCTCTAAGACCCCCTGTGACTCTTGCTGAAACTGCGCCCCCAGGGCTATCCTTTGTGCCCCATGCCATCTTATCCTCCACCCGCCAGAGCAGTTATGATGCACTAGAAGTATACGTCCACCTGTTTCTTTCTCCCGAAGAGGCCAGGAGTCTATCAAGGAAGGGCGAGATGCTCTATTCATCTCTGCATCCCACTCCCATCCCCAGCACCCAAGTGTTGGAACAGATACTCAATGAATGAAAGCCTAGGAGTCAAGAATATGGGCAATTCTTTTAAAAGAGAAAATACCAGTATACAACCTTCCATCTTCTGTTAAAGGGTCAAAAAGGTTCTATTTGTAAGAAGTGAAGGAAGCAAGCCCTTTTAAGAGAAACAGATTTTTGTTACAGAATGATGGGTCCATTTCCACAGACAACACGAGTCCCGCACGAGTATCCTCTTCTGACCGGAGAGCTGAAAAGCTTTTCAAAGGTTTTGGTTTCCTTGACAACAGCATTGCTGGAGACAAGCAGGGAAATAATTAAAAAGTATGTTCTCTTTGCTTCGAACTCCTTAAGTGTTTATAGGCAATAATGAGCAGGCCAGGCTCAGCGTGCACGGCGTCAGTACGGACGAGCCGAGGACACGCAGGGGCACCCCGTCCTGCCACCCCCTCCAGCGGGGCCCCCTCTGAACCCGGGGGCCTGGGTGAGGACCTGCCCAGGACCACATTCATCAAGGGAATCACAGCCCACACAGGTCTGATTGGCAACAACTGCGCTTGCCAAGTGCCAGGTCTCGGGCCGCGTTTAATCCTCACAACAGTCCGCTGAGTCGGGTACGTATTCTTAGCGCCATTTGGCAGGAGAGAAACTGAGGTGCAGAAAAGTGAGGAGCAGCCCAGGCCACTCGGCCCAGGCCACTCGGCCCAGGGGTCCCGGGGAGAGCGCACGAGCTCCTCAGGCTGACTCTACACAACTGCCCCCAGCCCCCGCTCTGACCCTCAGATCTCATCGCAGGGCAGCCAAGGCCCTGGAATAAAATGCCTGTGCCCAAGCCCCGCCGTCCTGCCAGCCCACGTCCCCATGCGGGACCGCTTGCTGTGGCTACGCCCAGGCAGCAAGCCTGGGCATCCCTGCGCCCCGGCCCCGGGGCCGCGAGGACACGCACAGCCATGCCAGCCCGCCCTAGGGCGGCGCTCAGCCCTGAACTTGATTTACGTGCCTCCTTCTCCATTCGGGGTGGCTTTTCGTGGTGTGTTTTGTTTTAACAGCTTTACTGTATTCGTGTCTTTTATAGTAAGCCTCCTCAAATCTTTTCTCGATTTATGATTTATAAACAAATAATAAATAAACAAACATACAAGCTGCAAGCGTCGGCCCAAGCCCATTACCTGAGAGTGTACAGGCAAACATTTCAACAGATGGGGAACAATCATTGCTTTGATTTAGTGTCCAGCTATGATCTTCGAAGCCCTTTCCAAAGCCCAGCCACCTCTGCAGGGATGCTTCCTGCACGGATTGGAGGTGGGGGACGGCGTCAAGGCGTGTGGACAAGACCAGCCCCAAGAGCCTCCGTGCCCCTGAGGTCCAAGGAGGCCCACAAAAGTGCGGCAGACCGAGTAGGTGTTATTCATTCATTCCCAAATGTTTTTTCAGCACCTACTATGTGCTCAGCTCACCTCCCAGAAGGGAAGATACAACAAGGGAAGAAAATAAACTCCCTGCCATCATGGAATTGCTATTAGAGTTCTTCTCATTTCACAGATGAACTAGTTAAGACTCACGAAGATTAAGGGCCTCGCCAACACACACATGACTACTTTCTGGAGTTCCCAAGCAGGAAGGGGGCAGGGAACAACCCCAAAATGCAAAAGCAGAAAGAGGGGAGATCAAATACCAGCTCTGTGCTTAGGAGCTACACATCCTTCAGTGCCCCTCTCTGCTCCTCAGTTTTCTCATCTGTAAAATGGACATAAGGATGCTGCTAATGATGGTGCCAGCTTACATTAGGGAGCGCCTGCTGTATGCTCGCCAAAGAGTTTTCCATGAGTTTCTTGTTTAATCGTCAGATGACTGAGATGGATGCTATGATTACCCCTGCTTTACTGATGGAGAAGCTGAGGTCCCAAGAGTTATGTAACTTAACCAAAGCTGCACAGTTAGAAAGCACGGGGGCCAGGGTTGAGCACACACCCTCACCCACCACAGTGAGACTCGAGCTCGGCTGACTGCCCTGTGCCGCAGCTGGGGGTAAATGAGATGCAAAAGCCCAGTGTGGAGGCTGACCCAACACAGCAAGGAGCAGCTGGCCTCATGCCATTGACTGTCCAGGCCTAGAGCCCACAAGAACCCCCGCCTGGCTCCCCTCGGTGGGCCCCAGCACTGCCTTCGCCCGCCCTCCCTGGCCCCCCCTAGAGCGTGGCAGTCAGCACAGCGCAGGGCCATCCCTGTCACCCAGCCAGCTGCCCACCGCCTCATCCTCTAAGACCCGGCTCAACCTTCCCCTTCCCTGAAGCCTGGCTGGTCCTCTGCCCCTGTCTCCAACAGAGCCACCCCACTCCCCTTGTCTTCCCATCCCCAACACAGGTGGCCCCTGGAGGGCCTGTCACACTGTCAGTCTGTTTGGATGCCTGTCCCCCATTAGCTTTCTTGCCAGCAAGGGTGTCTGATCCCCTCTGAGCCTGTCCAGAGCCAGCATTTAATCAATGGCTGGACCAATGGATGCTCTATCAAAGGAAGCGCTTGGGGAAGCAGGTCTCCTGATACAGACTCTGAGGGGCAACTCATGCACTCTGGCACCTGGTGCCCCTCTGGGGCCCTCGCCGCTCACACCACAGACAGAGCCTAAAACAAGGCCCGAGCAACTCACTGGCCGTACAACAGCGAGTCCGGAAGGCCCGGCTCACACGTCCCAAGTCTACACCCCAATGACCAGCGGCCGACGTCATGCTGCTGAGCCGGAAAATAGGCAGGCGCATCCCAAGCAGCCCAGGTGCCTGGAGAGGCTGCTGGCGTCAATGGGCGCCCGCCAGATTATTCGTTCAACAAATCAGGGCAACTGGAGGCAAACCGGACTGCAAGCCTCCTGTGCTTAGGAACGCGGCTTAGCAGGCAATTACAGAATAAACCCTGGCTTGAAGTTCTCGATAATACCTTCCATTTGTAAGGGTTTAGAGTTTACAAAGTGTTTTCACACATCTAACCTCATCTGATCCTTACAGCCCTGTGAGGTAATTATTTCACAGATGAGAACACGGAAGCCCAGACAAATCAGGGGAGGACTCGCTACCTCATTCTGAACACGTGCGGGCCAGGGCTGCCTCGTGTAAAGACCATGCTTGGGGCTGGCCGTGGGCAGCAGAGCCACTGTTCCAGAAGGGGCCTTGGAGCCTCGACACACACCTGCACCCACCTCCCTGCCCACTGGCAACGTGGGCTCCAGCCTGCCCTGAACCCTTCCATCCTCAGCCCTTTTCAGAGGAATCCGCTCCCCATGGTGACCAGTTCTGAGTGCTGGAAGGTTCTCCCTCACCTGTGCTGACTCTGTCCCCTGCAATTTCCACCTTTAGTCCTGCTCCTGCCCTAGGAGCAAATCAGAGTACGTCTCGTTCCTCTTCCCCACCAAGGCCCTGCCAGCACCTGGGGACAGCCACATGCTCCCCGCCTGTCCCCTCCACCTGGCTAAGAGCATCACGACGAGACTCCCAGGAGCCAGGACATTTCAGAACACACTTGAACGAGAGCAAAAGAACATGAAAAGAAACCAGGATGAAAACAAACAACTTTTCTAACCAAAGGTTACAATGAAAATGAGTTTTAATTTGTGTTTCTGTACCTTTCAAAATAACACTTCAGCTAGTTCAGGAAGAGACCACTTCTGTTTATAAAAGCTCTTGAGTTTTCCCTCCAGTTGCCAGGGCTTGTGTAAACACACTGTGAGCAGGGAGAGAGAAATTGCTACTTGTGAAACTTTTAATGCTAGCATGTATGTGAATTAGAATCCTAAACTCAGCAGGTTAAAAATGTTCTGAAAGCAATTTTGGTGTTAGTCTAAATAATTATAGATCACATTCACTTAGATAAGAGCCTTTGCCCCCTCGGGGCTCCAAGGGAAAATTCTAGGCATGATAGTTAAGCAAAATAGTTGGTTATTACGCAGGATTTGTGGTGGCAGTGCAAATTGGTATAATCCTTTTGGAAAGCAATCTGACAGGAGATGTATCTGGACCCATGAAAATGTACAACCCTTTGACCCAGCAGTCCCACTTCTGGGAATCAATCTGAAAGAAATAATCCAACAGAAAAGGTTTCATGCATGAAGATAACCACTTCAGCATTATCTATAATAGCAAAAATTAGCAACCACCTAAGTGTCCAAGGACAGCTAAGTAAATTACAGTTAATCAACTCGATAGAGCATCATGGAACCAGTGGAAATTGACGGCCCTCCAAAGACGCAGAGGCAGCCGGTAGCGCTGCGGCAGGAGAGGCTGGGAGAGAATGTTAAGTGGGAAAAGCAGGCTGCGAAACTGTGCGCGCACCCTGTGAGAAACACAAGCCCATATGGACCAGAAATTGATGGGAGGGTGTTAAAAGGATAATCATAATTTTAGTGTATGTTGGAATTGGGAGATCTTCCCCCATCATTCTGTAATGCTGTTAAATCATCTTCGTAAAGGGCAAAATGGAGGGCAGGGAGGAGACGCGGGGGACCGAGGGAGGCTTGGACCCTGTAGCATCGTGTTTCGGTCACACAGTTTGGAAATCCAGCCAAACAGGAGGCGGCAGTGGCAGAGCTGGGGCTGACCTGCACACACGCACCAGAGCGGGGATGTGACGCCATTGTGAACAATACATACATGCCCCAAAATGGAATTACAGATGAGGATAAAACCGCAGTTCTCAAACCCTTTGGTCCCTCTGACACTCTCTGAAGTTAGGCAGGACTCCAGAGAGCTGCTGTTTGTGTGAGTTTTAATCCCTCCACATTTAGCATATTAAAAATTAAAACCGAGGACATTTTAAAATATTTACTAATTTATGTAAAAGTAACAATAATAAACTCATTCCACGTTAACATAAATAACGTATTTCTTATGAAAAATAACTGTTTTCCAAGGCAAAAAAAAAAAAAAGAGTGAGAAAGCACTGTTTACATTTTTGCCATCTCTTTAATGGCTGGCTTAATACAAGACAGCTGTGTTCTCATAGCTGCTTCTGTATTTAATCAATGGCAACAGCACACATCCCGTAGCCTCTGGAAAACTCCACGTACACTCATGAGAGAATGAGAGTGAAAAGGCAAGGAACTTCTAGGTGTTATTATGAAAATAATTTTCACCCCATAGACCCCATGAGAGGGTCTCGAGGACCCCTAGGGGTTTGCAGACACACTGAAAACCACTGCAATAAATTACAGCATTAAAAACTGCTGCTGTAGTGGGGAGGGGGCGATTTAAAATTATATGTATAGCTGGAACTCAACAAAGTGGAATTTTTTTGAAGAGTGGATGGAAATATACTAAAAAGTCTGCAGTCATTGCCTCTGGGTGGAAAGACGCTGGGCAATTTCTTTCTTTATGCCTTGCTGTTTTTTCCATAGTGTATGTGTATTTCTTTTATGGTCAAAAACAACATTTCTTTTTGGAGGAATGGCTTGGGTAGCCGTGGTGTATCCGTGCCCGATGGAAGCAGCCGATGGGAAGAAGGTCGTTTTAAATCATTAGTAGCCAGCATCCGTGTGGGGAGCACCACCAAGCGTGGCCGCTCCCGGTACACCCATCGATCGCTGGCGCCCGGAGCACATCCATCACGGCACGCACGGCCTGTCCAGACCCACGGAAAGCCGGCGAGAGATGACGAGAATTGAAACTGGCTCCAGCTAATCACTTCTAGATGAAGGTCAAATATAGGTGACTATTTATCAGCACGCGGGATGGGGGAGGACATGCTCTAAAGCCAGGGGACAATTACAAAGGGGAAGGTCCACAGACTTGACCACAAAAAATGTTAGGTTTTCTCTGCAGAAAGTAAAATAAAATAATGAAATACCAAACTCAAACACCACATGGCAGGGGGTGGGGAGGGGCGATTATTTTGACAGGTCAATAGCGTCAGTATGTAAATTGCTCTGGTAAGAGAAACACCAAGACTACAGGAGATTAATGGGCAAGAACCACCACCACAAACACTCCTTCAGCCTTAATGAGGTGCCAGGCTCGGTTCTAAAAGAGCCGCACATAAATGAACTCATTTGGTTCTCAAACAAGATACCATTAGATTAGCAAACGTTTAAAAAAGTAATAATTCGGGGCTTCCCTGGTGGCGCAGTGGTTGAGAATCTGCCTGCCAATGCAGGGGACACGGGTTCGAGCCCTGGTCTGGGAAGATCCCACATGCAGCGGAGCAACTAGGCCCGTGAGCCACAATTACTGAGCCTGCGCGTCTGGAGCCTGTGCTCTGCAACAAGAGAGGCCGCGATAGTGAGAGGCCCGTGCACCGCGATGAAGAGTGGCCCCCAATTGCTGCAACAAGAGAAAGCCCTCGCACAGAAACGAAGACCCAACACAGCCATAAATAAATAAATAAATAAATAAATAAATAAATAAATAAAGTAATAATTCTAGCGCTGTCGAGGATGAGGAGACACGATCACAGTCGTAAATGATGCTGCGTGCCATAAACAGAATTGGGAGATTGGGAATGACATATATACGCTACCATGTGTAAAACAGATAGCTAGTGGGAACCTGCTGTATAGCGCAGGGAGCTCAGCTTGGTGCTCTGTGGGGACCTAGATGGGTGGGATTGGGGAGGAGGGGTTGGAGGGAGGTCCAAGAGGGAGGGGATATATGTATACATACAGCTGATTCACTTCACTGTACAGCAGAAACTAACACAATATTGTAAAGCAACTATACCCCAATTAAAAGAAAAAAAAGAAAGAATGAAGTAGACCTGGGCACTGAGAGGGAAAGATGTGCACCACACGTGAGTGAAAAAACCAGCTGGACGACAGCACGGAGAGTGAAGTTTGCATACTAAACAAAGACCCCAGCCCTCTTTCCCACTCAGATGCCAGAATGCAAGCAGCAGGGCTGAGCGCACCCCAGGGAGTGGAAGGTTCCTCTCTGGGAAACTAACTAGGCTGAGAGAAAATAATCAGAGATGTTCACATTTGGGGGTCCAGCTTACCTCCTCACTCTGTAACAACGTCACTGTGGACAAGCCACACACACACACACACACACACGCACGCACACACACACACAGAGCCTATGGTCACATCAGCTTTTTCGTGTCTCCCTCCTCAATCAGAATGAGCAGCAGAAAATCTCTAACGTGAAACACAGACACCAAAACAAAAAGACAAAAGGAGCTGAAAAGAGACAGAAACATTTCAGAAAACATGGGAAAACTTTCAAAGAACTCAGAGAGCTAAGAAAAGACCTTGTAAATATGCAATAAAAATAATACACTATAAATATCTTTTAAAAGGAACATTCAGAAAATAAGAAACAGCTCTTGGAATGTAAAAATATGATAGAACTGAATACTTTTCTGAATATATGTTATACTTTAGTAGAAAAGTTTAAGCATAGGACATCAGAAATAACAAAATCCCAGGAAAAAAGGATTGAAAGATAAAGGAGGAAATTCCCCAGAAAAATAAAACAGAAAGGCAAAGCAACAGAAAACTAGATAAGAAAAATTAGAAGCTCAATCCAGGGACACGCAGATCATCTAACTAATCAGTCCCAGAGTCAACGCCCTTGACCGGCAATAGACGGGGGGTGTTGCCCATCTCCCTGTGGCCCCCGTTCCCTGGGAGGGGCCAAGGTCCCCACACCTCACTCCTCGTGAGGAAAGACAGCCCTGGACCGGCTCCAAGACCCCTGGCAAAGCAGAGCTACAGCCGCCCCGGTGCTAGGTTTCCAAAGCCCTCCTGCACCTCCTCCGTTTCATTCTGGGTCACAGTATCTTGTGAGGGGGGCTGAAGCATGCTCTCTTTTTTCTTGTCGAGTAAAGAAACTTCAGGAAGCTTGCCAAAGGGAAGCTATGTGAAGGCAGGCTTCCAGGGATGCTGGGCTGACACCGCGGCCTCACTCAACTGCTCTGGCCCCTGCATCCTGCTCCACCCCCCCCAGTTCGTGGGGTCTTTGCTAGAGCCGTGTCCGTCTGGGAGAGACGCCAGACTACAAACAGCAGAAGCCGGGAGAAAAGGCTAAGAAGTTGGAGAGATTTACCCACTCCTTCTTTTAAGGGATAAAAATACTCACAGTTGGGAGAGGAAATGACCACCGTGAAATTTTTTAATGCTGGTTACAAAAATAAAGTACGTAGGGTATGATTAAAATCAGTTGATGCACATGGGAAAAAAGAATGGAAGGAAACGCTCCTTGCAAAATGTTCATAGTCCGTATGTTTGAGTGGAGGGTCTATGGTAACCATCTTTAATTTTCTGCCTTTTTTTTTAAAAAAAGAAGGACAAAGCCATCACTGGGCACTAGAGAGGGGCCTTTAAGAGTCTTCTGTGTCCAAGTTTTAAAAGCAGCAAGAAGTAATTTACTAGACTGTCTCAACTCTTAAGTGTGCCAATTTTGCAATCTGCATTTTTCAATTACATTAAAAGCATTTTCCCAAATTGCTCTATTCTTCCCTTAATGACACAGGATGAGACTGGATGAGGCCGGTTCCTGGAGAACAGAGTCTGCACCTTCACACTGCACTGTTTTCTCCCCATCAGCATCTGGCACTGGGGACACTGAACTGTTTAAGTTAAACCGAATGAAGTTTTCAAAAGACAGAAAGAAAACACAGCTTGGGTTCTGCCACACTTTCCTCTCTTATCCCTCTTTCAACCAAGGGTTTTTCCTGTAAGTCACAAGCTTACAAGGCCCTTCTGGCAAGCAAGGGAGAAGTGGGAAATGTCTCATTTGTTGGCCTCAGAAACGTCGCAGCTTTCATATGGGGGAGAGGAGTGTCAAAACTTCACTTCCCACCAGGAGAAGGTTCCAACCCAGGATCTCACAGCTCCTCCCGGAGGCTTGACAGCCCTGCTGTCGACCAGCCTAAAGCCCTCACTCCCCGGTCTGTTACCATTCAGATGATCGTGAACTTTCCCTGGAAGGAAAACCCTCAAAGGATGGGAACGGAGAGGAGCAAACATAGGGTGCAGAGAGGGAAGCAGCCGAACACTTCCTACACCTGACCTCCCTGCGTGCCCTTGGGCAAGTGTCTTCCCCTCTCTGGGCTTCTGTCAAATGCAGATGGAACCAAATGATCTCTGCGTGCACACATGGAACCAGATGATCTCTGCGTGCACACACATGCGCGCACACGCGCGCGCGCACGCGCCCACACACCACCCATTCTCTCCTCGCCTTCACCTAATTACCCTCGATGCACTGTTAATCATTCACTCCCCAAATACCAAACGCCCACCACCACAACCCAACCCTCCTCCCCAGCTGTGCGGCTCTCATTTCCAATAGATTTGCCTCGTGCTTGGAATAAATTGCCAATCATCTGCATAATGCTCCACGACTCCTCACTCTACACATCACATCATTTCTCAATCTCATTTTGTAAAATCCATCACGAATAATTCTTTCAAAAATGAAATAAACCCTCACTCTGGCACTTGAATCCATAAATTCCTTGTCTTTGAATCTGAGACATATTACTTTCTACAAAGCACATCTAAGATACCCTAACATAATCTGATACGCTAACAATGATAAATCAACGGGACCCTGTAATACATAAAAATGCAAATCCAAACCACCACGGAAATCACCTCATCTCCTGATGCCCCTTACAAGAACCACAAGGCTTTGAAGCTGGGCAGTGCTTGGGCACCACCCAGGTGAGGGGATATGCTTTTCCATCCTTTATTCTCAGAGGCAGAGGAGTAGAATGGGTCTTCTAGCTTTTGTTGCTCAGGCTCTGGAGCCTGACAGCCAGTTGCCTCTACCGTTTACCAGCTGTGTCACCGTGGACAAATCCCTTAACCCTCTGTGCCTCGATTTCCTCATCTGTAAAATGGGAATAATAACAGCACTTGCCTTGTACGCCTGTTATGAAGACGAGATGGGGTGTTTTAGGGGTGTGCCTAGCAGGTGGTGGGCGCTCCGAGATGGTTGGCTCTCCCCATCCTCTCATCTATATCACAGGCAGAGGTCACAGTCTCCAGGACAACGTACATAAGAAGGGGACCCGAGGCCCACCTGGCGGCACACCTGCCCTACAGGGCACTGACTCTCCTGGGTCTCTTCCGGTGTGAAATCACTGCCCCCAGCACCGCCAGAGGCCCAGACACAAAAACACTCTGAAAACTGGCAAACGTTGCCGGGGCCATTCTCTTCCATCACAATTGAACACGATCAGTTTGGAGACATGGACCCAGCCCTCCAATATAAACTTCCAAGCGCGCAGTGCATGAAAACGGAGCGGGTAAATGGCTTGGTACAGACAATCTCAAAAACTTTCTAAATTTTAAAAGTATCCATCTCAGGAACAGTAACACTGAAACTCTTGAAAAATATATAGCTATAGACAGATTATGAAAAGATTCACAAGAACAAGAGTTACATGAAGTCGGAGGATTCTGGGTGACTTGTCTTTCATCCAGTTGTTTTTAATTAATAGATCCAGATGCAGGGGAGTCGGGAACCTGTTTCTTCAGCCCCTCCCACTGCTAGGCACTGGGCTGCATCTTCTCATTTCTTTTCCACAGCAACAACCCTAACAGGTAGCCATTATCCCCATTTTACCAGTAAGAAAAATGTGGGATCAGAGAGGCTAGGTGATTTTCCCAAAGTCACACAGCTACCAAGCAACAGATATGAAATGGCAACCCAGGAGTCTCATATAACAATGGCACTGACGGAGGTTGGCCAATCTAATCAGGTTCTACTCACCACACCCAAAGGCTTTAGCTAAAGCTTGGGTTCAAATCAAAGCGCTCCTTAACTGCATTAAAGCAGCAAAAAGACATTTATGTACAGCCATGTTCACTGCAGTACTGACTATTTGAAAAACAAAAGCAGGAAACAATAGGACACAACATGGAAATGACCAAGCAAAGTTTGGAATCTGAGAGAGTGAGAAAAATATGTTTGGGGAAAGTTTTTAATGAGGTAGAAAAATGCCCCTTACAAACAGTACAAAAGATGGGGGTGGGGAAGCGCACAATCAAAACCGCACACACTCTGCAGCGCTAGACCGATTCCGTAAATAAACGTACACGTAGAGGGATGCGCTGGTCCTGACCAGGGGAGGTCCCTGTGTTAATGAGCTGCTGGCTCGGGGTGAGGATTGTCAGTGATTTCTGTTTTCTCCTTCATTCTTCGAGTTTTCTGCACCTTCAAAGTCGGTCCCTGGCAGCAAGAAACATGCCGTATGCCTCTGGGAGCCTTCTCAGTACCTGGCAGAGGGCTCTGCACACGGGGCTGACAATCAGGGCTGCCCGTGTTTGGCCAAAGCAGGATACGTTTTGTTTGTGCTTTTTCCTTCAAAAAGGGCCTCAAAGTCTGAATTCTACCTTTACGTGGAATGGGTATTCAAGCATGTTGAGCCAAGTGAAGAAGCGGGGAAATGAAAAGAGTGTACAGCAGGGTATTCGTGCTGGGATTACAACTACGGGAACAGATGCACGGTACAGACAGGGCCAGGGAGGGACGGGCAGGAAAGAAAACAGAGCATCGATGCGGAATTATGAGTCATTGTTTTGTTTTACTTAATTTCTCTAGCTGTAAATTTTTCAAAACTAATATAACCATAATTTACTGCTCACAGAACATTTAGAACATATTAAAATAAGTATCTTTCTGCTGTAATGTGCCCAATTGAAATTTATGAATTCCAAAGCTGCATTTTAAGGAAATGAAGGAACTGGCACTCCACGTTCTTTAGATTAATCAGCTGGATTGTGTTGTTTTTCTCCTGATCAGAAAAGAAATCGTATTTCAGTAAATGTTACCTTGAATCAAGGATTCTTCCACGTTCTAGAAGCTTGGGTGAGCAGCTTATACTGTCTTACTGTGCCCCCTAGTGGCAAAGAGCATTTATGCACTTCAAAGACAATCCTTTCCCAAAGGCTGGAAGTAAAATCCAAAATAATTTTTTAATCTTTATTGATCACTTAACATGTACAAAACGTTGTGCCAGGTGCTATGGGGAATATAAAAGTGGATTTGGTACAGTTCCCATGCTCAAGAGGTTTAAAATCTACAAGCAGACGTGGTTCCATGGCAATGCAGGTAGAAAGAGATACCACCCCGTGGTTAAGGAAGGGTGAAAATTCCCAGGGAGAGCAAGAGAGGGAGCACGCAGTAAGTGCCTACTATGTGCCAGGAGCCACACCAGGTAATTCATAACTAGTATCATTTATTTTTCATGAAAACCCAGCAAGCTATGCATTACTACCTCTACTTTACATAACACAGGTTGAGGCTCAGAGAAGTGAAGTAACTTGCCTGATATCACACAGCCAGTCAGCAGCAGAGGGAGGATTCAAATTGAAGTCCTGTCACCCCAGCCCCCAAGCTCTCCCCTCCTTCCTGACCAAGGTGGGGGCAAGAAGGCACTCTGGTAGACTTTAACCGAAAGACAAGGGGAAGGTACCCTCCAAAGGGAGCACAGAATGGCCCGGGGTGGGGGGGGCATGCCCTGTCGCACCCACCTCTTCTAGCTCATTCCCTACTCACCCAGCATCTGCTCTCCACCCAGGACTGGGCTGCAGCAAGCCAGGACTCCTGCCTGCGCCCACGGTCCTGTCCCCACCCCAGACGAAGCATCCACACAATGCCTCCCAAGCAACCCTCCAGCTCCTACCAGACCACAAGGACACCCACGCGGCCCACCTTCCGACACCAGGGAGGGAAAAGCACACCATCCTGCCCAGGGCTGCCAGCTGCCCACCGGTACACACACAACCCTGAGGGCCCAGCACTTCCAAGGCCCCAGCTGGGACTTCCCTCCCCGGCTTCCAGCCCCTGGCCCCCAGCTGCTCTCCATCCATCTTCCCATCCTGGCTCCTCCAGCCCTGCCTCAAGGTCTTCACACTGAAAAGTTGCTTAACATCGATATGCCAAATAACTCTGTCACTGAAAACTGTCAAACATCATAAAGCAGAGAGGACCCTGGCCAGACTATTTGCATCTATGGATTGTAAACGCCCTGATTTTCGAGACACCCACAGTAAGAAGATGGTCAGGAGATGCGGACCCCAGCAGCCATGACGGCGGCCACACTCTGCCCCTGGGGCCACCCCCAACGCCACTCTGCAGCCCCACCATGAGAGACGGACAGCGCGGGGGGGCAGGGCTCCCTGGAGGGTGCCAGGCCAAGCAAGGAGCCAGTGCCCGCGTCATTGCCTGCAGCACACACCACCGTCCTCGGGACAGATGGGCGACGCAGCCGTGCCAGGCCCCGCCCATGGCAGCCCCAGGGCCAGGGGAGGCCTCAGGGAATTGCCCCAAGCAGGGCTGCTTTCCTGTAACAGAGAGTCCCTCTGAACGAGCAGCCGTCCCAAGGTGGACCAACTGCGCCCTCTTCTGGTCATGAGCTGTCACAGCGGGTTGGCTGCTCCCAGGTGCCCTCCGCGCGGCCTCCCCGCCTCCCCAGCACACAGCCCGCGCGCTCATCTCTACGCGAACACCCGCTACACGGCCGAACAAACACAACGCCCCGGGTCAGCGGCGTCACTCAGACGTTCTCTGTTCCAAAACTCTCATGGGATGCCCCTGCTCAGGAAATCTAAACTTCCTGGGCAAAAGTGACCGGAGCAGGGCCCGCAGAGCACCTTACTGAGGCCGGGTGCAGACCGGTCCCCACAGGGCTCCAGGCCCGCCGTTCCCCACCAGGAGACACAGCCCCGAGGGCGGGTGGGCAGCGCACACATCCCTCCACCCAGCTCTGCCCACAGCGACCCAGCCTGTCCTCTGAGGCCCCCGGCAAGCTTGCCTCCTCCTCAACAAAGATCGCATGTTAACGCATATATGTGGAGCCTAGAAAAATGGTACAGATGAACCGGATTGCAGGGCAGAAACGGAGACAGACGCAGAGAACAAACGTATGGACACCAAGGGGGGAAAGCCGCGGGGCGGCGGGGGCGGGGGGGGGGATGAATGGGGAGATTGGGATGGACACGTATACACTAATGTGTATAAAATGGATGACTAATAAGAACCTGCTGTATAAAAAAATAAATTAAATAAAATTCAAAAATTAAAAAAAAAGAAAAGAAAAAATTTAAATACCTGCATGTTCGTGCACACACACACATACCACGCCACATACTATACACACATACACACACATCACACACTACACACACACACACACACACACAAAAGCCTGGGCTGCCCGTGTCTGGCAGACTGGCCCCGCCCCCCGCGTCCTAGGAAGGGGCTGCCCACGCCCTTCAGGTGGCCCACCTGTAACCATGCCACTCTCCACAGAACTCCACCCCACCACGGGCCCGGCGTCAGACTGGGGGCTTTAGACACAGCACCTGGGCGTGTGTCCCACCTGAGAAGCCCCAGCCGTAGGTCTCACAAGCTTGTCTCATCGAGAGGAAAGAGGCTCAAAGAGGTCAAGTGCCTTGCCCAAGATCACGAAGCTGTTGGGGATGGAGCCAGCCCTTGAGCCCAGATCATTCTAACCCCAGGGGCCAGCCAGACACTGCCCACCAGGAACTCTCCAGACAGGCTCCTGACCAAAGGGACAGGTGCAGGCTCTCGGGAGGGAGGGCCAAGAAGCCCCAGGCCTGGGGGATGGGTCCAAGCACGTGACAACGCACACCAGGGACGCCAAGAGCCTCCTGAGCTGACCACAGGGCCCCCGAACTCGCGGAAAAAGCAACAAAGATGTGCATGTAAACCCTGGGGCTCCAGACTGCAGACAGGACACGACACTGTCCCCAAAGAACTCCGTCAGCCTCGCAGACAAGAACACAGACACGTCATTCCAGGACTCAAACGTGCCACCTAAAATGACACTCATTGACAGAGGTCGTGTCCAAAACTTCACTGTACTTGGGCTTCCTTTCTTAGCTTCCAAAATTGCCTCCTGGGAAAAAAAGCTCAAAATGAAACGTGCAAATACAGTGTCCTGGGCAGGCAGGATCCAGAACCATGAGGAAAACAGGCGGGGAAGCCGACATCTATTGAGCACCTATGGGGCTCCTGCCTCTGCGCCAGGGGCTTTGGGAGCGTTTTCGTCACACAGTCCCATGACCCAGGTACAACCAGGCCCTTCACAGATGAGACCCCAGACTCGGAGGGGGCAGCTTGGGCAGCTGACCAGCCACAGCAAAGCTGCATCCGAAGCCACGTCCCTGCAACTCCAAAGCTACTTTCTTTCCAGGAAGCTTTTGTTTGGCTCATGTGTATTTGGCACCAACTATGTACTGGGCTTTGCTAGGGGCCGAGGAGGTGAGGAGGGGGACAGAGGACAGTCTGGGGGGGGAGGGGGGGGGCGGGAGGGCAGGTTCCAGGCAGGTGTGACACACCTGTCACACTACCTACCTGTCCGCATGGGCACTGCTTACAAGTGTGCCTTACCTCAGGAGCTTTTACAATAAATAAATAACAACGAAAAAAGTTTCTGCGTAAACCGGAAGTCCCCAGCAGGGCATCCAAAGCCCTCCCCGCTCTGACCCTGCCTTCTTCCCCATCATGGGCGCCTCATAGCCGCCCATGCTTAGAGCCAAGAATGCCCTTCCGCCCCAGCCCACCCCCTTCACCAAGTGAAACTTCCCTCCTGGAAGCCTTCACCAAACCCTCTCCAGCCGAGCTGCTGCCCTCCCCTGGGTGCCCGCAGCCCCCATGGAACCCCCTGGGGCCCCATCCTCACAGCCCCGACGCAGGCTTGTGAGCGCCTCTCCGCTAGTCCATGGCCCCTAGCCCACTGTGCCAGCCTGGAAGCCAGGGTCAGCTCAGCGACCTTCACACCCCCTGCATCCAGCACAGCACCTGGTACAGAGCTAACGTCGTTCAGCACTCAGTGGGGGTCACAGTGGATGTCCCCAAGGTCCTGGGGCCTGGCCTGGGCCTTTCTTCCTCCTCTGCTCCCTCTCACTCAGCGACCTCATCCTCCGGGGGCGTGAGTGTGTCTGGGTGACCCTGGCGCCCCCAGGAGGGGGCAGGACTAGCCTCCTCTGGTGGCCTGGGCAAGGCCGCCTTGGGGGAGGGGGGCGGCGATGGGACAGAATGCACCAGCCGTCCAGGTGGGCCACCGAAAACCCTCTCCCAAAGGCAACGAGAACTCCAGAAATGCCCAAAAAGAAGCGCTCAGCCTGTAACCAGGCCCGACCTCACCGTTTTGAAGAACAAAACAGCCCAGCAGTTTATTCCTAAGAGCAGTTGAAAAGAGCAATTTCACTCAAGTCTTACCTTGAAGGTTTTATCCATAGACGTTGAGAGAAGCATGTGGCTCCTGGAAGAGACTGGACACCACTGAATGTTGTTGACGGGGCCCCGGTGGCCTCTCAGATGGAAGAGTACCTTCCTGGGAATCTTGGTTTCCTTATACTGACTGTCCAAATACGGCTGAATAAACTCGGACACTTGGGGCGCCACACAGAGAGGGGCTGGGGCGCGCCGGGCACAGGGACCCTGGGGCTCCATGTCTTTACTCTTGCCCGTTTCCGTGCTTAATGCCTGCAACTGTCTTAGTCTTTTCGGGGTATAGGGCACAACACCGTGAGCACACCGCTGCCTCGGAAGAGAGCTGCCGTTCTCACCTGGGGCTTCAGATCCAGTTCGGGCACAGAAAGATGGCTCAGGGGAGCCAGAAGTTCCCCAGGAGAGTTTCACCTGCTTCAGGCGGGCAGCTGCCAGGGGCACGTGGCCAGCTGGAGCATGGCTGGTCCACAGGGAAGGACGAACAGGCTGGCTGGTGGGGAAGGTGACCTCAGGCTCTGTCCTGGGCCACTGCAGCCTCTGGTTGGGGCAAGATCCTGAGTCACTGCTCCAGAGCCGAGCCAGAGGGAGACGACAGCCGGCTGCGTCTTCACAAGAGCCATGCTTTGCGGGCAGTGCTCCCCCGTCCTTCGCATCCAGGACTTCCGAGGCAAAATCCCGCCCAGGAGGTCTCACGGCATCGGAAGCGTCTTTCATCTGGCCGGCAGGATTAAAACTGCCCGCAGGCTCAGTCTCAGCCTCTGAGTCCGAGTCATCATAAGCCACCAGCGAAGCCATTGAAGACACAGTTTCTCCTTGTCCGTCAAGGGCAAACTACCTAAGGCCAAACAAAGTGTCAGAAGATGTGCATGGCAGAATGTTTCCTACCTCGTGCCAAAAGCAAACACGCCACAGAACAAATCCAAGACTGAAAAACCCATAAGAATAAACACATTAAAAATGAGGCCTTGGGACTTCCCTGGGGGTCCAGTGGTTAAGACTCCGTGCTTCCACTGCAGGGGGTGCGGGTTCGATCCCTGGTCGGGGATCCCCCCACATGCTGTGCGGCCAAAAAAAAAAAAAAAATTTAACAACAACAAAATAGTAAGACCTATACAAAGAAAACTAAAAATGTAAAGACATAAAAGAGGACCTGACTAAATGGGAGACAGGATGCCTGGACAGAAAGACTCATGGTTTTAAAGAGGCCTTTTGGAAGGGCGATTTGGGCAGGATCTATTGTAAATTTAAACACTTTTACTGCCACAACCCACTTTAGAACTCTGTCCTACACAAACACTAGCACGTGTTTGCAAAGATAGGTGTACAGAGAGCCTGCAGCACTGTTTATGAGCAGCAAACAAGAAGAGCGTACACTCATCAACGCGAATGAGGTTAGTTCTGAAAATACTGAAATGCAAAGATGATCAGGACCCACCACGTGCTAAAAGCACGCTGCCCTCACCTTTGTCCTCCCCCTATGCTCCAGTCCTTCCTTTTATTCTGCCTAGAACGCTCTTCCCCAGATATCCCATCTCAACTACAAGCCAGTCGGAGAGATAGACTGGCAACACAAGGCGGAGAGGTGCCTGAGGCATGGGGTGGATCCGCCAGTTTCACTCCAAACACACAGCCTCACACAACAGTCCATTTCCCCTTTCTAAAAAACTCTTCCTGGAATTCTGAACCATCATACACAACCAGTTGTAGCCAACTAGTCTCTACAAAGAAGTACCTCCTCCCGGAATTCAATTCTGTGCAGTTAACGTGAAGCAGGTAATCAAGAGGAAAACAACGATGCTGCACACATCCAGGACAGCAGAGGGCGTGGTGGAGCAGCACTGAGAGCTCAGGCAACGGGCCACTTCCGGGAAAGCCTGCGTCCCCTACCTTAATAAACCATCCTGAGCTCCTCTTCCCACACGTGGGGTCAGGTGAGACCTGAAGATTCCCTGGGGGTCCTCGGTTACGCCATTCCAGACAGCCTATCACCCACGTCTTCCCCTGGGCAGTGGGTTTCATGTCCCCTGGAATCAACCATCCCACCCCTTCCATGCCTTTCCCATAAAGGGTACCAAACAAGTTATGTCATCATTCAAAAAATGTCTGTTGCCTGCCTCCTCCAAAAATCCCACCCCCACCTGTAGCCCAATCCAGGCAGGTAACACCTTCCACACACAGAGCCATTACCTAAATAAAACTTCCACAACAAGCCAGCCCATCTCAAACGGAACTAATATAATATAATGGACTAATTATAAACTAAGGGAAGGGTGCACTGCGAAGGATTTGGCATTTCTTTTCTCTCACTACTTAGTCTGGTCCTGCATTCCGATCAGACACCGCATCTGTCTCAATTCCTATGCACAGGACCGCCCACCACAGCATTCCATCCTGCCAAAGGGAACCCACCAGGTTCCCATCACAAAGGCTCCTGTCTGCAGCCACTGGGATGGATTCCTACCCACCCAGTTGTCCACAGTTGTCGAATCACAGGAGAGGCCAATGACCAGAACTAAAGATGAGGTCTTCAGCAAAAGATCAGAGAGTAGTGGGGTTGGGGCCCATGAGCCCCACTTCCTACAAGGCAAGGCAGCAAGGACTGAATGAATGCAGGCAGGTGGACGATAGGGCTCCCTATCCGCTTCATGTACATTTCATTCAGTCATTCAACAAACACTGACGGAGCATGGGCTACTAGCCAAGCCCCACACGAGGCACCAGGAACACCAGGGCAAATGAGACAGTCGACGATGCCCTGCACTCACCATGCTCACATGCCAGTGGGGAGAGACAGACCAGAACCGAGTGAAACAGAGCATGTCCGGAAGTGAGAAATCCTAAGGAGAAAAGTAAAACAGAAAAGAAAAGGAGGCGTGGTAGTGGGCCTGGGATGCAGTTTCACGTTGGGAGGCCGAGGCAGGCCTAAGGCAGAAGGTGATGTTCTGCAGGTGAGGGAGCAGAGGTGATAAAAAACACTGAAGGCCGGACCAACAAAACTGATCAAATGGGGTGAGAGAGAAGGAGGCAAGGATGACTCAAGGAAAACAGGCGAAAACAGAGAAGATTGTGAGCTACTGGGAACAACATAAACTTCAGGGGGAAAGTGTTTGCTGCCTTTTATGTTTCTAAGGCAAAGGGGGAAGAAAAGGAAACTTTTTCATGGAAAGAAGGAGCGATTAAACCAGGAAGAACAGCCGGAAGAAAAAGTCAGGTCTTTGGAGAAATAAGGGTACAAAAGGGGGGAGTGGCATTGGCAGTCATCAGCATGTCTGCTCCACCAGGGCAGGACTTTTTGTGTTTTGTTCACTGTTTGATCGCCAGCATCTAGAAATATCTGTGAAATGCAACCTGGTCGGGGTGGGGGTGGGGCGGAGCACAGAGAAAGTAAAAGGAATAGGATATTCTCATTCAACAAATATCTCCTGATTACCTACTCTGTGCCAAGCCTTATGTTAGGTCTTATGGACAGAGATTAAGCACAGAACACGGATCCTGCGCCGGAGGCCACAGACTGAAGAAGGCAACAAACAAGATACGACCAGAGATGGGTTTTGAAGGATGCAAAGGAGTTAGCCGGGCTGTCAAGAGTGAGAGGTGAGGATCGTCCAGAGCACTGCGCGTTCGGAAGTAACCGGAGACACAGGACAGGCGAGCGGCAGTGAAGTGCCCGCGCGGAGGGGCGTGGAGCGCTCGGGCCACTGCCAGAGCCCAGTCCCCTCCCGCCCCCGGCCCTCCGCTCACCACACGCGCCGGAAGCTCTCGGTCCTCCCGGAGGCTGTCCCGCCTGCACCCCGCAACCCAGTCGCGTTCCGCCGGCGCCGGGGCCGCCAGCCAATCAGCGGCGGCCTCCGTTCGATCCCCGCGGCGCGAACAGCCAATGATGGCGCAGCCGGGCCGGAAGTTGTTCCGGCCGGAAGGCGTTTCCACGGACGCCCAGGAGGCCACCCTTGGCTGAGCCGGCAGCGCTGACGGGCCCGGCTGGGCGGGTAAGTGAAGGGATGAAAGAGGGAGGGAGGCCGCGGCGGCGCCAGATGACCTGGCCCTCCCGGAGCCGCCTGCACGCCAAGGCCCGGAGTATCCTCCTCAGAGCCCGGCTCGCTGCTCGCCGGGTTCTGGCACCACGGGGTGCGCGGAGGCTGCCACGGCGCCCCTCGCCCCCTTCCTCCCAGCGCCGCCGACCCGGCCTGTCACCCACTGCCACCGGCACCGACCTTTCATCGTCTCCCTCCTCTTCTCGTTCGCCAAGGGGAGAGGCCCTCACTTTTAACGAGTGTCTGCCATGTGACAGGGGCTTTGCCGGTAGTATCAGACTTAGTTCCCTCCACGATAAAGTTACGAGGCTTCTTTATGCCCATTTCACAAATGAGGAAACGCAGGATGAAGCGGAGAGGGAATGTGACTTGCGCAAGGTCTTGTAACAAGAAGACGCCCAAACTGGGATTGAAATCCGGGTCTGACCCCAGAACTCATGATCTCTCCACTGCCCTGCGCCGCCTCCGTGAACAGCAGCGGCAAGGAATTTACCATCCGCCTTCCCCCCCAACCCCCCCTCCCCGCCCCAAGACTATACACAAACACAGTTATTCATACTGATGCTGAGAATAGGGAACGGGAAGAGGGTGGGGAGGTTATATGGAGGCCAGCCGGGGATACGGGGTGGCTGATGCAATGACCAGCTAATGGCTTGCTTCCCGAGAGAGAGTTTCCCTGGTCTCCACCCGCATCCTCCCCTCCGCCCACCCCTGATTGGACAGTCTCATCGAAGAGGTTGGTCGAGAGGCTCAAGTGTTTCTGAGAAATTGGGTGATTTATAAGAAGCTCCTACATGCAAGTAGTAAAGGGTGGGGTAAACAGGAAAGAAAAAAAAAAGAGAGAGAGAAGAGTCTTTTCTAAAAAGGAAACTGAAAGAAAAAGGGAAAGACTCTTAAAGAAGCGCTCGAGCTGCACTGGGCAGTCTCAGCTTCTCAACTGCCCAGCGTGACCAGTGGCCACCTCTGCAGCATCTCCTGCAACCTGGGTATGTATTACCATCTTTGCTAGGCTTAGAGTTTATTAGTATTTTTACCAGCCTTTTCCCAAAGTACTGGAAACCTTGGCTTAGGGGATGACGAGCAGTATCTCTTAGGACCAGGGTGGTGTGCATTTTATTTCATCTCATTGTCCCAAAGTTCAGGTGACTCACAGCTTCTGTAGGGAATGGAGATACTAGAAGAGTAGCTGCCTATTTGGATTCGTAGCTTGACTTTCAGCGCTTTGATGTTGGCTATCCTATTTTTCACTGATGAGGCCTCCTTAAATAGTCGATATCTATCCACAGTATCTCCTTGTGATACTCATAAGTAGCTTATGCCTGGCTTCATATAAATTAATGTCCTCTTTGCCTTTTAAGATAATGTTCATTTTATTATTTGGAGGGGAAAGTAAGCTTTCCTCTCAGTGTTTAAAAAAGAAAAAGTGACCTCAATCTGTTCCAAGGTTTGAAGCGTTAAAGGACTCCTTGCTGGTAAGAAATCATTTTCTTGTCCTCTGGAAGCTTGACAGTCCAAGGCCATTGTCATCCACACTCAGGGGTCAGGATGTGGAAGATGGTATCCCACCTGCTGGTAATATTCCAGGCATCCAGGAACTTCTGGGTCCCCTGCTCTTCTCAGCTGCTCCAGAATCGGCTGTAGTGCATGATGCCACCCTTCCCCCAAATTGCAGAATCAGTGTATTCTGATCTTATCTGTGAGATGATTTCACTGTGGCCCAAGGAATTGTCCTGTTGTTCTGTTAAACAGTTCTGTAATTCCTCTTTCCATTCCTCATCCCAAAACTGTACCCAGTTTCTTCAGGTGCCTGTGGTACGCTCCTTGGGAACAGTGGAAGCTTTCAAAATGAGCACAAGTTTCAAGTTCCTTAAAAAGAGGAGTGGAGAGTTCATTTCTAAGAGTCTTTTCGATTTCTCCTTAACTGTGTGCTGGTCTGCTGTGGACTGTGCAGGTTTGCTCTTTTCACTCACAGTCCTTTTCTAGAGGAGATCATACATTACTTCACAGATTATAGCTTCATTTCCTTGTTTTAGATTGTAGTATTTGTGAAATAGATAAAGCAATTTTCCTTGACAAAGATTCAAAGCCCTATTTGCAGTTTGCACAGTAAACACTGAAGACAGTGGTCCTTAGTCTCTTGGCATCTCGGACCCCTTTGAGAAAGTAGTAAAACCTGGATACTCTGCTTAGAACCGCAAACGTGCCAAGGTGCAGGCAAACTGTTGATGCCATTTCAGAGGTTCTGAACTCTGGGTTAAAAACCTCTGAAGCTAAATTAAATTCTAAAAGTTAGTTAACAAAGAAATAAAGGAGAATGTTGACTAGATAGGAGGAAAAAAGGAGAATATGTGCCCGTAAATGGGCTAAATGGATGCCTGAAATGAGGGAAGTGATAGTTGTATTCTCGTTGTCTCTGATCACTGCCGAAGCACTGTACTCTCTCAGGAAGTTGCATCATGCGCACACACACGAGGTTACAGTGTGGGTGATTCCCACATGGTGAGTATATGCCTCATGATCCTGAGACCAGGGAGGCCTCACCTGCTGTCTCCTCAGTCAGGTTTCATTCCCGTGTGCCTCTTCTTACTTAAATGGGATTCTGAGAGTTAAAGATACATGTTCTTCCCTACGACAGGGACCCTAAATGCAGGCTCAGTTCATCTAGCTGATCCTCTGCAGTTATCTGCTCCGTTGCAGGGGGAGATGAGCCGTCTGGGGCTCACCGAATCATTCTACCTGGCACTTTCCCTAGGAATTTTTAAGGGTAATTTTAATCCGTGCTTGATTTTGGTCCTACTCGCAGACTTCAAAACCCACTTGTTGCCTTCCGTGCAGGACACCACATTTTTGGAAGGACAAGGGTAAACCGAAGGGAATTCCAAAAAGAGTGACCAGGATGGTGGGCAGATGTTCGCAATGGGTGAGGAAACCAGACTGGGTATGTGGGATTAACCTGGCTCTTCCCAAGTCTCGGAAGGCTCAGTGCAGTGTCAGGACGTTCTAAGAGGACTTCTAAAGTCCAGGTAGGAGAAATCTACCTTAAACTGGAATACTGCGGAGGTATTATAAGAGGATATAAACCAGAAGGGGAAAATTAAACTAGATGATCTGTGAGATTCATTCATTCAGTAAACGTCTGTTGATAAGCTACTCTGTACCAGGTACTAGAAGCACATGAAAGAATAAAGCCCAGTACTTGCATTCTGTGTGTGATGGATTTTCATAAATAACTACACGCAGTGTGAGTGCTCTGATAACCTCACTAACGAGTGCTCAGGGATCACCAAGGACAGAGCAACCAACTTGGCCCCGTGGGTGCAGGGGTCAGGAAAGGCTGCAAAGAGGAGCCGAGGTTTGAATTAGTAAGACAGCGGGCAGAGGAGGGTATGAGACATTCCGGGCAGGGGGAGCAGCTGGCATTTGAGAGAGCACATGGTCGAGGGGGGCTTTGGCATCAGATCCTGGTTGGGCTACTCTGGCATGGAACCTCAGAGGGTGGTTCTAACTTCCCTGAGCCGTCAGCCTCTGGTCGCTAATGCAGAGCAGATAGTGTACCACCCAGCTTTGAAAGTTGGGGGAATTGGGGATCATGTGTAAAGCATCTGGGCGTGATGTTTGATCATTTGTGGCTAGAAGTAATTTTCATCACTTTGGTTGTTATTTGATGTGGGCCTGAGTGTTTCTCCTCTCCAGCGCTAGTCAGAAGGTTCTTCCACATTCCCTCTCGTTTTTACGGGCCTCCCTTTCCAGGAATTGAGGCGATTCTCAGCAAGGAGGGGAAAGAAACTGGCTGCTATCCCATCCTGGTTTCAGTATTACGGTTTCATTGACTTATATAAAGATTGGTTTAAATTTTACATATTTTTTAAACAGATATTTAACAAGTGGATGAATAAAAATAAATTACCCCCTCAAATTTGTGTGTTTTGTTCATAGAGCTGCTAGAAAAAATTTTTTTAATGATTAAAGACACAAAATAGTCATTCATTAAACCTCTCCTCTGTGGCTGATGCTGTGCTACACTGTTTACTTACCCGCGTTATCACACTTATTCCGTGACCAATCCTGCAAGTTAGCGTTGTTATTGTTATTCCCATTTTACAGTTGAGAGACTGAGGCGCACGACAGTTAAGTAGCCCGTAGGATAATGTTTGAGAGCATAGGTTCTGGGGTCAAACTGTTTGAGTCTGTATCTCATCTCGACCACTCACTAGCTGCGTTATCTTGCGCAAGTGTTTTAGCCTCTCAGTTTGCTCATCTACGAAACAGAGATAACAAATCTGTCCCATAGGATTGCTGTAGGTTTAAGTGAATTAATATGTATAAGGTGCTGAGGAAAATACCAGACACTTAAGAGCTGGAGGTTAGCTGCTCTGGTGTAGCCTCACCGGCACTGTCACCCTCCTCATTCAAGGTGTAACAGCAAGTTACAGATGGAACGGGAGTTCAGCCAAGCTCTGGAACCCTAACAAATAATACTTGTAATGGGTTTGTGCCTTGCTTTACATTTTGTAAAATGCTACCATGTCGTTTTTTCTCATTTCTTCTCATAACAGCCCTTGAGGTAGGTGACAAAGTTCGTGACGGTGCTGCTTTATAGCTGAGGAAGCTGACACTCAGAAAAGGGAAGTGACCAACCCAAAAGGGGCTGATTGTGGCCAGCCGCGGCCCCAAGGCGGCCTCAGGTAGCCTGCCGTGTGCCCCACCTTTTCTAAGGTTAATAGTAAATAATGACTAATAGGAGGTGCAGGGACACCTTCTTCAAAGGTTTGCAGTTACATAAGGCAGCATGTGGAGTGGACAGGCTGTATATGATTCTTAGCTCATTTGGAACCCAAAAGGGATAAGGCCCTGCCTCCACCCAGACTTCCCTTCGTCTGAGAACGGAACAGCTGGCCAGCAAAGGAAGCCATTTGTTCAGCGGTATGTTGCTTATGACTGCAAAGGCCTGGGAATTCATCCCGAAAGCAATTAAGATAAAGAGTAAATAGCCATTTGCCAAATGTTTCTAGCTGTGGTGAACTTAGGTTTACTAGAGCACTTTGGTATTTGCTGCCTGAGCAGACACGAGTCCTTCCTGTGTCCTGGGCACTGGCTGAGGCACAGGGGCACCTCAGCAGATGCACACTTGCCCTTGGTTAGGAGGGGTCTTTCTTTGCCCTCCCTAAGTCTGTAAATCACAGCGATTCCTTTCGACCTCATCATTAGCATTTGTTCTTCCTCTTTTCCCCTGTTTCATGGCTCCAAATTTCTGCTTATATTTTTATTAATGTTATATTATCTATGCCCTTTATTGTAACTCATCTCCAACCTTTTTGGAAAGAAGAACTAGCTACGGTAAAGGAAAAACAGCTGCGATGGTTTGTTAATCTCTCTCTCTCCTCCCCCCACAGTCTTGTCTGGACCACTGAGCAAATCTGCCAACACCCTAGCCGGCTGTGAACACAGGTCCTGGAAAATGGCAGATGTGCCCAACGGTGAGCAGGGCTGTGGGTCCCCACTGGAGCTGTTCAAGAACATTGCTGCTCAAGGGGAGCTCGTGAGGGCCCTCAAAGCCAGAAACGCGGCGAAGGTATGTCATTTAGCTGGGTCCTACACGCACACACACACTCACACACACGTCCAAGCCACCTCTGTAGGGTCATGCTACCAGGATTCCGTTCCCTCACCACCTGAGGTGTTTTGGCTCTCAATTTAAATGTATTTTCTCCTTTATCGGCATCGATGCGTGTAGTCTAAAGGGAAGCCACTGGGAAACACAGCAGCCGTCCACCCCGCCTCTCTCCGTTTCCTGCTCCCAGAAACAACGATTTTCAATTCTTTTAGCTGATTCTTTTGCTGTGTAACCCCCACGTCTCTCAAAACCACACATTATATTGCTCCTGATAGATGTTCAGGTTTGGGGCTTTCACTGTGGACGACAAGGAATTAGCACTTTCACAATCACAGACAATCACAGTCTCCATGTAAACGCCGCTGACAGCTGACCCACTGGGTATAGCGTGAGTGCTTCTCCTTTCCTGCCCAACTTTTGTTTTCTCCAGAGTTGATAGTTGTCTTAATTGCTTTTTGCTTGGCTTTTCTTTGTTTCATTTTGGGGTTTTTTGGCTGCACCTTGCGGCCTGCAGGATCTCAGTTCCCCAGCCAGGGACTGAACCCAGGCCACGGCAGTGAAAGCCCAGAATCCTAACCACTAGGCCACTTGGGAACTCCCCCGCTTGGCTTTTCTTTTTTTTTTTAAATTTTTTTTATTTGGCTGCGCCCGCCAGGTCTTAGTCACAGCACATGGGACCTAGTTGCAGCATGCAGGATCTTTTAGTTTGTTCCTTTCAAATTAGAAATTCATGACTTTAATTCTCAGAAATTATATTATTTCTTTGATTTATCCTGGGTTGTTTTTTTTTTTTTTTTTCTGTTTCTTAGTGTATTTTTTTAATTCAAAGACTGGTCCTCTGAATTTCTTATTTTTTGACTTATTTTCCTCATTTATTTTTCTTTTTGTTCTTCTTTTAGGTATGTTTCGTCAACTTCTAACCCTCCTATTGTTTTTCACTTATTCTATCATTTTTGACTTCCAAGAGCTCGTTTGATCTCTGAACGTGCCTTTCCTCCTAGCTCTCTGCTCTTATTTCATAGGTACACTGTCCTTCTGTCTCTGAGATCTTGGTGATAGTTTTTCCAGTGTTCTCTACCCCCTTTATAAACTCAGTTTCTTCCAAGTTAGCTTTTTGTTCCTTCTGCCTTTTGTATTAGATGCCGTCGTCTGGTGTTTGGTGACGCCCAGCTGTGCAGTGGCGCTTTAGAGGGAGCGCTCGGAGCTGGGAGGAGCTCGTCGTGTAGCTTTCCCTTCCCTGGGTGGCAGCCACACCGCTCCCTTGCCTTGGGGAGGCTTCAGTGTCGGGGCCTTTAGAGCTCTTCTTTGAGGCTTGTAGAGTCCCCAGAGAGGACTCCTCCAGTTTGCTGTCCAGAGGGTACGGGTCCGGCCGCCAGCGTTGTGAGCTGAGTGGGGCAGAGGAGCTGGGCTGTGGGATCCCTCGCTGAAGGCCCCGTTCTCCGTGCGCTGCCCCTGCCCCTGCCCCCGCCCCCTCTGGATGGGAGGGGGGGATGTACCGGCTAGGGGGAGATCTCAATAACTGCTTCTGAGACAGACTTTCAGCCAGTGCTCCTAGTTTTATAGCCCGCTTTCACCCTCACTTCTTTGCATATCTAGGGCCGCCAATGCCCAAACCTCTCTGGGATTCCACAGCAATGTAAGTCCAGTCACTGCCCAGGTTCCCCGTGTTGTCTTAGCGTTTGTTCTTCTCCCGTGTTCAGTGAGGTACCACTCATCCCTCCGCTTTCCAGCTTCTGAATCTTGTTGCTGTCATCCTCTTCCTGTTCCCTTGGTCCTCGTGGGTTGTGCCTTTTTTAAAGATCTCTTTGCTGTTGCTGCAGTGGGTTTTAGAAGTGCAAACCATTCGGTCTGCGTCTGTAACCATCACCTGAGCACTTCCTTTCACTCTCGGTCACCCAGCTTCTTCATGTCCATGACTTCTTCGTCTGTCACTTCCAATCCCTGTCGTCATCTTTTCAAAAATCTCTTCCTAGGTTCTCACCAGATGGTATCAACCGTCTCACAGTCACTCCAGTAGTTTACTTTGACTGTTTGGACCCTAAATAATCCATTACATTTTAAAAGAAAGAAATAGTGATATCCAAAAAAAGGAGTTGATTATTCACAGAAAGGGGTTTACAACACCAGGTAGGGCTCAATAGATGAGGCTAAGTTGTTTAAAAAAAAAAAAAAAATCTGAAAACCTAAAATAAATAAAGGACCGAAATGTTGATCATTTACTCTATAAACCCATTTTAGGAACCTGACAGTGATATTTTTGTCATTTAACGTTAAATTCGAATAATGTTAATAAATGCTTTTAATTTTCTTAAATTTACTGAGGCTTGATTTGTGACCCAAGGTGTGATCTATCCTGGAGAATGTTCCGTGCGCACTTGAGAAGAACGTGTAATCTGCTGTTTTTGGATGGAATGTCCTATATATATCAATTAAATCTATCTGGTCTATTGTGTCATTTAAAGCTTCTGTTTCCTTATTTATTTTCATTTTGGATGGTCTGTCCATTGGTGTAAGTGAGGTGTTAAAGTCCCCCACTATGATTGTGTTACTGTCAACTTCCTCTTTTATAGCTGTTAGCAGTTGCCTTATGTATTGAGGTGCTCCTATGTTGGGTGCATATATATTTATAATTGTTATATCTTCTTCTTGGATTGATCCCTTGATCATTATGTAGTGTCCTTCCTTGTCTCTTGTAACATTCTTTATTTTAAAGTCTATTTTCTCTGATATGAGTATAGCTACTCCAGCTTTCTTTTGATTTCCATTTGCATGGAATATCTTTTTCCATCCCCTCACTTTCAGTCTGTATGTGTCCCTAGGTCTAAAGTGGGTCTCTTGTAGGCAGCATATATATGGGTCTTGTTTTTGTATCCATTCAGCCAGTCTATGTCTTTTGGTTGGGGCATTTAATCCATTCACGTTTAAGGTAATTATCGATATGTATGTTCCTATGACCATTTTCTTAATTGTTTTGGGTTTGTTTTTGTAGGTTCTTTTCTTCTCTTGTGTTTCCCACTTAGAGAAGTTCCTTTAGCGTTTGTTGTAGAGCTGGTTTGGTGGTGCTGAATTCTCTTAGCTTTTGCTTGTCTGTAAAGCTTTTGATTTCTCCATCAAATCTAAATGAGATCCTTGCCGGGTAGAGTAATCTTGGTTGTAGGTTCTTCCCTTTCATCACTTTAAGTATATCATGCCACTCCCTTCTGGCTTGCAGAGTTTCTGCTGAGAAATCAGCTGTTAACCTTATGGGAGTTCCCTTGTATGTTATTTGTCGTTTTTCCCTTGCTGCTTTCAATAATTTTTCTTTGTCTTTAATTTTTGCCACTTTGATTACTATGTGTCTCGGTGTGTTTCTCCTTGGGTTTATCCTGTATGGGACTCTCTGCGCTTCCTGGACTTGGGTGGCTATTTCCTTTCCCATGTTAGGGAAGTTTTCAACTATAATCTCTTCAAATATTTTCTCTGGTCCTTTCTCTCTCTCTTCTCCTTCTGGGACCCCTATAATGCGAATGTTGTTGCGTTTAATGTTGTCCCAGAGGTCTCTTAGGCTGTCTTCATTTCTTCTCATTCTTTTTTCTTTAGTCTGTTCCGCAGCAGTGAATTCCACCATTCTGTCTTCCAGGTCACTTATCCGTTCTTCTGACTCAGTTACTCTGCTATTGATTCCTTCTAGTGTAGTTTTCATTTCAGTTATTGTATTGGTCATCTCTGTTTGTTTGTTCTTTAATTCTTCTAGGTCTTTGTTAATCATTTCTTGCATCTTCTCAATCTTTGCCTCCATTCTTATTCCGAGGTCCTGGATCATCTTCACTATCATTATTCTGAATTCTTTTTCTGGAAGGTTGCCTATCTCCACTTCATTTAGTTGTTTTTCTGGGGTTTTTTCTTGTTCCTTCATCTGGTACATAGCCCTCTGCCTTTTCATCTTGTCTATCTTTCTGTAGCTGTGGTTTTTGGTCCACAGGCTGCAGGATTGTAGTTTTTCTTGCTTCTGCTGTCTGCCTTCTGATGCTATCTAAGAGGCTTGATGGGAGGCTCTGGTGGTGGGTAGAGCTGACTGTTGCTGTGGCGGTCAGAGCTCAGTAAAACTTTAATCCACTTGACTGTTGATGGGTGGGGCTGGGTTCCCTCCCTGTTGGTTGTTTTGCCTGAGGCAACCCAACACTGGAGCCTACCTGGGCTCTTTGGTGGGGTTAATGGCAGACTCTGGGAGGGCTCACGCCAAGGAGCACTTCCCAGAACCTCCGCTGCCAGAGTCCTTGTCCCCACAGTGAAACAGAGCCACCCCCCGCCTCTGCAAGAGACCCCCCAACACCAGCAGGTAGGTCTGGTTCAGTCTCCCCCAGGGTCACTGCTCCTTCCCCTGGGTCCCGATGCGCACACTACTTTGTGTGTGCCCTCCAAGAGTGGGGTCTCTGTTTTCCCCAGTCCTGTCGAAGTCCTGCAGTCAATTCCCACTAGGCTTCAAAGTCTGATTCTCTAGGAATTCCTCCTCCCGTTGCCAGACCCCCAGGTTGGGAAGCCTGACGTGGGACTCAGAAGCTTCACTCCAGTGGGTGGACTTCTGTGGTATAAGTGTTCGCCAGTCTGTGAGTCACCCACCCAGCAGTTATGGGATTAGATTTTACTCTGATTGCGCCCCTCCTACCGTCTCACTGTGGCTTCTCCTCTGTCCTTGGACGTGGGGTATCCTCCTTGGTGAAGTCCAGGGTCTTCCTGTCAATGATCGTCCAGCAGCCAGTTGTGATTCTGGTGCTCTCGCAAGAGGGAGTGAGAGCACGTCCTTCTACTCCGCCATCTTGGTTAATCCTCCCAAAACTAAATGCTTTTAGTTAGTAACTCTTAGTGACTCCAGTTATGTTCAGCATTTTAGCAAACAATACTTAACATGGTTTTTTTTTTTAACATCTTGATTGGAGTATAATTGCTTTTCAATGGTGTGTTAGTTTCTGCTGTATAACAGAGTGAATCAGCTATACATGTACATATATCCCCATATCTCCTCCCTCTTGCATCTCCCTCCCACCCTCCCTATCCCACCCCTCTAGGTGGTCACAAAGCACCGAGCTGATCTCCCTGTGCCACGCGGCAGCTTCCCAATAGCTAGCCATTTTGCATTTAGTAGTGTATATATGTCAATGCTACTCTCTCACTTCGTCCCAGCTTCCCCTTCCCCCCCACCACCGTGTCCTCAAGTCCATTCTCTACGTCTGCATCTTTATTCCTGCCCTGCCACTAGGTTCATCAGTACCATTTTTTTTAGATTCCATACATGTGCGTTATCATACGGTATTTGTTCTTCTCTTTCTGACTTACTTCACTCTGTATGACGGACTCTAGATCCATCCACCTCATTACAAATAACTCAGTTTCGTTCCTTTTTATGTCTGAGTAATATTCCATTGTATATATGTGCCACATCTTCTTTATCCATTCATCTGTCAGTGGATACTTAGGTTGCTTCCATGTCCTGGCTCTTGTAAATAGTGCTGCAATGAACATTGTTAACACAGTTTAGAATAACTCTTTCGAGGGTGGTCTTTGACTAATGCGTAGTCAGCTGACACAGCAAGAGAGCTCAGAGGTTACATGATGAAACCAGAGTTAAACAGAGTAAATTTGTATCTGACCCTGAAATGTGTCACACTAGAAGCCCCTGATGTTTTGGAAATTCACGTTAAGTGAAATAGCTGAGCCCCTCGGGGATCACTGGTCCAGTGAGGGTGCCGCAGGCTCTTCCTCCACGCTGTCTGCCGTCTGTCCAGGTCATGGTCCTCGGCGTTCTTTCTGCTTCGTGTACCAAGAGAATAACACCCACTGCTTTCAGAAACAGTAGCTCACAAAGCTTCTCCTGGCGGGTAGGTCGGAATCCGGGGGATCTGACGGGAGACAGTTTGAGCAGGATTCAGGAGGTGACACTGCATCATAGGAGTTAAGATAGAGAACAGAGCCTTTCTTCTCCTTTTAGTTTAAGTAAACTTTTTAAATTGAAATACACCATTCGTTCAGAAAAATACGGAGATCACAAACAGGCAGCTCACTGAATTTTCACAAAATGACCACACCTGTGTAACCAGCATCCAGATGGAGAAACGGCACAGAAGCCACCCTCGGGCCGCTTCAGGCCCTGCCTCTACCCTCCCAAGAGAGGCCTCCACCCTGCCTCCCCCACCATGGATAGTTCCTCCTGTGTTGGAACTTTATTTAATCAGGTAGTGTATATAGAGTCTTTCGTGTCTGGCTTTTTTCAGAACATCAGCTTTTAAAATCTGTTTCAATGTCCTGGTCCATGTTAGATTGAGAACAAGAAAACGGACAAGACGAGCCTGCTTGTCTGTTTCGGTCCCATTCCAGTGAACAGGTGGTCCTTGAACTGGGACCCCGTTAGATGTTTGACTTTCGAAGAGCCACCTAGTTGGAAGCTGAGTTAGGCCACATAGAGTATGAATGTCACACAGCTGGTGATTGAAGAGTAGTGACTGCAGGGCGCTTCAAAGCAAGGTAGTTAATTCTCCCATAGATAACTCGATAGATCATGCTTGCTAAGCCTTTATTCTGCTGCAAGCACAGCCTAGGCACTGCCGTAATGAGGTGAGGAAAACATGCTTGCCTGTCTAAGGTAGGCCAACATCCTGTCTCTTGCATGAGGTCTATCCATGGGGCCATTGATGCCACAACTCTGACTCGTTTTAAACAACAAATTCCAGATGGTTTCGGAGTTTGAAACACAAATCTGTGCTTGCGAAATCACCCTACAGTAACAGTCCTCTGTGGACCGGTGCCGTACCTGACGGAGGAGCTCTCTCTGAATGGAGTTTGGTGCTGTGATGTTTCTCCACTGGGAAGCCCAGTTTATAGCACATTATGTATAAACTCTAAATGGAAGTGTTTGTATTTCCCTTGGCAAGCAAATTGGACTGTGTATATTCTTTGTGATCTAATCCAGCAAGGCCAATTATGGGAATAGAGCTTTAGGGCATAGCATGACTAATCTGCTTAATTAGGTTTGCTTTTTTAAATGCCAGGCTTCCAGGGGTGGCTAGTGTGGGCTCCTGGAAGAGGAGGTCTTTAATAGGTTTCCAGCTTACCCAAGGATACATTTTACATTTGTTTCTCTTATGCTTATTTTAAAACACTAAATGTGCAGACACTTTGGACAGCTTGATAAGACTCCAAAATGCTGTAGTATAACTGTTTCCCAGTGAATCCCTCCTTAATTTATGACCTGAAAGTCTATATTTTTTCCTTGCCTTTATCTGTTTTCACAATGTCTACTTGAGTTGCTGTTGCTGTCCTTGGTGGCATCGTTGTTTAAGTTTCCATAAATATTCATCTCAACCTGTGTGGATTGTAAAAACAAGTTCCAATGCAGAGCTCAGTGTAATTGATTAGTGGAGCTTGTCCCATATGTTCACTGGCATTGGTGGTGTTTAACATTTAGCACGTTAACTCTGTCATAAACAATGGTGTAAATTGTGTCGCTACACGTATCCTATAGTGTTTGTGGTAGTAATCCGTAGCACTAGACCAACAGATAAAAAAATAAAGGGGCTTCCCTGGTGACGCAGTGGTTAAGAACCCGCCTGCCAATGCAGGGGACACGGGTTCGAGCCCTGGTCCGGGAAGATCCCACATGCCACAGAGCAACTAAGCCCGCGCGCCACAACTACTGAGCCCGTGTGCCACAACTACTGAAGCCCACGCGCCTAGAGCCCGTGCTCCACAACAAGAGAAGCCACCACAATGAGAAGCCCGTGCTCCGCAACTAGAGAAAGCCCGCGCGCAGCAATGAAGACCCAACGCAGCCAAAAATAAATAAATAAAATAAATAAATTTTTTTTTAATTATAAAAGAAATAAAAATAAAATACGCTCGGGCCCATGACTTGCTGTGTGTCCATGGGCAAGCTCCTTCACCTCTCTGAGTCTCACATTCTTCAACTGGAAAAGGACAGTGACAATGACGCCTTCCTCGTAGGGTTGTTGTAAGGCTAAAGGAAGTCATGTGTGTGAAAGCAGTTAGCACAACGCCTGCCACACAGCAGTAACATTCAGCAAATGTTAGCCGTTGTTAATACGTTCAGCCTTCACCCTTATTCCTTCCTTTGTACAGGATGAAATTGATTCCGCAGTGAAGATGTTGTTATCCTTGAAAATGAGCTACAAAGCTGCCACGGGGGAGGATTACAAGGCTGACTACCCTCCAGGGGACCCGGCACCTGGGAGTGATAGTGGCCTGGATGCCACAGAAGCGGGCGAGGACTTTGTGGACCCGTGGACAGTACAGACAAGCAGTGCAAAAGGCATTGACTATGACAAGCTCATCGGTACGTTATGGGAAAAGCCGCAGCTTTTAGGAGTGATTCCATTGAGTTGATTCCACTGATGTTTTCTAATTTGAATTAATCATACATCCAGTCAAGCTTCAATGCCAAGGGGAAAATAGATCCTAAAATCTTTTAGTGGTACATTATATTCCCAGAGGATTATTTTTAATTAACATAACAATATAAAATATATCTCAAAATAATGATTTATAGTAGATAGCTTAGTAGAAGCTTTTTCCTTTTTTTGAGCAATTCAGAACCTGGGGAAGGTCCATTGAACTGGGCATCTTTGCAGTCATTTAAATTGTCTTTAACTCAGTGGGTACAAGTCAGTCATAGATTACTTAAGGTTTCTCCTCCAGTGATACTGAGTGTGGAGCTAAACAGCTGGAAGTCAGCTTAAGAAAGATGACTCCTCATAGGTGGCAGGTCCTCACTGCCAAGCCCTTCATTGGAGGGCTTCCTGCTCAGGAAAATCCTTACTCTGAGATCATTGATGGCTGTCAAAAAAGCAACGGAACTAAAATGTTCTTACCTAAGTCTAAGCCATTTTCCATGATTCATGTGTAGACTGTCAATGAGGGAGAATTCTCTTGAAGACAGCCGTTAATTTGGTTAAAGACTATTTAAATTTATGGTTGTGAGTGAATATAAATTATACCTTAATAAACAGTAAGCAGCAGGGGCCTGTGTGTGTGTGTGTGTGTGTGTGTGGTTGCCTAGAGTTGCTAGCTAAACTGCATTCTGGATCTGTTTCCTGTCAGAATCCAGTCCCAGACAAAAGAGCATTTTGTTCTGTAATTTATTTTCTGTTCTGCTGGCTGTGACCTCCACTCTGGGCTGGTGGAAGGGACCAGAGCCTAAGGCCTAAAGAGGCCTGGGTCTGTTGAGACTGTGCGTGGATCACAAGTCTTTCCCTCTCGTTTCAGCAATATCACCAAACCTCCCACCACCTAAGATCGGCATCTCTTCTTTTCTTTCCAGTTCGCTTCGGAAGCAGTAAAATTGACGAGGAGCTGATAAACCGAATAGAGAGAGCCACGGGTCAGAGGCCGCACCACTTCCTGCGCAGGGGAATCTTCTTCTCACACAGGTCAGGGTCTTCTCACTGCAGGACCTCCCACCCCTCCTCTTCTTTCAGTGAAGGAAACTATCAGGATGCTGTTCCCTCACACTGCCAGGCCCCTGGGGGGAGTGGTTCCACCTCCTGTCCTGTCAGTAGCGGGCTGTGGGATGGCGCCCGTCCCTGCACCTCTGGCCCTTAGTTTATTCATCTGTAAACTGCCCACCTCACAAGGTGGAGGTCAGGTACACAGCAGATGAGATTCATGCCAGGTTACGTGCTATAAACTATAAAATGTCACAAAACAAAAGAGATTAACGTGTCCAAGTTCAGCATTTCCCATGAGATAAGCAGGAGGCTTCCTGAAGTTACATACTTCTTCCTCCTATTGTACTGGCCTACTCATAAATAATAGCCAAAGAGAAACTAATAGTATGGCTGAGTTGCTTTGCCGTGCACCTGAAACTATCACAGCATTGTTAATCGGCTATACACCAATATAAAATTAAAAGTTAAAAAAAAAATTTTTTTTTAAAAAGAGAGAGAAACTAATAGAGCGAACATGCACAGAATATCCCTACCTGAGATCATAAATTTCACGCAGATAACATCAGAGAACAGGCGGCTTCTGAGCGAGGTCTTGCCTCTCCCACCCCACACATCGCCTCGGGTCGGGTTCAAGGCCATGTTCGTGGAGTTTATAGTCCGGGGTAGGGTTGTTCTGTTCTGCCCGCACATCAGGGTTACGGAGAGCACGTGCAGGACAGAACTCGGCAGTCTGCCGAACACTTTAAATTCTACACGCAGAGAACTCCAAGCCCCGCTCAGCCTTCCTTCTGGGCAGAATACAATCAAAGCTTTTTCCTTAATTGAGATTTAATTCACATGCCATAAAATTCACCTTTTGAAAGTACATAATTCAGTGGTTTTTTTGGTATATTCACAAGGTTGTGCAACCATCACCACTATCTAATTCCAGAACATTTTCCTCACTCCAAAAAATAACCCTCTACCCATTAGCAATCACTCCCCATTCCTCCCTCCCCACCAGCACCACTGGCAACCACTAACCTACTTTCTGTGTCCGTGGATTTGCCTGTTCTGCACATTTCATATAAATAGAATCATACCACATGTGGCCTTTTGTGTCTGGCTTCATTCACTTAGCATCATGTTTTCAAAGTTCCTCCATGATGTATCATATGTCAGTACTTCATTCCTTTTCATACCTGAAAAATATTTTATTGAATGGACATACCCCCCCCCCATTCGACAGTTGATGGACATTTGGGGTATTTTCACTTTTGGGTTATCAATAATGCTGCTCTGAACACTTGTATACAGGCTTTTTTTTTTTTATAAATTTATTTATTTTATTTATTTATTTTTGGCTGTGTTGGGTCTTTGTTGCTGTGTGTGGGCTTTCTCTAGTTGCGGCGAGCTGGGGCTACTCTTCGTTGCGGTGGGCGGACTTCTCACTGCAGTGGCTTCTCTTGTTGAGGAGCACGGGCTCTAGGCGCTCAGGCTTCAGTAGTTGTGGCTCACGGGCTCTAGAGCGCAGGCTCAGTAGTTGTGGCACACAGGCTTAGTTGCTCCACGGCATGTGGGATCTTCCCAGACCAGGGCTCGAACCCGTGTCCCCAGCATTGGCCCGAGTATTCTTAACCACTGTGCCACCAGGGAAGTCCTGTATACAGGCTTTTATGTGGACATATATTTTAAGTTCTCTTGAGTGTGTACGTGGGAGTGGAACTGCTGGGTCATAAGTTAACCATTTAACTTTTTGAGGAACTTCCAAACTGTTTTCCACAGCGACTGCATCATTTTGCATTCCACCAGCAAAGTGCAAACAAAGGTCCCAATTTCTCCACATCCTCGCCAACATTGATTATTTTCCATTTTATGTTTTTCCATAACCATTCTAGTAAGTGTGAGGTGGTATTTCATTGTGATTTTGATTTGTATTTCCATAATGACTAATGATGTTGAGCACCTTTTCATGTGCTTATTGGCTGTTTTTATATATTCTTTAGAGAACTGTCTCTTCTGATCCTTTGCCAACTTTTTAATTGGGTTATTTATCTTTTTATTATTGAGTTATAATAGTTCTTTATATATTCTGGATACTAGTTTCTTATCAAATACTTGATTTGCAAATATTAGCTCTTTACAGTGTCCTTAGAAGCACAGTTTTTAATTTTGATGAAATCCAGTTTTGTTTTGTTTGTTTTTCGTTGCTTGGTGTCATATCTAAGAAACCATTGCCTAATTCAAGGTCATGAAGATTTACACCTGTTTTTTCTTCTAAGAGTTTTATTCTTTTAGCCCTTACATTTAGGTCTCTGTTCCATTTTGAGTTAAGTTTTGTATATATGTGAGGGAAGATTCAACTTCATTCTTTTGCATGTGAATATCCAGTTGTCCCAGTGCCATTTTTTGAAGACTGTTGTTGAATTTTCTTGACACCCTTGTTGATAATCAATTGACCATATATTTAAGGGTTTATTAAATATACTACATAGTCTTGATTATGTAGCTTTATAGTAAGTTTTGACACTGGAAAGTGTGAGTCCTCCAACTTTGTTCTTCTCAAGGTTATTTTGGCTGTTCTAGGTCCCTTGCACTTCCAAGTGAATTTTAGGATCAACTTGCTAATTTCTGTAAAAAAAAAAAAAAAAAAAGGCAGCTAGGATTTTGATAGAGGTTGCACTGAATCTATAGATCAATTTGGGGAGTGTTGCCATCTTAAAATATCAAGTCTTCCTATCCATGCACAAAGAACGTCTTTCCATTCACCAGGTCTTTAGTTTCTTCCAGCAGTGTTTTGTTTTTTTTTTTTTTTTTTAAGAATTTTGGTAGGAACTTTATAAATTTATTTATTTATTTATTTTTGCTGTGTTGGGTCTTCGTTTCTGTGCGAGGGCTTTCTCTAGTTGTGGCGAGCGGGGGCCACTCTTCATCGCGGTGCACGGGCCTCTCACTATCGCAGCCTCTGTTGTTGCGAACAGGCTCCAGACGTGCAGGCTCAGTAGTTGTGGCTCACGGGCCCAGTCGCTCCGCGGCATGTGGGATCTTCCCAGACCAGGGCTCGAACCCGTGTCCCCTGCATTGGCAGGCAGACTCCCAACCACTGCGCCACCAGGGAAGCCCCCAGCAGTGTTTTATAGTTTTCAGTGTGCAAGTCTTGCACTTCTTTTTTTTTTAATAAGTTTATTTATTTATTTATTTATTTATTTTTGGCTGCGTTGGGTCTTCGTTGCTGCGCGCAGGTTTTCTCTAGTTGCGGCGAGCGGGGTTACTCTTCGTGGCAGTGCGCAGGCTTCTCATTGTGTTGGCTTCTCTTGTTGCAGAGCACGGGCTCTAGGCATGCAGGCTTCAGTAGTTGTGGCACATGGGCTCTAGAGCGCAGCCTCAGTAGTTGTGGCGCACGGGCTTAGTTGCTCCGTGGCATGTGGGATCTTCCCAGACCAGGGCTCAAACCCTGCATTGACAGGCGGATTCTTAACCACTGCGCCACCAGGGAAGCCCGAAGCCTTGTACTTCTTTTGTTAGGTTTATTCCTAAGGTTTTGTTTGTTTTCATGCTGTTGAAAATAGTGTTTTCTTCGTTTCCTTTTTGGATTGTTCATTGCTGTTTCTGAAAGGAAAGTGCACTCCTGTGTGTTTCCTCTGGCTCAGCGCTCACTGCAGGTCTGCTTCACTTCTGACACCGGATATGTGGGGTTTCCACACGTCAGGAGGTTCTGCAGCACAAGCTGGTGTCTTACAATTTAACCCAATTCTGACGCTGTCTACCTGGAGATAGCGTCTCATCCCACAGGTTAAGGGCTCAGTCCCACAAGACTGCCCCCCACCTCCCTACTTCACACAGGAATCGCAAGTCCAGACTGTTACCCGTGCCATAAATCAGAGGGCCCCACGACTGCTTCGTGGAGTGAATTTGCCAGAGCGTCTCACATAAGTCAGGAAAACATTTTACTTACTAGATTACCAGTTTATTACAAAAGGGTATAATTCAAGAACAGCCAGCTGGAAGAGATGCACAAGGCAAGGTGTGTGGGAGCACAGCGCTTCCATGGTCTCCCTGGGCACCTCTCTCCCCACTTCTCCATGTGTTCACCAACCCGGAAGCTCTCTGAAGCTGTCCTTTGGGTTTTTATAGAGGCTTCACTACATAGACGTGATTATTTAAATCACTGGCCACTGGTAATTAAACTCAATATCCAGCCCCTCCGCCCTCCCCAGGAAGTGGGGCGAAGGCAGGGGGGACTGAAAGTTCCAATCCTCTAATCGGAGTTGGTTCCTGGGGACCAGCCCGCCTCCTTAGGTTATCTAGGGGCTTTCCAAAAGTCACTTAAGTAACATAAATTTTGGTATGGTTGAAAGGAGCTTATTATATGAATAACACTCCTTCTATCTTTATCATTCTTATCACTTAGGAAATTCCCACAATGGTTTAGGGAGCTCTGTGCTTGAAACAGGATAGAACGAAGACCAAATATATATTTCTTATAATCAATCACAATATTGCACTACTGTATAGAAATACAACAACTGATTTTTGTTTGTTGATCTTACATGCTGCAACTTTGCTGAGTTCGTTTATTAGTTCTCATTAAAAAAAACAAAGTTCAGCCACATAAATTTGAAGATCGAATTATCTTTATTCAGTGATTCATAAATCAGGCAGCATCCCATCTAGCGACTAGAAAGGCGCTCCACGGGGTTTACAAAGTGGAAGGTTTTTACAGGGAGAAGGGTGGGGCCAGGGAGGAATTAGCAAAAGGAAAAAAAGGATGATTTTTAGGCCAGGACATCTTTTTGTGGAAGGGAATGGCAAGGGTTTTACCACGCAGATTGATTCTTCAGGGAGCGAAGGTGTAGGGCGGGGGACAGTTTACCTCATAGGTGCTGAGCAGAAAATTCCAGACTGGTTGATTAATATTACATTTCTGGGGAAGGTGGAAACTGCAGTTAAATCAGATATTAAGTCTAGGTTTAGTATCATGGGCTTTAACATGATACCATTTGGGGCCTGTGGTTTTCTTTTTAACATTTTTTTTTTTCTTTTTTTGTGGATTCTATAGCATTTTTGATATATAGAATTATTCCACCTGCGAGTAAGGATAATTTTACTTCTTCCTTTCCAATTTGGATTCCTTTTTCTTGCCTAATTGCTCTGGCTAGAACTTCTAGTACAGTCCTTGTGAAAGTGATTCCTGACCTTAGGGGGAAATCTTTCAGTCGTTTACCATTGAGTAGCTGTGGGTTTTCCATAAATGCCCTTCATCGTTTTAAGGATGTTCCCTTCTATTCTGAGTTTGTTGAGTATTTTTATCATGAAAGAATGTTGGGTTTTATCAAATCTTTTTTCTTCCTCTGTTGAGATGATCAGGTGGCTTTTGTCATGTTTCCTATTAATACCTTGTATCACATTGATGGATTTTTGTATGTTGAACCAAGTTTGCATTCCTGGAACAAATTCCAGTTGATTACGGTGTGTAATCCTTTTTATATGTTGCTGGATTTGGTCTGTGAGTTGCTGAAGATTTTTTCATCTGTATTCATAAGGGACATTGGTCTGTAGTTTTCTTTTGATGTCTTTGCTTTGGGTATCAGAATAATACTGGCTTCATAGCATGAGTTGAGAAGTATTCCCTCTTCCATTTTTCTGGAAGTTTGTGAAGGATTGTTGTTAATTCTCTTTTGAAAATTTGAGAGAATTCACTAGTGAAGCCATCTGGCCCGAGGCTTTTCTTTGTGTGACTTTTTTTTTTATTCCTAGTTCAATTTCTTTTCTTGCTATAGATCTGTTCAGATTTTCTATTTCTTCTTGAGTCAGTTTTGGTAGATTTGTCTATTACATCAGGGCTGTCTAACTTGCTGGCATACAGTTGTTCCTAGTATTATTCCCTTATAATCCTTTTTACTCCTATAAAGTGTTTAGTACTGTTGATTTTGGTAATTTGAGTCTTTTGTTTTGTTTTTTTTAGCTCAAGGTTTATCAATTTTGTTGATCTTAAGTCAAAATTTTTTATCTTGGCATCTTACAGTTCTCACCGCCCTGTGACCTATTTGCTTCAGCATAATAATGCTGTAGGCTCTTGGTTTAGGGAGGTGTGGGACTTGAAGCTTTGGCCGTGCTCAAATTCGAGAGTGCCTCTCAGACCTGTCAAGTAGGTATTTGATGAGGTCTGCCGCGCGCGCTGTCAGGCTCCCTCTGCAGCTGCGGGGTCCCTGCTGGAAGCCGTCCTCACAGAGCTGAGCTGAGCATGGGAGCCTCGTCAGCGCCCTGCCCTCGGGACAGCACGTGGTGAGTGCTCAGAGACTTCCTACAAAGCCATAAGGAGCAGCTCAACCGGGACTCCCCTGGCGGTCCAGTGGTTAGGTCTCTGTGCTTCCACGGCAGGTGGCACAGGTTCAGTCCCTGGTCGGGGAACTAAGATCCCACGTGCCACACGGTGCGGCAAAAAAATAAAAAGAGCAGCTCATGTGACGGCTTGTACTCTTCTTCTTTTCTGTAAGCCGATAAAAGTCTGATTTGGTTGCTTGTGAGAACCAAAGAAGGACTCTTTTTCTTCCAAAATCAAGTGTTTCATTCTTTCCTGATTTCAGAAGCACTGTGTGATCGTTCCTTGGGGAAAAATCAAAACTATGCACAAAAACCAGAATCCCCCTAATCCTATCAGCCCAGAGATGAGCACTGTTAACCCCTGGTCTGGGGTGTAAGGAGAAGTCGCTTTCAGAATACTCTTGTCTGGGTTCTCCTACCCAGACCTCTGGAAAAGGCAGCTATTCCTCTTTTATGTGGGCATACTTTGCCCAGAAACAAAGAACATTCACACCCTGGAAGGGTGGTTTCATACTCTGCCAAACGTTGCAGTCACTGGCAGGGTTTTGTTTTGTTTTGTTTTGTTTTTTTGGGGTTTTTTTAACATCTTTATTGGAGTATAATTGCTTTACAATGGTGTGTTAATTTCTGCTGTATAACAAAGTGAACCAGCTATACATATACATATATCCTCATATCTCCTCCCTCTTGCATCTCCCTCCCACCCTCCCTACCCCACCCCCCTAGGTGGACACGAAGCACCGAGCTGATCTCCCTGTGCTATGCGGCTGCTTCCCACTAGCTATCTGTTTTACATTTGGTAGTGTATATATGTCCATGCCACTCTCTCACTTCGTCCCAGCTTACCCTTCCCCCTCCCCGTGTCCTCAGGTCCATTCTCTACGTCTGCGTCTTTATTCCTGTCCTGCCCCTGGGTTCTTCAGAACCATTTTTTTTTCTTTTTAGATTCCATATATATGTGTTAGCATACGGTATTTGTTTTTCTCTGACTTACTTCACTCTGTATGACAGTCTCCAGGTCCATCCACCTCACTACAAATAACTCAATTTCTTTTTTTTTACGGCTGAGTAATATTCCATTGTACATATATGCCACATCTTCCTTATCCATTCACCTGTCAGTGGACACTTAGGTTGCTTCCATGTCCTGGCTATTGTAAATAGAGCTGCAGTGAACATTGTGGTACATGACTCTTTTTGAATTATGGTTTTCTCTGGGTATATGCCCAGTAGTGGGATTGCTGGGTCATATGGTAGCTCTATGTTTAGTTTTTTAAGGAACCTCCATACTGTTCTCCATAGTGGCTGTATCAATTTACATTCCCACCAACAGTGCAAGAGGGTTCCCTTTTCTCCACACCCTCTCCAGCATTTATTGTTTGTAGATTTTTTGATGATGGCCATTCTGAACCAGCAGGGGTTTTAAAAATACAGATTCCCAGACGTCACCCCAGACCCACTGGACCAGAGTCTGTGGAGGCAGACCTCAGGCAGATGTGGTGTGGAAACAGCCGGCCAGGTGATTCTCATGTACCGCCAGGGAGGAGGCCTCTTCGTGTGCACTGTCGGTGGACCCCAGTCCTTGGGGAGGGTGGATGATTCCAGAATAACTCCCAGGTGAAGACACCTGGTCCCAGTGTAGCTGAGGGAGCCCAAAGCAGACCTCCACCTGGGGACATCCCTTACCTCCCTCCTTAAGTCAGGACTGTGGGAGCCCTGCGATTTCCCCCGTCTGGGCCAGCAGAGTGTCGGCGCTGCGTGGTTCTCAGCGAGGACTGGGTGGTGTCGGCCTGGGGTCACTCCCAGGAAAGTGTGTGAAGCGGGCGGCATGTCAACATCGATACTTGCAGGAATTCCAAGAGAGATCCAGCGGCTGACCAACATTTACGTTCATTATTCCCAACCTGCATGTCTTACACTTTTAAAACGATCACAGGAGAACCAGCTCAGAAGAAGTTTCCTGTCGTTTTTACAGCATAAGCACCAAGGATAACAAGCTCTTGTGATTATCCGGGTTGTTTTGTCTCTTTATCATTTCCAAATGAGCATTCGCACCGCGATTTTTTTCTCAGAACATCACACTATTTTTTCTCCTTTTTCCTTTAGAGACATGCATCAAATTCTTGATGCCTATGAAAATAAGAAACCATTTTATCTGTATACGGGCAGGGGCCCCTCTTCTGAAGCAATGCACGTAGGTCACCTCATCCCGTTTATCTTCACAAAGTAAGTATTGCATCGTATGACTGTTCTCACTTGTATTAGTGAATCAGAAATGTTAGTCACATTACTGATCGAGTATGGTATATAAAATTATTTTGTTATTTTGAAATTCTTTTGAACCATGGAGAGACTAAATCAGCAGTATATCTGCCAATCATAGATAATAAATGTATTATTTTGCCAAAAAAAAAAAAAAGAAAAGAAAAGAAATGTTAGTCACAAACCTTGT